>NC_083322.1:61257847-61882836 GCF_963455315.2 Globicephala melas
ATGGAGAAACTATGAGGTTTTCTAGGTTTCCCAATAATGTGGCCTTGTTATTTTGCAGGCAATGATTTCCCAGCCAGAGATATAGCCATATTCAAATATAAGCACACATCTGCATGCCCAACACTTACACAGATGCTCTTTGAGTCATTCACCAAGTACACTCTAAGTGTGCCTCAAGGGTCTACTTTCTAAGCGTGTATTATACTTCATTAATGATGATTAAAAAACCCCTCCCTGTTACTCAGATTCTGAATGTTGGACCATGTACTGTATCCTAAACTGAAGCAACTTATCAAAATTGTGACACCTGAAATTTATGGTACTAATGCCATCTTTCAAAATACATACGAAAATACTACATCTCAATAGGTGATGTGCTTAGTATTTTAGCATGGGGGATTGGTTTGCATTAAGTCAGAATTTGTTTAAATAGGACTGTTGTATTTATAAAGGTATGTTACTGACTTTACAACTTGGCATCTTAAAAAGATAATGACATATTTTGGTGGATATGAATTTCCAAAATCCTTTGCCAGGTAGGAAAGGGAGAAACTGCATATAGGTTTTATGGCTTTTCATGAATAGGCCATTTCTTTTTGGTCAAAAATACGAAGAAAACATGTTAGATAGAGATGCTTTTAGATTCCTCGTGCTTCCAGCAGCGAAAATACAAATAGTGCTCAAAAAATTCTTCTATATAGACATTTTAAAGGCAAAATTCTGAACATTACCTTTTTCATTGTGGGCCAAGGGAAAGTATATTGTGTTATAAGCCTGTTTTTTCCCTGCATACATGTTATTCACAGTGTTTAGTAAAACTAACGTTTCTGCTAAGAACTTTTGTAATGAAGATTATTCCACATATTAAAATTTTCAATTAAATTGGTTGAACAGTGAGAAAATATAGAGAATGCTGTATTTAATCTCTTAAAATTCTGCATGGCTATACATATTACCCCATTTATTTACCTTTTTGAAATATATAATGATGTATTTATTTTCAGGATTACAGCTCTACTTTACTCAAAATGCAGTTGTCTGGACCAAAATATCTGCTTTTTATGTTCTGTGGTATGGCAGATTACTATTGCATTGAAGCTTTTATTCATAAGATATGTACTACACAAGGATGTTAGAAACAGCTTTGCAATAAAGGAAGCTCTGTGGTGGAAGCCAAGGGGCAGTAGTGGATAAACTGTGCAAAAGGCTGCTTGTTTGGAAATCAAATTTAATTTAAAAGAGCTTTCAATCACTAGTTAATATAACTGCTTTAAATTTACAGACAGTGGGAGTAGCTCACCGTTACCCAAGTATGCTTCATCTCCCAAACCAAACAACAGCTACATGTTCAAACGGGAGCCCCCAGAGGGATGTGAGCGAGTGAAGGTCTTTGAGGAAATGGCGTAAGTAATGTCTTTTCTGTCAGCTGGGATCTGCAAAGCTGTAAAGCTTTTTCCTGAGACCAGTTGATTACAGATTAATCAACTACTCCATCCAGCTGATAATGTGTTCCAAAAGCAAATCATGAAAAGAGAGTTGAATAGGCAAAAGAGATCTTATTGAAGGAGAATTAGAGTCTGTGTGCTGGAAATATGCTAATACAAAGAAACTGGAAATTCATCCTTACTACCTAAAAGATTTATTTTTAATCATTAAGAATTTTCCTTTCAAAAGTTCTATTAATTTAGATGGCTAAAAAGAAAAAGACATTTAGCAGCAAAGTGAATATCCATGTGTGGCTAGCCTTAACGATAGTGATACCACAAGCCAGAGGGAACTCACTAACTCGTCTCCTTCCCTGTAGACACATCTAGCATGTGTATTCATTGAATTTAGACTTTCTGTTCACAGATTTTTTTTTTCTTTTTGAAAGTTCGGTACGTATAAAATAGAAATTAAAGGGAAAAGAGGTTCATGCTGTAAATACCTGGCAGAATAACTCAAAAAAAGAGCGTGTGGCTCTTGGACTCACTCATCCCTTTGTCCCAGTGCAGGTGCCCTAGTGGAGGCTGCTGTACTCTTGTAACGTAGAAGGGGACAGAGACGGGTCCTGCAGGAGTTGATGGCTTAGTTCCCGGGGAAGGGGAGGAGAGGAAGGGCTTGTGGACGCTGTTCTGTTGGGCTGACTCATCAAGAAACTACTGAAACTACTTTTCCTGATCTGTGTTAGTAGAAGTATGTATAGAGATACAGAAAAAGGAGGAAATGCTTAAAACCAAATATATGATTGGGTAATCCCTCTCCCAATGTACTTAACAGAAAAGGTCATTTTAACATCGCATAATCCATGTTTCTAAATGAATGAAAGCAAACTAATCTCTGAAAAATTCTGTGTGCCCAGAGTCCTTTTGAAAATCCTTCTGTTTTAAATGTCACCTCAGTGCTGTGTACATCAGTAGTATGCCAGCTGACTTGTGCTATGGAAGATGTTTACCCCTCTGTGTACACTTAATTCATTCCCTGCCATCCACATTTTAGCTGTTTTAGAGAACTCCAATTAATTCAGAAAGTGCCTAACTTTTTAGTGATTGTAAACCTAATTTTGTTTTATGGTTTTAGGTCTCGCCAGCCTATCGCAGCCCCTCTCTTTTCATGTCCTGACAAAAACAAGGTTAATTTCATCCCAACCGGATCAGCTTTCTGTCCTGTAAAACTTCTAGGCCCTCTCCTACCTGCCTCTGACCTGATGCTCAAGAACGCTCCTAACTCTGGCCAGAGCTCAGCTCTGGCCACCCTGACCGTGGAGCAGCTTTCCTCCCGGGTTTCCTTTACGTCTCTTTCTGATGACACCAGCGTGACGGGCTCCACAGAGGCCTCTGTCCAACAGCCATCCCAGCAGCCGCAGCAGCTCCTGCAGGAACTGCAGGGTGAGGAGCACATCTCCGCTCAGAACTACGTGATCATCTAAAGCAGAGGGGGAGCTGGCCTCTACCCTGTGTTCCCTGGATTAGGAACTAGATCTCAGACATCTATCTGCATGGAGTGACAAACTTCCTGACACCACCACCAACAGAATACTTATCAGCATCATAAAGTATCTCTTAACACTGATCTTGGCAGGGACGGAACTCCTATTCAGCAGTTTTTGTGGAAAGCAGTAATGCTTGCAAAAATGTGTGTATCATTCAGCATTTTAAGTGGAGACTATGCATTTCATAGTATGTTTGACAGATTAGTACTGTGTCCTGTGTTTTGTTCCAAACTCTTCAGTATAAATAAGCTCTATATCAGAAAGTTGCCTGTCTAAATAGAAAATGTCTTGCTGTGTTTTGTCCTATGGAAAAATACTGTACTTCAGAATTATGTTTACAATTGATCCAGGTGTTTGTTTCTAACTTCTGTAATACATACAATGCAAAAAAATAAATAAATAAATGGCCACAACAGTTGCACAGTGCCCACCCTATGGCCTAGCTTCAGGTACTTCAGTTGAAGTCTAAACTCAGGTAACTTGGAATGTATATCATATTGGGATATTAACTATTTCACAGCTAAAAAGCTAAAGAGGGAACATCACTCTTTTGCCTTTTCTTATTTTATGCATTTCCCTTTCCTCATTACATTCCACGTTCTTAGAATAAGAAGTGCATTCAACCCTAGGAGAACAGAAATCCTGGACATGGGTGAACATGAGGAGAACCAGCAAATCTGTGGTGTCTGACATCACTTTTGTCATGTGGTTACACGTAAAACAACTGTTGCATTCACTGTTTCAACATGTGTAAATGTGGCTTTTTTTTTTTTTTACAAGTTCAGGTGTTGCTCGGTTAATGACTGATACAATGTTGCAAATAAAATGTCCAGTACTAGGCTGTACAAAAACATTCCACCTTGTGTGTGTGGAATTTAAAGACAAGAATGTCTAGGTCTAATTTCAGGACCAGTGCAGTTTCACAGGAGGATGGCTGAGGTTTTTTGTTTATATTGGCCATCAGGGTCATGAAATGCTACTGTTCTATCAAAAGGCATATTAATGTTTAGTTTCTCTTTTGGAAATTGTTTAATTTGCAGGTTAAGAAATGACACACTTTTGGTTATTGTTTTCCTCAAGCAGTTCAGGTGCATGAGTTGCATTCACACAGAGAGAGCATATGTGAGTCTCAGAATTCAACATAAGTAAGCAGGTTATGTGGTGACTTACAAATGCAGTAGTTTGAAGCTGTCTCTACTCAAGCCTCTCATAATAATACCATTAACAGTTCTGTTCACATTTTGGATGCACGAAGTAGAGCATAAACCCAAGTAAAGAGCCCTGAACTTGCAGACTCAACCTAACTTCTCTAAGTGTGAAGAGAGCCCTAGATATCCCTGATTGGTCAGTGGAAGAGCCCAACTTCAGACATTGTTTTCTGCAGCACAAAGAGAGTATTCAAAAGCAAAGGGAAGTTTCTTTATTTTTATTCCATTGCTTTCAGTTCAATAAAACTGTTTCATCTGCACCTGAAGTGTATGGCACAGTTTTCTTAAGAATTAGGGGAACAAGGTGCTTACAGTTACAGGAACGTTTCAGTTCCTTTCAGTCATTCCTGGGTTTTTCTTTGTTTTATTTTCTAAGGAGGTTGAAGAAGGAAGAGTTGATAAAGAAGAAAGCAACACCATTGATTTTCTTTTTTTTAAAACAAATGATATATATATGTGTGTATATGTTTGTGTGTGTATGTGTTCTGTGTATTATTTTGTCATGATCCCAATTATCTTCTTTCCACCAAAGTTTGCAGTAATATTCTCTCCTGAAGGTGCATTCTGGCTCCTTTAAATTAGTCAGTGTTATATTGTAGGAGACTGTCATGGGAAAGGACTCAGTTTACTTTCGCCATTTTCACAGGGGAACGTTTTAAAACAATCTATTCAGCAGAAGAAACCTTTAACCCTAATAATCTCAGGCCTTGATGAAAATACTATATTTTGTAGATTATGGTTAAAGGGAGAAAATATTAGTTCTGTAAGATAAATATGAGCTCCATTAACTTCTGATATCTGGTTTAGCATTACATAATGTGTTGATCTTATGCTCTGCTTTTGTCCAAATAAGATGCAATAGTATCAATATTAGTTTCTGAACGATGGACTGAATATGCTTTTTTTGGTAATGAAATCTGATGTACGATATTTATAGTGACATGTGCTTTTATTTTCTCATGAGAAAACTAAATATTAATTGTGTTGTACATTTGTTCTTAGCATATATTAAAGTTTTGAACCAAATGTGTTAAAGCTTATGCTTTGCCATGTAAATTTCCCAGAAGTTGTTGAGCTCAAATGTATCCTACATCCAGCTGTAGAAATTTGTCAGAAATTGTTTAAATTTTGTATATAGTTGTACTGTTTAATTCTAGCCACTGCGCTGAACAGTATTCGAGTTACCATACAATATGGCTTTACACAAGGAAATGTGTGGCTTTTGTTTTGTATTTTTTCAGTATAGAAGTTCCTGTGTCTTCTTATTTAAATAAAGTTATTAGTAAAACTGGAATAGTTCGCGTATGTTTTTGGAAAGACTGAGCTTTTTAGCATCTTACCTGACAGGGATGAATTCAGCTCAGGGAAGTGGCAGTATTCAGTACTCACTCAGTTCCTGACCTGCATCTCTGGGTTGTAGGTAGTCTGACTGGATCAGATTTCCACAGCCTGGTTTCCTCTTGACATTTAACGTACACACTTTCCATCACAAGGTAAGAAGCTAGATGTCTGAAGTTCTAAGTCTTTGTACTGCTCCCAGCTATGAGCACCTTAAAAAGAGAAAACATTGTCCCCATGTTGTTATTTTATGACTAGGAATTATTTATGAAAATAAGTTGTTGAAGTTCAGTGAAATCACCACAAGGGAAGTTGCAGCAAAATTAAAAAATTTTTCACTCTTTTTATATATGTTTTCAGGATAATAGGGAGAAAAGCTTTATGGAACAAAGGAGTGTTGATGTTCTTCCCAGTTACCCAAATAGGGTCATCATAGGCCATGTGCTGGCTTGAAAGCAGCAACAAACCACTTTGAGAAATAATTTACCAGCAGAGTATTTTTCATTTCTGAAGCACATCTCACAAAAGAGATTGATAAGATTTGACTTTTAAAGTGAACTTAAAAATAACGACTTAGTAGCTGTGTTTCAGGCCTTAAAAAAATAAATATAACTTTTTAATAGCTTGATCTTCTTCAGGACAATATATGATTTAGGCAGGAAATTATCTACCTTATACAAGTTAAAAACTCCATTGCAAATGAACATGAAGGAAAACTGGAATCCTCAGCCCCATCTCTGCTTGACTTGATCAGATAATAAGCTTAATATTAAATGGCCCTGAGAAACAAGTCAGTATTTGCAAAATCAAACCTAAGGAACAAGGAAGGGGAAATCAGTTGTAAGAATTTACATGTTTAACCCTATGTTAGCTAGAAATAATCACTTAAAGTTTATTCACGAATATCGCAAAATAAATATTCACCCCCACCCCACAGTGTGAGGTGAGGTCCCTTCTAGCTCTCAAGTTCAGTTATCCCTGACATATTCCCTCCTGCTCTCTATGAGCAGCTTCCATCTTCTACCCGATCTTTGGTACTCGCAAGTCTTTCTTCCCCTGTAAAATCACTCCTTTGGGGACCTCAGGGCTCCATAGAGCTGCAGGAGCTTCGTGAAGATAGATCCTGTAATTCACACCTTGAGTCAAAAGCTAAACGCCATAGTCTAGTGCCACGGTTCCAGTTGTCTGAAAAGCATCTCCTCTCAGACTTCTTGCCTCATTTCAACTGCAGTGATTAAATGCAACGGACACTCTCTTGTCCCCGTCACACCAAATCAGCTCTTCTCCTTTACACTCCTATTCCTCCTATTTCCCAAAAGACAAGGACTGGAATTCTATGTCCTGAAGTTTTCTCCACCTAAATCAGAGTTGCCTTTCTGTCTTCCTATTATCTCACCACTAAATATCAAGCTGCAGAAGACATGATGGTGGCAGATTAGACAGCCGTGCCATGTGGATGAAATTTCTTTTGAAATAGGATTCTAATGGCAAGGAAACAAAATAAGTTTGCTGGACTTCCAATAACCTCTATAGCTGTAGACCAGGGATCAACCAACTACAGCCCATGGGCCAAATCCACCCCAATGCCTATTTTTATAAATGTTACTGGAACAAAGCCATGCTCATTTGCTTATGTACTGCCTATGGCTATTTTACTGTACAATGGCAGAATTAAGTAGTTACCACAGAGACAGTCTGGCCCACAATGCCTACAGTATTTACCATCTGGTCCTTTACCGAAAACATTTACTGACCTCTGACATAGACTAAAGACTAAACTAGATTAGGTAACTTGTGTCATAAACATAAAGACTAAACTAGATTAGGTAACTTGTGTCATAAATGTGGTGGTTTTAAAAATATGGCCACATGGGCTTCCCTGGTGGCGCAGTGGTTGAGAGTCCACCTGCCGATGCAAGGGACGCAGGTTTGTGCCCCGGTCCAGGAAGATCCCACATGCCGCGGAGCGGCTAGGCCCGTGAGCCATGGCCGCTGAGCCTGCGCTCCACAACGGGAGAGGCCACAACAGTGAGAGGCCCGCGTACTGCAAAAAATATATATATATATATGGCCACAGTCTCTTCAGCAAGTGGTATTGGTAAAGCTAGACAGCCACATGTAAATAAATGAAGTTAGAATATTCCCTCATACCATACACAAAAGTAAACTCAAACTGGCTTAAAAACTTAAAATATAAGACATGACATCATAAACTCCTAGAAGAGAAGGTAAGCAAAACATTCTCTGACATAAGTCATAGCAACGTTTTCTTAGGTCAGTCTCCCAAGGAAATAGAAATAAAAGCAAAAATAAACAAATGGGACTTAAAACTTATAAGCTTTTGCACAGAATAAACAAAACAAAATGGAAAAGACAGCCTACGGAATGGGAGAAAACATTTGCAAACGATGAGACCAACAAACAAGGGCTTAATTTCCAAAATATACAAATGCTCATACAGCTCAAGAACAGAAAAACAAGCAACCCAATCAAAAAATGGGCAGAAGACCTAGACATTTCTCCAAAGAAGACAAACAGATGGCCAATGGGCATATGAAAAGATACTCGACATCGCTAATTATTAGAGAAATGCAAATCAAAACTACAATGAGGTATCACCTCATACCAGTCAGAATGGCCATCATCAAAAAGTCTACAAATAATAAATGCTGGAGAGGGTGTGGAGAAAAGGGAACCCTCCCACACTGTTGGTGGGAATGTAAATTGGTGCAACCACTATGGAGAATAGTATGGAGGTTCCTTAAAAAACTAAAAATAGAGCTACCATATGATCCAGCAATCCCACTCCTGGGTATATATCCAGAAAAGACAAAAACTCTAATTTGAAAAGATACATGCATCCCAGTGTTCATAGCAGCACTATTTACAATAGCCAAGACATGAAAGCAACCTAAGTGTCCATCAACGGATGAATGGATAAAGATGTGGTGTGTGTATGTATATATGCATTGTATGTATATGTATTAGCCATTAAAAAGAATGAAATAATGCCATTTGCAGCAACATGGATGGACCTAGAGATTATCATACTAAATGAGGTCAGTCAGAGAAAGACAAATATCATAGGATATCATACGTGGAATCTAAAAAAATGATACGAATGAACTTATTTACAAAACAGAAACAGACTCACAGAAATAGAAAACAAACTTATGATTACCAAAGGGGAAAGAGGAAGGAGGGATAAATTGGGAGTTTGAGATTAATAGAAACACACATATAGAAAACAGATAAACAACAAGGTCTTACTGTATAGCACAGGGAACTATATTCAATATCTTGTAATAAACTATAATGGAAAAGAATCTGGTATACATATATATATATCACTTTGCTGTACACCAGAAATTTATACACTGTAAATCAACTATATATATATATATATATATATATATATATATATGTTCACAAACTTTTTTTATATTCCTCCCTTCCAGAGGTAGAGATTTATTTTCCTCCCCTTAAGTGTGGGCTGGACTTGCTTTAGAATAGAATACAGAAGTCACTTTTGAGCTTAGGTTATAGAAAGACAGGTTGCCGTCTTGCATGTGCACTCTCCTGGACCACTTGCTATGGGGAAGCTATTTGAGAGGATACTCAGGAAGTCTATGGAGAGACCCACATGGCAAGCCGCAGAGTCCTCCGGCCGCCAGCTAGCAGGGAACTGAGGCCTCCTGCCAGCAACCATGTGAGTGAGCTTGGAAGCGGCTCCTCAAGTCAAGCCCTGAGATGCCTGCAGCCCCAGCCCACAGGTTGACTGCTGAATCTCACGAGAGGCCTCAAGCCAGACCAGCTAAATCACTCCTGGGTTCCTGACCCTCAGAAACTGTGAGAGAATGTTTTTGTTGCTTTAAGGTGCTAAGTTTGGGGATAATTTGTCACATAGGGTTAGAGAACTGATACAATACAGCAGCTGCCCTCCATGCCTGTACCTACACACATATACCCATTACTGCCACCAATGTCACCTAGAGCAGGGGTCCCCAACCCCCGGGCCATGGACCGGTACCAGTCTGCGGCCTATTAGGAGCACAGCAGGAGATGAGCGGTGGGTGAGTGAGCGGAGCTTCATCTGCTCCCCGTCACTTACATTACTGCCTGGATCACCGCCCCCCCATCGCTCGAATTACCACCTGGACCACTCCCCCACCATCCGCCCTGGCTTCTGTGGAAAAATTGTCTTCCATGAAACTGGTCCCTGGTGCCAAAAAGGTTGGAGACCGCTGACCTACAGTCTTACTGTATCATTCTGTCCTCTGGGTCCAGAAAAGGAGGCTTGCCTTTTTGGAATGGACACTTCTTGAATGAAGCCCATTTGGACCAGGTCCAAGACAAAGCTTTCTCATATAAAATTTTGCTATTTGAACAGCTCACATGATAGTAAGTCTACTAGATGTGCCTAAAAGTTGTCTAACACTATACCATCTTACCTAAGACAATCCAATGGAGGGAAAAATTAAACCCTTACAGGAAAGGATTCCCCATGGGAAACAATGCAAAAAGAGGGAGGACAGGTGATCAGTTTTAAAAGCTGGAAAAGAAGAAAAGGCAGAATCTCTAAAGAAAATGAGAAATATTTCCATCTCAAATATCTTTTTTTTCCTTTAGTGAACAGGAGGCTGGTGACCCATTGATTCTAACAGCCTATTCCATTCCAGAGGCATTTGCATCTCTCAGGAGAGGAAAATTTTTTCAAAGGTTCCAGATCAGTTGGGTGATGACCCCTCTCATTCAAAAAAGCCATTTTCTTAAAGATGACTAAGAATTTGAATAATTAGATCATTTTCCCTCCAAAAGATTTTCTGATAATAAGAAATGGGTCCCCTTTTACACTACAGATTCTACTCAAGTTTTGGCATCAGTTTTAAGCAGGACTTTGATGACATCCCTTGAGCCAGATCTGGGTGTGGGCCTGCAGGCAATGGATGTTATTTCAAACCACTGTCGGGAAGCAGACTGGATAAAAGGTGGTTGGAGGGCTCCACAAGGACCTGCCAGACGGAGAGAAGGGTTCATGTGGGAAAGGCAAACCATTTCTCAGGTTTTCTATTCCACTTTGTAAAGGAAAGGGGTTATACTCAAGGGATGGAAGTTAACAAAGGCCACTGCTCATGTGTTGCAATCAACGGCCTGCCATTTTTCATATGGACTGAAATCCAGGCAAACAGCGTAATCTTAACTCACTCTCCATTCACCTGCCCGTTTGATTACAGACAAACACCTGGTGTGGTCTCCTTTGCTTCCCTTCCCAATTGACCCCCCATGGCGCTATGTATAATGAACCTATTTCGTTTTGAACCCCTGACCCTTTCTCCTGATCACTCTGCTAAATTCAGGTCCTGCAGGAAGATAATAAAGAGGTAGGAAGAGGAGGCCAAAGATGGTTACACCTGGGGAACAGGATCTGTGGGTGGGGCAAGGAGAGGGCTGAGGTGAGCTTTCACAATATTCATATGCCCTATTGAAATATTTGATTCTTTTCTTACAATGAGCATGTATTCCTTTAGTAGTGTTTTCTAAAAGAAGACAAGGAAGCAGCATGACCTTCATTTTTGCACAATTGTTGGCAGTCCTCTTCCCTCTGCCTGCAACTACCTTCTTACTATCCATTCATCATTCCTACAGCAGAAAGTGCATATGACTGGACTGCTTCACATACTCCTGATATAAAGACAAGGTGAAATTCAAGGGGAGTGATCAACATGAAAATAAATGTTTAGCCTCACTAATGATCAAAGCAATGCAAATTGAAACAATCTGTTTCCTTTAGCAAAGATTAATAAGAAGGATAATATTCAGGGCTTAAGGGGGCGGCAGGGATACGGTCACCCTCATATATGCCATTGGAAGAATAAATTGGTACAGCTTTCTGAATAAGAACATGGCAGCACTTATACAAACCAGTGTCACCCCGCAGTTTTGTAAAAACACATATATATGTGAGTTGAAAAAAGACATGAAGAAGGTACAAAAATTTATAGCGGTTACGTCTAGGTTGCAGATAATTTGTATTTAACATTTGCATTTCTGTTTTTCTATGTTTTCTTTAGTAGCAACTATTAGCCTTATCACGAGAGATAATACATATTAATTTCTAAATATTAAGGGAGGGAAAAAAGTATGGAGGAAAGGAAGGAAATGCTAGCAAAAGATTTAGTTTTAACCGAAATGAGCCGCAGATCTCTTAAAATCAAGGTGGATTGAGAGAAGGTTTGGTACAGTGAATTTTGCCCCAGCAGGAGAATCCGAAAATGACATAGAGTTTCAGATGTTTTCCTCTTAGAAAAAAATGCCCTCAACAGCTTCATACTCGGGTAAAGAAGATTAAATGATTTAAGCCTGGGTATAAATTGGGAGTTTGGGATTAACATATACACACTACTGTATACAAAATAGAGAATCAACAAGGACCTACTGTATAGCACAGGGTACTACACTCAATATACTGTAATAACCTAAATGGGAAAAGAAACTGAAAAAGATTTTATATATATATATATATATATATATAAAACTGAATCACTTTGCTGTACACCTGAAACTAACACAACATTGTAAATCAACTATACTCCAAAATAAAATAAAAATTTTTTAATGATTTAAGCCTGGATTGGAGTTGGAGGTGCATTTGGGAAAGGCTGCAGCTTTAGTTCTGAGGACAGAGCATTCCCTGGAGTGTGGAGCACACTAATAGCCCTCCACTCAGCTGAGATGGATTTGTGAAGTGGGCACCCAGGGGCCCAGCAGTCTGTCCTGTTGTTTACATTTCTTGAACTGCCTCATCTAGAAAACTGAAAAGGACCCCCTGCCCCAAACAAACTATAGAAACCTGAAAATGGCCAAGAGATTGTTCTTGAATGTGATTCCTGTTTCTTAGTACATTCTTTATTGAGGGCTGTTAGTCTAGTTTTACAGATTGCCTAAAGTGGATACATGTGAGATGGACTCTGACCAGGATTTGGATTAGAGGAGATTGGGAATCAAAGCACTAGACAAGCTGCAGTGAAGTCCTTGGCTTGAGAATCACCACTGTAGCAGGACTCGGTCCCTCCTATTTGTCTTTGAATCTGTAGCTGGCATAAGCCAATTGGGTGGAAAGCAATTTGGGACGTTTCCTTATTTCTCCTTTTTGGCAAGTTTCTGCCCCTTATTCACCAAACTGAGTCTCTGAACTTTGCCATCTGTGATTTTGGTCAGCTGGCAGGCCACACCTGGTAGAAAACCATGTCTCTGCCACATCCTGGGACCCAGAGGCAGTGTGGCATAAGGGCATATGGTCCAGGTTTGGCATCACACAAGAGTGAGTGATGACCCTGTGACCCTAAGAGTCTTGGTTTGTAAAATAGAGATAATAATGCTTAATCTGCTTGGGCTGCCATAATAAAAGACCACAGAATAGGTGGATTAAACAACAGAAATTTACTTCTCACAGTTGTGGAGACTGGAAGTCCTGGATCAAGGTCCAGCAGGGTTCATTTTCTAGTAAAGACTCTTTCTGGCTTGCAGATGGCTAGTTTGTCCTCACATGGCCTTTGCTCTGCACCAGTGTCTCTTCCTAGGGTGCTAATCCTATCAGGTCAGGGCCCTGTCCTTCCTCATGATCTCATTTACCTTAATTACCTCCCAAGGCTGAATTTCCAATATAGTCACATTGGGGGGTTTAGGCCTTCAAAATATGAATCTCTGGGGAGACACAATTCAGGGCAAGCAAATACCTACTTCCATTAGGAAAATGCAAATTAGAACCATGAGATACCACTTTATACCTGCTAGGATGGCCATAACCAAAAAGACAAATAATTACAAGTCTTAGTGAGGATGTAGAGAAACTGGAACTCTGATACACTACTGGTGGGAATGTAAAATAACGTAGCCACTTTGGAAAACAGCCTAACAGTTCCTCAAAAGATTAAGCACAGAGTTGCCATATGACCCAGAAATTCCACTGCTAGGTATATACCCAAGACAATAAAAATATGTCTGCACAAAAACTCGCACACAAGTGTTCACAGTGGCATTATTCATAATAGCCAAAAAGTAGAAACCATTCAAATATCCATCAATTGATGACTGGAAAAATAAATTGTGTCATATCCATACAACTACTAATTCAGCAATAAAAAGGAATGAAGTACTGGTATATGATACAAAATGGATGAACTTTAAAAATATTATGCAAAGTGCAAGTGTAACCAAGCAGAAGCCTATGGGACCTTCCTGGGACAGACTATAAATGATCTGTATTTGCTCTTAAAATATTGTGTCACTTTGGTTAAGTGAAAACTATTGTTTCACAGTGAACTATGATCTTATTTGACCAAACGTTTTGAAAACTTTTTGATATTTTTGACAAACTTTCCAAATATCAAATTCTAATCAAAGTTCGTTTGACCTCCAGCTAACTTTGGGATACTTCAGAGGGCCACGAGGCACCTGAGAGAGAAATATTAAACCAACTAGGATTATTTGGTATGTTAAATTACATGGGAAGCATTATCACACGAGGGATAAACCTAATTGTTAGGTTATACTATATGGATGTCATTAATATAAATGTTCTAGAAATTATAGGAAGTTCCTAAAATTTAAATAAGCCTTGATATAATGTTATCAGTCATAATTCTAGTTATTACCTTAAAATGTATGTCACAGCAACTTGGCTAAGTCCGTTTGTCAACTGCATTGCAATGAGATCTTTAACCATGCCTTCTTATGTCTTTTGTCATTCATAAACAGTTACTGTTTCACTCTGATGTTTTTGAAAAAAGGCTTCGTCATCATGAAGATTCAAAGAAAGGACTTTTTGACAAGTACAGGTTTCTGATAACTTTCAGATAATACTGCTGAACTAAGTAAAAAATTAAAGAATTGTAATGGAAACGCTGATGGTTTCATAAAACTGTTAACAAAAAGGATTAGTTACATAGGACTGAATGAACTGATAAATGTGGTTATAATTTTATGGTTTTTGTCCAAAATATTATTGGCTTTTAATCTGTTTTCCAGATATAAGGAAACCTTTCCCCTTAAGCTAATTATAATTTTTTTTTGCGGTACGCGGGCCTCTCACTGTCATGGCTTCTCCCGTTGCAGAGCACAGGCTCCGGACGCGCAGGCTCAGCGGCCATGGCTCACAGGCGCAGCAGCTCTGCGGCATGTGGGATCCTCCCGGACCGGGGCACGAACCCGTGTCCCCTGCATTGGCAGGCGGACTCTCAACCACTGTGCTACCAGGGAAGCCCAGGCTAATTATAATTTATAACAACTTGGTAAATTACATTTTTGTAAGTAAAACTGAAACACTTATCTTTTCCCTCTACCTGATCCTTCCAGAAAGTGGAAATTCTTGGGTTTCCAGCAGCCTTATTAGGTGAATGAGAGAGGTCACCTCCTGACAGGTGCAGGAATCTCAAGATATTTGGGGGACTTCAAGAAGAGAGAAATTCACCCAAATCTATAGATAGTGCAGGCACAACCTGACGACAAGCCCATGGTGTGGCCTTCCTGGTCTTGAGAGGCCTCTTAAAAGTTCTATCTGAGGTTCCTTATGAAAAGTTCCAGCAAAACCAATTTAAAAGAGCCTATGTGATCAATTAACCAGACCTACTTTGCAAACAAATTAGTTTTAATTTGGCTATATTTGGTAAAAATGAGGGCAATTTTAGAAAGAAAAAGATTATGTTTCAATGGATATTAAATTCTAGTTTTGTTAATTCAGGTCAATATTTACTGCTTAAGA
This sequence comes from Globicephala melas, assembly GCF_963455315.2. Taxonomy (NCBI): domain Eukaryota; kingdom Metazoa; phylum Chordata; class Mammalia; order Artiodactyla; family Delphinidae; genus Globicephala; species Globicephala melas. The sequence continues at coordinate 61,273,125 of NC_083322.1, forward strand.
CTCACTTCCCAAGTAGCTTCTTGTTGCTATGTTACATTATTGTAAAGTCTGAGTTATTAGGAGGATATTCTAAGCTTGTTTCTGAAGTCAATCACAGTACTGTATCTTTGGATGAAGATCAGATGCCCCATGACCTGCAACCAGGAGATTATGCATACTGGAAAAGGCATCATTTAAAGAACCCTTATCAAGTATTCTTAAATACCTCATGCACAATGAAACTGAAGGGAGTTAAGTCTTTAATTCATATTTCCAACTTAGGAAAGACCTCTGCATTGTACTGGTCTATAGAAAGGTCTATTGGTCCCAAATAATATCCACACCAGGACAAAAAGAGGATGACAGCAATGGTAGGCAGCTAACCCAAGAATCTAGACCAGGTCTATAAGCCCTATCACACTAATTTAATTGAACCCTTACCAAAACTTTGTCTCCCTATCAACACTGAAAGTTACTGTTTTACTTCTAACCACATTTTGCCCCCAGTGTTTAAGATGGAAAGAAAATTCTCTAGTGAAGTTGTCACAGAGTATAACTACTCATGACACGTATCACTCCTTGCTTTAGGTCTACTGCTTGAAGCACATGTACAATGTTTTGCATGACAATTCAGTGTAATTGATAAAAATCTATAGCCTACAAAGTGTTTCCTCATCAGCATACCTCTGTGCTTATTTATTTTGTCTGATTATTTTCTCCCAATGTGGATAAGTAGGCGAATTATATACACATACACACACACACACACACACACACACACACACACACACACACAAAGTAGGCCTAGCACCGAGGGACATCATGGACCTAGGACAGGCAGCAACCATCCTGGCAACAAGGGACAATTATTTTGATTATTAATGCTTTCTATCAAAAGTGGGAAATGTGGAGGAAATTTTCACATATTGAGGTCTGGGAAAGTAATTCTGGCTTATACATGACTTAAATTGAACTTTAGGCTAACCAAAACAGCCCGTTTGTGGCCTACAAAACATACATTGTACATCTGCTTTAACCACTGAAGAAAAGATTACTTTTTTAAAAACTGGAATAACTGTGGTTCAGGCATCCAAAATAGAGCTGGATGGCCATTATGGACGTGGTTTCAGACTATGTTACTATATTACTGAGAACTTGAGTTTTCTAAACAGTATCAGACTCAAGGACACCACCAGGTGTTCTCAAAACAATATCTGCTAGCACCTGCCAACTGCAACCTTACGGTCTCAAGGTCTCCTCTCGTAACTGTGAAACCTTTCTCTTACTTCAGGAATAGTAGTGGCAAACAGGCAGCTCATGCTATAGCCTCCCAGCTAGGCCCTAGATTCTTTAGCCAGAATAGTATTAGATAATAAAATTGCTTTATATTATATTTTGGCAAAAAAGGAGACATGTGTATTGACCAATAGCTCCTGTTATGTATAATTGGTATCTCTGGACTGGACAGCTGCATGTAAATCAATGAAGTTAGAACACTCCCTCATACCATACACAAAAATAAATTCAAAATGGCTTGAAGACTTAAATATAAGATGTGACACCATAAAACTCCTAGAAGAGAACACAGGCAAAACATTCTCTGACATAAATCGTAGCAATATTTTCTTAGGTCAGTCTCCCAAGGCAATAGAAATAAAGGCAAAAATAAACAAATGGGACTTAATCAAACTTATCAGCTTTTGCACAGCAAAGGAAACCATAAACAAAATAAAAAGACAAGCTAGGGAATGGGAGAAAATATTTGCAAATGATGCGACCAACGAGCGCTTAATTTCCAAAATATACATTCATACAACTCAATAACAAAAAGCAACCCAATCAAAAAATGGGCAGAAGAGTTAGACATTTCTCTAAAGAAGACATACAGATGGCCAAGAGGCACATCAAAAGATGCTCAACATCACTAATTATTTGAGAAATGTAAATCAAAACTACAATGAGGTATCACCTCACACCAGTCAGTATGGCTGTCACCAAAAAGTCTACAAATAATAAATGCTGGAGAGGGTGTGGAGAAAAGGGAACCCTCCTACACTGTTGGTGGGAATGTAAATTAGTCAGCCACTATGGAGAACAGTATGGAGGTTCCTTAAAAAAACTAAAAATAGAGCTACCATATGATACAGCAATCCCACTCCTGGGCATATATCCAGAAAAGACAAAAAGTCTAATTCCAAACAATACATGCACCCTAATGTTCATAGTAGCACTATTTACAATAGTCGAGACATGGAAGCAACTTAAGTGTCCATCAACAGATGAATGGATGAAGAAGATGTGGTATATATGTACAATGGAATACTACTCAGCCATAAAAAAGAATGAAATAATGCTATGTGAAGCAACATGGATGGACCTAGAAATTATCATAGTAAGTGAAGTAAGTCAGACAGAGAAAGACAAATATCATATGATATCACTTATATGTGGAATCTAAAACATGATACATGTGAGCTTACAAAACAGAAACAGACTCAAAGGCATAGAAAACAAACTATGGTTACCAAAGGGGAAAGAGGGAGAGAAGAGATAAATTAGGAGTTTGGGATTAGCAGATACAAACTGCTATATATAAAATAGATAAACAACAAGGTCCTACTGTACAGTACAGGGAAATATATTCAATCTTATAATAAACTATAATGGAAAAGAATATGAAAAAGAATATATATGTGTGTATACATATATATGTATGTGTATATATTATATATGTATAACTGAATCACTTTGCTATATACCAGAAACTAACACAACTATAAATTAGTATAATTTAATACAACTGTAAATTAACTATACTTCAATTAAAAAGAAAACCTGGAAAAGTTGAAACGCAAATATGGAATAATTCAAAAGGCGACTTGTTTACTGGATGTAAGTAAAGAGGATCCACTCCAAAACTTATTTTCCTGGTTGCCATCTAAAATAGGAGGACTATTTTCGGGAATACTACAAGGTGCATTTTAATCATTATCCTCAGTGTAATATGTCTACTAATTTTCCAACCTTTGTACAGGTATTATGACAAAGCAATCAAAGAGAGAGGTAATGTTTTCATAATACGAAATGCTGATGCTAAGTTTGGAACTGGGGAATATATCCAACTCTCTGTCCATTCCCCAGATTGGGGCAGGACCATGCCCCATTTCAGCAGGAAGTATTCAGAGCCCCATTCCCTCAAAGATTTGGGGAAAGTTGAAACAGAGTAGGGGCTAAAACCAAGTCCTCCTAAAAGTGAGTTTCTCTGCCGAGTTAATGATTAACTTCTCTAACCAAAACTTTATTCCCTTTCTTGTCCTGCACCGGTTCCCCTTCAAGTTTGAGGAATATCAAACAAAAGAAGGGATTGTACTGAAGTAGAACGCTATGGGGCCTTCGCTGGACAGACCCCTCCATATCCTCCATCTACCTCTTGTTTATAGAAAAACTTTAACCTCCTAGGCTTTCCCCGAGTTCCAAAGAACAAATTTAATTAGAGATGCAAGGAAATGCAGAAACAAAGGAAAACAGTCAAGCAAGACAAAATAATAATAGTTTAGCCATTAAACAAAGTCAAGGACCTTTAGCTCCTCCTCAAGGGCTACAGATAATATTCTGAGACATATCCTCGAGCTGTTTTGCAGCTACTGAAACCCCCACCAGGTGGAAGAAGTTAACTGAAGGCTGACCACAAACAGGTAGGCCCCAGACTGATTAGAACCAGGAGGTTGACGATGTTGACTCCTGATTACCTCACCACCAACCAGTCAGAAGAATGTCCGCGAGCTGATCACGTACCCCACAACCTTCTCCCGCACCCTTCCTTATAAACCGTTCCCTGAAAGCCATCAGGGAGTTCGGGCCTTTTCCTTTGGAAGTTAGTTTCTGGTACTACTTGCTTGGTGCTCTGCAATAAACGCTGCACTTTCTTTCACCGCAACCCAGTGTCAATAGATTGGCTTTGCTGCACGTGGGCGAGTCAACCCAAGTTGGCCTCAGTAACGAAAGAAGCCAGTTACAAAAGTCTACATTATCCCATTCTGTCCATTATAGGTAAATTCATAGACACAGAAAGCAGATTAGCGGTTGCCAGCGTCTGGGGTAGGGTGGAATAGGGAGTCACTGATAACAGGTTACAGGGTTTCCTTTCGGGGTAATAAAACATGCTCTGGAATTAGATAATGGTGATGGTTGCATAACCTTGTGAGTATACTAGAAAGCACTGAATCATACACTTTAAAAGGGTGAATTCTATGGTACGTGAATTGTAACTCAATTAAAAAAATTTTTTTTAAATGCATACACACACACACACCAAAAAAAAAAAATCCTACCACATACGATAGTTAAGACGATGAGTGGGCTTATGTGCGCATGGCACAGTGCCCAGCATAGAGTTCCTCATGGATAACAGCTGTTTTTATTTTCCACAATCTATGTAGGGTCAGAAAGACTGAAGGTAGGACAGCCATAAACACGGTTACATTAGCCTAACGTCTCTGCCTCTGATGTCCTCAGGGACATTCACTGCAGGGCCCTACCTCCTTCTCTGCCGTCCACTGCCTGGCGTTTGCACCGTTCCTCGCTCTCAGCTGGGCAGTCTGTCTGGCTCCCACCACCCAGGCTACTCAGGCAAGAGGCCCAGGAGTGCGCCTCCGACCCTGTCTTCCCTCTACAAGCAGCCCGGCTCTGCTCACCCCGCCCACCCCCGGAAACCAGGCCAGGAGACCAGGACACTTCCGGCTTCACCCTGGACCCACCCCTCTCTCCTCTCCAGGTGCTTCATCTTTAACCAAAGACCTGGTTTCTAAGGCAGAAAAACCTGCTTGGCCCTGGGCTGCTCTCACCACAGGCTCCCCATTGAAACCCAAGATAAAGAGGCAAGGGCTCCCCCAGGGCTGGTTCTGAGGGCAGCTAACAGATGGGTGGCAGACTGCAGGTAGCAAGAGCTCAGGCTAGTATGTTGTCAGGATTTGTTCTCTCCTGCCAGCTTCTTCCTTCAAGCTGGAGCCGAAGTCACAGCTCACCCAGGATGGCAGCTCCTACTGGCAGGATAAAAATAGCCCTCAGTTTGACTACTGGGCCCACCCCACGTGTGGCCAATTCAGCCATTAAGGGCAAGGAGAGAGGAAACAGGACAGAATGGCTGTGACTTCCCTGCCGGGAAAAGTAGTCCAAGGAGCCTCCCGCTTGCTGACACACGAACGATGCGGGATTTCAGGGCTCACAGGAAGTTCCAATCACATCGGTGCCCTCAGCATCAGCATGAAACCTCTGATGATTGGCATGAATGTTTCTGACTTTTATTGTTCATCGACCCCTTTGAGGATTTATGGGAGCTCTAGACCATTTCCTCAGGAAAAAAAATCCACAGAGGGGCATTTTCACAAAAAATTACATATGATCTCAGAGGATGTACAAAACTCTTGATGCTAAGAGGTCCATAAATCCCTGGGCCAGAACAGACTCTATAGTAAGGCAGAAAGAATTTAGAACCCAGCCATCAGAAATAGCAATGAGGTGCTGGAAAAGGATGGAAGCAAGGATGTTATCTGTCCAGCACTGCATCCTAAGAATGCCTTCTGTCTGTGCTGGGGACAGGGGCACCGTGGGGGATGCTCTAAGTGTGAGACAGACCCTTGGGCACCCACAGTTCAGGGCCAGAAACAGCAAGGAGACACCTCGGATCAAAATCAATAAAAGAGCTCCCTGGGAAGTAGCTGGAGAAGGAAGCCCCAGAGAGCGGATATATAATCCAGCCTCTACTGATGAGGCATTTCTAAAATCGATTGCCTCATCCCTCACTGGCAGAGGTGGCCTCTGTCGGGTTTTAGAGGTTTCCTGGGCACTTCCAATCAGCTCTCTGCTGGGCCACATCATGAAATCACCACCCTAATGCCAAAGCCAGCAGTTATCCAACGCTGAGGTTGTTGCTCCCACCGGGGCGTGGGGAGGTAGGTGGGGCAGGGTTCCTAGCAGTGGAAGGAGGACATCTCAGTGCCCTTGAACATACTGGAAGTGCCACCAGAGTGTCAGGCCATTGGGCCAGCGGGGAAAGGAAGAGATTTGATAGAGAGCCTGAGGGGCCCCGGAATTCCATTGAGAATAATCATGTTCTTCTCCAGGAGGACACAATGACTGTGGCTCCTCTTGAGAACTCTAGAGCCAGCATTTGGGCCTGTTGAGAGCAACAGAGTCCTCAGGTCAGTCTCTTACCGATTAATTATCAGAAGGCAAAGATCCTATTTTCTAAGAGGTTCGTCAGTTGATCAAAGAAGTCTAACTGAGAGCACTGGAGTGGCCCGGGCTGTCTCCAGGGTCTGGCCACCACCTGCCCTCTCCCCTGCTCCACCCCCTGTCTGGTCCATACCTCTCTGCTGCTGCTGGCTTGGTGTTTCTGGTTTCAAGCCTCCCATTGCTTTAGAGTAACTGTGCATTGCTTCTGTTAATTTTGGTATCTACAGATTTGTCCAGCTTCAGAACCCAAACTCTAATGACTGCCCTATATTACTGTGCTAGATTCTATCTCCAAAAGGTGTATTTAATGACTGGTCTAAAACCTCAGCTCTCAGTTTCTAGCAAACACCTTGAAGTAAAAGAAGGCTTGGCCCAGGAGTCAGGCAATGTGGGCTCTAGTCTTGGTTTTCCACTTAACTTATAGGTTTTTTATGTCCCCTGGGTCCCTCAGTCTCATTACCTGGATATGAGCGGATTGGATACAAAGAGCTCTGTGATCCCTTTTGGCTTTCCTGAAGTCAGCTATAGGTCAGCTGCAAGGTAGGGATCCTCCACGGGCCACTGAGAGCACCAAGCCTTCCAGCCCCAGTGCTGGGAATGACCTCAAAAGGGATCCCAGTGGGGTTCCTGGAAAACATTCCAGTTCTTTTAACACAGCTCACTCCATATCCCTCTGGAAAGACTACACAGTGCCTCGTCAAAGTCCTTCCAGTGGAAACTAGCGTGGATCGCTATTGCATTCTCCTTCCCAAGGTCCATTCCCTCTTCCTCTAGTAATGGCACCCTAGCTTTCCCTTAAGGAACTATCTTCTCTCTATTCCCAGTCCTCGAGGGTTGAGCTCCAGGGATAGGCTCATGAAAAGCTGGGCAAATAGCCTATTTTTCACCCCAGTGGTTGACTGATGATTGGACCAAGGACAAAAGGCAGACTCAAATCAAGACTTTGGCTGGAGATGCTGGTGGCCTTTTGGCCTCCTTATGAGAAGAGTCTGTTGGAATGAAGCAACACAGAGGGAATCAGAGCTGGGAGCTGAAGAGGGGATAATTGTTGAGAACATCATCTGAGCCCCTAGATCCAGCCATGCATGAAAGCCTACACCTGGACTTTTTAGTTACCTGAGCGAATAAATCCACCCCCACTTTTTGTTGTTGTTGTTTAAATGAGTTTGAGTCGAATTAGGTGTCAGTAATGTGTTCTTTGAACTTTCTGCTTTTCTCATTCATGCATGCCCCTCTGTCAATGTTGCCAAATCCTAGCCAATTTTTTTTTTTTTTTTTTTTTTTTGCGGTACGCGAGGCTCTCACTGCTGTGGCCTCTCCCGTTGCGGAGCACAGGCTCAGAGGCCATGGCTCACGGGCCCAGCCGCTCCACGGCATGTGGGATCTTCCTGGACCGGGGCACGAACCCGCATCCCCTGCATCGGCAGGCGGACTCTCAACCACTGCGCCACCAGGGAAGCCCCCTAGCCATTTTTGATTAAAAGAAGAGGAAGGGGAGGAAGAGGAGAAAGAAGAAGAAGAAAAGGAGAAAGAAGGAGAAGGATAAGAAGAAGTTGTGAAATCTAAAAGCTGCATGAAAGGCAAGGTCTAATGTAGTGCTGGTAATTAGATAGCATTGTTGCCACCACTCCCTGCCCTGTACCCATCACAAATATCACTCATTTATAAGAATTCTTCTCAATGCAGAATTCTTGACAGCCATTGCCAATCGTTCGGAGTTGCCTCCAACCTGAAATCTATTTTCCAACAAAGCTAAAGAGACCTACATCAGTACACTGGGACTGGGACTGGGAGATGGTTTAAACCAAAGCAGAGGATTAACTACCATGGCCTGTCTGGAGGACACTAGTTGATCACAAAGACAGAAGCAACTTTGATATACTGGCAAAATCCAACAGTGCTAATAGTTAGCCCTGAGCTACTGCCAGGGTCAGCCCTTGGGGAGGGGTCTCAGAGACAAAAGCATAGAGTTTGGTTAATTGGCCCCTGGAGCTGAAGCATGGGCAGGAGAGGTCTGGTGGGTGCCATCTTAACCCAGAGGGCTAGGCAGCCTCACATGGCAGCCTTGGGGGGGGCTCTGCCGTGGCCCACACCCAATGTCAACACATGATGGTGAGCCCCACCTACACGCCAACTGGCAACTCAGGGCTCCCAAGGCTGCCAGTTCTGAGCAGGTAACATTTTCTTGGGCATAAACCTCTGATAACAACAAGTGCTGGTTCTTTCTAAGTTGGCACATTTCTAATTCTGAAGCTGACGGATGCTTTTCTCACTCTCCCAGAACTCAGAATCAACTTGACATTTCTAAAATTACATTTTGAAGGCGATGAATCTATAAAGTGCAAATAGAAACATTCTGGCTCTCTCCCGTAAATGTGAATATTCTTTCTACATTAGCTGGGACAGGGGGAGTGGGGAAGGGAGACTTGCACCTCCGAAGGATGAAAGTGTTCAAGGAGCAGGTGCTCTCTGAATGTCCCTGAGAGTTCAGAGCAGCTTCACAACATGGGATGAAAATTAAGCAGAAGCAAGATTGGGCATGAAGAGGTGAGGCACCTTCGACTTCTAGACGAAGACAGCCCGGCCGCGAGGTGGGTCCCAGAGGAGGCCCCCTGGCTGGGCCGGCACACAGGACACTTAAAAGAGAATCAGGCAGGGCTTCCCTGGTGGCACAGTGGTTGAGAGTCCGCCTGCCAATGCGGGGGACACAGGTTCGTGCCCCGGTCCAGGAAGATCCCACATGCCACGGAGCAGCTGGGCCCGTGAGCCATGGCCGCTGAGCCTGTGCATCCGGAGCCTGTGCTCCGCAATGGGAGAGGCCACAACAGTGAGAGGCCCACGTACCGCTAAAAAAAAGAAAAAAAAAAAAAAGAGAATCAGGCGGCAGCTTCTTCTCCTTAAACTGGAGAGGTGTTCGAAGGGGCTTTGTGTGAGCCACGATGGAAACACACCTATCAAGAGGGATCAAGAGCCTGGCCGAGAGGACTGCAGATGGGACAGGGAATTGAATCTTTTTTTTTTTTTTTAACAAAAATGTAAAAATCCAGGGAGAAAATGCCTTTTTTTTTTTAAATTGTAGCAAAGGCTGTCCAATGACCACAATCCTCTTCTCCCCTTCACCCACAGATCAACCATAAAATGCAACCTGTTAGTATTTAAAGTGATCCATTCAACAGAAAAGAACCCCGCACCCCTTGCCCTCCGCCAACCAAGCTCCCTGGGCCTCCAGCCTGGACAGAGGGAGTCAGGCCCTCCTGCTTCAACGCCTTACAGTGGCTGCTGTGGGTTTTTACAGCTGCAAACAAATGTGACCCAGGATGAAACCACGAGGCCTTAATCAACATTCCACACAGGGCAGCTGCATTCAGCAATCATTAATCCAGTGCTTACAAGGTGCCTCCAGGGTGCTCATTAGTGGGGAGACAGAGAAGATTTGGGGAAATAGAGGCCTTGTTTTCTGGGATTGCAACACCCGGTGGTAGAGGCACAGGCAGACAGCACAGGCCTTCTGAGGAGATGGGAGGCCAGGGACAGAGATGAGAAGCAGTTCTCCAACGGAAAACTACGGGCTACACTTTGAGAGGTCCCTGTGGGGGAGACGGGGTCTGAGGAAGCTCCTGAGGGGTGGGTAGCATCGTGAAGGTGGCTGAGGGCACGGAGCCGGGCCATCCTGGGTAGAGTGTGCAGCAAACGCACAGGCCGAGAGAGAGGGAGGCTTAGGGGCACAGCAAGCCCTCCTGTGGTGTGGGGGCAGGGTAGTGAGCTGGGGCCCTGGGGAGGTACACCGATCTCCTCTAAGACCACGAATACCAGGCTGAGGAATCTGCTAAATGAGATTCTAACGAAAGACACCCCTGTGGAGGGACGTGCTGCTCCGGCCCGGAAGTGAGCTGAGCTGAACAAGCCACATACGCACCGCCGAGTCCCCGGTGCCATCTTACCTGCGTCTCCTTCCGCTCAGAGGAAGGAGCGCCTTCTGCAGGCTGGGCGCCAGGCTGGGCCTCCCCTGAGCTGGGCAGGCCCAGCGTCTCTGTGCACGTGGAGAAGTGGCCCCAGGAGACCCTTTAGGGGCTGGGGACTGAGGCTGCAGGCGCAGCAGACACCTCCCAGCCCAGCTGAGCTCGTAGAACCAAGGCCTTGCTAGTCCGTCATAGACTCCGCCCCGACTCAGTGAAAGGCGTGGAACACGGGCTTCTGCGGATGTGTGTGGCTTCTCAGCCCATTACCGGTGACACGGGCGGGAAGAAGAGGCGGCAGCCCTGGAGTCTCTGACAAAGGTGGACTATCTGAGTCGCTTATGTGTCCGCACGCAGAACTGCCGCCCTCACCCCTGCCCGCGCTGGCAGGAGTCCCCGCCCCTCCCCCACCGCCGGACCTGGGGGATGCATGGGTCACGTCAGCAGCTTCATGCAGGTGGGACCCGTCCTTCTTCCCCGTCCCTCTCCAGCCTCTACTACCACAGCACCTCCCCACTGAGTCCACACGACAGACTCATTTATTAACTTGACTTTGCATGTCAAATATCTTTTCTGTTTAATTAAAAAAAACAGTTAATATCACAAGGGGCTCCAGAAATACATGCTTTTGAATTCCAGCCATGGAGAGGACTAAAGGAGAGCTGGGATCTGCAGGTGTGGCTGCTTTCCGCAGAGGGATTTGTGCAGCCCCGACAAGCTCACTGCCCGAGAGAGAACCCACCGCACAGCAGGCAGGGGCCGTGGGACAGTCTTTGGTCGGCGGGAGCTTCACCCAGAGCTCTCCGGAAAGTGGCTCGGCAGGAAGAGGGTGTCTCCCTACAGCCCCCCGCTAAGGGGGGGCACGGGCAAGGGGGTACAAGAGGAGGCATTTAAGCCTCCCTAGCCTCCCGCTGCCTCTGAGGCTGTAGGCCACCTTATTTAAACCTAACAAAAAGTAGGTTTATGATTTGAACTTGGACCTTGTAGCAGCCCAGTGACACGTCGGCAGCCATGATGCAGTTGTGGGCAGGAAAACGGTGGGCCTGGAAACTGCTCCTAGACCACCCTGTATCGTCAGGTCCACATAGAGAACACACAGGAACCCTTTAGACCAAATAAAAGTAAATAATCATACCAATATAAACAGGGCCTTCGACCCTTTCATTTTATTAAAATGGCACGTAAATATTAAAACAGCATACTGATCGCTTCCTACATCTGCAAGCCCCCCCGGGTGTGCTGATTTGGAGCCGCCTGTGGACTCCTTCCTGGAGGCTGCAGACTCATGCATTCAGCAATTCATGTTCTTTGTCGGTTTTCCCAACAGCATCAGGATTTGATAATGGGTCGAGATCGGCGAAAAGGCTGAACCAGGCAGTCAGGTCCGAGGAGGGCTTAGCAGGCTCTGGGGAGAGAAGAGCAAACATGAGCACACCTACCTTGCTAACTCCCACCTCTGCCAGGCTGCAGGCAGGTGGGCTCAATCTGACAAACCTCATTGCTCTTTGTCGCTAAGCCTTGTTAGGGTATTCCATGCCCCCCGTTGGCCGGCTGGCTGAGCAACATTTTTAAACCACGGTCTTTACACAGTTCAACGCACAGTGATCCTTTGTGTTAACCCACACCTGCACCTCCACCCAGCGATGGCCACTGCCCGCAGAGCTGCCTGAAACCCCAGGCCCCATGCTTCACCACCACCAGGAAATATCAGTCATTTCAGAAATCAGACTGAATGTCTCAAGCAAGGTGCTTCCTGGAGGAATCTTTTCAAATCTGCTGGGTTAAGAGAAACACCGTGTGTTACTCTTTTCAGCCTTCAAAGCAACAGGTCCAGAAGGGGGGAGGGGGGAGGGGGGATGGCACCTAGGCCTGACTGCCCCTCTTCTCTCAAGGTCACTGCCTTCTTTAACCCTCTCCCATCAGAGGAAGGGGGCCTGTGACAGGCCTCCCCTTCCGCACTGGGCTCTAAATTGCCCCCATACCCCTTACACTCCAGCCTCAGTGGAACAGCTTTCAGCTGTCCTTTCACCGAACCACCTGCCCTGACTTCTTGAGTGCCACGATTACAGAGCCTAATTATTTTCCAGATGAGGAGAACATTTTCAAAAGAGTGCCTGATGCAAGTGATTTACAAATAAGTTGGGGGCTCCTCTCTATATAAATCATTCCACATGAGAATCTAAGTTCATTCGCTTGGATGACCCATGCTTTTTTTTCTTTCTACAACGGATGGCAGTATCAAAAGCATAAAGTAAATGTCTCTCTGACAGGTTATCCTTCTAGCTGAGAGCAGCTAGGAATGTGCTTGCCATCTGGGTGAAAAGAGTCTCAAAAACTATTGGTAGCACAAGTTGCTAAAAGTGGTTATATGACAGTGATAGAGAATATTGATGGGATTATACCAACATACACAGGGCTTTTGATCTTTTCACTAAAAAGCACTGAAACATTAAGACAGTATACCGATCACTTTATACTTCTGATTCTCCTCCCTTTGTTTTTCAAAGTCTCTTGTGGATATATTATTTTATAATGAGATAATAATGCATCTATTACAGAGATAAGCTATTGCAAGCAAGACTAGTTAGTAACTGTGCAAGTTATTATTATGTAACATTAATTTCACACTGTGTGCAGTTAGCCCCCAAAACACTTGGGTTATTTTGATATGATAAACTGAGACTTCAGAGATCTCAATACAGCTTGGCGGGAGTGGGGGAGACATCATTTTTTTTTAAAAAAAGAGAGTAATTTCTCTTTCTTTAGTCATGTAGGAGGTCACACAAGGAAACTGTATGGGGCAAGATTGACTTAGGAGGATTAGTGTGTTCTTGATAGAGAATATCAAGATATCTTAGATAGGGAGGGTGGGAGGGAGGGAGGCGCAAGAGGGAAGAGATATGGGGATATATGTATATGTATAACTGATTCACTTTGTTATAAAGCAGAAACTAACACACCACTGTAAAGCAATTATACCCCAATAAAGATGTTAAAAAAATAAAAAGAAAATAAAAAAAGATATCTTAGAGACAGCACCAGTGAAAACACCCTCCCTGCTCACCTCCCCTTCCCAGCACCTTCACATGGTGGGTGTGGCCCTGCTGTGAAGAGCCAGGTAACTATACCTCAGGGGCTTGGGGGTCCTCACACTCCCCAGACCTCCACTGTGGGAGGGAAAACCAGGTGCAACTATTTGCACAACACCTAAAAAACATCAAGGGAATGCTTTCTGATGATAATAAAATTGACACTTCCTTTAACTTCCTGTGGTCAACACAGGGAAAGTGGGTGATGACCAAAGAAAGACAGAGAGCTGCAAATACAGATGAGATCTTCCTCAGGCAGATGTTTTGTCTCAAAAGAACAGATTTCACAAGCTCGAAAGGCCCTCTTTTGACAACTAAGACACCTGGCTCTTCATGAAAAGCACTAACCAAATGCCTTGTCTGGTGGAAGCAATGGTATTTTCAGCTAAGGATCGCCAACCTCAGTGGCCTTTTCTCCCTTACTGTTGTCACCCAATCTTGGGGAGCACCCAGTCACATGGAGATAGATGTTTGAGTCTTCCTCATTAGATTTGATAGAGGGAGTTATGAATTAGGACATTAAGCCAGGAAAAAAGTTAGAATGTTAGTTCCTAGGATCATGCCGAACTCTCCACCCATGCAGCCCCTCCTCTGAACCCAAGGTGCTCACATGGAAATTAGTAAAGAAATAAAGAGAAGGGTGTTAGGCCAGTGAAAGTGAAGGCAACTGTCATTTAAGGGGGGATAGAACACTGTATTACCTTTCACTTCAGGGCTACTGCCATTTGGACTGCTTGCCTTTGGTGCTGCCCATGGAGGAGAAGTAGTATTGACATTGCTCTCTGACCAGCCTAATGTTCAAAACCAGAAGACGTTAGATCTAGGAAAGGGCAGTTACACTGCCCCATCAGTTCCTGGGGCACACACATGGCTCTCAACTCCGATAGCCTTCAAAGAGAGAGAGGAGGGTGGTGTGCAAAGACCCTTCTCCCATGTTCCTCATACCCGGAATATGTTTTAGGGGAGAGTGGATATGTATAATCATGCCCACCTTAAGAGTATGGGAAACTAGGGGAAAGACTGCATTTTGAAAAGCAAATGAGAAACTGCTAAGGCTAAAGCATGTTTGCTTTCAGTTTTATACCCATTTTTCTTACCAAGTGACATCATTTCATGGTCACACCAAAGATTATCAATAGTGTTGCAAGGAAATCAAGTGCCTTGTTTTCCTGTCACAAATGGGGAAAGCTTAAAAAAGTGAATACCATTAAATGTAGCAACAGAACTAGGGAATGGCTGGTCTTCTCTACTTCCAATATGATCCAGTTCATTTATTTTCCGTACAGCTAATTTAAATTGGGAAGTTTAGCTAATACAGAGAAATAAATGGCAGTCCAGTCCAAACATACAAGAGGAAAGAACCTCCCCTTAACTTGATGTCGTACCCTTACAAATGACATTGATCTTGTCTAACCCACTGTTCTGAAAGGCCCCCCTGTGCTCTGCCTGCCCCTAATGATTAAGAGGCATTCAGCAGTCCTGCTTTGGGAGAAGCAAGCCTAGTTTCCCCCCAGTATTTACTGTCTGTGCTGGATGTTTCAGCATGACTCATTTAATTTAGAACTTTACCATATACTTCTTTTGCACGTCTGCTTTAATTCTTCATGTGTTAAGTCCTGTCTTCTCAATGAGACAGGGAACTGTTTCTTCAATGTGCTCCATAACACCTAATGTGGTACAGGTAGGTGTGTGTGGGTTAAGTCCATTGTTGATTCTCATTGTGAAACGTCAGATGAGGCACCACTGTTGGGTCCAAATGGTTAAAACTGTATCCTTTCACTGGGATGCTCTGGTCGCAGTGTTTCCTACAGAAAAGCTTTTGTCTCTGATAAGGCCCCCATGAGACATCACGTTTAGATGGCAGAGTTCAGTTGGGGCAGTGAAACCAAATTCTGAAGCAAGCAAGCCACTCAGTAGATGCCACAAAAATGATAAGATGTAATGCTGTTTGTTTCCCCTACCATTCTAAGATTTGTGATAAGGGACCTAATTATAGAATCATACTATATTGATTAGCTTGTACTTTTGTTTCATCTCCTAGAGTTCTGAGCCCCTTGAAGGCAGGGACCATGTATTATTCATCTTTACATCCTTTAGTGCACTACCTGGCACACGATGGGTGTTGAAATTAAGACAAACTATTGAAGAACTCTTTTAAATCATGAGAAGTACACTTACGAAGCTTTAAGAGATGGCAAAGCAATGCTTGGCGCAGTAGATGCTATAATACTCACTGGTTGATTATTTCATTTTAGGCAAGTAAACACAAACATCTCTATGAAGACTAACCAATGACAAGTGAAACAGGTGGCCCGTGACCTATTTATTGGGCGTAAAATAATGAAAACATAGAGGGTTTAAAAAGTATTGTTATCCATTGGAAAGGTACTTGAACATGTTGTTAACATAATTGACAAACAACGAAAAGCACCAAATTTTAAAGGAACTTTTTGGGAAGATGGAAATGTTCTAACACTAGACTGTGGTGATGGCTGCACAAAAAAAAATTACCAGAAATCCTTGAACTGTTCTCTTACAATGGGTGAATTTCATGGTATGTAAATTATAGTTCAATAAAGCAGTTTTTAAAAATGACCCGTATTGGGCTTCCCTGGTGGCGCAGTGGTTGAGAGTCCGCCTGCCGATGCAGGGGACACGGGTTCGTGCCCCGGTCCGGGAAGATCCCACATGCCGCGGAGCGGCTGGGCCCGTGAGCCATGGCCGCTGAGCCTGTGCGTCCGGAGCCTGTGCTCCACAACGGGAGAGGCCACAACAGTGAGAGGCCCGCGTACCGCAAAAAAAAAAAAAAAAAAAAAGGACCAGTATTTGGTGTAATCCAGGAATAACATAACCTCCCTGTTTCCTAGAAAATTGGCCCATGGGCATTTTCCTTCTACACCCAAATCACATAAATAGTGGTAAACGTAGAAAGTTAAAATTGGAGTTTTGTCATGTGCCAAATAAAGCTCAAAGAGGAAGCATCTAACTGGGTCAGTTTTACCTTTTTCCCTACAATCCTCTTCTGGACACCAAATGTCAAGACCCACCTGTGCTCTGCAGAGCCTGTGTAACTTTTCATCAACGCCTACAGCCTGGCCTCCATCTCTTAGGGCAGTGGTTCTCAAAGTATGGTGCCCATGCCACTGGCAGGGGCATCACCCACTGAATCAGAATTGCTGGGGATGGAGCCCAGGGAAGCACAAATCCTTGGCATCTGTCATGCAGTGTAGTGTGAGAGGCCCTGCCACAGTGGTCTCCAAGGAGCTGCCACGGTCGCCATCTCTGTCAGGATCAGGGTCATCTTGGTTGAAGTCAGAGCCGGGACAAGGAGAGAGACCCTCCTCGGAAACCGAGAGGTCTGCTTTCAGGACCCCGCCTCACAGGTCCTGGAGCTTTAAGCTCCTTGACCTCGTCAAGCTCTCTGAGTTCAGGGAGGCCCACACTTCCAGAAAGATCCTGAACAGATGCAGAGAAAAGGCAGGTGAGGGGTATGGAAGTCCACCGCTCCCGGATCTCTGAATGCTATTTGAAACAGTGGGGACACGAGAAAATTCTTCCCATTTCAAAAATATGCACAACGTTTGTTTTTTAAAGTGGTGGCAGAGAATGCTGGAAAAGCGGTGGTTCAACCACTGTCTTTTTCAGAGTATAAAGTGGAACACTTTCCTACAGGAGGCAGAAATAAAGCCACATACCAAAACGGAGCTCCCCTCACTTGATGTGATGGGCATGTTCCCAAATGGCTATAAACAAATAAAATGACTGTATATCAAGTCATATTTTTAAAGCACCAGAAATACAAGTTGTATTTTTAAGCCTATAATTTAAAGGATTATAATGGCAGACTCCTTTGTAAAGACAATGTCTTCTAATTGGATTCCTTTGTAACTATGGATTTTTGAATATTGCTCATCTAAACGCTCACGAACATGTGGAAGTGATATGTGGAGTGTGACATGTGGAATCTATGGGTTTGGGGGCTTCTCTGCAGCAGAGGACGTGGAGAAAAGGATGAGGGTAAAGACATCCCCCTTTGGGAACTAAGATGATGGGGAAAGTATACCTCAAAGTTTCCCATCACTATTCCCTTGTCCCATAACGTGAAGCAGAAAACAGCAGCCAGTTTGCCAAATCACAATCTCTCCTCAGAACAGCTATTAAGCATAAGTCTAACAATCCAACTATACGCACATGAGGGAAGAAAATGCTACAGTTGTGACACCAGCTCTATACATATATTTTAAGCAAATACTAAACTGAGCTGCAGTTTCACCCTCACTCATAACACTTTGGGAATTATTTAGGGGAGGGGTGCAACTAGGGTAATTATGTATGGAACGCCAAGCCAGACTTCAAAGGTCTTGGCTTCTATCAGGAAAAAAAATGCTATTTAACGAGAACTTACTGTTGCTAATATTCCTGTAATTGCCTTCAACTGTTCTCTAGTTGGTATTAATTAGTTGGCTGAGGCGTTTTTAACAGGAAGGTGTGGCTGGAAAGATGTCTCCCCATCTCAGAGAAATTGTGTCAGGAGATGGGTGGTGAAGAGAGGAGGCAGGAGAAGCTGAGAGCTCTGTGAACAAGATGCCGAGCCTAGCCGTCGGCTCCTGTGATATGTCAACTGTGCTACCCGTTTGCAGGAAACACATATAAAATTTTATTGGAGCAATCCTGCCCCGCTTCACTTACATAAGGGAAAATATAAATCAGCCAGAAATAACACCGGCCAGCTAGAGCAGCAAGTAAAGCCAAAATAATACCACCCAGAGCAGCACTTCACCATGAATGTAATATTTCACTAACTGGGAAAGCAAAAGCCCAGGCTGGGTTGACGAGCACAGCCCAGGGCGCTCTGGGGTGGGGTTGGCCATGAAGGGGAAAGTGGGAAGACCATGGTCTTGGTGGCCAAGCACCAGCCTGCTGTCCACACCTTCTCTGAGCCCCGGTTTCCATACCTGCAAAGGGTGGATAAAAATTCCTGCCTCATTAGGTTGTTGTATGGATAAAATGGGATCCTGGTGGTGAAACAAGGGAATACAGAGGCTGTAAAGAGCAGGCCCTCAATAAATCTAAGTTGAACCTCGATTTCTGAATAAGTCAGCTGACATGAGAACCAACCCCTGAGATTGTCTTAGGACTGTTTTCTTTCCTATTAGTGATTCAATGTCAGTTGATCTCTCCCTTCCTTTTTGCCTGCCATCCATCCATCCATCTACCCATCCATCCAGATGTCTCTGTCGAACATCTCTTCTAGGCACTGAGCTATGATCGGGAAATATGATGGTAAGCAACACAAACATGGGCCCTGCCCATGACGACCTAAAGCAGACAAAAAATTAAATCAATTTTACAATGAGGTGAAATAAGAGGAATGATTAAGTACTGGGTGTAAAGGGAATGGAGAGCAGAAACACCTAATACTGACTGCGGGGGGAGTCCCTGGAGGAAATGACACTGAACAGGAGAACCTGAAGGATGAGAAGTTAGCCAAGCAGAACAAGCAGAACATGCAGGTGGGTGGAGTGCTCCGAGAGGAGGGGAGGGTCAGACTCCTCTGAGGAGTTTAGACCTTATGTGAATGGTGGATAAAACCACAACAGCTTGGCAAGTCGTGAGACCTTTCTGGGGTCCCTTGATTTCCTCATCTATAAAATGACGGTAGAGTAGACGGTCACCAAGGTTCCTTCTGTGGACTAACGGAGGCACTTAAATTCTGCAGATACCCAAGACCTGGGGATGTGCCCAGCAGGCTTAGAAAGTGCTGCTTCTTTGATGGAACAAACAACGCCAATGGCTCATGCTCTGTTCAGGTTATCTTTAAATGCGGCCCAGCAGCCTCTTCTTTCACATTATTCCATTTGAGTCCTGGAAATATGTTAGCCTGGAGCAAGGCTAAGCCAGAAACAGCAAGAGGAGAGTTCTGGTTGAGGAAAGGTGACTCTAAGAGAATGATCACGCTAAGCTTTCCATTACACTGGCTTTAAATGGAAACCCACCCAGATGGCAATAGCACCTCGGAATTAGGTAAAACAAAAGGATATCCAGAAGGAACAAAGGGCTGTATGTTTGTGAGAATCTGGAACAAGACCCCTAACTTTGGTTTGCAGAATCCTAAATTAAAAGATGTCCCGGTGCACTTATTTTGAGGAGATGGTTATCTTTTCAGTATCAGCGTCTGTTTCTAAATTAAATTTTGGATGTTGGTGGGGAATTAAGAAGAATGTTTAATGAGGCCCGTCAGCCTTGCCGGGTCTCTACCTCAGGCAGCCCCTCTGGCTGGCCCTCTTCCTACTCACTTTAAGAGGCCTCAGGAAGGTACAATTTTCTCATCACTGTATGACACAGAAAACCCCAGCCCCTATCATGCTGGCAACTTCAGAAACCCTTAGAAGGTCTAGCTAAAATTAACTCCTTAAAATTTTTAAGCACAACTTGATCCTAAATGTAAGTTCCTTTGTTTTGCTCTCCTAGAGGCTGAAGTAGGTGGGGGAAGGAAGATATCATTGTTCTCTTACTAAATCCCCCTTCCTTTCTACTTCCCCAGAGCAAAGGAGAAGAGTGAGGACACAGGCCAAAGAGGAGAGGAAGGCAGAGGAGAGCAGAGAGATAAGGAGGCGAGAAGACTGAAGAGGTGGAGGAGGGAGGGGGAGGGAGGGGGTTTGGAGTGCGGAAGGGAGCTGAGGTATCAGCAGCTGTGGCCTGGAGCCACCCACCTCTGTCCTCTGAACACTGCCCCTGAGGATACAGCTCTGCCTGGACCTTACAAAGAGCTACAAAGGTGGTGGAGAGACTGAGCTAGACAGCACTACAGTGAATGAGGGGGCGATGGCTAGCACAGGCGAAGATTTTTGTAGACAATCTCGATTTCACATATTCTATTCTGGAATGTCACCCAACTTTTGTGGTTGACACAACCCTGCCTTCCCACACCCACATGCCTCCTGCACGACTGCATGGTTTCCCCCCCGTCCCTGTGCACAGCCAGGATGCCCAGAACCAGGATAACAGTCTTTATAAGCCCTGCTCCTCCAGAAGCACCCAAGGCAAGGCCTGAGGGAGCCCGTCCGGGAATCGCGTTTGCCGTCAGAGACATGGTACTTGGAGGCAACAGAACAGAATGGGGAAAGGCATGGATTCCGGAGTCTGGCGGCTCAGGCCCACAATCCGGCCTGCCTCCTACCAAGAGGTATGATCTCGGGCAAATTACTTACTGCCCTGTTCCTCAGTTTCCCAGGCTGTAAGCTGGAGATGATGCCAGTACCTGCCTGGGAAGGGTGTGGTGAGGATGAAGTAAGTTAACACACGTAAAGCACATGGGAGTGCTTGGCCCACAGCGCATGCCATAGGGAGAGCTGGTTCTTATTATTTTACCACGATAAAGGGCAAAGTCACAGAAGCAAACAGTTTTAGACCACAGCATCTCTGAAGTAGGGGTTAACCCAGGGATAAGAAGATGACATTTGTGGAAAAGTAAAAAGCTCCTTCAGATGACTTGGGTCTCTCCTGATAGATTATTTAGTGAGTCTATCTAATACCTCGTATTACAGATGAGAAGGCAAAGGCCCAGAGAATGAGTAGCCTGACCAATTGCTGCAAAGTGAGTGCAGGGAAAGGAGTTTACAGAAATAAAACCCAGGCTCTGAACCCTCTACCACTGTTTGCCTTGCTGAGCCAATATGCCAATGAGCCTTCCTACTCCACGTTTAGTTTGACTACTTACTTATATCAGTGGTTTATTTGATTTAGTTTTTGAGATGATCTGGATAATCAGGGGAAGTAGTTTCAATATGAGGTGTCAAAAGTTTAATAATTATTTAGATTCTTTTGCAATTCATGTGTATAGATGGGTTTTCTAGACCATGGATGCAATGGAAAAAAATCTAGAGCCAACATCCACCTTTTGCTCTTTTTTTAGGAGGTTGGAGGGAGTCCTGACAAAAGCACAGAATATGGTTAGAACTGGATTACATGATCAATCATCAAAGCAGGGAGCCCACTCTTTATCTGTACACGTGTTTTGAAGGTTTTCTGAATTAGAGGGCATCACTGGGGCAGAATTGTTGGGGCTGCCTGCTGGTAACCTGTAGGTGTATAGAAGCTGAATGGGCTTCCTCTTTAAAACACTGAAGTTCACTTTTCTTTCTGTCATTTTGAGTTCCATAGACATTCAATTTATGGCTGTTGGCATGCAAAGGAAACAGGATAACTCAGAGGTTACAAAAATAACTCCTTTAACATTGATCTTGGTAGAACCCCAGCAGAGGAAAGGAAACTTTTAGCAGCCAGAATGGTCCCTTTATGGTAAATCAGATCATGTCCATCCTCGGTCCAAGATGCTGTGATGGTTCCGAGTTCTTCCAAAGGCTATGAGGCCCTATGTGGCCCTACCCGTCTCCTCTCCAACTGCCTCCCTCTCTCACTCCAACCCCGGTGCTTCTCCTGCAGACCCTCGACCATACCTGATCTACCCTGTTGTTCCCCCAACACTATCTCTGGCTCTACTTTTTCCTTTTCTCCACATCGTTGGTCACTTTCGAAGCTACAATGTAATTTTATTATGTTTACTGTTCATTATCTCCTCTTCATTAGAATGTGAGTTCCAGGAAGGCAGAAGCCTTGTCTGTTTTGTTCTCAGGTGAATCACCAGTGCCTGGCGCCCAGAGGACTCAATAAATATTTGTTGGACAAATGAGAAACTTGCTAAAGTGCTACTGGGGTGGTAACCTCCACTGAGACTCTGTTTGCCTGAGAAATAAATGGCCTCCCTTTGAAGTACCTCTTTCTCTTTCCATAGCGCGAGCTTGCATCTCTCTTGCCGTCAGATCACCTCCCTCCCTCCTTGGACCCAAGTGTGGTCGTGTGCCTTTCTCCTGGCCATAGGGCAAGGCTGAAGTGCAAAGCCCACAGCCACCACACTTGTCCTAGCTCTCAGGCGGAGTTCTGGGGACAGCGCCCTGGGCCTGAGCTAGGATCTTCTTGCTCTACCTGCTCAGGAAGAGGGCATGTGGCTCTGACTGCTCAGTGTCAGCCTGGGGCGCTCACAACAGAGTGACACTTGGCCACACCAGCGAGGGAGAAGCACTGCCACCACTGCTCCTGGGCAGCAGCAGGGGCCCTGGTGTCTCCAAAGCTGGGGGCGCCAGGGGGATTCATCCTCCAGCACATCTGGAGAGTCACCAGCAGCCCCCAGCTCTGAGCTGTGGATCCCACTCCGGCCCCTGACTCTCCCACGCCTTGTTAGTGCCTCTGCCACAGGTGGGTGATGGTGAAACCCAGTCTTTGTCAGCCTTGCTCATCTGAGGTCCCAGCAAAAGAGGTGGTGAAACCCAGGGGTGAAAGTCGGGGCAGAGGTGTAGTTTTGGATTGCAGTTATCCCTCCTATCTCTAACTCCATTACTGAGAATAAATGAGATGGCTACAAAATAGGACTCAATAAGGATGATGAAAGGAATCATGTATTTCATAAAAAAGAGTGAAGACTTTTCTTTTGGTCTTGCCTACCAACTCTTGTCATGTCCGTGATCTCATCTCCAAAGACCTGAGGTGTTTTTTTGTTTTTTTTAATTCAATAGCCCATAATTACTTAATCATTCCAGCTCTGCCACTTGTTCTCAGCTTTACGAGCCAGATAAACACGTTGTTTATTAAAGGAGATAGCCTAAATTCATGGAAAAACCAAAACAATTTGAGAATTTCTTAACAGTGATTCCTGTCTTACAATTAAAGCATGAAAGGAGGAAAAAAAGTGTTGAACTACTAAAATGGTTTCCTTCTCAAGGTTTGTTTAGAAACTCAAACTTCAAAATTTAAATTTCAACCTGAGTGTTAGTTTTTGCACTCGAAATCAATGTGCTCCCCACGTAAGCAATTCTTAACCAGTATGTGGGCTGCTGGTGAGCCTCGGAGTACCTTAAACCCTTACCAATGCTGCCGACCACTTTTGATCAGTGTGAAAACTCTACTTCTGCCGTGGTCGGGCTTCAGGGGACTGTTGGGCCATGTGTTTCAGGCAGAACAGGAACAGCTGAGCTGAGGGCATACTCAGGGTACTGGTAAGCCCGGATGGAGAGGGAAAAAGCACCCAGAAAGCTCCGTGTCTACGGGAACGTGGAGAGTGTTGCCTCATGAGTATGTGGGAGAACTCAGCTAGGGTGAGTGCCAGGAAGAGATAGCAAAGTCAACAAGCCACAACTGTGAAGGCAATCTGATCCCTCAAGTGTGCCATGAAAAAGTCTAAAATCAAAGTAAGACAGTAAGACTGAGAACCACCCCTCTAGCCTTTGATTAATAGGAAATGTTAACAGGAGGAGAAAATTATGAGAAGAAATAGATTTTAAACCCTAATACATATCTTAAAGCTGGAACGTGATTCTGAAATTTGAGCTAAAGAGTCACTGAATATAAAAGGAAAATTTAAAAACAAACAAAAAAGACACCGGCTATATTTTATCTTATAAAACACCAGTTTTATAAGATAAAACCCAGAAAACATTTAAAAAAGATATGAAAAAATAGGCCACTGGATTTCAAAAAACAAAAAATGAACCAACAAAAAACCCCATTTCAATCCCTGTGGTACATACCTTCCAGTGAGGCCTGTAAGTCTTTCATATTTTGATCTAGAAGCTGTGAAGGAAGGAATCCTGAGCCTGTCTGGGGCTTGGGGTCTGGCTCTCCTGGGGCCGCAGTGGGTGCTGGCTCCTTCACCCGACTGTCTCCAAACACAGCAGCCCACTCTTTGCTGAACTCGCCCTCTTCCAGGGAGGAAGCGTTGAAGATTTCACTCAACAGCAGCAGGTCATCTTTGTCAGCACCTTCAGGTTCCAGGGTCCCTGCCATTGGGCCCAGGCAAGCTGATCAAAGCAACAGAACACGAAACATATCACCACCAAGGGCCCAGGCCCTAGGGAATAAATGTAGTGGGGGTTGGGATGGGACAGACCAGGTGATGGCTAGATTTTTTTAAAAGTTAATCAAAATATAAATTAATTCCCTTACAGCCTCTCAAGAAATTTTGGAATTAAATTTCTAGTCCCACTGAAACCAAGCAATACCCTGTGAGGACTTCCTGGGGACAGCCCCACCGCCCATGTCCCCTGCCTCTTGTTCGTATAAAAGCTTTAGTCTCCTAGGCCTTCCCAGAGTTCGAAAGAGTGAATTTAATCAGAGAAGTAAAAAAACAAAAACAAAAACAAAGGAACACAGTCAAACAAGACAAAATAATAATAGCTGAGCCATAAAACAAAGTCAAAGACCTTTAGTTTCTCCTCAAGGGTTATAGATAATATCCTGAGCCATATCCTTGAGTTGTTTTACAGATACTAAAACCCCCACCCAGTGGAGGAAGTTAACTGCATGCTGACCACCAGCATGTAGACAAGTTGGAACCAGAAGGTTGATGACTGAGATTCCTGTAATATCACCTTGTTACCTTACCATCAACCAATCAGAGAAGTGTATGAGTTGATCAGACACCCTGCAAGCCACACCCCTAAGCTTGCCTTGAAAACCCTTTCACTAAAAGCCATCGTGGAGTTCTGGTCTTTTGAGCATGAGCTGCCTGTCCTCCTTGCTTCGCTCTACAATAAATGCTGCACTCTCCTTCACCACAACCTGGTGTCAGTAAATTGGCTTTGCTGCTAGTTGGGCAAGTGGACCCTTGTTTAGTTCTCACTCATTCTCTTTCCTTCAAAGCAAGTCCAGTTTCTGAGCCATTAGAATTGCATTGAAATAGTTTCCACAAAATTCTAGAGTGTTGGTTTCTCCTTAATATAAAAGCACATTTACCACCAATACATTTCTCAGACATGAAACAAAGCCAGGATTGAAGGCATGTTGGAGATCTTAGTTCCTTGTTTGTATAGCTTCCCAAATCTTCCCATACAAGCCCCAAATTCACAACCAACACACCATGTGGCAGCCTGCCCTGCCAACCAGGATGAGAAGGGGAGCCTCACCATGCCCAGACTGACCCAGGGAGATGGGAGCAGAGGTATCAGGAAGTCTAACAATGACCAAGAAAGACATCCTTGCTTCCCGTCTCATTTGCGGCACCCCAAGTGCATAAAACAAAGGAAAAGCGGGTCTGGTTTGCCTGAGGGCAGCGGTGAAAGAATGACAGGAAAACAGGGCAAATCACACACGGAACCACTAGAGAATGAGCTTCACAGACCAAAGACACAGCCCTGGAGGGTTGGAGTGAGCACTGGACCAAAGGAGGAGCCCCTGGACCTTCCTTTACTTGCTGTGTGACTTTGGCAAGACCCTTAACCCCTCTGGGCCTCTGTTTTATCATCTATAAAATTTTATTAATAATGCCCACTTGAATATCATCAGGAAGATCAAAAGAAATACAACTGAAACCTCATTGCCAGTCCAGAAGGAAGACTTTTGAGATTCATTCTTAGAATATGAACAATGACAAACTACTAAATAGTGAGTACAAGTAGAATGGGGGCATTACTATCACAAATCCTATAACCTTTCATTGAGTTTTCTACATATTTTGAAAACCAAGAATTGATGATTTTTTTAAACTCTGGCTTTGTTATGGTGTCTAACTGCCACTTGGAAACTACAAACATTTTTGTTGTTAAGTCATGAACAGAGGGAACAATCATGATTTACATTTTCTCTGAGCTAGATGGTAATGCTGACACTGTCATATTAAGTGAGGTGAACAGGTTTCCCTCAAATATATGAGATAATTTTTAAAAAGCCTTCACATGAATTAGATAAAGCTCTTATATCTCTGTCGGCTTTACTGGATCTATTTTCAACTATACTTTATAGAAAGATCTATGATAGAGGGGATTTTGGATGTGCTGTGCAGACTGGCTATCCATCAGGGAGGGGAGGGGTCCAGGCATGCTCATATCACTGTGGTTTAAAAATAGTGGCGAAATACCACCTTAATTGGACAGCTGTCTAATTTAAGCATTCTTCTTGTTTGTGTTATCACAGAGGTTTGCACTAAGATATAGCCTGTAGGTGTGGTGGTGAGAAGATTGGGAAAATGGCATTTTACTAAACAAGCTTCTGAGACAGTTCTGTAGTGACAGAGTAGTGCAGGAACCACTTAGGCCTGTGCGTGGTAGGGAAGGCAGGGCAGGAGAGGTGAGGCAGCTCACCGCTGTGAACAAAGGAAGGAACCTCAGCTGTGACAGGGTGTGTCCATCAACATGCATTTGGGTGTCCTTCCTCCCTCCCCCTCAGTCTCTCTCAGCATCACCCTTTTTACATCTATTAACTTAACAAATCTCTCTACTTCCTACTTTCAGTTGGGTCCTGAATGCCCAAATCTTTTCTCATGGTTTACTTTCTGGCCTGACTGAAACCAGATGATTGCTGAACCAAACTCCTTTTATTGGAAACAATTCAAGTCGATGTACAGACCCTAGAGAAACAGATGACTTTAAAGGACCATTGAAAATTATGTGCATTCCTCCCAAAGTCACTTTACAGCTCTCCACTGAGTCAAAGCCTGGGGGAGCCTTCGTTGCTTTCATCTAGATGTCAATCCAGGGAAAATCACAACCAACATTAGCAACTACAAATAATAAACCTTGAGAGCCTTTCAAAAATAACCACAGACTGGAAGAGCTCTTTGTGTTTACTGTTTAGGTTTTGTGCGATGGTATTTAGAGTAGACCTCTTTGGGTTTTGCTAACTTAGCATCCCTTTCTTCCTCCTCTTTAGTTTCCCTTCGGGGAGACACCTTCTCCTCTGATCCTGGTGAGATACCACTTAAGATGCCTCACCACCTCATCCCAGGTGGATGTGTGACCTAGGCTGGCCAGAGTCTTTCATTTCTCAGTGCATGGTGACTGGCTCAGGGATGGGCTTCCCTGAGTTTGGAATATGGAAGCTGGAAGGAAAAGGGGCTCTCTTCTTTGGGATTCTAAGTTCTAAAGATGCAGAACTGAAGCTCCCAGTGATGATGGAGCCAAACAGGGAGGAAAGAGTCAGAAACAGAATCCTGACCACACTGTTTAAGCCCTTGGATACAGCCTTGCTTAAAGTCAATCCACCTAAGTTACATGGACCAATATCCATACATTCTTTTATTCTCTTTTAATTTTAAAGCTAAACTATTTAGAGAAGGATTTCTATTACTTCCAACCAAATGATTCCCAACTAATAATCTATCCTATCCAACTCAGATTTAGTGACTGAAATAAGAAAAGGACCCACGGGGAGGATGATACTGTCCAGAGCTAGTTCTGAATTGAGATTTAGTCTAAGGTCTACCATTGAATGTGGTCTATTACTTAGTGTCCTGGTTATTTAACAGTTAAAGCAGGCTGCACTGTGGATATTTTCTCTTTTAAGAAAACTTGTTAGCTGAAAGCAATGACACTGACACTGACTTGAACCTGAAAACAGGGAAACCTCCTAATTATTGCCCTGATAATTAAGATGCTTGAAATTACTGTACATAACTTGTAAGAAGATCACAAGTGAAAAAGGACAGGTTTAGGTCTGTAACCAGACAAGTCAAGACTTGAAAAATAACACTAGTCAGTTGGCTCTTAAGAATCATGCTATCATTTTCTCTGGAAATAATTCAACTCAACTGTGAGAATATGAGGACACACAGAGATACGATAAGCTCTTTGAGAGAAGCCTGGTGAGAGTTACAACTGGAGTCACAGCCTCCACCGTGTACATGAGCAAGCGTTGCTCCTGAGTTACGGAGCCCCACCCTTTGTCTTAAAGAATGAACAAAGAGATTGCAGGGGCCAAATCCACAGATACTCCTTCCAGCCCCTTTCATGCCCTTGCTGGCTCTCAAGTCTCCATGTTTACTTTCCTATCAGTAACCCAACCGCAGATAGTACTACAAAAATAAGGGGCAACACACGTGACATACTCAAATTCTCACTGCTTGGCCTCCAGCTCTACGACCCTTCATGCACTCCCTCATCCTTTGCAAGATTAGCCCTCCCTATGCTCTCCCCATGCTTGTGGGAGCCTGCTCTGCTCCCAGTATTATTCCAACATCAGCATCTGTAATTGTTCATTCTCCAAGGCTTCCTCTCCCTGACCTCAGGTGTGTGCACAGCCAACAATGTCAATCTTCACTTGATGGTGCTGTCTCTCCCCACACACCCCCTGTCAACTCACTGTCCTAGTTTCTTCTTTCTTCTACAGCCACACACTCTACTTTGTCACCACTCTTTTTGGGGCTGTCTGTAATCAATTTCCTGCCCCCACCTACACTGAAGTGGCCCTCTTGAAGGTTAACAGAGAGATCCTCATGGCAGATTCCAAGTCCCCTTTCTCAGGCTTTGACCTCTGTAGCACTTTGCACTAATGCCCGCTCTGGAAATGCTGTCATCTCCTGTGAGTCCCCATCAAGTGGCTCTCTTGGATGTCCTCCTATCTCCTTGATAATACTTTCCCTGCTGCCTCTTCCTATTCTGGTTGCCCTTAAGATTTCTTCCTAAGCCAACATCTCTCTCTTCCCTACATTCTCTACATAGAAGATCTCATTTGTTCTCATGGTTCCAGCATTGCTTGGGAGCATTCTCAAATCTCCATCTCCAACTCCAACTTCTTTCTTGAACTTGGATGACAAATTCCTACCTGGGGGCCCTTAGGGGTTTGCCCATTGGCGAACCTGCTGGCGCTCCATAAAAGGCACCCTCCTGTTGTATACCTTTGCTTAATTCAGCTGTGAGGTTATGACTCCCTTCCTCAAAAACCTTCAATGGCCCCCTCTGACTCCTGAGTGAAGTAACACTCCTTATGGTGGGTTCAGGACCACTACAGTCAAGCTTTAAGGCAGCTCTTTCAGCAGCTAGCCGACACTGCCTTCAGGGAAGCCTACGATTCAGCAAAACTCCTCCGACTGCCATTCCTCAAACATGCTTTCCTGCCTTCCTGCCTGGGAACCTGCTGTTTTCTACCAATGAGATGCCCAAAGAGAAGAGTCATACTCAACTGAAAGGGATCGTATAAATCATCTCCTCTAACTCATTTTACAGATGAGGAAAAATACACCCAGGCTAGGTGACCTCAAGGTCATATACTTTATTAGTTATAAATTATCTGGCTGGAGACCCATGGTCAAATTGTTTTTTCAGTGCACCACACTGCTTTCACTTCAGAGCCTATTAAGGATCTCATATATAAACAAATATTTAAGTTTTGTAAAGTTTGTAGGGTTTCTGAGGTCATATGGCTCCACTGGTAGCTAGGCAAAGCTCACAGCTGCAGGCACCATGGCAGAATGGTCGAGATGACAGAACCACTTAGCACGTTTACCCTGCCCTGCCCTGCCCAAGGATTCAAAAATAAAAACCCTATGCCTCTGGGAAAACATTCCCTAGGAACAATGATTCTGACCCAGTGAGTTTTCATTGAGTGAAAACTGACCTTCAGAGGAAGCTCTCAAGTTCAGACTGAGTGTGGGTGACAGAAACCTAATGTAGGAGCCAGGTGACAGCCCACTCGGGTGATATTTTTGAAATCATACTGAGGTTCATGACCTCAGCAGAAATTAGGAACACAGAAGATGGAAACATAACTACACAGACCCAAAATGAGAGCACAGGAAAACAAGTAGATAAATGTCACAGAAGTTCCCTTCATCTGTGTGTGAAACAGGAAGACACTCTGGTTTGCTCCCTGGTCCCCACTCTCAACATTATGACTAATTGTAAAGGCCACACGCTTGAAACACACATGAAAAACCCCAAACACCAACACTATCCTCACACTTGGGTAGGAAACCACCTTACGAAGCTGTCTAACAAGAAAAATAGTCTTCATTATAAAAGGCTCTGGTAACAAATTGTACTTGTTTGGAATTCAAGAATACTGCTTCTAAAAACTCCCTTCTGGTGAAAAAAGACATGGATAGTAATAGCAGATGGAGGAAAACCCACCCTGCCCACTCTCTGGGACACACACACACACACACACACACACACACACACACACACACCAAACAAAAAACAAAACAAACAACCCCTCCCCCATCAGAGAAAAAAACCCCAACAATGCTAGACCCAGAGTAGGCACTCAAAAAATACTTTTTAGGGCTTCCCTGGTGGCGCAGTGGTTGAGAGTCTGCCTGCCGATGCAGGGGACATGGGTTCGTGCCCCGGTCCGGGAAGATCCCACATGCCGTGGAGCGGCTGGGCCCGTGAGCCATGGCCGCTGAGCCTGTGCGTCTGGAGCCTGTGCTCCGCAACGGGAAAAAGCCACAGCGGTGAGAGGCCCACGTACCACAAAAACAAAACAAAACAAAACAAAACAAAACGAATACTTTTTGATGAGCCTGCTCCTCCATTGTAGCATTAGAGCTTAACAAGCAAGCAGTATTACTGGAAAACTTGATACCTGGAGCAGGGGTAAAGCTACATAGAACACTACAGACTATAAGGTGATCCAATAAGAACAGTATTTGGTTTTAAGGTACACCATTATCTCATGAAAGGAACCAAGCCAGCAGTTTTCTCCCTAGGAGACTGAGGGAGATAGGGAGAAGGGAAAGTTTATGAGAAAAGATAATGAGCTTTGTGTTTGACACATGGCTGTGAGGAAGCAATGGGACCCCTAGTTAGCTACATATATATATATATATATAGGTAAGTACAGGAGACAGTTCTGAATGACTGGGCAGGACCTGGGTGCAGGGACAGAAATGCATATTACTGCTCCAGGCTAAAGCTTCTCACCCAGACATATGGGAGCTAGTGAGTGAGTGTCTCAGTCATTTGCTATTGGCCAGAATTTAGAATCGCAAATCTGGAGATAGAAACCGAGGAAGCAGCCAAAGACAAACATTTCCATTGTAATATGAACAATCAAACCATTTTAAAATTGGTCCAGTTAGTCCTGTCCTAGAGAGGGATATTTTGGATAAGGCCGAGTTAGGAGATTTAGGTGAGCTGAATTCATGTAACTCTCTTCTGCTTTATCCCACCACTTTCTGTTCAGTTATCTGAGAGTTATTTTTCTTGGCCCAACTTTGAGGAACACAAGGCTTTACATGTTATAACTTGTGAATTGAGACTAAGGACTGTCACATGTGGTCACAAGGTGATTTCAGAGCCACTTTCAAGTACCTCAAAATGTCACTCAGTTTCTTTTTCATTTAAAATGTTTGTATAAACTGGCCAAATACTGGTTTTCCATTACCTTATCTATTTAGTAGGAGAAAACACATTTCATTATGACACTGAGTCGGAGTGATTTTCTGGGCCACGGCTCCTGAAGAATTGTGTCCTTGCTGTAGACAGAAGCGGTCTGCTCTCTGATAACACTGTACCAGGGCTTAGCCATGACTTGTCCAACAGAATCACCACTGGGGGTGAACCAGCCTCCAAGCAGCAGGGTGCTAGAGCTTACAGCTCCCCCAGCCCTATAAAGTCAGCCATCCCTGGATTAAGCTCTTTTTATTTGTTGATTGTTTAATGTCTTACATATTATAATCAGTATTTTAATTCAGGATTTGGGCCTTCTGGCAGTTTTCCGAAGGGCACACATTTGGAAGTCAACTAATTAAGAGTATTCTTTTCTTCCATCACCGCAAGTTCTCTGTACACCGAGAGAATATTTTTATACTCGTGGCCATGTTAATTTTTAAGCTGATGCTACCCCTGGGGCTGCGGACGCATAAGAGGCAGATAGAGGGAAAGCACGGCTGGTGACTCGGGGGGGGGGGCTTTGTGGGTTGGCAGAGATAAAGGGAAAGGAGAAATTATGTGACACTGCATTTAACCAAGAAAATTTGTAAATCAATTTTTCTGCCTGAGAACAAGTACACATTTTGAGGAAGAGCACATTCATCTCTTTATCTTCCGAATTAAGTCGAGTGCTCAAAAAAAAAAAAGTATATGAGCCACAATTCTAGGAAACAAAGATTGTAACTACAAACCAATGAGGTGTTTTAAGTAAGGAGAAAGATATCAATCTTATTCCAACATATCTTGGCACATGTGTTAGAAGAAGCTCATGAAAGTAAGCCTGTATCTTGGGCAGTTAGCATTTCTGACTTAATTCTGTGAAGAAAGGCATGGCTACTGGGTTAGTGTTGTACCACTATAACCAAGTTTAAAAAGTCAAAAACCAAAACCAAGAAACTTTTTTTTGGAAGAAGCAGGGAAACACGAGACTATAGACTCAAATGTGCTTGTGTCTGTGTAAAGAAACACTGGAGGGATGCACTAAGGGATGGGAATGTTGGAATAGAGAGGAGAGTGGGCAGCAGCAATGGGAGTGAGAGGTTTGCTTTTGTTTTTTTTACTGTATACGTTTATATCATTTTGATTTTTGCACCAACGTGAATATACCACCTACTCAAAAATTATGTTTATTAAAATAATGAAATTAGATAGGAGATAATAAAAGCAAAGAGCAAACTATATAAATAAGAGGTTGGGAATAGGATAAATCATATTCCTATCAAAATAAATTGAAGCTTATGTATAATTATAAATAATCTGTTAAATGTTAAGACTTGCTAAAACTAGGTGGTGGGTACCTATTACTTGTTACATTATTATCCTTATCTCACCTTTGTAAGACTGAAATATTTTCCCCCTCCAAACAATAATTTGTTTAAAAGCACTTTAATTTCATCAAAATATTCTATCCTTAAGCCAAGGGAGAAACATTCTTATGAAAATATAGGCCATGTGATGGCAATCTGCATTAATTATTTGCTTTTTTACTTTCATACCCTGGTGTGATTTCAGTATTTACAAATAAGTAGACATTCTGATAAATATGCATGGACATTCATGAAATACTGCACAGTGTGTTGCCTAGAATGAAAAATTAGTAAGGAAAGTGGGTTTCTGCCCTCAAGTTTATATGCCTTAGCCTTGGAAACTTTTTTTTTTTTTTTTTAAAGCCTTGGAAACTTAGTGCTAGAGTTGTGATGCCTTTCCAATTTTGAAAAAAACTTTAACCAACGTCCTGTTTTCCAGAGTTTCTCCTCTCACACTCTGGGAATTAAATCCAAATCAAGCAAAGACTGAGTAGAGAAAATCATCAGCCCTAGGTAACTGGGGCTGGCAGGATGACCTTGCCCCACTTCTAGTCCTGTAAGAAACCTGTAAGACCAGGGCAGACGGTATGCCAGCCACCCAGGGCAAGGGATGCTCTAGAATTTGGCTGAGAATCTCAGGGGTAGGATGGAAAGCAAAGGCTATGACCAAGCTGAACACACTCAATTTCTTGGGATTGCTTAAGACTAGGCATGTCTCATCCAAATCCATAGTTCTGGAATCTCTTGTGGGGGGTTATTTAGTAAATGATTTTAGGTCTGGTGAACTTGGGTGTGGGACCTGGCCAGGCAAGCTTTCCCTGTGCATTTAACTAAGGTTCAATGAAGATAAGCACAGTACATCAGCAGGGCAACATTTCTTTCTTTCTTGTTTTTTTAATTAGATTTTTCTTTTTTTTTGAAAATTGCCTAAATGCATAATTTATAATCTATTTATTGATTTTAAAAAATTTATCTATTTTTGGCCACACTATGCGCGGCACGTGGGATCTTAGTTCCCCAACCAGGGATCAAACCCGCAACCCCTGTAGTGGAAGTGCAGAGTCTTAACCACTGGACTGCCAGGGAAGTCCCAGCAGGGCAACATTTCTAGTCCTACCATCTCTGCTTACCGTTTGGAGAGTGTCCCTGTGTCAGAGACGATGAAAGACCCTTTGCATACTTGATCTCCAATCCTGGCAATAACCCAGCAAGACTGTTGCTACTGGCTCCAATTTACAAATGAGAACAACTGAGGCTAAAAGAGTTTAAGTATGAAGCAAGTTACTTAAGGCCATAGAGATCATTTCTAGGAGAACCATATCTAAATTCAGGTCTGTCTGATTCTGAAAGCCATGTTTTTTTTCTACTCCAGCATTCAACCTCTGACATAATAGCTTTTAGCTTTAGTAGTTTGAACATTATGCAATTACACTAAAGATGACAGATCTACACATACTATTTGTGCTTGAGCATATCTGAAGTCACTTATAAAGACAAATGACAGTCACCTAAAAACAATTGCTTGGGAATGCAAAGCTATTCAAAAGATAAAAATTACATTTTCCTGCATGTAACAACAGTATTTAAAATATTAAACAAATTATAACCCCAAAGAAATGCATAAATCTTACCACCTTCCTCGAGTTTCATGTCTAATAGTTCATCTATAGGTTCATTAGAGGAGAAGAAAGAAAAGAAAATTGAGTCATTTTCATCTTGTAAGGAGTTTGAGTCAAATTACTAAAATTGAGTTGTTTTCCTTAATCTAGACTACCTGAGCATGCATTATGTATAGAGCTTTTGTCTAAGGCAGATAAAACACTTTTTCCATCTTCAGCTGTAAATATAACACATGCATTTGGTTATCACCGATTCAGAAAGGTGTGTGTGTTCATATACTAACGCTAAGGTAAATACATGGCTTCAGGAAGAAATAGTATCCACAAACTCACTCACACAGAAGCAGAGGTCCTCAGATGATAATTTACCCAAGCTGCTGGCTCTCAATGAATGCTGAGTTAACAGCCCTGAATCCTTGTTTTGTTTGGTAGAAAACTATATGACACTGATCAACAATTCTCCTTCTACGGACAAATGTGTGACTTAAGTACCAGAAGATCGAGTGACGGTGAGCTAAGGAACCTCAGCCACGTGGGCCTGGCTAAAATAAAAGGGCAGATTACGGGTGAAAGAAGCCAACCTGTAAAGGCGACATTCAGCGTGATTCCAACTATATGACACTCTGGAAAAAGCAAAACTATGGAGACAATAAAAAGATCAGTGGTTGCTAGGAGTTTGGGGGAGGGAAAGTTGAATAGGTGAAGCAACGGGGGATTTTTAGGACAGTGAAAGTACTCTGCATGTGGTGGATACATGGCATTAAACATTTGTGAAAACCTACAGACTGTACAACATCTAATGGAAACTATGGAATTTGAGAGATAATAATATGTCAGTGTTGGTTCACTGATTGTTTACCCTGGCGGGGGATGTTGCTAGCGGGGGTGGCTATGCATGTGCGGGGGGCAGGGCATATATGGGAACTCTTTGTACCTTCTGCCTGATAAAGTGTGTGCGTGTGCGTGTGTACGCACAATATAACGACCTGAAAACCTGGTTTGCTCATAGGTACATTAGACTTTCTACAGGTCCCAGAATAAAGGACAGATCGCACTTCATTATAATGGATTCCATTCTGTGTATATATAAAATAAGGAAATCAACATTTATGATCTCAAAATATTATGCAGCTACCACAAGCAAGTGAACATACGGCACAGAGAGAAAATCTGATCCCCCTGTACTGTCACATGTTGTATAAATAAACGATCTCTATTGATAATTTGAATAGAAATAGAATCAACTGGAGTTTACATTTTTCCCACAAAACTAAAATTTTTCTATTCGATTACTTAGATTCCCACAGGATTCGTGCTGTCAGCCCTGCATGATCCTGAGGCTGGAGGGTGATACAATACACCCTTACAATATTGTAAGAGTCTCTGACAATACAGTCAGAGACTCTTACATGGCCAGCCTGCCTCTCTGGCTTCTTCTACCACTTACTCCCTCCGTCAACCTCTAGGACATTGTTCCTCTGACCTTCCCCCCGGTCCTCCCTGGCTCATAGTCTTTGCCCAGGCTGTTTCTTTTGCTTTGATAGGTCTTGCAGTAGCCTTGACTTAGCCAGTTCCCCGATGCCCTCGAACAGGTGAAGTCACCCTAACACACAGGCCCATCGCCCTTGCAGCCCACACCCAAGTTGGAGTTGCCCAGTTACTTGTGTAATTGTTAGGTTACCACCTGCTTCCCCTTTTGACTGTAAGCCCCATCCTGGAAGGGTCCATCACCATGGGCCCAGAGCCCTGTGCTGTGTCCGCCACAGAGGTGGCTCTCAATTAACATCCGCTGAACAAATGAACAAGTACGTGAGTAAGTGAAGGCATACAAGCACGAAGGGATGACACGAAGCCAAGCTGTAGAGGCAAAAAAGTGGTAGTTTTTTTTTTTTCCCTGTTGAAAGACAGATGGGGGAAAAGCAAAGGAAGCAGTAAATGGGAGAAGAATAAAGTAGGTGATGTGGTTGGCAAAGTAGGAAGGAAGACAGAGTGTGAAGGGAAGAGATGGAAGAGAGGGGGAGTTCTAGGGTATAATCTGCCCCCTCCTGTCTCCTGGAAAGGCTGCCCCAGCAAAGGGCAGAGGCAGATACATTCCGAGAGGGCCAGGCTGAACAGGCGGTTGGGGTAATTTTAGTTCTCTTCCTATTACCTATAAAACTTTCCCCTGCATCTCCAAGAATTTGAGTCCCAGTGAAAGGCTCAGCTTTCCATCCTGAGTTCTGTCACACTTTACCCTACCCCATGCTCCTCATGCGAGAACGCACCAGTGAATGAATGGGCTGTAATAGCAGAAGGCAGGAATAGTTGACAAGCCCTTCAAAGCACACTGTCTGGTCCACCAGTGCTCTGATCCCTCTTCCGACCACACGAGGGTCAGTACGCCAGAGGGATCTGGTGCCACTCAGTACTGAGCAGGCCCAGGAACCACCTGGAAGAGCAGTGTCTGAGCTCTCCCATCTGTTCCCAACCATGACCAATACACACCCCATGACACAGCCAAAATCGAACTCTCCTGATGTCATCATGTAATCTCTTTGCAACCACCTCTACAGCCCAAATGGCAGTTACAACTCGTAATGGTAATAGCAGAAATGTTATCACCTGTTGTAAAAGAAATAGTATCAATAGTGATGCTCCCCTGACAGGCTGCTGCTGAAATGACTAATGATGCTGTTTTCTAGTTCAAAATATACAACCTCTCTCAATAACGCTATAGGGTCAACAGCACTGATATTTGAAAATTTAAAACTTAAATGATAGGAAGCAAATTAATATAGAATTTTCTCAATTGGAAAAAAAGGTCTAGAAGAAGTTTACCGAAAAAGAAAATGAGCTGGCTGTTGTGCAGCAGTATTTCAGAAGCAATTCTAAATAAAAATCGAAACTTACTCTTAAAACTAGAGGATTCCTTGTGCTGGTTTTCATCCTCTAATGAAATTAACCTTAAAATTAAAAAACAAAGTTTAGTAATGTTGTTCTGAAAATGTTATACTTATGATAGAGCCAGATTTTCTGTACAATATCTATTACTGTACGTACACACACACACAATATGAACATACAGTCATTTACATGCTATATATTTTTGGAAGAAGAAATAAATTTGCTGGCTTTCTTCTGTCCCTGTACTAAAACTGGTTAGTAGTATCTTAATGTCTGAATTTAGTTTCATGCCAAGGCACATATTCTGTAAATATCTAGGTGGGCAGTTATGTATAACAAAGATAGATACTTACAGTTATCACTTTAAAAACATAGTTAAAAAACTGATGGACAAGCAGGTGTTTATTCTGATTCGTGGTGTTCCAGGAGAGGATACCTCAGGAGGTTAGCTAAATTACATAAGGCTGAAAGCAGGATCATTCTCAAATCCACAAGACTGTTGCCTACTGAACTCTCACTATTCATGGGTAAGATGATGGCACAGATACATCACCACCCTGAGATTCAGCTGGTGCCTCTGAATCCCCCTCCTAGCAAAGTGGTTCACTTTACCTGCCATTTCTGAACAAAATTCTTATTAAATTTCATTGTCATTTAAACTAGTTACTTTTATACTTTTTGAGCTTTAAAAAAGGAAGTAATAAAAATAATGAAGAAATATGAAATTAATTAAAACTAATCACCCAAAACTAATCTTCGGTAGTTCCTCTCTAAGTAAAAGTTAATGCTTTACTTTGATTGCAGTAACATATATGGTGAAAAAAAGGCACCAGAACTCACTCCAGGCCCTGCCTCTTACTATACTAGGGGCCATGGGCAGTCCCTTAACCTCTCTGAGCCCCACTTCCATTATTAACACAACAGGGAAATGCCTATGTTAATTACATGGAGGGTCATCATGAGAATGAGTTGAGATAACATGAATAAAGCACCTGGCATTGTGTTTCATACACAGTAGGTGCTCACTAAATGGTAGCTAGCATCACCATTACTAACAGTAATAGGTTAAATTGCTTCCCCCTCATATAGTCAATTGTACTAGATTCAGAGCACATTCTATAGTTGTTCCTACAGTGAAAAATTGTCTTTGTTCTGCACTAAAGAAATTTTCTAGTATTTGCTTTAAAATTAAAGAAGGCGGGCTTCCCTGGTGGCGCAGTGGTGAGTCCGCCTGCCGATGCAGGGGACACGGGTTCGTGCCCCGGTCCGGGAGGATCCCATGTGCCGCAGAGCGGCTGGGCCCGTGAGCCATGGCCGCTGAGCCTGCGCGTCCGGAGCCTGTGCTCCGCAACGGGAGAGGCCACAACAGTGAGAGGCCCGCGTACCGCAAAAAAATAAAAAAATAAATTAAGTTAAAGAAGGCTACCCTTGGTGGTAAATACTTCCGTCAGACAAAAAAGATATTTAAAACCTGATTTAGAAACACAGTAAAAATGTAAACCTGTTTTAGCACAAGATTGTCATCTAAACTTTTTTGTGTGGAAAAGGAAGAACAAATGGAGGTAAGGTAATCTACTAGGTTAGCCAGCTCAAGATTAACCCCATTCCCACGGGCTATGACATCTCAACAGAAAAAGACATAAGTTCACATGTAAACCTCCTCCTTGCTGTATGAGTTGAGGAATCATGCAGCATATATGTTGAAAAGTTCATCTCAGTGTTTAAAAATGACTGGAGGAGGCTTCTCTGTAAAGAGGCAAGAAATGATGATGGAGAGTCACTTCCTGCGCTCAAAGCTGCTCTCTGCTTCACAGAGGAGGAAACAGAAAGTCTGCACGTAGAAACAAAATGTCAAGACCCAACACTTGTGTATCATAACACCTGAGTACTACATGTGTTGTGAGGTAAGCTAATAAGTTATTTCCTTCTATGAGAGAAAAGCCGGGGATTTCCTATCTAGGACAGGATCTTGTAACTGATGGTGACAAAAGGAATAGATGGGGTGCAGAAATCCCAGAGAGCAGGAAGCTGGGTCTGAGGCCAGGGAGTACTGGGGACCTTTGCCCTCTCTTGCCCCAGCCAACTCCTCACAAGTTGCCCTTCCTAAGACCCCAGAAAGGGGTCTCTTCTTGGGATAAGTGAGTCCCGGCCTAGCAGGAATATGTGAGGGGAGGAGTTTGGCCTCAATTTTAGTACATCTATTCAGAGAAGTGAGGAAGTAAAGCAGTCACCCTGTGTCAGAAACCCTGGCAGACTCGGTCTGCGAGGATGGCGGTGGCCTTACCTGTGGGAAGAAAGGTTTGCCAAGAGAAGGAGCCGTGACTTACTGACTTGGTTCCTCCACTGAGGCCTCTGCACTTTCCTGCTGGGCAATCTTCTTCCTTTCTTCTTTCTCAACCAGCTTTTTCATAGGGTCTTGTAAGCTCTTGATCAGGATAATAGGAAAGAAAACAAAAGACAATGAAAGGTCAATTAAAAACTCAACTGCCACTGGTCCCAGTAATCAAACCCTGAATTAGAGGTTTGGGGAGGTAACCTTGAACCAAACAAGTGGACAGAAAGGAAATGTTGGATGTTCTCAGACCTATCCAAGAAATACTAGCTTATAAAGGAGAGTTGTTTTGCCACTAGATTTATGTTTTTCCCTTTTGTGATAAGTTATTCAAAAGAAGGCCTTTTGGCTATTGCTAACTTTATGTTCCATCTTTAACATGCAGCTAAGATAAACATTCTGTTCTGCTTGCAGCCCACACACTGACAGAGTAGAAGCTTTCTCTCCCCCAAAGATGAGACAATTTTATTTTTAATTTTGTTTGCTATTTTGCAATATAAAACAGCTTATTTTTTAAAAAACAAGAGGAAACAAACCCTTTTTTTTAAAACCCAAAATGGTGACTTAACAAATTCTGACAAGTTAACTCCCACGAGTGGACAGAGCAGGTGCGTCCAAATCTTTGTAGGTTAAAAACGGGTGAGAGTCTTTTTTTGGCACATAATTTCTTTGAGCGACTGTTCTTAAAGTTTATTAAATATTTAAGGAAAGGTGTTTTGTTTTTTTTTTTAAAAAAAGCAAAAAGTCCCAAGGAACTGTACACCAGTGACAAAGCCTGAAAAAGCAAAACATCCCTGTAACAACTGAATAATGAGTTATATACAAAGATCTCCATTTCTGGCCTAATTATAATACAAACAAAAAAGAAATATCTCAAGATACTTATCCTGCTTATATTCTCAGAACTATTAAAGTCCTCATCCTTTGGGTCTTCACCTCTCTGTTCCTGTCTCCTTCCCATCCTTCACTTTTCTAGTATGACACACACACAGAGGAGGCAATAACTTTTCATATGCCAACTTGGACTGATTACTGATGGCTGACCGGAGGGCTGGTTGAAGATGGTCTGAAGGCTGAGTCTTGGCAGTGGAGCTGTGACTGGTTTTGGTGTCTGCCATGGACACTAGATGGACACTGGTGTCACTCTTCCTGCTAGAATAATTTTCCTATAACACCCAGGCCATCATATTACCCTTTTTCTCAAGAACCCATTGTAGTTTCTTATTTCCTTCCATTTCTAGTCTAAACTTCTCTGACCAATTTAAAAGATCTTCTAAAATGTGACCCTATCCTACTCTTCCAGATGCATTCCCGCTAACCTCACATGTCCTTCCGTTCAATTAGGCTTCTCTCCTCACGGTCTCCTGTGTGCTAGCTGCTCCCTTCCTATCTTTGCTCAGTCTGCTGCTTTAACCTAAAAAGCTCTCTCTACCTATCTGTCTATCCTCAAAGTCCTATCAGTCTCTGCAAAGTCCAGACCAGTTACTACCATTTTTCATAAAGCGTCATTCACTGAGCATGCCAAATTCAAGAACGTCCTTCCATCTCCAAACTGCACTTACAGTTTTATTAGTATTTCATTATACATATCCTGTATTATGTTTTGTCTTTTAAAAATATTTTTTAATTAGAAAAGTAATAAAACCACATGTAGAATGTTTGGGAAGTAAAAATTACTCGTAATTCCATTTCCCTAAAATAGTTATTATTTTTATAATATTTCCTTTCTGTTTTTTTTCTTACTCATACGACTTATACAATTGGAATCCTTGTTTGTAGAGTAGATATTTTTATAGAGCATAGATGCCCTCTTAACCAATTTAAGGTATGTAGATATTTCATAATTAAAACAATTTGAGTGCAGAATATAAAGAAGATTTTATATATCTTAAACATTTAATATTGAATTAAAAAAATATAAATGTTTAATTTATATTGCCAATATTCTAAGGTAGGGCTAAATGTTCTCTTTGAATATATGTCCCCTGATTAGGATTCTGATGCATTTTCTTGCTTAAACCACATCCATAAGGCACTGCCATAGTTTTTAATGATTCCCTATTTCTGGACATTTAGATTAGTACACTCAGTCAGCACATCCCAAGGCCAGGGGCTGTTTTGGGTGCTGGGGATACATGGTGCACAAGACAGACAAAATCATAAGCTAGTGATGGATCCAGGCAGAGAACTGATATAGGGGGATAGAAAGTGATTGGGTCATAAGGTAGCAGGTAGCAGGAATGTCCTCTCTTAGAAGTGATATTTCAACTCAGAGCTAAATGGCAGGAAGGAGCCATCCACGTGCAGCTCAGGAGAACCACGGGCCCCAGGTGCAAAGGCCTAGCGGTAGGAACAGCTTGGCTTGTTTCGGCTGTAGAGTAGTGGGTAACGGGACAAGTCTCATGAGACTGGGATAAAGAGGTTAACAGGGGTCACAAAAGGAGAACGTTCCTTTACCCACATTCCTCAATACTTAACATTTTGCCCCCATTAGTTTCCTTATACTCTTTTGCTCTTTCTGTCTCTCTACTGCATGACAACTAAATGGACTCTGTGATCCTTGGCTGGAGGGGGAAATGCTATGAAGGACAGCATTGGAACAAGTGAAGCAATTGGAATATGGACCATAGTCTTGGTGTTCTTCATATATATGTGTGTGTGTGTGTGTGTGTGTGTGTGTGTGTGTGTGTACACCCAAAGGCATCTGGTAAAAGCTGGGCACGTGTGTGTGTGTGTGTGTGTGTGTGTGTGTGTGCATTTTGGAAATGTGCAACCACAAGGAGTAGTTGAACAGATGTCAAGGACTTTCTCTTTTCAACTGAGCTGCCAATCACGGCACTCACACACACACTCATACACACCCCACTTCCAGCAGTTTTATTCTCTAAAGAGTGGTCCAGCCCTGGTCAAAGTGAAGCCAGGAGAATTTCCAGAGAAGGCTCCGCCGGCTCCAAGTCTTGCTTTTAGATTCTGTGACGCTTCGCTCAGGCCTCCTGGTTTGCTCAGTTATCTTCTCTCTGCATTTCCTTTGTATCAATCAGCAGTGGCAGGGCCAGGACAGCTGCTCTCAGCTGGCCATGTCTAGCTGCCACAGTGCTCGCCTAAGCCCCTGAGATGCCCTTGACAGCTCCATGGTTATCATCCCTTCTGTCTCTAGCCTGACCTCCCCTCAGAACCACACTCCAGCAGCTCTCAGACAACCCCTTTGTGATGTAAACCACTTATTCCTTCTTTTCAACCCCTGCTCCTGTTGGGCCATTAGCAGGCACTCAATTGTTGGCCCCCTGTCACCACCATCACAGTTAAGTCACTATTGTGCTTCACCAACAGAATGGCTGCAGTTCCAATTGCTACTTTATTATTAATAATTCCTGTGACAATCACTCCTTCCTTCCTTCTATTACCATTGTCCTTAAAACAATTTTGTTGTTGCCACTCAAGAGAGGTGCTGTGTATGCACCTGTTGGTTGATAAATTAAT
This sequence comes from Globicephala melas, assembly GCF_963455315.2. Lineage (NCBI taxonomy): Eukaryota > Metazoa > Chordata > Mammalia > Artiodactyla > Delphinidae > Globicephala > Globicephala melas. The sequence continues at coordinate 61,316,201 of NC_083322.1, forward strand.
GTACATAAGGTTAAACTGCAAAAATTAGAGCTCTTTAGCTCAGGAATTCAAAGGCTAGGGAAATAATGTGAAAAGGCTTATAAAATCATAAGCAAAATTAATACTGAGCACATGGGCTTATTTATTAAATATTAGAATTTTGAACTAAGGGGACTCGTGTGTGTGTGTAGGTTGTGTGTGTGTATCTTTACTGAGATATAATTCACATACCACAGAATTCACTCATTTAAAGTGTACAATTCAATGGTTTACAATATAGTCACAGTTGTGTGATCATTAACACAATCAATTTTAGAACATTTTCCGAAGGCGTCTCTTGAAGCAAGAGAGAGTTTTAGATCAAACTAAGCTATATGTTCCTCTACAGAGCAAGGGAAAAAACCCTGCAACACCACATATGGAACTTGTTTCTTACAAAAGATGGTACACATTGAAGATATAAAGAGGCTTAGAGGAACTCTGAAACATTATGGAGGACAAATCATGTCTGCTTTCCTCCTTCAAGATCAGTTCCCGGGTGTGACTGTCAGATACAGGATATTCTACATGGTGAATCACGACGTTTTCCAAGGTTTGATTATAAAGGCCCAACTGGGGGCAGGCGGGTAGAGGTGAATTCTTCAGATTAAAGTCCAAAACTCAGCTGAAAACGCTTAACCCTGTAGCATCCTTAAAAGTCAGAGGTGACAGCATCTTCTGTGTGACGTGAACATCTGCTCAGGCAAAATGAATCTAAGAAGCCTGGCTGACTGTGCAGACAAGGCAGCCATCAGATGGAAGTAGTTTGAATCACTGGCTGATGGAAGCCATGTTCAAATCCATGTCCAGAAATAAAACGTCAAAGCATTCTGTTTCTAAACCCCAAACCTTCTAGGCCCTTCATTAAAATTGCTTGGGAAAATCACTATGAATTAGAAGCAATACAACATCATATAAGACTGAAAGGTTCTCTGTGAAGGAGGGAATGTTTTTAGACCAAGTAACCTTTCTCTGTTAAGGCTGCACTGACATGCTAATAGTTTCCATCAATGCTTAAATGGTTTCAGGAAGCACACACACAATATGTAAGATCAGCGTGACAGAGGAAACTTACAGACCGAGCTTGCAAAAGTGTCTTAGAAAGGAAACAGCTTAATATAATAAAGGGAGTTACTACTTCCTGTATTAGGAAAATAAAAGCAACAGCAACATTCATCTGAATGAAAGCAAAACTACTCAGCAAAACAAATTTCACAGGCAAAAGAACAGCAATCAGCCCTCATCTAACGACCTAAATTTAATGTTTAACTTTGACAACTGGGTAACGTTTCCTCTAATCTTATTACTTTTAATTTTCTTAGGCTACTTCCCATTAATTACACGATATGTATATAAAGGTGCCAAATAATTGTTTATAAAAGGAAATAAAAGTGCTCAAAATAGCACGGCATGGTTAAAAGATGCTGAACTCAGTTGGGTTTGTGTATATTTGTGATTTTATAATTAGTAGCACATGAGGAATAAAAAGCAGAGGCCATGATGATGTGTATGAGCCACATAATTTATGGACATTTAGCTCACATGTCCTCCCCACCCATGCAGCTATAAATTTATAAAGGCACTGTACAAGGAACACAAATTAATCTAGGACCAGAAGGTACTCTTGAATTCTACTGTAGAACAAAAAAGTTAAACAGTAAAACTACAGAAAAATAAACACAATCTATTCTTTAAAATAAGATGGAGACTTCCCTGGTGGTGCAGTGGTTAAGAATTCGACTCCCAGTGCAGGGGATGCGGCTTCGATCCCTGGTCAGGGAACTAGATCCTACACGCATGCCGCAACTATGAATTCGCATGCCACAACTAAGACCCGGCACAACAACAACAACAACAAAAAAGATGGAAAATTAGTACTGGGAAGGCATCATAGTGTACTAGAAAGAGATGGACTTCGGAAATAGTTCACGTAGTGCTGTGCCCTGGTAAAGGGTCTTCACCCCCGGGAGCCTCTCTTTACCCATCAGAACAAAGGAGACAAGTAAACCATCCTTGGGACATTGTGAGGATTAACTGAGATAATGTCTTTGCAGAGTACCAAGCTCATAGTAAGCACTCAAAACGTACTTTCTTATCAATGACTTTTAAAGATCTAAAAGGAATTAGATGTCTTAAGGGCTCATTTTGTGTTACGTACCGCATTCCATGTTTCATACATCTCTCAAAACCCAGATAAACACTGTCCTTCCGATTTCCTGACATGGACATGGAGATCAGGGGAGGTGAAGTAATTTGCTTAAGGCCATTCAACCATTAACAAGGAGAAGAAACATTTAAATCCAGGTCTTTACAATTCTACAACTAGTTAAGAAACTGTATTGAATAACCAGGCCAAGAATATCTACAGAACTCCCCTTTCATATGAAGTACCAAGGAGATGGAGAGGGCTTCATTTCAAATTCTAAAGGAAGGGCCATGGTATTCGAAGACTGACATATACAGGATGCTTTTCGCCTTCAAGCAAATACTTGGAGGATATGGGGAGGGGGAAGGGTGAGCTGTGACAGGGCGAGAGAGAGGCATGGACACATACACACTACCAAACGTAAGGTAGATAGCTAGTGGGAAGCAGCCGCATAGCACAGGGAGATCAGCTCGGTGCTTTGTGACCACCTAGAGGGGTGGGATAGGGAGGGTGGGAGGGAGGGAGACGCAAGAGGGAAGAGATATGGCAACATATGTATAACTGATTCACTTTGTTATAAAGCAGAAACGAACACACCATTGTAAAGCAATTATACCCCAATAAAGATGTTAAAAATAAATAAATAAATAAAACAGCCAGGACATGGAAAAAAATACTTTAAAGTGCTATTTTTAATTGAAAATTTATAGCTGTACTTTTTTTTTTTTTTTTTTGTGGTATGCGGGCCTCTCACCGCTGTGGCCTCTCCCGCTGCAGAGCACAGGCTCCGGAAGTGCAGGTTCAGCGGCCATGGCTCACGGGCCCAGCCGCTCCACGGCATGCGGGATCCTCCCGGACCGGGGCACGAACCCGTGTCCCCTGCATCGGCAGGCGGACTCCCAACCACTGCGCCACCAGGGAAGCCCTATAGCTGTACTTTTTAAAGGTGGCGATTCTGCTTTCTCTACCCTCCTGCCTCACAGCCAGAACACCACCTGAAAGAAGTGCTACAAGGCAGAGTGAAAGAAGCATAAGCATCCCTGTTTCCAGATCTACCATGTACTGGGCATGTGTCCTTGGGCAAATTACTAGACCTTTCTGAGCTTCAGTTTCCTCATTTGAAACATGGAAACAAGAACAAGTATGCCCACTTCCCCAAGGCTACTTTGAGGATTAACTAAAATATATGCACTTTCTATATGTCAATGCTGAACCTAACGTATTATTCATTATAAGACCCAACCTTGGTACATTAGAGTCCCACGTACCATGACAAATTCTTCTAGACATTATTGCACTTCACCCTTAGCAGAACGCCTGGCATAAAGTAACTACGCACACAATGCTAATATTTTTTCCTTTTCCCTCAAGGAAGAGGTGGAAAATAAGAAGAGGTGGTGAGGAGAGAAGCATCTTACTGTTGTGAACAGGGCCTGGGCTACCAGCTGCCCTGAAGAACCAATGTCAGTCATCAAGGATGAATGGATGACCAGCCACGCTTGGGTGTGTCCCCATCCAATCTGAAATACCTCAGATTTCAGTGGTAGCCACGGTCAGTCTCTCTACCGCTCCTCTCCCAGTGACCTGGATGCAGCCCAGTTTGCTGTTGGCAATGATCTGTCCTTCCGAGCAGCTTGGGGAAAAACATCATTCTGCTAAATGCTGTGTAAAGTAAAGACACTGAGAAAAAACTTGAAAGTCTAAAAGGATATTCTGGATGTTCACCATGAGTAATTGCCATGTTGGGACTGGCAACTAAAATTGCATTGCAGGGATATTTACCCAATTTTCATAAAAACTATTATGGCTTTATTTTCAAAGCAAGTAACTACAGAGCCATGTGGCTTGTCGGTAAATGTTCAAGTGATTAACTGAGAAATGGGGTGGGTGGAAGAAGGCTGTGAGGCATACGAATTTGAGAAAAACAAAATTTAGAAAGAGATGTTTTTTGAACTGTTAGAGCTAAAAGCATTTGAGTCTGTAGAATGATGTTCCATATAACAGTGCTAAGTCCTAGACCCCAGGAGAGAGAGGAGGGAACAGTGGCACATCCATTTCGATGGTTATTTTTGAACATGCACAGTTAGGTTTTCAAATTCAGGTTTCCTTAGAGTTAAAATCTTGGCACAGACCAAGAGCCACTTGCAAAGCCAAAGCGCATTTTTTAGAATTAGCCCTGTTACAGGGGTGGGACACCCTCTTGCTTTTCTGGGGTGCAGGCCGGCCCTGCCCTCTCCTATCCCTGGTGGGAATGACCTGAGCCCAGACCAGGGTCTGCAGGGCAGAAAGGCTGCCAGAGCGTCTGGGGGAGCAGGGAGGGAGGAGGTTGGGTTTCCCTGGGCAAGGTTAGTGAGACCTCCTATTCCACTGCCATAAAGTCTTGCCTGTGCAAAACTAATAACCTAGGGTGAAAATGGTGCCTAAGAAAGTAACTGAAGCTGGGCTCCAGAACCTGACAACCACAACAAAACCTTCTGTATCGATACCGCCAATGGCTGTCTTCTGGATCCACTAACAGAATGTTTAGTAAGTCCATCCCTCCCCATGGAGCACCAAGGCTGCCACAGTCACAACCACCACCACCACATGGCTGGGCAGTGACAGAGCTAGACTCAGAGCCAGATCTGGCTGGCTCCAGGGCTTGTGCTCCCACATGCTTTGATTTATCCCATAACCAGAGTCAAAAACCGGCTTTCCTCCCCACGACACTGCAGTGGGGCACATCACAGGACTACACTCAGCTACTGACCACTGCCATTCAATATAGGTCCTCATCTCTTCACAAATACCAGTGCAGAAGGACATGCCTTCCCTTCAACCAGCTCCCAGGGAGCGTGTCCACGTCTTCAAAGGGCCCAATGCTCACTTCTCTATAAAGACATCCAACTCAGCGCATGTGCCAGCACGTCAGATAGGGGAGAAAAGGCCACTGGTACAAACAGAATTTTAGATTTTCCAATGAAAAGCCACTTGACTCCTGAGGGCTATTTTTTTTTTCTGTTGCCTGTTCTGGATATGTGGAGAAATGTGTAAGTAAGTGACATCCTGAAAGGATGAAGCAAACATGACCACATTTGAAGGCTGGTAATTTAAGACAGGTACTGCTTTCCTATAGACAGCATTTCTTTTAGTTTTCTTCCAAAAAAAAAAAAATGTTTTAAACTCTTAGTCTAAATGACTTTCTCTAAAAAAGCTTTCAAGATAGGGCTAGTCACATTCTGTTCCTATCCCCATGACTTGATAATTTCTACCATGTAAAAGACATTCCCGAATGATGTGGAATCAGTATAAAATTAACACACTAATGATAATTCATGCAAAAGTATATGTTAGTAGCATTGCAATGAACCAATAAATATTTATTGCTTGAAAATATGAGATTAGGGAATTGCTTCTTTTATGGGAAACCACTCAAAAGATAGTCTTTCAACTTTCAACTTGAGCTGTTACAATTATTAGATTAACAATTTTTTTGTTAACTTTAAATTTCAAGGCTAAATTTTCCATAAAGTTAAAATGCTACAAAAATGTATTTATCATGAAATCAGAATGATGAAGGAATATGCCAATAAATGTAGAATCAATATAGTCAGGCCTGAATAAAAACGTAATAGCTGTTGTCACATAAAATAGTACCACAAAATATTCCTAAAATGTCAAAATCGTCACTTGGAAAAATTTCAAGTTGTGTGAGGTGAAGACTCAATTCACTTTTCTAATAAAAATATTATACAAGAAAGAATTACACATATTTTCTAGAGAAAGGCTCATTAGAAATAAAACGAACTTCTGGGACACGAGTTACATCTCTGTAATTCTGCAGCAAAAGACTCTTCCCTCCAAACAGGATGCACTGAGTGTTTAACACATTAATTATCATCCTTCATCAAGCATAAAACTAACAGTCAGGAAATACAGCTGCAATAGCACAATTATCAACACACTCAGACTACGCCCCACAGCAAAGAAAGCAAATGGGTTGCTTTTCATTAACAGAGCTTGGCACACCTCCCCAAAGACAATGTTTTCTTTCCAGCCAGCATCCCAAAAGGCATTTAAGGGGCTATTTGCTTAGGTAAATCCAAAGAACAAGTACACCATGAAAATATTTAATTAAATTTCAAAATATTCATTATTGATATACAGTGCCACTCATATATATACATATGTGTGTACACATATGTATACCTATATGTATTGAAAGATGATTTGATCAAGCCAAAATCTTTTATATAAAAGGCTTGTATTTTTAAAACATTATTAGTGCAAGAGGGTTGGTAAGTAAGGTTATAGTCCATGCTTGACTGTGATATATAAGGTATTCATGGTTTTCGTTCTCATAGTTTGTGGCATACAGTATGATATGCAACGCGCCTCCATCTGTGCAGTAATGGGCTGGGTGATAACAGTGTTCTATGACACGGGTTTGAGTCCATATAAAGAAAGTAATTAGCTACTAGCTTCAGATTCTAATATAACATGTCATCACTGAAAGCCTAGATGAATAGCATTCTAAAGAGATAATAAAAGCATAGTTTATTTGGTTTACTTCTGGACACTTAACATCCTTAACATTATTATAATCTTATTACACCTTAACAGATGTATTATTACTCCTACCGAATTTATATTACAATTGAACTATAAACTGTTCCTTAAACCATAATTTAAGGAAGGCTTGGGGGATGTAAAAGGCAATGGGTAGGGGCTTCCCTGGTGGCGCAGTGGTTGAAGAGTCTGCCTGCCGATGCAGGGGACACGGGTTCATGCCCCGGTCTGGGAAGATCCCACATGCCGCGGAGCGGCTGGGCCCGTGAGCCATGGCCGCTGGGCCTGCGCATCCGGAGCCGGTGCTCCGCAACGGGAGAGGCCACAACAGTGAGACGCCCGCGTACCGAAAAAAAAAAAAAAAAAAGGCAGTGGGTAATCATCTGCCCCAAATATTTGGAATTATATCTGAAGCACTGCCATCAAACTTTCACTAAATTCCCTGCCCAGAAAGCCTCTAGCATAATCAGCTTGGTCCTCTCTGCAGGAAAAACATCACAGCAAAATTTAAGGAGTCATATTTTCCTCAGCACAGAAGGCCAGGGATACACATAGGATTCTTCTATGCTTGTGGCACAACTTCAATTTCATGATTTTATACTGTACTTTATATGCAATTAACTCAAATCTGAACCTCTTTAAAACTGTATCTGAGATAGGCATTATCTCATCTTCCATCTGGCCAACTTGTGTTATGTACAGTTGTCTTTCAAATGACTGATAACCTTTGTATTCATTATAATATAAACTCTGACACACATTTATGCCCTAAAACCTAACACTTGCTGCCTTACCAAAGGTTAATCCATGGGATTCTGCTCAGGCCTGTGTAAGAAATGTGAGTAGTGTGAGTTATAATAATTTTAATCAATCTGCCTTGGTCGGGATAGCTGCTTCCTAAGGCGCCGAAAGCAGCAGTAAATCACAGAGAAGGCATGCAGTCCTTACCAACAGCTGTAACATAGCCAGTGTGATAAGGAAGGCTGCGGGTTCGCTGTGTGCGGAACATCTGGCTGGACCAAGGACGATGCACAAGAAATAAAAGGTCCGTCCCCTCAAGTGCTTATAGTTCAACTGTTTACACTATGCAGCATGTCAGCAAGCACCAGAGAAAGAGTAAGTGACCAGCTGACAAGGGGATCAGGAAAAACAAACTCGATGGCCAGGGGATCTGTCTGGGGTCAGGTCAGGTACATAACAAGGTGAGGGGACTGTCCTGCGTTCCTCTTGGGACCTCCAATTAAAGGGTCATGGTCTTAAAGTGTTTCTGTCTTAGTACTTTTGTAGATGCAGTGACATTATAAGCATCTCAAAATCAAAGAGGTGTTTTAAGGCAAAAGAAAAAAGAAAAATCTTCTTAATGTTTTGTCAAGCAAAGTGACGAGACCTACTTACAAACTGCCTGAAAAATTAAAAGGAAGGTAATTTCAAGGTGAAGGTTAACTAGTTCTTTCCTGGTCTCTTCCTTTCAGAGATACGACCTGGCAACAAAGCACCCTGTGTTCTGTCACCAGTCTGAAAATCCTTTTAGAACCCAAATCCCTTCCATATCTCGATATGTATTCACCCTCAGCAACCATTACAGAGCAAAGTGATTCCACCTTCAGTTGTAATACTGAGAACCTGACATTTTGCATGTATTACTTTTGGGTTGAGAAATCATTGAGTTTAATGTTGCTTCTTCAATTAGAAAATATGACTGCAGTGTTAGGAAAAAATCATATTCTATATTGGATGGTACTCACAGAATAAAATGATATTTGTTAGAAGTAAGGGAAGAAAGGAAAATGCCTTCTTAAGTGAGTATATTTTAAGTTAATAAGTAAAAAGTAATAAAGTGTACTAGACTTACACAACTTTCTCTTTAGCAACGTCAAACAAGTATTTTAAAGGAGCAGGGCCAATCATTAGGCTCAAGTTCACCACAATTCATCTCCCAGTAACAAGTACCAAGGTTAAACCTGTGTTTTTGGATGGCTGTGGCTTATTGTTGTATTGAATACTGATGTGGTAAAAAAGACCCTACTAGGGGGCATAATTCTCTCTTTGACATTTAGAGTCTGTTATAATAATGATGCTTGCTTCAACAGACATTGCTGGTGATAGAAACAAATCTTTACTTTTTATGAGATTTTCTAACGGCCTCTCTAGCTCTCATACCTTTTTTTCTTAATGTAATATTTATTTATTTTAATTTTTTTTACATCTTTATTGGAGTATAATTGCTTTACAATGGTGTGTTAGTTTCTGCTTTATAACAAAGTGAATCAGTTATACATATACATATGTTGCCATATCTCTTCCCTCTTGCGTCTCCCTCCCTCCCACCCTCCCTATCCCACCCCTCCAGGCGGTCACAAAGCACCGAGCTGATCTCCCTGTGCTATGCGGCTGCTTCCCACTAGCTAGCTATTTTACGTTTGGTAGTGTATATATGTCCATGCCTCTCTCTCACTTTGTCACAGCTTACCCTTCCCCGTCCCCATATCCTCAAGTCCATTCTCTAGTAGGTCTGTGTCTTTATTCCTGTCTTACCCCTAGGTTCTTCATGACATTTTTTTTTTCTTAAATTCCATATATATGTGTTAGCATACGGTATTTGTCTTTCTCTTTCTGACTTACTTCACTCTGTATGACAGACTCTAGGTCTATCCACCTCACTACAAATAACTCAATTTCGTTTCTTTTTATGGCTGAGTAATATTCCATTGTATATATGTGCCACATCTTCTTTATCCATTCATCCGATGATGGACACTTAGGTTGTTTCCATCTCTGGGCTATTGTAAATAGAGCTGCAATGAACATTTTGGTACATGACTCTTTTTGCATTATGGTTTTCTCAGGGTATATGCCCAGTAGTGGGATTCCTGGGTCATATGGTAGTTCTATTTGTAGTTTTTTAAGGAACCTCCATACTGTTCTCCACAGTGGCTGTATCAATTCACATTCCCACCAACAGTGCAAGAGGGTTCCCTTTTCTCCACACGCGCTCCAGCATTTATTGTTTCTAGATTTTTGATGATGTCTAGCTCTCATACCTTTAACGTAGTGAATTCATATGGCTGATAACCTTTGAAGCTCTCATGGATGGCTGCCATAGTGTGAGAAGTTTTCTCCCAAAAATGGAGCAGAGTGGTCTGTAAAGAAAGACAGTAAAGCTATTAGCATTTTAAATGCCCAGATCTAATCAGGGGTCCTAGAGAAAGAAGTGTGCCCATCTGTGGCTTTCAAAGTTGTTTTTCTTAAAAAATATTTATTTATTTATTTATTTGGTCGTGCTGGGTCTTAGTTGCAGCATGCGAACTCTTAGTTGCAGCATGTGGGATCCTGTTCCCTGACCAGGGATCGAACCTGGGCCCCCTGAATTGGGAGCACGGAGTCTTAACCACTGGACTACCAGGGAAGTCCCCCTCAAGGTTTTCTGAAACACGATTTTTACTTATCTCTGCAGCCTTGTTTCCTACTATGCCCCTACTTACACCCTGTATTTCAGCCAAACTTAATGGCTCCCTGTTCCCCTACAGCTCATGCTGCTCCACCACCTGGGACATTCTCCTCTCCATTCTCTTTGTACTTGTCCCATCTGATCCATCCTCCAAAACCCAGGGCTAGTCATTAACAATGGACTTCTGTGATTCCCTCAATGGATTCCATTTCTCCCTCTTCAAGCCTCCATTGGATTTTGTACATCTCATTTCACTTAGCACACCCTGCTCTGCCCTTGAGGTAGAGAAAATATAGTCAGACGTTACTGTCTCTGACTTCCTTTCTAAATTTTAAGTTCCTTGAGGACAGGAAATCTGGTTTTATCCACTGTATATTCTCTACAACACCCAGAGTTTGCCTCCCACCCTCAGCTGGTGCTCAATAGTACCGCTGATGGATATGACTGCCATTCTGAAGGAACTGACAGGCAACGAGGAGACAAAAGCAAGTTCATTAAATTATGGCAACCTGGTGAGGAAGTGACCATGCCGTGAGAATTACAGCAACAATGCTAAGGGAGTTCAGAGGAGGCTTACTGAAGGAGGGGACACTCTGGTACCTCAGAGTGGAATTTGGAAAGGCACAAGTGGCGAGGGAGAGCACACAGGCAGAGGGAACCACCTAAATAAATGCAGGGAAGTGGGGAATTACAGTGTATATACAGGGAATAGCTAACATTTGGTATGATTAACTGTAGGATGCTAAAAAAGAGAGATGTGGGAAGTAAATTATGAGAAAGGCAATCTGAACTTCATTATGCCCAAACCATACTTTGGGCTCAAACACCATTTTTCTGTTATCTAAACCTTGTAACATTCTTGGTCCGCTGCATCAAACATCACTTGGTTACCTGGTATGTTGCTAGCATATGAGACAAGAGATTGCATCTGCTCGCTCCCAGAAGATCCACTTTTTGACACACATCCATCTTCAATTTGTCAAAGCTTTTTTTGGCAAGGCGAACTTGTGTTTGCACCTATGAAAGTAAAAGAGAATCTCTGAACCACTCAAACTGTTTGGTTAAAATTTGTCAGTGAGAAAACACCAATAGCGGGATTAACTCTTTCACGTAAGAAAACACCTTTGAAAATTCCAGGCAAGTGAGAAGATGCTACAATATCCATTCTTTACTTCCAAAGGACCTAAACGACAGTACTGTATATCATGATTTTACAGCAGACTTACCATCCTAGTATTTTTCTCAGTCGAATGGTAGAACTCCTCTCCTCTCAAGGCATTCACAAACTGACCATAGTGGGAAGAAGTCTGGAAACACGCAGGGTGGTAAGGGGATAATATTTGCCTTACTGTTTTCCTATGGTTCTTTGAAGCTGAATTCCCCATGTACTCCTCACTCTCCTTCCCCTAATGTTAACATCTTACATAACATGACACATTTGTTAAAAATATGAAATTAACACTGATACAATCCTATTAACTAAACAACAGATGTTATTCAGATTTCACCAGCTTTTCCACTAATGTCCTTTCTTTCTGTTCTGAGATCCAATCTAGGAAATTGTGACACAGCCTAAAAAACTATCCCCACTGATAAACTTTCAACTTTTTATTATTGCATATGTACATCAGCAATCCTCCATCCATCCCTAAGCCATGCAGTAATTCAGGGATGGAGGGAAGGTCAGGAAGATTCAGAAATGTTATTCTACATATTATTTGATAATAATACAGAAAGTTTTAAAATTTAATACAGCTACATTAAAAATAGTGGAATCAAAATTTCCCCTTCCTCTAACCTGAAGCATCACTATATCCTATTTTAACCAGGGAAAGGTAGTCACATGTTAATTTATCTCAGATAATTCATGCAGTTGTAGTTACCAGGTAGGTAACTGGGAGTTGGGAATAATGCTGACTCATTAATGGTAGCTCTTTCATCACAGGATACCTCAGGTGGGTATCTCCAGGGACTCGAGGACAAAGTCTACCTTGATCACCATTATATGATAGGCACCTGGCGACCTGGTACAAACCAGGTGCTGAATATATATTTGGTGACCGAATCAAGAAAACTTCCAGACCATTTCTAAAGGTAAAGTACCTGAGTACCATTTTAAAGTAGAACTTTTAAAGTAGTCTTAAAAGTGATAGTTTTATTTTTTAATAAAAATAAACATGAAGATGATTCGATTTAAAATATATTAATTTTACCACTAATAATTTATATTCACAGCTTTTAAAATTATAGGGTATTATGCAGTAACAGTAGCAATTGACACAATTGTTATCATTTGTAACAATTTAATAATCAAAACAATTCAACAATAGATATAATTTAAAATTAATATTATACAATCGATACAAGTGAACAATTAATACAATTCGCTCATCACATGCCAGCTTTATTCTCTGTTAGCCTCTGTTATCGCGCTCTGATGGCTGAGGGTAAGAGGCTTCATCAGGGGAAGTAACTGACAGGCAGGGCTGGCATTCTAGATTAGCCTGCCTGACTCCAAAGCCACGCTCTTCTGCTGCCCCAAACGACTTCCACTAACCATTGCAAAATCAAGAAGCTCAAAATTATGATTCTACCCAGAAGCACAAGGTTTCCTGTAGGCTTCTATGGAATTGGAAAATAATCAGGCAGTACATTTAATACCATATCGACAGAATTAATACCCTATATGAATAGGGTCTTGTTTCTGTAGCTGTGTAAAGCATTACTTAAGAATTCCTCTGTATTCCTAGGTCTACAGGGCTTGGAAAACCAGCAAATGAAGCCATCCAGCTCCTCTCAAAGCACACCGTAAGCTTAAATAAATCCCCGAACTCGATCATTCCTCACTGTGGAGTGGAGAGACTCTAGGGAAAGCTACTGGGGTGTGCGGACTATAAAAAGAGTTAGGATGTGTTAAGTATCGGTGATTTTCTGCCCTCCTTTGAGAGGAATAGGGATGATACAGGGAGAAGTGGAAGGGAGAAGTGGAAGAGTGCAGGGCAAGAAGTTTAAGCAGCTGAGAGTTTCACTGCAGGTCCCCACTGGTTCACCAGTTGCTCGAGCCAGGAAGAACTCCTCAACTGGGACCCTGAGAGGCATCTGTCTTTACCCTTTCCTTCTGAAGGGGGAGGAGATAAATACACGTGTGAGCTTTCACGTATGCATTCATTCAACACATGCTTAGTGAGCATTAGTGCCCATTATGTGTCAGGACCAGTGCTTGGCACTGGGAGGTCTGTAAAGCAATGAGACACATAGCAGGCGGTCAATAAATACTTAAGAATGAATGCACAGAGGCACAAGGACCCCCTAGTCTTTTAGAGAAGACAGATAAGTTAGCAACTATATTATAATACAATGGGAAAAGCAAAACAACAGAACTAAGAGTGAAGACAGAGGTAGCACAGACAAGGGAATGATTAATGCTGGGGGTGGCATGGGCAGGGGTATTTGATCAATGGCATTAAAACCCCAATTACAGGCTTTCTAGTATCCACACCCTTAGCCCTGTAACTTTGTAGTCTCCTCCCACTCTGACACTGGGCTTGGTATGTGACTTGCTTTGGTCAATGGGCCAAATGTGATGAAACTGGAAGCTTGGGGGAAAAAATGCCAGCATGCTTACACTTTCTCCCTCCCTTATCTGAGACTGCTGTGAGAACATGCCCAGGTCAACCTGAGAATGTGCCTGGGCTGGCCAGTTGGAGAGGTGCTGAGGCTTGTGCATGCAAGAGACATGAGGAGGAGAGCCCAGTGGTCCCAGCAGATCAGCCTTTGGCAAACTGATGCCCAGACATGTGAAGGAGGCCAGCCACGGTCAGCAGAGCCTCTCCCCTCCCCACAGCTCACGGGTGAGCCCAGCAGAGACCAGAACTGATGTGCGAACCCACAGACCTGTGAGCAATAAGGAATGCTTATTGTTTTAAGCCATTGAGTGTTACAGTTGTTTATTTCATAGCATTATTGGGGCCATATACATAACATATAAACGGTAAGTAAGGGGCAATGAAGGCTTCTGAGATGGCGGGATATCTGAGGTGAGTCTTAAGGCATGAATAGGAGTACATAGTAAATACAAGGTAGCTGTGAGGCTGGCCTGCTTATGCGGAGGTTCTAGATTTTTCTAATTAAATACAAATTACTTTTCTGTGGGGATGTGAATTTTGCTTTTTCCTTTACATTAACATAATCAGTTACACACAGATATTCTTTTATCCTAGAAGAAAACTTAATTCCCTTGCTTATAACACAAAACTCATGAATTAACATACATTGAAATGTGCCCTAATTTAATTTTGTTTGAATTTTGTAAAGTAATTTTAGGAACCTAGAAGACGACTTCAGCACTTGACCCAGTGAGTTCTGAAAGGCCATATGCTTTGTGTGTCAACAATGATTATTAAAATACTTAATGCACTGCTGAGTTGCCAAATGTTGAGCCCTTTCCCTGCCAAACAAGGAGGATGTTACACTGTTGGGCATTTTGAATACGGCAAAGTTCATTTAATATTTTGTGCTCCATGTCTGTTCTCTAAAACACATTTCCAGTCTGCAGCCCAAGGACAAAACACCAAGGACACAGGCGCGCACAGGCCACCATCAAGAGTCTAATTTCATATGCTTCCAGATGCACTTAAGTAAAAAATGTTTTGATTATTATTCCTCTCAATCCCAAATAAATTATATTCAATTACAGAAACATCTTGAGGAGCTCCTGTAGTTTTCAAGGTTCTTTAAAAAAATCTTCAAATAAATGTATCTTTTTTTATTTCTTAATTTTACTCCTGTTGCCCCAGCTTTGTTCTCTTATTCTCCAAGCTCTAGGAAATGATCACATATATTTGACCCTCTTTAGCATGGGTCCTGCCTTCCCAAGGCTGCAGAAATTCAATTTACCAGAGAAAGGAGTAATGTCTTGTGTGCCAAAACTACAGGGCACTTCTCTGTACTTACTCGTCATAACCTGAAATTCTACCTCTTAGCCCCAACTTGAATTACATATGATGAAGCCAAAGCTATTCGTACTCAGTACAAGCTGGCTTCTCCGTTCAGTGGGAAAAGTCTTCATATTACTAAACAACCAAATAATTTGAGAGTAGCTTTGCATTTTTTTCCTAGTGTTTTCTTTCCTTTAAAAGTAAAATAAAGCCACACACCCCCCATCTTACTCTTACTTTTACATTGTCTTCTAGAAGATGGATTTGCCTCTCTCCCTCTATCCATTCGCTTAGTAAATATATACTGAGTATCTTCCACGTGCCGATAACAGTGAACAAAATGGAGGCCTCATGATGACAGTCCAGTGGGCATTTTCATAGCAGTGAGCAAATAACTACAAACTGAGTGAGGTGATCAGAAGGAAAGCCACACAGTTCCATAAGAATGATTTACCAAGAAATCTGAACAAGAGTATGTTCTGGGAGGTGGTGCTCAAGCTCTCTTCTGAAGGACTGATCATGGTTAATTGTGCAAGGAAGAGAGAGCTCCAGCAGGGGGAGGAGGATGTGCAAAGGCCCTGGGGTAGAGGGCAATAAGACAGGCCCCAGAAAACTAGTGCAGCTGGATTGCTGAGAGCAAACAGAAAGGCGGTGTGAGATGAGGCAAGAGAGGTGGGCTGGGGCATATGTCAGGGCCTTGGAGGTGTGCTCAGGATTTTAGTTTTTATCCTAGAAGCAGTGGAAAAACATTGGAGTCTTTGAAGCAAGGAAGAGATAGAACCCTATTTTCAGTTTGAAAAGATCACTCATTGCAGTGTGTGGATGGATTGGAGGGAGATGAGAATAGATGAGGATAGATCTAGAGTCAAGGGGAGAGATGATGGTAGCTTTAAACTTGGGTAGTGATGCTAGATATGGAAAAGAATGCTCTGACTGGAGAGATATTTAGTAGGTAAAACAGACTGGACCTGGTGAGGGGTTAGACGTTGGGGGTATAGAGGATGACTCCTATGTATCTGACCACCCCAAGCCCAGTATCACTGTCTAATTTTCCTTTTCCACCAGGTGATTCTACTCATGTCAGTTCTTGTAGACACCTCAGGCCACATCAGTATTCTTGGCTTGCTTTCTCAAGCAGTTCTCAATACTCCTCCCTAATTAACTTATCTATTCACCCCTATCTATGCATCCTGCATTCAGAAAAAAATGTTAAGATCAGAGAATACACGAATTACTTCTTTTGACTTTTAGGAAGGTGCCACAAGAGAAAGTCTAGCCTATCTGAAGTCCCTTGGAAAACAGAAGGTCAGATATTTGGTTTCATTAAAAGAAGATTGTTTTTTCTGAGGCCAACATACTAAGACCTCTAGAGGGACAGATGATCAAACATCTTGCTGAGTCATTTTACTGGACCTGATTTATCCTATACTTATCCACGGACGGCAGGAGCAATTCTGACATTGTATTACGTACAGAAGTAGGTATAAGTGACTGGGTGTGCACCATGCATGTGTGTGGGCAGCCACGTGTAGACTGTAGGAGCTATCTATTTTTGGTCTTCCCTTAACAAAACCCTCACCCTGCTTTCAAAAATGTTCCTTTTCTTTATTCTAATAATGTGGCTTAAATGGGGGTTGTTGGTATGCTCTTTTATAGACCACCCCTCCACTCCTACTGACTGGCCCAGGGATGAGCACCTGAACCCAAGGTGAGTCAGTCACAAGGCACCATGGATGCCTGATTCAGGGAAAGGCACTTGGTTCAAGCTGGACGAATCAGAGCCCTTCCTCAGGATTTTTTAACTTGGAACTAGAGAAAATAAGTCTCAATCCTTTTCTAGGGACTTCCTGCACTAAGGGCAGGAAGTCGTGGCATTTGAATTTCCTGTGGTATGAAGAAAATTGGTCTGAGAGAATAAAGGTGACATATAGAGAAAAGCATAGAAGAGACAGAGTCCTAGTCGCATTCAAATTCCTGGATCCTGCTGCCCTTCCTACGGTCACATGAGATTTCTCCCTTTGCCTCAATTAATTCAAGTTTCTGTTATGCGGAACCAAGCACTAATACAGGCTGCTCACTTTTGCCTTCTTGGAAATTCATATGAAAGGTTCTATGATAAGGATCCTTTTTTAACTTTGATTATTCCAGGGTTTCTAAAATTTATTTAAACAGAGAACCCTTCCCATATTTCATATACCACCTATTACATGCAATACATTTTTTAGGGGGGAAATCCCTGTTTTACAGAAGAAGAAATCACGACTTAGATACTTAACTGATATATAAAAATTAGAATCAAACTCAGGTGTGTTTGGTTCTCTAATTGATGCTCTTTACATTAATCCACGGGACACAGGGTAATTGATCTACCATTGACCATGTAACTCACAGTGTTCCAAGTCTATGACATGCACAATAGGTGCAGGTACCATTTCAGGAATCGACTATGCAGGACTTATCAATTTAGATGTAGGCATAGGGAGACTCCCAAGCCACATAGCCTGAATAGTACTTCTATCAGAAATCTAAGGCTCTTCAGCTCAGACTCCTCAACAAAGTGGAAAGAAACCAGTGCATCAAATTCCCTTAGGTGCACGGTGGTCAGTGGATTCCCTGAATTCTAGAGGAAAAATATGCAGAGAGGGTATCTGTTTCATTCTGTGCCTAGAAGCTGATGCCAGCACTGTTACCACCACTAGCATCACCACCACCACCATCATCATCATTATTTCTTTTTTAAGGTTTAATTAAGTTTTTAGTAGGGTAAACATTAATCTTTTTTAAAAACATTTTTATTGGAGTAAATTGCTTTACAATGGTGTGTTAGTTTCTGTTTTTATAACAAAGTGAATCAGCTATACATATACATATATCCTCATATCTCCTCCCTCTTGCGTCTCCCTCCCACCCTCCCTATTCCACCCCTCTAGGTGGTCACAAAGCACCGAGCTGATCTCCCTGTGCTATGTGGCTGCTTCTCACTAGCTATCGATTTCACATTTGGTAGTGTATATATGTCCATGCCACTCTCTCACTTCACCCCAGCTTACCCTTCATTGCTTTTAATCAGCTTTATTTATGAGGTAAGATTTAATTTTAGGTGTACAACTCGATGAGTTCTTGGACAAATGTGTACAATCATGCAACTACCATCAGAATTATGATATGGAACATTTCTATCGCTCCCTAAAGTTTCCACTGCAGTCAATTCCTTCCCTCAAGTCCCAACCCCTGCCAACTACGAATCTGCTTTCTGTCACTACAGATTAGTCTTTAGTTCTAGAGTTTCATATCAATGTAGTCTAGTTTTTTTTTTTATGACTGGATTCTTTCACTCAGCATAACCCCCTGGAGATCAATGTTGTTACGTGTATTTACAGTGTGCGCTGTCTTATTTCTGAGTAGTATTTAATGGTATTGATACAGCGCAATTTGTATACTCATTTGGGTTGTTTCCAATTTTAGGCTATTTTGAATAAAACATCTGAGCATACGTTTTTGTGTAGACATGCTTTTCATTCCTCTTGGGCAAATATCTAGGAATAGGATTCCTAGATCATACAGTAACTGTAACTTCACTTTTATAAGAAACTGCCAAACTGTTTTCCAAAGTAACTATATCATGTTGCATTTCCTACCAACAATGATCCAAATTCCATGGGTTCCATAGCCTCTTCAACACTTGGTATTTTCAGTCTTTTAAGTTCTATCCATTCTAGTGGATGTGTAGTCATAGTTATTATAATTTTAATTTGCATTTCTCTAATGACTAAAGATGTTGAAATTCTTTTTAAGTCTTATTTGCCACTTATATATCTTTAGTAATGTGCTTATTCAAATCTTTTGCATATTTTTAAAAATTAGGTTTGTCTTTTTATTACTGAGCTATGAGTTCTCTATATGGATAATATAGATCCATTATCAGACATAAGTTTGAAAACATTTCCTTTAAGCCTGAAACTTGCCTTTCATTTTCTTAAAAGTGCCTTTTGAAGATAAAACATTTAAAATTTTGATGACATCTAATTTACCAAATTTTTCTTTTACCTAGTTTCTCTTTTTGTGCCGTTTTTACCAAAACATTCCCTAACTCAAGGTCACAAGGACTTTTTCCTGTGCTTTTTCTTCCAGAAATTTTGTATTTTCAGCTATTACATTTAGATCTATAACCCATTTCAAGTTAGTTTTTGTATGATATGAGGTATGGGTATAGGTTGATATTGTTTTCCCCACATGTGGATATCCAACTGTTCCACGTGTTGAAAAACTGTCCAGCTGCCCATTGTATTGCCTTGGTTGGCACTTTTGGCAAAAATCAACAAGCCATTATATGTGTGCGTCTATTTCTGGACTCCCTATTCTATAATTTTGATGTATATGTTTATCCTTATACTAATACCATGCTGTCTTGATTACTGTAGCATTATAATGAGTCTTTAAGTCAGGTAGTATAAGTCCTACAATTTTTTTCAGAATTGTTTCAGTTATTCTAGGTTCTTCATATTCCTACACATATCTTAGGGCTAGCTTGACAATTTCTTCAAAAAAGGCTTCAGGATGTTGATTAGCACTGCACTGAAGCTACAGATTTACTGGGAATTGACATCTTAACAATATCTTTAGACAAATGAACATAGTACATCTTTTCATTTATTGGATCTTTAACATTCTTTTAACATTTTGTTTTTCAGATGTTAGGGCACAGATTTTGCACGTTTTGTTAAATTTATTGCAAAGTATTTCATATTTTTCATGCTATTCTAATTTCTATAAATTTCAAGTTCTAATTGTTCATTACTAGAAATATGGATTAATTTTTGTAATTTGATCTTATATCCTGTGACCTTGTTAAATTCAGTGATTAGTTTTGAAAGCTTTTTCTGAAAGATTTTTCAGGATTTTCCCTCTCTATGATATATCTATGTAGACAGATCTATGTATATATATATATCATGTTGTCTGAGAATATAGACAGTTTAACTTCTTCCTTTCCATTTGTATGTCTTTATTTACTTTTCTTGCCTTATTGAACTGGACAGGATATTGTTGACTAGAAGTTGATGTGAGCAAACATGCTTGCCTTATTCCTTATATCAGGGGGGAAGTGTTTAGTCTTTTATAATTAAGTATGATGTTAGCTGTATGTTTTTCATATATGCCCATTATCAGTTGAAGATATTCTCTTCTACTCCTATTTTGTTGAGAATTTTTATCAGGAATGGATATTGAATTTTATCAAATGCTTTTTCTGGATCCATTGAGATGATCATATGGTTTGTTTTTGGTCTATTCACCTAGTAAATTACACTGACTGATTTTAAATTGACCTCCATTCCTCGGGTAACCACATTTAGTCAAGATTATATTTATTTCTGTTAATAGTCCTTGTTCTGAAGTCTATTTTGTCTAATGTTAATGTGGCCACTTCAGATTTCTTTTGATCAGAATTTATAGGCCATATATTAATGTATCCGTTTACTTTTAACCTAGCTATATCTTTATATTTAAAGTGAGTACTGAGACTATTCTCAGCTCTGTCTTGCTTTTTTAAAAATCCAATCTCTAACTCACTTTTCTCCATTTTATCTATAGAGAACTATATGAGACTTAAATAATATTACCAGTAAGAGGAATTGGAATTAGTCTGGCGTTAAAGTGAATCCACTCTGCTTCAGGATAATCCCATTTTTTTCCCCAAGTTCCTTAAAAACCACCTATATAGTAATCAATTCTGGATTTGATTAAGAATCAAAGTATATTAAATTTTTGAGTTTTAAAAATTCTCTTTTAAAATAGGACAATATTTGCTTGTTATATTATTTCTGGCATCTCTGATTTCTCAAACATTACTGGCAGTATTTCTGTGCTTGGATACATGAGTTCTTTCTGGGACATAATTTATCTAAGTCTGGTGACTAAGTTATTTAAATAGAACTAATACACATTAGCCCCTTTCATGGACTGAGCCTCAAGTTTTCCTCAAGAGGTCCTTTCTATCCTTTCCAGTTTTAATACCACCTCCCTTAATGGAGGAGAAAGTATAATGGGAGTTTAATAGTTCTGCTTTCTTTGCTTTTGCCATTAAAATTAAATCATCCAAAATTATTTTCTAGCTCTGTCCACAGTAAAGGTCTAAATATAGTGGCTAACTCAGAAGCAATGAGCACCCCTAGCACCCAGATCATGGTCTCTAACTATCATATCTCTCTTTAAGGAATCAGCATTCCTTGTTGAAATGGCTGATTCCAGGGTTAGGGCAGGAAACATATAAGATGACCCTGAAATATTATGCTGTATAAGAAATCAAAGAAGACCACTATCAGGGTCATGTCAAAAGGATTCAGGAGTCAACCTGAAGAGGCTCTCACTAGCTGAAGATGAGACAATTTGAACATCAATAAAGTATTATCAGCAACAATTAAAACACATCCAATATATTTAAATCTCTGAGTTCATAATGATACTTAAAAACAAGGAAATGAACAAATTAACTGAAAACCAAAAAACCTCATTGGGCACCTGTAGAGAATGCCAGTGAACCAACTCAATATTTTGACAAAGAACCAAACATTTATCCTGACTTTCCTATCAAACTGTACTGACCTGGTAGTCGATGAGGGAAAGTTACTCATTATGGAACCATTGAAATTTACTAATGAAGAAGAAATACAGAATATATTAAACCATCTGTTCCTAATAGTGGGTCTATCTTCACACTCACAACAGTTTTGTTGTTATTAGGATGTTTCATAAACCTCAATCATTCCAAGTTTTAGCCTTCCTGATATCACTCTTACTTCTAAGTCCCTTCTTTCCTCCCAAGAAATATTACTGAGTACCTATGGTTCTAGGTGCTGAGCATAAGCAGGAAATAAAGTCTCTACTTTCATGATGGTTACATTCTACTGGGTAAAACTGGACAATAAACAACAAAAGTAAATCTATTGTTTGTTAGATGGTGAAAATAAAGCAACAAAGGAAAGAGATATTTGCAGGGTTTGGGAGGGGTGATAGAGGAGTCTCTTTTAAATGGAATAATCTGGGAAAAGCTTCCTGAGAGGTGATTTTGGACCAGAGATTTGGAGGAATTGAGGAAGCAAACTATGCTGATATGGGGTTGGGGGTGGGGTGGGAGTGGAGCATTCTGAGCAGAAACAATGGTGGACGCAAAGGCACCAAGGCTGCTGTGTGCTTGGCTTGTTCAAGGAACTGTGGTCATAAGTTATATGCTTTAGTTACGTTTAAGGTAGGCTAGGCTAAGCTATGATGTTTGGTAGGTTAGGTGTATCAAATGCATTTTCAACTTATGATATTTTCGACTTATGATGATTTTATTCGGACATAATACCAATGTAAGTTGAGGAAGATCTGTACATGTTTAATGCTGCAGCTGGGATGGTTAATAAGCAGTATTTTGCCAAAAACAAGGAAGATGTGGTTGTCATCTTACTTCATTTCCTCTTAAGCATGCAGTTTGAACTTTAACAATTCAGGATAATAAATAAGTCGTGATAATTTTAACATTTTTCATTATTGCTGAAATTACAGATAAAATTGAATCTTTTAGCTAGCATTCCCTTTACATGAATTAATAAAACTTAATTCAAGACAACAATTTTGGATCCACCTGTGTAATTAGGACAGGCACACATGTGGCTGACAGAATCTCAACTCATTTACACGAACACTTTCATTCAGATACTCATTTTCAGATACTAATAGGAAAAAAAAAGCCAATTTCTTCACTACTCTGCTCTTCACAAGTTCAAGTTTATAACATGTTCTGATCATGAGTATAGAAGTTACCTAGGAGAGTGGAGCACACCAATGCCTCAGGGTGATGTATAAAATATACATTTTATATACAAATGTATAAAATATTGTACTAGGAATGTATAAAGTACTGGATGAATGCTTTCATCAAGTAGTTATCTCAAATAAGATTCAGGAGAAGTAGAGATACATACCACAGTCTACACTCTTTTGAATTTCCAGGGAAGAGAGTTTTAACTCTCCTTTTTTTTATTTCACCTGATCATGTGTTCCAAGTTGGGTAAGGAGAAGAAAAGGGAGTGAACACTTCCGGAGGGCAGTGTTTTACAAATGCTTCTTACTGCAGTTCTTCAAAGTAGGCAAAATTATCCTCATTTGCATAGAAGAAAAAACTGAGGTCCAAAGTAATTTGCCTAAAACCAAGCAGCCAGTAAGTATAGAAAGGTAAGAACATGGCCTCGGTTGGATGCTGTCTTGTCTTGTATAAAATACAGACTCCACACCCATACCCTGCCTGCCAGCCTGCAGCCCATCTGCCTCCTCTCCCACATCACCTCCCAGGCACCATGTCATCTGGGCATACAGAGCTGCCGTTCTCCAGCTACACCAAGACAAACCCACCCGCACCTTCTGCAAGATTCCTCTGCCTGGAAAGCCCTCTTCCCGTTGTTGTGCACATGGCAACTCGTGCTCACATTTATGGTTTCCACTCAAAGGTTTTCTCCTTTGAGAACCTTTTCCTGGAATGCTCCTCAGCTGAGTTAACAGCTTCTTCCTCTCTATAATCAAGGCACTTTGCAAACTGGCTTAGGACCCAAAACTATGGTAATTGCTACCTGCTCCCATGTAGGCCCAGCCACCCTCTGGACTGTAAGCTGCATGAGGGTAGAATTACACTATTCAATTTTATAAGGCTAAGTCTACATGCCTCCAGGTAGCAGGTAAACAAAACAACGAATGAATAAAGGGAGGACATCAGAAGGAGTGAACCATCAGGCCTTGTCCTCCCACTAAGTAATATGTATAACATGTTCTGTTTGCTCAATTACCCTTAGACTTTCCCAGACACCATCCCTCTTCTTCAACCACTATCACCACCACTCACTGATTAGGTATAATACACATGCACATATTCTCATTTGATTCTCACAACACTCCTACACCATAATTTTGTTTCTGTTTCACAGAGAAGGAAGCTGGTTTTCAGAGCCATTAAGTAACTCACCCAAGCTTACTTGTGAGCAGGGGAGGGGCAGGATGTGAAAGTCCATGCTCATTTCACCAAATCACTTTGCTTTCCTAATTGTAGCACATCTCAAACCAGTTAGGTTAACTGTATATTACCCAAAATGCGATGTCAGCACTTCACCTACTACTCTATTTTCCTTGTCAACTCATTACATCAAAATAATCTAGCATGTTAAAAGTTTGTGATTCTGGCTTCTTGTTTTAAAATACAAACCATGACTCACTATGCAATACATTCATTCACATAGGAATCAAAGAGTAAAAGGTTTTCTATTCTCAAGCCCTTGGCAAGTTGAAATAAATATGTTTAAAATGATTCACAATTATGTTATTTGCGACATGCAGATATAGTTCAGATTAGTTAGCTATCACACTGCCCCAAGTGTCTTTTTTTTTGTTTTGTTTTTAACATCTTTATTGGAGTATGACTGCTTTACAATGGTGTGTAGTTTCTGCTGTATAATCCCAAGTGTCTTAATGTTTGCTCAGCTGGTGATTTTTTTTTTCTGTTTTTAACTTAAGAAAGCAATTCTGTCATCAGAAAATTTAACCGACTGGCTTCACTTCCTCTTTCAGGTCATTAGTGGAAGTATTAACTCAGGTCACAAGACAGAACCCAGGACACCCGCCTTATCAATTTCTCTCTAATCTGAGAAGCACACACTTCAGGAGACAGTAAAAGGCTATATTACTGTCTCTTTATCCCACTGATACTTTTGTATTTTATTGAGGTTTTAAACATATGCCATTATTCCTTTTCTTTTCACTACTGTTTTATGGATCATTTATTCATGTCTATGTGCCACCTGAAGGCTGGCAAGTTTGCCTGTGTCTCTTGTCTGCCTAAGCTAAAACCTGCTTGTACTTCATATTACAGTATATTTTTATTATACTTATTGATGATTCTGTAAGTAATCATAACTCAGAAACACAAATCAACTCCTAAATCAATAGGTGAACTGATGTGCTAAGAACCACCTTGTTTGAGGGGTCGTGTTAATTCACTCTGTTGTAGGTCCTGGATAAAGTGAAAAGGGAAAAAGATCAATCCTCTCCCTTTGTAGACATTCTGCTGCCCTTGAGTTCCAAAGTGTGGTGGAGCTGGGAGTTCAGGGCAACCTGGAAAGACCATCTCAAGAACAATACTGTCACTGCTTCCCCAGAACATCGAGGGTGAACCCAGGCTCTGTAACCGGCATACATATCCTTTGTGATCTGCCTCAGATCCTTGCCTCTCTCTCTTTCTCATTCTTTTCTCCAGCAAACCTTCCAAACTGTTCGTTTCTCCCAGTGTGATCTCTCAACTTGTAAAGTGGTTTCATCCTCTTCCCCTTCACATGTTGTTCCCATTGATGTCATATTTCTTCTCCTTTCTTGGCCCTTCACAATCCAGCTTGTGCCACCTCTTCTAGAAAGCACAGCGGGATCCCCAAGTCTGACTGCAGACGCTCCTCTTTTGGGGCCCCAATGGCACCTTATTATACACCTCTACTATCTCACAGGACACATCACATTGCATGGTCATTGTCATTTTAACTGACTATATTCTTCTATATTCTGCAGGGAGCTTGTGGCAGGGACCATATCTTGATTATGTTACCCTGGTACCGATAGTAGGAGCTAAAAATGCTAGTCAAATAAATTGTTTTTAACCTGGTGCATCGTAATATATACCATCACACGCTTTGGGTCTGTGGCTTCTACTTTTATAGTCTGATGACTGACATTCTCTCACTTTGGGGGGGGTGTGTGTGTGTGTGTATTTAAGAAGAAGACATTGTCACAGTAATTGTATGCCAAGAAGGGAGCTGGTCCAGCTCCTTCAATTTCCCATCAGTCTAAATCGTTAAAACATTTTCTGTGTTGAGATTTAACATATTTCTGTAGCATTTCTTTGCTCCTTCCTGCTGGAAATCACCTCGTTCCAATTTTTTCTAGGTCAGCTCTTCTGGAAAACTTGGGTTTTGTGTTCTTTGTACACACCTAATTCATTAGCATTTTGTGTCAGTGGTCAATGCTGATTCCTTTTGTTACAGGTCTGAGAACATCTCAGATTTTCAGTTGTTGGGCAAGTGCTCTTGTGGCTGAGGCTGCCAGCTGTCCATCAGTATGCATGTGCCCTTCTACAGTTTCCAGTCTCCCCTCAAAATAGGTGTGGCCATGGGACAAAGTTCTCTCCAGCAGCATGTGAGCACAGGTAACAGGCACCATCTCCAGGCTTGGCCTAAAGCCTTTCTACATGTGCTCCTGCAGGCTCTGTCTCCTTTTGGGATGACTGGGATGTCCACATCTAGGGGACACTGGAGACATACCTAAGGACTGCAAAGCTGCTGTCAGCCTGGTCCATAAACAACTTGGAGGAAGAGCCATTCCAAAAACCTGGACACCTGCCCAGTACTATTTGGTGAGCAAAAACAAAACCAAAAAATGCTTCTTGGCTTAAGCCATGGAATTACGGAATTTGGGGTGTTTCTCTGTACCACAGCCTAGCCTAGGCTATTCTACCTAATATAGGCACGGCTTTAAGAAAAGGTTAGTTAAATGCCAAGATGCTAGAAACAATGTTGGAAGCAGGTTAAAGTCTATTAGTCCCATAGACAACCGTCAGCTATCCAAAGATATGTTATTTCCATTACTATTTTGATCATCAACAAGAATGTCATCAATAATATCAGGTAATTACTAAAGTGTTCAAAAATTCATTTTAGTGCCACTGAATTTTTAAAGAAATGTTTTAAAGCAACCATGGTGGGGTTGGGGGGAGTGTGCTAAGTGTTGGGGGGGGTGAATTTGAAAACACTGAAATTGCTGGAAAATTCTTCAGTGCTTTTTGTCATTAGAACTGAGAAGCCTTAGATGATGCTCTGGTGAACTTCTGATGCTCTTAGCCCAAGTTACCCAAACTAGCTCCCAAATGCTTAATATATGTTCCTTGGAATGGAAGAAAGTCATTTTTCATATTTTTATATAAAAGAGGTCTCTTGATATTTAGGGCTGGAAGATATTTGCTTGAAATGGTGAGGAAATTAGAAAGTAGGATATGTAAACAAAAAAGACATCCCTCATTAAAATGGTCCTTTTCTTTTTAAAGTGCCTATAAATAATTGTCACTAAAATTCATTTCGGTCTCTGCTTTCTTTCAGGTATGCTCTGTGCTTCTATTCTTCCCTTCCTCTCCCCAAACTCCTTAATTTCAGCTTCTTCTTCTTTTTTTTTTTTTTTACTATTTTACTGAGGTATAGCTGAGAGTGCAAAATATGAAGCTAATACCACCATATACTTTTAAATATGTATATACCCACATGAGTACCACCCAGAACAATATATAGAACATTTTCAGCGCTCCAATAGGCTCCTTTGTGTTCCACTTTGGGCGATACCTCCTCAAAAATAGAATATTTTGACCTCTATCACCATGGATTAGTTTCGCCTGATTTTGAACTTCACATAAAGGCAAGCATATACTACATATTCTGTAATGTCTAGTTTCTTTCACTCAACTTCATGCTCAGGAGATACATCCATATGTTGCAATCTAGTAATAGTTAATTCTTTTTCATTGCTCTGTAGTATCCTAGTGAATGAATAACACCACAATTTATCCATCTTACTGCTGATGGACATTTGGTTTGTTTTCCCTTTGGGGCTATTATGAATAACACTGCTATGAACATTTTTGTATATGCATTTTACATGAACACTCATTTTCCTTGGGTGTTTGCCCAGAAGTATACTATTTTTAGTAGATAACGCCAAATAGTTTTACAAAGTGCTTCTATCAGTTAACACTTCCACCACCATGTATAATAGTTCCAGTTGCTTCCTATCCTCATTAATATTTGTGACTGTCAGTCCTTCTAATTTTAGCCACTTGGGTTTTTTTTTTTTAATTTATTTATTGAATTTATTTGTTTCTGGCTGCGTTGCATCTTCATTGCTGCACGCGGGGCTTTCTCTAGTTGCGGTGAGCGGGGGCTACTCTTTCTTGTGGTGCACGGGCTTCTCATTAGGTGGCTTCTCTTGTTGCCGAGTACAGGCTCTAGGCGCGCGAGCTTCAGTAGTTGTGGCACTCGGGCTCAGTAGTTGTGGCTCACGGGCTCTAGAGCGCAGGCTCAGTAGTTGTGACACACGGGCTTAGCTGCTCCGTGGCATGTGGGATCTTCCCAGACCAGGGCTTGAATCCGTGTCCCCTGCATTGGCAGGAGGATTCTTAACCACTGTGCACCAGGGAAGCCCCATTTGGTGGATTTTTATTTTCACTTCCCTGAGGGTTAATAATGTAAATACCTTTGCATATTTGTATTGGTAATTTTGATAACTTCAAGTGCCTTTTCAGATTTTTTGCCCATTTTCAACTAGGTAGTTAATATTTTTCTTTTTGACTTGTATAACTTCTTTATATAACTTCTTTAAGTCCCTTTTTGGATATATGTATTGCAAATATCTTCTTCAGTCTTTATTTTTTCTCAATGGTATCTTTTAATGCATAGACTTTTTAAATTTTGATGAGGTGCAATTTATTATTTTCTTTTGTGGTTAAGTGCTTTCTGCATCCTGTTTCAAAACTCTTTGCCTCCCCCAAGGTCATTCAGATATTTACCTAGGTTTTGTTCTGAAATAGTTTTTTATTTTTGGACTTTAAGTCTATGATCTCTCATTAATTTTTGTGATATGATATGAAGTAGGGGTCAGGTTTATTGTTTTCTATATGGATAGCTAACTGTCTCAGCACCGTTTATTAAAAAGCCCATTATTTCCTCTAATTAATTGCAGTAATGCTTTTGACATAAATCAGGTGACCATATATGTGTGCATTTTTTATGGACGATTTAGTCTGTTCCATTGGTCTACTGAATTATTCTTTAGTCAAAACCATACTGTCTAATTACTTTAGCTTTATAATAAGTCTTAATATCTAGAAATGTAAGTCTTCCAGCTTTGTTCTTGTTTTTTAAGATCACCTTGGCTATTCTATGTCTTTTGTATTTCTATATAAGTTTATAATCGTTCTGTGAATTTCCTATTGGGATTGGGATTGGTGTTGCAATTAAGATCAATTTGGAGAGTTAATGACATCTTAACAATGTAGAGTCTTCTGATCCATAAACATGGCATATCCCTCCCTTAATTTAAGTCTGCTTTAACTTTTCTAAGCAATGTTTTATAGTTTTAGTAAGGTAGTCTTGAATATCTTTGGTTAGATGTATTCTTAGGATTTTGTCATTTTCAGTTTTTAAATGTGGCTAAGAAAATAAGACAGTGCTTAATCAAGAAATGTGAGGCATTACTAGTATTCACATCACCTTGCTTAAGAGGTAAAAAGAGCACAACTCAAAGGCAAAATAAATATATAAGTATAGTGAAAACTACCTAGAAGATTAAATGTTAAAGTCTCATTTTCTAAGAGTTGAACATATCTGAGCGTAGCTATTACTGAAGCAATGTTCTTTGAACCTACTTCTCTATTATCTAAATTAAAGTTACCACTAGCTACTTGCATAGCTTATGTTAGAAAAATTTAATGCTCCAGTCAAATTTCTTTCATTTGTTTTGCTGTGCTATTCCCTTCTTCACCCTCTTCTGGGCTTTCAAACATCTTACAACTCTGCCAGGAAAATCCTTGCTCTCTCCTTCCCCTTTTCACCTGGCTACTAACTATACTAACAGTCTTCAGCTTAAATCATAATATCTCTAAGAAGCCTATCCTGACCCACCAGACAAAATTAGGCATCCCTGCTATGTGCCTCAACAAAATCCTTCAGATCCTCTATCCTAGCACGAGGCTCTGCATTTTGACTGTTTGATTATTGTCTGTCTCCCCTACTACACTATGAATTCTATGAAGACAAGGGTAGCAACAGCCTTATTCACATTTTATCTTTAGAGCCTTGAAGATAAAAGTACCTGGCATATATTAATTGCTTGATAAATACTTGAAGGAATTACCATGAAATTGGGCAGAGCAGAAGAATGGACTCTTTTCTTTTCCTCCTTGAAAACTGGAGTAAATAGAGACCAACCACTAGGCTGTCCCAAAGTGAAATCATTAACAAAATTCTCATTGTCCCTGAAATTTTGGTATGGTTATTATACTTCTTCCTAATTTTTATTGTTGGTAAAACATAAAGTAATGAAAAAATGAATTAAAGGATTACATTGAAAGAAGACCATTCTTCCAGAATAACCAGCAGATGTAGTATTCAGGATTTATCCTATTTTTTTTTTTTTTTAAACATCTTTATTGGAGCATAATTGCTTTACAATGGTATGTTAGTTTCAGCTTCACAACAAAATGAATCAGTTATATATATACATATGTTCCCATATCTCTTCCCGCTTGCGTCACCCTCCCTCCCACCCTCCCTATCCCACCCCTCCAGGCGGTCACACAGCACCGAGCTGATCTCCCTGTGCTATGCGGCTGCTTCCCACTAGCTATCTACCTTACGTTTGGTAGTGTATACATGTCCATGCCTCTTTATTGCTTTGTCACCGTTTACCCTTCCCCCTCCCCATAGCCTCAAGTCCGTTCTCTAGTAAGTCTGTGTCTTTATTCCTGTTTCACCCCTAGGTTTTTCATGACATTTTTTTTTTCTTAAATTCCATATATATGTGTTAGCATACGGTATTTGTCTCTCTCTTTCTGACTTACTTCACTCTGTATGACAGACTCTAGGTCTATCCACCTCATTACAAATAGCTCAATTTCGTCTCTTTTTATGGCTGAGTAATATTCCATTGTATATATGTGCCACATCTTCTTTATCCATTCATCCGATGATGGACACTTAGGTTGTTTCCATCTCTGGGCTATTGTAAATAGAGCTGCAATGAACATTTTGGTACATGACTCTTTTTGAATTATGGTTTTCTCAGGGTATATGCCCAATAGTGGGATTGCTGGGTCATATGGTAGTTCTATTTGTAGCTTTTTAAGGAACCTCCATACTGTTCTCCACAGTGGCTGTATCAATTTACATTCCCACCAACAGTGTAAGAGGATTCCCTTTTCTCCACACCCTCTCCAGCATTTATTGTTTCTAGATTTTTTGATGATGGCCATTCTGACTGGTGTGAGATGATATCTCATTGTAGTTTTGATTTGCATTTCTCTAATGATTAGTGATGTTGAGCATTCTTTCATGTGTTTGTTGGCAGTCTGTATATCTTCTTTGGAGAAATGTCTATTTAGGTCTTCTGCCCATTTTTGGATTGGGTTGTTTGTTCTTTTGTTATTAAGCTGCATGAGCTGCTTATAAATTTTGGAGATTAATCCTTTGTCAGTTGCTTCATTTGCAAATATTTTCTCCCATTCTGAGTGTTGTCTTTTGGTCTTCTTTATGGTTTCCTTTGCTGCGCAAAAGCTTTTAAGTTTCATTAGGTCCCATTTGTTTACTTTTGTTTTTATTTCCATTTCTCTAGGAGGTGGGTCAAAAAGGATCTTGCTGTGATTTATGTCATAGAGTGTTCTGCCTATGTTTTCCTCTAAGAGTTTGATAGTTTCTGGCCTTACATTTAGGTCTTTAATCCATTTTGAGCTTATTTTTGTGTATGGTGTTAGGGAGTGATCTAATCTCATACTTTTACATGTAGCTGTCCAGTTTTCCCAGCACCACTTATTGAAGAGGCTGTCCTTTCTCCACTGTACATTCCTGCCTCCTTTGTCAAAGATAAGGTGACCATATGTGCGTGGGTTTATCTCTGGGCTTTCTATCCTGTTCCATTGATCTATATTTCTGTTTTTGTGCCAGTACCATACTGTCTTGATTACTGTAGCTTTGTAGTATAGTCTGAAGTCAGGAAGCCTGATTCCTCCAGCTCCATTTTTCGTTCTCAAAATTGCTTTGGCTATTCGGGGTCTTTTGTGTTTCCATACAAATTGTGAGATTTTTTGTTCTAGTTCTGTGAAAAATGCCAGTGGTAGTTTCATAGGGATTGCATTGAATCTGTAGATTGCTTTGGGTAGTAGAGTCATTTTCACAATGTTGATTCTTCCAATCCAAGAACATGGTATATCTCTCCATCTATTTGTATCATTTTTAATTTCTTTCATCAGTGTCTTATAATTTTCTGCATACAGGTCTTTTGTCTCCTTAGGTAGGTTTATTCCTAGGTATTTTATTCTTTTTGTTGCAATGGTAAATGGGAGTGTTTTCTTGATTTCACTTTCAGATTTTTCATCCTTAGTGTATAGGAATGCCAGAGATTTCTGTGCATTAATTTTGTATCCTGCTACTTTACCAAATTCATTGATTAGCTCTAGTAGTTTTCTGGTAGCATCTTTAGGGTTCTGTATGTATAGTATCATGTCATCTGCAAACAGTGACAGCTTTACTTCTTCTTTTCCGATTTGGATTCCTTTTATTTCCTTTTCTTCTCTGATTGCTGTGGCTAAAACTTCCAAAACTATGTTGAATAAGAGTGGTGAGAGTGGGCAACCTTGTCTTGTTCCTGATCTTAGTGGAAATGCTTTCAGTTTTTCACCATTGAGGACGATGTTGGCTGTGGGTTTGTCATATATGGCCTTTATTATGTTGAGGAAAGTTCCCTCTATGCCTACTTTCTGCAGGGTTTTTATCATAAATGGGTGTTGAATTTTGTCAAAAGCTTTCTCTGCATCTATTGAGATGATCATATGGTTTTTCTCCTTCAATTTGTTAATATGGTGTATCACGTTGATTGATTTGCGTATATTGAAGAATCCTTGCATTCCTGGAATAAACCCCACTTGATCATGGTGTATGATCCGTTTAATGTGCTGTTGGATTCTGTTTGCTAGTATTTTGTTGAGGATCTTTGCATCTATGTTCATCAGTGATATTGGCCTGTAGTTTTCTTTCTTTGTGACATCCTTGTCTGGTTTTGGTATCAGGGTGATGGTGGCCTCGTAGAATGAGTTGGGGAGTGTTCCTCCCTCTGCTATATTTTGGAAGAGTCTGAGAAGGATAGGTGATAGCTCTTCTCTAAATGTTTGATAGAATTCGCCTGTGAAGCCATCTGGTCCTGGGCTTTTGCTTGTTGGAAGATTTTTAATCACAGTTTCAATTTCAGTGCTTGTGATTGGTCTGTTCATATTTTCTATTTCTTCCTGATTCAGTCTTGGCAGGTTGTGCCTTTCTAAGAATTTGTCCATTTCTTCCAGGTTGTCCATTTTATTGGCATAGAGTTGCTTGTAGTAATCTCTCATGATCTTTTGTATTTCTGCAGTGTCAGTCGTTACTTCTCCTTTTTCATTTCTAATTCTATTGATTTGAGTCTTCTCCCTTTTTTTCTTGATGAGTCTGGCTAATGGTTTATCAATTTTGTTTATCCTTTCAAAAAACCAGCTTTTAGTTTTATTGATCTTTGCTATCGTTTCCTTCATTTCTTTTTCATTTATTTCTGATCTGATTTTTATGATTTCTTTCCTCCTGCTAACTTTGGGGTTTTTTTGTTCTTCTTTCTCTAATTGCTTTAGGTGCAAGTTTAGGTTGTTTATTCGAGATGTTTCCTGTTTCTTAAGGTAAGATTGTATTGCTATAAACTTCCCTCTTAGAACTGCTTTTGCTGCATCCCATAGATTTTGAGTCGTCGTGTCTCCATTGTCATTTGTTTCTAGGTATTTTTTGATTTCCCCTTTGATTTCTTCAGTGATCACTTCGTTATTAAGTAGTGTATTGTTTAGCCTCCATGTGTTTGTATTTTTTACAGATCTTCTCCTGTGATTGATATCGAGTCTCATAGCGTTGTGGTCGGAAAAGATACTTGATAGAATTTCAATTTTCTTAAATTTACCAAGGCTTGATTTGTGACCCAAGATATGATCTATCCTGGAGAATGTTCCATGAGCAGTTGAGAAAAATGTGTATTCTGTTGTTTTTGGATGGAATGTCCTATAAATATCAATTAACTCCATCTCATTTAATGTATCATTTAAAGCTTGTGTTTCCTTATTTATTTTCATTTTGGATGATCTGTCCATTGGTGAAAGTGGGGTGTTAAAGTCCCCTACTATGAATGTGTTACTGTCGATTTCCCCTTTTATGGTTGTCAGTATTTGCCTTATGTATTGAGGTGCACCTATGTTGGGTGCATAAATATTTACAATTGTTATATCTTCCTCTTGGATCGATCCCTTGATCATTATGTAGTGTCCTTCTTTGTCTCTTCTAATAGTCTTTGTTTTAGAGTCTATTTTGTCTGATATGAGAATTGCTACTCCAGCTTTCTTTTGGTTTCCATTTGCATGAAATACCTTTTTCCATCCCCTTACTTTCAGTCTGTATGTGTCTCTAGGTCTGAAGTGGGTCTCTTGTAGACAGCAAATATATGGGTCTTGTTTTTGTATCCATTCAGCCAATCTGTGTCTTTTGGTGGGAGCATTTAGTCCATTTACATTTAAGGTAATTATCGATATGTGTGTTCCCATTCCCATTTTCTTAATTGTTTTGGGTTTGTTATTGTAGGTCTTTTCCTTCTTTTGTGTTTCTTGCCTAGAGAAGTTCCTTTAGCAGTTGTTGTAGAGCTGGTTTGGTGGTGCTGAACTCTCTCAGCTTTTGCTTGTCTCTAAAGGTTTTAATTTCTCCATCAAATCTGAATGAGATCCTTGCTGGGTAGAGTAATCTTGGTTGCAGGTTTTTCTCCTTCAACACTTTAAATATGTCCTGCCACTCCCTTCTGGCTTGCAGAGTTTCTGCTGAAAGATCAGCTGTTAACCTTATGGGGATTCCCTTGTGTGTTATTTGTTGTTTTTCCCTTGCTGCTTTTAATATGTTTTCTTTGTATTTAACTTTTGACAGTTTGATTAATATGTGTCTTGGCGTATTTCTCCTTGGATTTATCCTGTATGGGACTCTCTGTGCTTCCTGGACTTGATTAACTATTTCCTTTCCCATATTAGGGAAGTTTTCAACTATAATCTCTTCAAATATTTTCTCAGTCCCTTTCTTTTTCTCTTCTTCTTCTGGAACCCCTATAATTCGAATGTTGGTACGTTTAATGTTGTCCCAGAGGTCTCTGAGACTGTCCTCAGTTCTTTTCATTCTTTTTTCTTTATTCTGCTCTGCAGTAGTTATTTCCACTATTTTATCTTCCAGGTCACTTATCCGTTCTTCTGCCTCAGTTATTCTGCTATTGATCCCATCTAGAGTACTTTTAATTTCATTTATTGTGTTGTTCATCGTTGCTTGTTTCATCTTTAGTTCTTCTAGGTCCTTGTTAACTGATTCTTGCATTTTGTCCATTCTATTGTCCATTCTATCTCCAAGATTTCGGATCAACCTTACTATCATTATTCTGAATTCTTTTTCAGGTAGACTGCCTATTTCCTCTTCATTTGTTAGGTCTGATGGGTTTTTATCTTGCTCCTTCATCTGCAGTGTGTTTTTCTGTCTTTTCATTTTGCTTATCTTACTGTGTTTGGGGTCTCCTTTTTTGCAGGCTGAAGGTTCGTAGTTCCTGTTGTTTTTTGTGTCTGTCCCCAGTGGCTAAGGTTGGTTCAGTGGGTTGTGTAGGCTTCCTGGTGGAGGGTACTAGTGCCTGTGTTCTGGTGGATGAGGCTAGATCTTGTCTTTCTGGTGTGCAGGTCCACGTCTGGTGGTGTGTTTTGGGGTGTCTGTAGACTTATTATGATTTTGGGCCGCCTCTCTGCTAATGGGTGGGGTTGTGTTCCTGTCTTCCTAGTTGTTTGGCATAGGATGTCCAGCACTGTAGCTTGCTGGTCGTTGAGTGAAGCTGGGTGCTGGCATTGAGATGGAGATCTCTCGGAAATTTTTGCTGTTTGATATTATGTGCAGCTGGGAGGTCTCTTGTGGATCAGTGTCCTGAAGTTGGCTCTCCCACCTCAGAGGCACAGCACTGACTCCTGGCTGCAGCCCCAAGAGCCTTTCATCCACAGGGCTCCTTAATTTGGGATGATTGGTTGTCTATTCAGGTATTCCACAGATGCAGGGTATATCAAGTTGATTGTGGAGCTTTAATCCGCTGCTTCTGAGGCTGCTGGGAGAGATTTCCCTTTCTCTTCTTTGTTCTCACAGCTCCCAGGGGCTCAGCTTTGGATTTAGCCCCGCCTGTGCGTGTAGGTCGCCGGAGGGCGTCTGTTCTTTGCTCAGACAGGACGGGGTTAAAGGAGCCGCTGATTCGGAGGCTCTGGCTCACTCAGGCCCGGGGGTAGGGCGGATTTATCCTATTTTTAGAAATGTTTTATCTTTAAAAATATTATTTTTGTTTGGTGTGTTATGACTCAATTTTTTTACTTTGTGTTATATAGCTCCTTTTGAGAGAAACCCACTGTCACCGCAAGGTTGGCAAGGTAAATGAGAGTCCCTACAAGGGAGATCATATCTCTGGATGGTTTATCCCTGCCTGCGTCACCACTCATGTCTTCAAGAAATAGCCCCCCAAATAACAACAGTGGCATGTACAGGGACTTGCAGTGACATTTCCCTAATTTTCCAATGTGCACTGAAGATACACTAGACCCTCTAACCATAGCTTTCCTAAAACCTTGAAAGGGGAAACAGAGAAAAGAAGCTACAACTGAACAGACTGATTTAAAAGATTGAGTTTGGTTTTTTCAGCTCTTGGTCTCCTATGGGGAATTAAGGAAGATCAGTTTAGCAGCCATCAAACAGAGACTGAATAAAGGAGGCAAGAATATACAGTGGAGAAAAGACAGCCTCTTCAATAAGTGGTGCTGGGAAAACTGGACAGCTACATGTAAAAGAATGAAATTAGAACACTCCCTGACACCATACACAAAAATAAACTCAAAATGGATTAAAGACCTAAATGTAAGGCCAGACACCATCAAACTCTTAGAGGAAAACATAGGCAGAACACTCTATGACATACATCACAGCAAGATCCTTTTTGACCCACCTCTTAGAGAAATGGAAATAAAAACAAAAATAAACAAGTGGGACCTAATGAAACTTAAAAGCTTTTGCACAGCAAAGGAGACCATAAACAAGACCAAAAGACAACCCTCAGAATGGGAGAAAA
Organism: Globicephala melas; assembly: GCF_963455315.2. Taxonomy (NCBI): domain Eukaryota; kingdom Metazoa; phylum Chordata; class Mammalia; order Artiodactyla; family Delphinidae; genus Globicephala; species Globicephala melas. The sequence goes on from NC_083322.1 coordinate 61,353,300, forward strand.
TATTTGCAAATGAAGCAACTGAAAAGGATTAATCTCCAAAATTTACAAGCAGCTCATGCAGCTCAATATCAAAAAAACAAATAACCCAATCCAAAAATGGGCAGAAGACCTAAATAGACATTTCTCCAAAGAAGATATATAGATTGCCAACAAACACATGAAAGAATGCTCAACATCACTAATCATTAGAGAAATGCAAATCAAAACTACAATGAGATATCATCTCACACCGGTCAGAATGGCCATCATCAAAAATCTACAAACAATAAATGCTGGAGAGGGTGTGGAGAAAAGGGACCCCTCTTGCACTGTCGGTGGGAATGTAAATTGATACACCCATTGTGGAGAACAGTATGGAGGTTCCTTAAAAAACTACAAATAGAACTACCATACGACCCAGCAATCCCACTACAGGGCATATACTCTGAGAAAACCATAATTCAGAATGAGTCATGTACTACAATGTTCACTGCAGCTCTATTTACAATAGCCAGGACATGCAAAGAACCTAAGTGTCCATCGACAGATGAATGGATAAAGATGTGGCCCATATATATAATGGAATATTACTCAGCCATAAAAAGAAACAAAATTGAGTTATTTGTAGTGAGGTGGATGGACTTGGAGTCTGTCATACAGAGTGAGGCAAGTCAGAAAGAGAAAAACAAATACCGTATGCTAACACATATATATGGAATCTGAGGGAAAAAAAAGTCATGAAGAACCTAGGGGTAAGACGGGAATAAAGACACAGACCTACTAGAGAATGGACTTGAGGATATGGGGAGGGAGAAGGGTAAGCTGTGACAAAGTGAGAGAGTGGCATGGACATATATACACTACCAAATGTAAAATAGATAGCTAGTGGGAAGCAGCCTCATAGCAGAGGGAGATCAGCTCGGTGCTTTGTGACCACCTAGACGGGTGGGATAGGGAGCGTGGGAGGGAGGGAGATGCAAGAGGGAAGAGATATGGGAACATATGCATATGTATAACTGATTCACTTTGTTACAAAGCAGAAACTAACACACCATTGTAAAGCAATTATACCCCAATAAAGATGTTAAAAAAAAAACTGCAAACAGTAAATGCTGGAGAGGGTGCGGAGAAAAGCGAACCCTCTTGCACTATTGGTGGGAATGTAAATTGATACAGCCACTATGGAGAACAGGATGGAGGTTCCTTAAAAAACTAAAAATAGAATTACCATATGACCCAGGAATCCCACTACTGGGCATATACCCTGAGAAAACCAGAATTCAAAAAGAGTCATGTACGAAAATGTTCATTGCAGCTCTATTTACAATAGCCAGGACACGGAAGCAACCTAAGTGTCCATCGACAGATGAATGGATAAAGAAGATGTGGCACATGTATACAATGGAATATTACTCAGCCATAAAAAGAAACAAAATTGAGTTATTCGTAGTGAGGTGGATGGAGCAAGAGTCTGTCATACAGAGTGAAGTAAGTCAGAAAGAAAAAAACACATACCGTATGCTAACACATATGTATGGAATCTAAAAAAAAAAGAAATGGTCATGAAGATTCTAGGGACAAGACGGGAATAAAGACGCAGACCTACTAGAGAATGGACTTGAGGACATGGGGAGGGGGAAGGGTAAGCTGGGACAAAGTGAGAGAGTGGCATGGACATATATATACTACCAAATGTAAAACAGATAGCTAGTGGGAAGCAGCCACATAGCACAGAGAGATCAGCTCGGTGCTTTGTGACCACCTAGAGGGGTGGGATAGGGAGGGTGGGAGGGAGATGCAGGAGGGAGGAGATATGGGGATATATGTATATGTATAGCTGATTCACTTTGTTATAAAGCAGAAACTAACACACCACTGTAAAGCAATTATACTCCAATAAAGATGTTTAAAAAATGAAACAAAACATAGACTGAATCTAAATTTCCCTGTGCTCCTAAAAGTCCTTACCCAAGAAAGTGAAGATTATATCTTGACTGTTTAGCATCATTCTGAAAACCCTCTTCCCTGTATATTTGTTCCCTTAAAGGCTATTCTACCCTCCTCTTCCCTCCCTTCCCCCTCATTTATAGCATCTACAGCTGTGGTTCTACCCTGCAGCTTGAACAGCATAGCCATATCAGAATACAGCCCAACGAAAGATACACACATACTGATGTGTGTGTTGGGGGGTGGAGTTTGTAGAGGGGGGTAGTTTTGGTAGAATTCTATGTATTCAGTTAACAAATAGTTATTAAAACTCCTGGTAGGGCTTCCCTGGTGGCGCAGTGGTTGAGAGTCCGCCTGCCCATGCAGGGGACACGGGTTCGTGCCCCGGTCCGGGAAGATCCCACATGCCGCGGAGTGGCTGGGCCCGTGAGCCATGGCCGCTGAGCCTGCGCGTCCGGAGCCTGTGCTCCGCGGCGGGAGAGGCCACGGTGGTGAGAGGCCCGCGTACCGCAAAGGAAAAAAAAACCCAAAAAACTCCTGTCAGTGTGGTGAAGTGGAAAGGGCATCTGATAGGTCTGAATTCTATGCATGGATCAGAAACTTCCTAGCTTTACAACACTGGGCAAGTTATTTAACATTTCTGAGATCCTGCTATTAGAGGTAAAGAATAATGAGATAAATAACAGAGAGAATGGATATCAGATCTTTCTTTAAAACTGTGATACATAATGCTGTTATTAGGAGTTACGTGTAAGGTCCTGTGTTTAGCACAATGGAGGTCCACTATGTATCTGCTCACTTTGTGTCTCTGTGTCACATTTTGGTAATTCTCACAATATTTCAAACTTTTTCATTGTTATTGTATCTGTTATGGTGATCTGTGATCAGTGATCTTTGATGTTACTACTACGATTTGCTGAAAGCTCAGATGATAGTAAGCATTTTTTTAACAATAATGTATTTTTTAGTTAAGATATGCACATTGTTTCTTTAGACATCATGCTATTGCACACTTAACAGACTACAGTATGGCAGAAACATAACTTTTACATGCACTGAGAAACCAAAAAAATGCATGCAACTAACTTTACTGCAATATTCGCTTTATTGCTGTGGTCTGGAACTGAACTCGCAATATCTCTGAGGGTCTGCCTGTACATTAAGGCCTGGTGCCATTTCTAGGCTCCAAGAGGACTAGAGAAAGGGCACGCATGCTGCCTTGAGCTCCAGCTGTACCTTTTATCGGTAAGATGCAATGTGCTCAATGGTGAAAGGGCTCCACTCTACTTTGAAATAATAGCTGAATTTATATCATGGTTTGTTTGGTTAAGAGGTGAAATAGAGCAGAAAAAAGGAAATTTGCTTTAATCATGCTCCTTGGGGGAATATATCACAATATAAAACTCACACGATAGCTTTCTCTCTTCCCAGGCTACTGATAAATAATGCCTTTAGAATACATTTAGGTTTGGAGAAATAAATCATACTTGAATATATTTAAAACCTAATGACCTACTGTGGATTAAATACCTATTGTGCGTTAAACATACACCCAGGAGTACAAAGAAGATAAAGTTACCTCGGAGGCAGAGGAGAGAGACCTACAAACCATCTGTAACATTATTTTAAACTAAATATGTTTAACATTTGGAAGAAAATGAAAAGAAAAAGACATAAATGAAAATAGTTCTATCCTTCTTCGGTTAAAAAAATAGAAAAAGCTCAAATTCAAACAATACTATGAGGCAGTTAAAATTGGTATTTTAAATAAAACTCAACTTTAACCCTAATCTTTTAAGAATTATAACTGAATATATGCATGTACCTAATGTCAAAAACACAGAGCAGACTTATGAAACTCTGAATCAAATGATCTATCATGCATCTATCTATTCATTGATGAATGATTATGCTTATGTAATGGTTCCCAAAATGTACTTTCTGCAGCAGCAACATCAGGACCACCTGCGAGCTTATTAGAAATGTAATTCTTGGGCTCGATTAGTGGACATTTGGTCCTGTCCAAAATGTGCATTGAGACATTTGGTCAACACCAAAAGGTCCTTGACACTTGGTCCTCCCCAGAATCCATGAGCTTATTTGGTCCATGCCAAATGGTCCTTGATATTTGTTCCTTTCAAAATTGTTCATGCTTAGAAAATGTCGTGGGGTTCAAATAACCCATAATGTTTGCTTATACTTTTGATTTATAGGATTAATACATAAAAAACACTATCGCATGTTTTATTGGTCCAAAAATTGTGCTGTGGCTGTATTAACAGTAATAACCCTTCTTGCCTCAGTAGCCTAGCTGGTAATAGAACATGGAATTAGATAGACGGGTCAAGGTTCAAATTTTGCAGAAGAGTGGGATTTATATTAACTATGCCTACAGAGGAAGAGTCCTACAGTTAGAGAAACACAGAGGACAAGTGGAGGGTGAGATCTCATGATGCATGGTGCATTAATATGTCACTGGGCATTTGGCGGAATGTGGCTGGGTTGTTCTATAAGTGTGAAGTTTGAAAGGAGGAGCTTGGTTAAGCCACTATGTAAAATGGGGATCGAATGTGGTGATGTAAACACTTTACAGAGTATCTTGCTTGTTTGGAAGGAATGAGAATATATGTGGCTCTCCTACCACATAGTGGTCAGGTGTAAAAGCCACCATGAGGGGGGATACCAGGCATTTAATTAGCCCCACTACAACTATCCCATTGCCCAGGATTAATGGGCAATGTTTCCCTTGAATCAAGGTCATATAGAGGTACGATCTTGGTAGAGAGCAAGAAGCATCTGACACTATTTGGAGAGATTTTAGTTGGTGTGACTCTCATAACTTACCTGCCAATCAGCATGGAGCACCACACCTTGGGCTGATGCCTGTCTACTGGCTAACCCAGCCAGGCTGAACTGGGTACTGAAGCCGTAAGACATTAGTAAGTTTTCCCCTATCATTAAACCAGTGACCACTGCTCAGAAGTCTACAAAAGAAAAAAAAAAAAAAAAAACTTCTTCTGTTGCTTGGCAATGTGACATCTTTATTTGAAAATTCTCAGCAGAATATTATACTCACAAAAAGAAAAGCCAATGCTACATAATAATGGCTTTTGTTACCATCTCCATTCCTTTAACAGAGATAGGAGTAAAAGGTACTGGTGCTGTGAAGAGAGGAGAATCTGCATGGACAAGTGGTCAGGATTTGGATAATGTAATCATTCAAGATGGGACAGGAAAACATCAACACCACTTTGGTGATGTTGAAGGGGAAGTAAGGAAAACCCTGAATAGGTTAAAATGACACACAGAGAAGAACCAAATGCAACACCATCACAGCTACTTTGAAGAATTCTCTGTGATATTCATGATAAAGAAGTCTTGTTAATGCTACCAGTAAGAAACTCATTAACGAGGCAAGTAAATAAACAGAACTCAAAACAGACATCAGCCTCCAAACCCAACTTCACTGCATGTAAATGAAATTCCAGAGGAGTATAAAGTGATCAGATGGGGCGAATCAGTTCTTATGCACAATTCCATTGCTCGAGATGATGACAGAATCCTATTTACACAACTCATGATAATATTTGATATTTAAGTGCCAGAACCACAATGTTCAGTGACAGCACCTTCAAGATGGCACCAACATCATTCAATTGTCTACTGTGCACAGTGTGCTATTGGGTTATATTATGCTGTTGATTTATGTACTAACAATGAAAAGGCAAGAGACACTTACAGATATACATGAGGAAGTACCTGCATTTGCATGAAAGAGAAATCCTGACATTAACCCTTCACTGTGCATGATAGATTTCGAGTTTGCAAATATGAATGCAATTTGACTACTACTATCAAGTGCACGAATAAAAGGATGCTTATTTCACTTTTCACAATCTTGAAAAATACCTTCTCTGAGTCTAACGCATGATATGCGACAATGAAAGGTAACACCTGTCTAAGCGTGCACCATTTGGGCCTTTGAAAAACTTAAATGAAACTTTTGAGTACATTGTGGAGAATGCAAAGAAAATTTAGATGACCTAATGGCTTAAGCTGAGAGAGTGTACGTCTGTGGAAGGCTTGGCAGCGGCAGAGTAAGACCAGACGCTCCAAGATTTCCACCAGAAACTTGGAATGTTTACACATCAGTATTGAACGGTGATCACAGGACAAACAATGCAGCAGAAGGCTAGCACTGTAAATTTCAAAAGCCGACAGTAGTATATTGTCCTTCAATTTGGAGCCTCATTCAAGTGTTAAGAGACAGACAGGAAAGCGATGAACAAGCTATCACCCAGGTTTTTGGTGATCACACTCAAATATGGCCACCAACTTCACCATGATACCAATAAAACCAAATGCATATAACTGAAATTGTTAACAGATAAGGTCAATTATCAGGTTCACATATACTTGAGAGCACTTGCTCATCAACTTAAGAGTAAGCCTGCCAAACATCACGACGAGGAAGAATAAGAATAAATGTGAATTTATTACACATTTCATCATGAATTACAATAAAAATAATGTAAATACAATTTTAACAAAGTTGAGTATTTGTATTATTTAATGAATCACGGCCCAAATGTCTCCCTGGATGTTTTGGACAGGAACAAATACCAAGGACCTTTTGGCATGGACCAAATGTCTCAATAGACGTTTTGGATGGAACCAAATGTCCCGCAAGGCTCCGGTCCCACCCAGACCTACTGAATCAGAAAACACGATGGGGTTTGGCTATATGTTTTAACAAGTCTTCCAGGTGATTGATTGTGCTGCATGTTAATGTTTGAGAACCAGCCTCCTGGAGTGAAAAGGTTAACAGCATGCTCTTTGAAGTCAGAGAAATTTGGGTTCAAATACTGCACTTAGACTTACTGTCTCTGTGACTTGGAACAAGTCATTTAACCCAAGCATCAATTTCCGATTTAGTAAACACGGTGGCAAAGTAGAGACATGGTACCTTTCAGGGCTATTGTTAGGATTAAATGAGGAAATATATACAGATGAGATCTATAGTGTATGTACCTCAAATACACGGTGCTTGCTGCAGAGTAAGCACTCAGTAACTGACGTCTGTTATTTTTCCAGGCATGGAAGACCTTGTGTTCAATATTGCAGGAAACACTGTGCTAATCAGACACGGCTTCTTTCTTCAGTCTGGAAAAGGAGCTACAGTAGCTTACAAATAATCATGATACAAAGTAGAAAGTGTTAGTTGGCAATTGAGTGGGTCCCTCACCATGGTGCCAGGCAGTTTCTTATATTAAAGACACCCTAATGGAACTTGATGGAATTGGGATTCGAAAACTAATATCTAAAACGTTCCTGAGATGTTTTGTTATTTACATGAAAAGAAAACTTTTTGAGGCATCATTTCCTCTTATAATTACCAAACTGCTTTCATAAGTACAAAATAAATAGAATACCTAATTCCTATAATACTTTTGAGGAAAAGGTATTCATGTATAAGAGAGTATAAAAAAAACTGACAATTTCATAACACACAATGACATGTTTATTTGGTTTCTAAGTCTCATCATTTCTACCCTGGAACTCTCTCATCTATTTCCTCCTTTCCACTCTTGTAGCAACCCACACAGACCTACCAAAATAATCTTCCCCCAAAACTACTTTACCACAATCACCTCCTTGCTTAGGAACCTTCATAATGACATCATTTTCATGACGTCAGATACAAAGTTACAGAGTCAAGATTCAAACCTGAACAACTATATCCTATCACCTTTTGGAATCACCATCACTGATACTATTTTTAATAGTGAGTGTGGGGTAAGGGTGGTAGCCTGGCAGCGATTTTTGGTAGAAGTAGTTCAGGGATTATAAATATAGGAGGGCAGGAGGTGGCTGGGCCTTAAGAACCATTTTGGGGGTGAAGAAGTTTTTTTAAATGTGGAAATACCACAGTTACTGGCAACCCAAGGGGTCAGGGCAGGGAAGCCTCCGGGGAGAGGAAGAGAGAGCCTTTTAGGATGTGGCTCACCAGGGCTGGGAAGAAGGCAGCATTCAGGGCAGAACTCAGGGGAAGCAAGTCTATGGTTTGACAGGAACATCACCTGTGTTCCATCTCTCAGTTGTACAAAGAGGAGGGAAAGACCCGCCCCGGAAAGGCCAAGGGACTAAGCCGAACTTTTAGAACAGCGGATGCAGAAGCCATGCTTCCCAGTGAACCAGCCTTGATAACCGGGGAGAGGAGAGAGTTAAAGCAGAAACCAAGGTAGGAAAAAACGAGGGAGGCACCCCTCTTTGAGGAAGTCTTCATCGATTCAGATGCCACCCTCCTGTGGGCCTTCAAGTGAAATAGGATCCTCCTGAGCTTTCATAATATCCAGTGATCATCTCATATAGCACTTATGTTGCAAGCATTTGCTTACACATTTGTCTCCCCCACTAAACACTAAACTCCTCGAGAGCTAGTTTCTGTATTATTTGACTGTATCCCTAACCCTTAGCCCAGAGCCTGGCACAAAGCAGGTGCCCTGAGTAAAATGCCAGTGAGTGCATGAATGAATGAATGAATGAAATGAGGGCAGAGCTCTGGAAGGACGCTTATAACTCATGTAGTCCGAGCCTATTGTTTTGCAGAGAGGTTAAAGGGCTTGCAAGGCCCTTTAGTGCTAGAGGTGCGGGGTTTAGTGCTAGAGTTGTTCCCGGAACCCAGAACATGCGGCCACCCTTCCTCCTCCTTGTCCTGCTGGGATCATGGAGACAGCTCTCACAGACGTTCTAATGTTTGTTGGCTCCTTGTTGGGAATGCACAATACATTTTCCCATGGAGACAGGTTTTTTCCTTTTCTTCTTTTTTTTTTTAATGGTGGTTCAGTTCCCAGGCCAGGACACAAAAGCCTATTTACCCTATAGCTCAGCTCAACTATAAAACCAGCGGTAGCTTTGAGGCCTCACTGAACCCCCAGCTCCGAGCCCACAGTCTGGGGGGCAGGTGGGCAGCTGGCTCTGTAGGGGGGAAGGCAGAGCTCCCTTGAGCAGACCAGGAGCCTGGGGTGGGGGCTAGGCAGGGGGGCTGGGCAGGGGGCCCGGGCAGCAGCTGCATTAGGCTAGGCAGCCTCTGAATGCCTTGGTGGTTCTTAAGTGGATTGTTTGTAAGTTGGGAACTGTCTGTACTTAGAAAGGCAGATTTCAAGAGGTAGGGGATCCTATTTCACTTGAAGGCCCACAGTAATGAGGGTTCTTTATTCGTAATGAAGTAGCCACTAATTGGAGGGACAGGCTCAGGAGGCCTGCCGGAATTTTGTACTCCTGGACCAGAACTGAGTAATATTATGCAGTAGCCTGGCAACTCCTCACTTCTGCATAAAATTCATATAAAAATCTACCATGAAGTGCCTATTTGACATTCACTGTGTTTATTATTAATAATGATAATAACAGGGTGGCTTATATACAGTATTAAGCTGAGAAAGTGAATGAATTCTCACTTTCCTCAAGTTTTCCCCTTCCGGCCAGATTAGGAACATTTGGAAAATCCTTACACTCAGAGTGGGCTGAAAACTTTCATAGTTACCCTGAGGAGACATGGCTCCAGTTTCTAAGGGCTCGTCCAAGAGATGATCTCTTTCCTTCCTTCAACTCCTCAGAGGCAGAAACCTTCCATAAACTCATGAATGTTGTAAAAGCAAATGTACAAAAAAAAAGCAAATGTACAAAAAAAAAATAGTGTCAATGGAACTGAAAAAGTTACAGTAGGTGAATCAATTATAACAAGGTAATAGTGTTAGCCTTTCTGGACTTAATGAAATGTAATCAACTCCACTGGAATGTTCTGGTGCCCCCTGGAGGATCCTAAAACCTACCAAAACTTGTTATTTAGTACCTTTCTTCAGAGGCCTTAGAAAATCCTACAGAGGCAATGTGTTTCTTCTCCCAGGCTCAGATCAACTTAACCTGACTCAATCACACACAGGGGGACAGAGCAGGAACTAAACCTAACATTTAAAAGGTTTTACCCATCGTAAGTTTATCATTAGACTGCAGGTTTTTGGATCAACGACAGAATCTATTTTTGGTTTGTAAAGTTTATAAATCTGACAATGCAAAGTTCACAGCTACACGTGCAATCTCTCAGTTCTTCTGGGCTGACTGTTTAGTGAACAAGGAAGTTTGCTTCTGTGAACCTTGCTTTGTTTTGCACAGGCATTCTGGAAAGTTAAACATTTAGCTTCTAAAATTTTACTGCACTGGCGTTCCTCAAGGACATGACTCCAGTATGATTATGACTACATAGCCATCAGAGTTGTTTATTCCATAGCCACAGAGCAGTCAGCAGATGTGAGGAACCATTGTCTGACTTCAGTAAGCTCCAATAATAATAAGCTCCAATAATCTAACAGGATTATAGCTGCCCATCTGCCCTCCCCACATCCAATTTATATGAGAGTGACTGAAGTTACTATCTTGGTGCATAATGTGACTGATACCCGCCAGCCTTAGATCATTACATCTGAAAGACACAGACCAGGTTTCACTAAATTTGCAAAGACTCATGCTGGTACTTTATTGTGACTAATACAATAATGGTTACAATAAAAATACAATATTATACGTAGAATTAATATAAACTTCTGCTGTCACTTTTTTCAGTGCCATTCCATCATACTATACTGAATGCTTAATTTCTTAATTTGAATATTATATAGGAGTGTATGTATTCAAACCATGAAATCATCAAATGTAATTTCAGACTTTCAGAAAAGCTGCAAGAATTCTTTGTATTCCTAGATACACTTCACCTAGATTCTCATAATGCCAACATTTACTACAGTCTTTTCTTTTTCTAAATGCACGTGAACACACATATTTTTTTCCCAAACTGTTTAAGTTGTGAATATAATGTTCTTTTATTCCTAAATATTTCCATGTGTATGTCCTTAAAATAAGGAATCCTCTTATGTAAACAGTATAATTGTCAAAATCAGAAAATTAACATTGAAATAATGTTATCTAATCTACAAAACCTCACTGAGATTTTATCAACTGTCCCACTAATATTTCTTATAGCAAAAGAAAATCTAGAATTACACACTGCATTCAGTTGTTATGATTTTTCAGTCTCCTTTAATCTGACGGTTCCTGAGTTCGTTCTTGTACAGGCCAGGTATTTTACAGACTGTCCCACATTTCGGATTGTCCTTTGTGTCGTCATGGTTAGATTAACGTTATGTGCTTCTGGCAGCATAATATAAATGGGATTCTGGCTTTTTCTCTACAAAACATACTTGGAAACACATACTATTGATCGGTCCCATTAATAGTAGTGTTAACTTTAATCTTTTGGTTAAGGTGCTATTGGCAGGTTTCTCCACTTAGAGTTACCATTTTACCCTTTGTGAATAAAAAGCAGCTTGCAGGGATAAACTTGAAGACGATGTAAATATTCTGTTCTCAAACTTTCATCTATTAGTTTTAGCATTCATGGATGATTCTCTCCTGTATCAATTATATTTATGATGGCTTGGCAAAAGGTGATTTTCTAATTCCACCATTCCTTCTACATTTATTAGTGCATTTTCTACTAAAGTTTTCCCTTCTTCCTTATTTATTTGTTTACTTGTTTGTTTATATCAGTGTAGCTCATGGATCCTTACTTTATTCAATAGTATTAAACTTACTATTATTATTTATTTAAATTAGTTTAATGATTACATCATCCCAGATTGGCCAATGGGAGTCCCTTAAAGCTGGTTCCTCTGTCATTCTGACATGTCCCTATCATTCTTTAAACACATTCTTACTTTGGGGCATAACAAGGTGTTCTAGTTCTTTACCTGCCCCAATCCTGAATTCAGCCATTTCTCCACGGAGCTCTATATACCTCATTCCCTACTTTCTTTTAGTGGAGAATTTGGGTATATAGAAACCTAGATCTTGGCTGTAGGTATGCTCACTGCTACTGGAGTGAAATTGCTTCAAGGCCTTCTCAGAGGACAGAGCTGGGGAATGTTTATACATACATATAAACAAATATGTGCATATACACATGCACTCATGTGTACAATACACATTATAATCCATGCAGACTTATATCCAGTTACATACATATGTATGTGTATATGTATGTTCATGTATGTGTTAGAACCCATGAGTTCACACGTATACCTCCAATTTCAGTCCAATAATGCAGAGTTCATTCTATTTTTTTCTTTTACCCTGATTGTAGCTTCCTTCTCTCGAAGTGCAAAACCTGACTGCTCAATCCTAGAACATACAAAAAATGACTTCAGAATTGCTAACCTACGCTTCTGCAGAAAGAGAGGTCTGCTAACCAGAGTTCAACATTTACTTAGAGTTATTATGTTTTTAGCCTGAGAGCATGTTGTCATACTACTGCATTCAAAGCTACTTGGGTTTGCTTCCCCCCACCTTCTTCAGTGTGATTATATTATTTATATGAAATATAATTTTTTTCTTATCCTCTGTTTGATCAAATCTATTTTTATCTTTCAGAGATGTTTTACAGTTCTCCTTATAAAGACGTTACATATTTCATGTTAAATTTATTCTTAAATATTTTATCTTCTTTATTGCTATTGTAAATACTTTTCTCTACCTTTGTATATTCTTTTATAGCTTGCTGATTTCTGAAATCTCTTATTTATTTATTTTTAAATATAAATTTATTTATTTATTTATTTTTGGCTGCATTGGGTCTTTGTTGCTGCGTGCTTTCTCTAGTTGCGGCGAGCCGGGGCTACTCTTCGTTGTGGTGAGCAGGCTTCTTATTGCGGTGGCTTCTCTTGTTGCAGAGCACAGGCTCTAGGCGCGCAGGCTTGAGTAGTTGTGGCACGCGGGCTTCAGTAGCGTGGCTCGTGGGCTCTAGAGCTCAGGCTCAGTAGTTGTGGCGCACGGGCTTAGTTGCTCTGCGGCATGTGGGATCTTCCTGGACCAGGGCTCGAACCCATGTCCCCTGCATTAGCAGGCAGATTCTTAACCACTGCGCCACCAGGGAAGCCCATGAAATCTCTTACTATTTTGTTTGGTTTTACCATTGGTTTTTTAGGGTTTCCTAGGTCCATAATTATATCATCTTCAAATACAGATAGTTTCACTTTTCCAATTCTTATGTTGCTAATTGGTTTCTCATGCCTACTTGTACCAGCTAATATTTCTAGTACATTGTTGAATGGTAGTAAGACAATTGGTAACCTTGTTTTGCATCCAGTCTTAGTGGAAATAGTGCTAGTGTTTCTGCATTAAGCTGGCTTTAAAACTAATGCATGTTTGTACTTGATCATAAAACTATATGTTTTCAGAAAATATCCATCAATTCCTTTTCCTTGAGTGACTTTAACAGGAATGAGTGTTGAATATTGTAAAAGATTTTCAGAATCTATAATTATATGATTTTCTTCTTCAGATCTATTAACCAGGCCATTAAATTAATTGATTTCCTCATAATGAGCCATCCTTGTATTCCTGGGATAAATCCCACCTGGTCATGGTGTATTATTTTATTCATGTAGTATCAGATTCTATTCTCTAATATTTTATTTAGAAATTTTACATTAATATTCATAAGTGATACTGATCTATAATTTTTTGTACTGTTTCTATCAGGTTTAGTTATTGAAATTATACTTGCATAGTAAAAACAATTCAGAAAATTTCCTTCATTTACAATACTCTTGAACAATTTATGGAGCACTTATGGACTATTTGGTCTTTGAAGGTTTGGCATAATTTCCCTGTAAAATCTTCTGGTCCTGGTGCTTTTCTTGTGGGGTAGTTCCTTGATAACTTTTTCTATTTCTTCTAAGGAATTTTTCTGTATAAGCTATATCAAATGAGATCAATTTTGGTAAACTAATTTCCTAGGAAATCATCCATTTCACTTAGGTTTTCAACTTTGCAGAAAGGTCTGAAACTCAGTTCTTATATTTCTAAATTCTTCTTATTCCAATAATTATCTCCCTTTGTGTATGTGTGCATTCTCCCTTTTTTCTTGACTTAGCTAGTGGCTTATCTAATTAATTTATTCATTAGATTTACTGTTTTTCTGTTCTCTACCTCAATTTCTATGTTATCTTTATGATTTCCTTCCTTTTGCTTTATTCTAGTTTACTTCTTATTCGTTTTCTAGCTTTGTAAATTGAGAATTTATTTATTGCCATCTTTAACTTTTATTCAGTGTTTAAGGCTTTGAATATTTCTTTGATCATTGCTTTATATGTATCCCACAGATTCTGGTATGTGGTATTTTTCATTATTATTTTCCAGAAATTTAATTTACATAGGATCTTTTTTTGGTGAATGTTTCCTGTGCACTTAAGAAGAAGGTGTATTTTCTATTGTCTGAGTATAAACTGTAATATATGTCCTTATTGATTATGCTGTTTAAATCTTCAGTATCTTTACTTTTTTTTTACTTGATTTGTCTTACGCTGAGAGTACTATGTTAAATTTTTTTATTAGTAGGTGTTTTTTATTCTGTGTATCCCTTTCACGTCTTGTAAATTTCGCTTTATAAAAGTGGCTGCTGAATAATTTAGTACATAATCTAAATGACATAAATGTTTTATCTCCATTGTGAATTGTGGCTTTTAGCATTAAAAAGTGGGGTTTTTTTACACATAAAAGGCTTTTAAAACTTATACTTATATCAATATTGCTATATCTGCTTTCTTATTATTTCCACTTGCTTGATATATCTTTGCTTACCCCTTTACTTTTAGCCTTTCTTAATAATTTTATTTTGGATACAGCATATAGTCGAGTCTTGGTGTGTCCCATGGAAAATCTTTTCTTTTTTTAGGTGAGTTAAGCCTATTTACATTTATTGATAAGGCTGATATGTTTGGCCTCAACTCTGTCATGTTTTGGTTCATGATTAGTATGGGAATTACATTCTATGTTTTATTTCTCTATTGTTTTATTAGTCCTTTAATTTGATTTTTTTTTTTTTGAGTTTAGTGGCCCTATTCTGTATGCTTCTGTAATGGTGAATACATGACATTAAACATTTGTTAAAGCCCATATAATCTGTAACACAAAGGGCTAACTCTAATGTAAACTATAGACTTTGGTTGATAATGTGTCAATGTTGGTTCATTGATTATAACAACTATATCACACTGATATGGGATATTGATGGTGAGGGAGGGGTATGTGAAAACTATGTATTTTTGGTTCAATTTTGCTGTGAACATACACATGGGCATTTTAAAAAGTATGTACCTGGGACTTCCCTGGTGGCGCAGTGGTTAAGAATCTGCCTGCCAATGCAGGGGACATGGGTTCGAGCCCTGGTCCGGGAAGATCCCACATGTCACAGTGCAACTAAGCCTGTGTGCCACAACTACTGAGCCTGCGCTCTAGAGCCCGCGAGCCACAACTACTGAGCCTGAGTGTCACAACTACTGAGGCCGCACACCTAGAGCTGATGCTCCACAACAAGAGAAGCCACCACAATGAGAAGCCTGCACACCGCAACAAAGAGTAGCCCCCGTTCGCTGCAACTAGAGAAAGCCCGTGTGCAGCAACGAAGACCCAACACAGCCAAAAATAGGTTAATTAATTAATCAATTAAAAAGTATGTACCTGTGGGAAGGGTGAAAACAACAAAGATGGTAAAGATGAAAAAAATGATAAAAACTATGTTTCAGATTCCTTAAAAAATTATATGTCTACCATTTGCCAACCACATTAAAAGAAAAGAAGAACAAAAACAAAGTCTTCCTACTCAAATTGAGCATGAACCAACACTGTAGAGAGATTTATAACTGAAGGCCACTGTCACTTCACCAGCCAACTGAGTGGCATTTCACACTGAAAAGCTAGAGAGTTGTGTCCACTTGGCACATGGTGGCAGATATGTTCCAATCCAGTCTTTCTCTACATTGGGCTCTAAAAAACATTCCTTTACAGTCTATCGCAGTATTTAAATACGGTTTTAAGTTGTACCAAACATCAACTGTGTTCTCCATTAGGTGTTGGGAAAGAGTAAAGTCATGATAATAAAGGCATTTGAACCATTGTTCATGCTTCTTGAGTAAACCCAGTCCTTACTTTACCAGCTCAGAACTGAGAAGCTGTGCTCTTTAAGGAATCAATGTGAGGAGTGCAACTCTCAATGCCACGTCTCTCATTTTTTCCTCCTCTTGGCTTTTTGCTACTAAAATCAATTAACTTTATACTAGAAAGAAAGCATCATTTTGTCTTATTCCAGGGGAATCCTCCCCCCCCCCCAGTTAGTTTAATAGATATGCCATTGAACATTACGGAGAAAATGTCATGAAAAAACCACAACTGTGCTTGCCCCCATTTGACAAAGCTTCATCTCAGATGATTTACTAATGAGTCAGTTAAATCCAGCTTTTCAACAGTGCCATACTTCCTTTCAGAACTTTTCCTTTTTGGTTGCTTGTGTGAAACCCAGGCCCAGCAAATATACATCACAGCCCCCTTCCACCCACCCGGCATGGGTGGGTAATGTCCCGAGCACTATTCACTATTATTTATAAAGTCAGTTGTTCTGAGTTAATACAGCAATATTTTTGTCTCAAATTTTACTTTACTAGGAATTTTTTTGGAGCTATTGATCCATGTGTGTGAAGAAGCAGATATAGTGCAATACAATGGTAACAACGAATGCAAATTCAATAAATATAAACTGCAACATATGAAGACCCTGAAGATACAGTTTAGTTGAGATAAACCACTACCATCTTTTCCTTGATGTACAATGCAATTATGTCCTGATAAACTCAATGTAAGTTGAAAATATCCTAAATCGACAATGCATTCAATACACTTAACCTAGCCTACCTTAACAGCTTAGCCTAGTCTACCTTAAACATGCTCAGAACACGTACATTAGGCTACCATTGGGCAAACTCATCTAACACAAAGCCTATTTTATAATAAAGTGTAAAATATCTCATGTAATTTATTGAATACTGTATTGCAAATGAAAAACAGAATGGTTATATGGGTCCAGTATGGTTATAAGTGTCGCGGTTGCTAACCCTCGTGATCCTGTGGCTGTCTGGGAGCTGTGGCTGCTGCCCTGCCCAGCATCATGAGGGAGGATCATACTGCCCATCGCTAGGCCAGGAAATATCAAAATTCAAAATCTGAACGTGGTTTCTACCGAATCCCTATTGCTTTTGCAGCATTGTAAAGCTGAAAAATCCTAAGTTGAACTATTGTAAGCTGGAGACAGTAGTGAGAAAGTAAAGGGATTCCTGTAAAAACCATGTTGATTAATTTCAATGTCATAATAATACTACATCTCAAATTGGTGAAATGTTAGTGGACCAAATTTTTTACCCTCTCAAATGACTAAATTGCCTATAGTCAATTAAAGGGACCGTTCGGGGGAACACACTGTTCTTTGGGAACGAAGCAGAAGACCAGTCTGTGTGTGGTTCCTCAGAAAGGCCTCTGGCAGTGAGCACAAGAGGTAGGCAGGATTCAGAACAATGACCAAAAAGAAACCACAGAATTTAAGGACAGAAGCAGAGATGGATTTATATGAAACTAAGTAAGCTTGAGTGAGTGTCCCTTTGAAGACCTTACACCTAATTTTGTGGGAGGTTTTCCTATAGAGAATTCCAAATAGTATATAAGCCTGGGCTTGTAAAACCTGGACCTGCCCTGAGTGGAAGGTCCTTAGAAATCACTAAGATGGACTGTCTGATTTTGCAGATGAAGAAACTGAGGGTCAGAAAGGACAACTTGATGAGGTCAAAAAGTGGATGTCAATCATTAATTAAAAGTCAGCCTTCTTTGCACAGGGAACTTTACCTAATGCACTGTCATAACCTAAATGGGAGGGAAGTCCAGAAAGGAGGGTATATCTGTATGTGTAAGGCTGATTCATTTCGTTGTGCAGTGGAGGCTAACACATTGTAAAGCAACCATACTCCAATAAAAATTAAAAAAAAAAAAAAAGTCAGCCTTCCTGTGTTCCCTGTAGAAAGGACTGCATTGTACTACATACACTGCAATAACTACCCCGGCCAGGCCCATAGGTTCCTTCCCAGGGAAACTGCCCCACTCACAGCCTCTGCTGAAGGAGCAACCCCAGCCTGTTTCCTGAGGAGAAGTAGCTTTGTGGTTTACCCTGTGACCCTGCCCCTCACCCCCACCTCCAGGCCATCAACACAGGTGATTGGCCCTGGGGTTGACACCTGACCCAAGGGAGTCATTCCATCTGGGTCAATAACCTGGGAGGTCATCTGGTATAAAAAGCTCTGCTCAAACACAAAAGACTTTGATGAACTAGCCCAGTCAAATTCTCTCTCCTGGAAATCTGAACTGGGGAATATGGAAAGAGACAGACAATTAGCAGTAGACCCAGAGAGTGGCTGTGCGGTCAGCTAGGAAGCTGTGAGCTCTGTCTGCTGAGGGAGAGATGAGATAAGCCAGTTTTCAAACCCCGAGGGACCCTCTGGTTCTAGAGTCTTTGAGGTGTAGTTGCATTGCTCTTCCTGAAAGCCCTGGCATGGTGGCTCCGGTGGCTGCTTTCTTTCCAGCTTGGTCCTCATAACCCCTAACCCCATGCTGACCACCACCCCTGGGAGAGCACCAGATCCTTGAGCAAAGTGCTGATTCAGCAAATACTCAACTCCCATGTTTTTGAAAACCTTGATGGCAAAAAGTGGGAAATGACATTCAAAGTGAGGTCTGAATTCATCTTTGAGGAGAAATTGCTCCTTTGTCCTTGAGGAAAGCACTTTAGTAGGTCTTTGATTATTCAGAAGCAAGAGCATATTCTGGAAAGGAAGCAGAAGGGAGAGAGAAGGAGCTAAAGTACTCTGCGTTATAAAGTAAGTGCTAATCTTCCTGGTGGATGGATTACGTCTCTAACACAGCTTCCCCTTAAGCAAGTAAGACTTTTCTCTGAGAACCTCAGCGGGAGGCAAGATGGGGCCCTGGCGCTCCCAAGTGGGAGAGTGAAGCTGTCTCTGTGACATGGGGTCCCACTGGGTCTGTCCTGGCGCTCCCAAGTGGGAGAGTGAAGCTATCTCTGTGACATGGGGTCCCGCTGGGTCTGGAGGAGAGGCATCCTCCTGAAGTGGACTCTGAAGGTACCTGGTGGATGAATTCCATCAGGAGTCACACATCTGCATTATAATTCTCTTCTGTTACAGGACGACAAGGGAGGACCTGCAGAAAGTGCCTGGCAGACTAGAGGCTGACAGCTGACTAAGGACACAAGTGTCAGCCACAGCAGATTGGAGGAACACAGCATTCCTATGGAATTCCCGAGGATGCTTGGGCTGGGACTCCTGGGAAAGTCCTGCACCTCCAGGAAAAATGGGAAAAGGGTTTGGAGCACCATTATTGGACTGCTAAAGTGAAGCGTGACCACTATACTTGGGAAGTGAATGAGACATCTGGGTTTCACATGGTTTCAAAGAACCTCATGAACATGGTAAGTAATTAAAATCACCATTTAGTGTCATCTATAAAAACAAAGGAAGAGTTTTTAGGTATGAATAAATGCATGTATATATAAAGAATAAGTATATGCATATCCTTTTTTTTTTAAACAAGCATCAGAGAATTGATTCAAACAGAATTAAACAATTAGGAAACATTAATTCACACCCTAGAGGTAGGATAGCCTCCAAAATTGGCTCTGGAAGTCCTAAAGGACTGAAATTCTTTCCAATTTCCTGTGTTACCATTCTCAGCCTATTGCCTTTAAGGGTGCCAGTAGCTGGGGCACCCTTCATGGTCCCAAGAAGGCTGAGGCAGTTCCAGGGGCCACATCCAGACATGACAATATCCAGGTAAGCACAAGGAGTGGTCTTTTATTTTTTGGCCACACCACACAGTTTGAGGGATTTTAGTTGCTCAGCCAGGGATTGAACCTTGGCCTTCGACAATGAAAGCAGAGTCCTAACCCCTGGACCGCCAGGGAATTCCCAGGAGTGATCTTTTTCTGAGTATCCTTCTTAGCAGCAAGGATATTTTTCACAGAAGCCTTCTTACCAACCTGATCAACTTCCTCTCACTAGCCAGAATTGGGTAGGCTACAAATTCTTAAAAACCATTTAGTGTCTGGGCTTCCCTGGTGGCGTAGTGCTTGAGAGTCCGCCTGCCGATGCAGGGGACACGGGTTCGTGCCCCGGTCCGGGAAGATCCCACATTCCGCGGAGCGGCTAGGCCCGTGAGCCATGGCCGCTGAGCCTGTGTGTCTGGAGCCTGTGCTCCGCAACAGGAAAGGCCACAACAATGAGAGGCCTGCGTACCACAAAACAAAAAAAAAAACCCATTTAGTGTCAAAGAGAGTGAAATTATCAAGACTGTCTTCGACCAGTGGTTCCCAAGCTTGTGCATACAACAGAATCACCTGGAGGAGCTTATTAAAACACAGGTTGCTGGGCCCCACCCCCAGAATTTCCGATTCAACAGGTCAGAGGTAGGGCTCAAGAATTTGCATTTCTAACAAGTTGCTAGGTGATGCTGATACAGCTGTTTGGGGACCACACTTTGAGAACTACTGTCTTAAAACCAACCATTTGGAGTAAAATGGATGTTGGGGCATCAACCAAAAATGTCTGCCAAAAGAGATAACTTTGTCAGAAGACTATTTTGTATATTCTGGAATGAAATATTTCTAAGAATTTTCTTTTGAAAACTGAAGTTTCCGTAAGTTATGTATGTGACAAACAATACTGATTGTGGTCTACCACAAGCCAAAATATGGAAGTAGAACACAAGCTAATGGCCTATGGCAGAAAATGTGGTTTGAGCAAATGTCACCCATTGCCACAAACATCCACCCATCCTGCCCTGCACACTGTGCTACCCCACACCCCTTCCCTTGCATACTTCTATTCTCTTTTCCAAGGCTGAGCCTGTAGCAGTATCAACCGCCTACTGGCTGAATTGACACTGATTTCAGTTTTTCTCTTGGCAGAGGAGACAATACGAGCAAAGGAATGAGAATAAGAAACAGCTCATTGTTTGGAGGAAACTAAGCACCTTGGTGTTTTTGCAGCATAAGATGTGAGGCTGGAATTGGTGTGAGGTAAGGCCCTAGATTGGGACGAGAGCAAAACCACAGTGGGCTTTGTGGGATGTTGAGGAGCTTGAACTCAATACTATGGCCTCAGCAGCCACTGAGCAAAGACGTGATGTGGTTGGATTTGGTTTTGTTTAGATCACACTGGGTAGTGTGGAAGGCAGACGTGAAGCAGGGAGGCATGGTAAAAACTAGTAGTCCAGGAGAGCTCGAAGGAGAGCCAAAATGGTAGGCTTACAGAAAACATGGATCTGGGAAATATTTAGAAGGTCAAAATCTACAAATCTGGTGATCTGTTAGCCATAGAAAGTACAAGAAAATGAGGCATTCAGATATTCCTTAGGTTTTTAACCTCAGTGAGAATAAAGAAGTGAGCTGTTATGGGTAAGGTGATGGGGTAGTGATACAGGGGAACAAGGAGATGAAATCAGTTTTAGATGCCCTGTATTTATGTTCTGGCCCATCTCCTCATGAACGTATAGATGCTCGACTGGTAGTTAGGCATATTAGGATGGGTTTGAGAGAGAGGGCTAGATGAGAGAGAAAGATATCAGAGTCACCTGTAGTTGAATCAGGAGCACAAATAGATCACCCAGGAAAATCATGAAGGTTAAAAAGAATATTTAGCCAAAAACAGGACCCTGAAAAGGCCAACATTAACATGGTAGGCAAAGGAGGAGAGAGCAATGAAAGAGAGCAAAGGGAGGAGGAAGGCTAGGGTATAGAGTTTCAGAAAGCCAAGGTCATAGCGTTTGAGGCAGGAAGGAGTAGTCAACATTGTAAAATACTGTAGAGAAGAGGGTCCTTAAGATAAGGCCTGAAAACTGTTTATAGGATTTGGAATGGGGAAGTCATAAGAGATTTCAGGAGAGCAGCTGGGCTGAATTACAAGGCAGTGAAAAAGTGGAGACTTTTGTTCTTGTTGTTGAGGGTTTTGATGGGAAGGGCATGGTAAGAAAGCAGATAGCACTCACTGAAGTAGGGGGCATGGTCATAAATTGAGGAGGGTTATGAAGGTTTGGGATAGTCAGGAGAGGAAACTGTTCTTTAGGTGTTCTGGGAGGGTTGGCACTGTACTTGGGGCTTTTTCATTTTTCAGAGCATTTTGGTAACCACAAACCCAGGAAATAATATATATTTTAAATGAGTGTGCCACTGGGTCTCAGGATTTGTGTAATGCTTAAAGGAATAGATATAGGTGCATGTGGCAGAGTGCATTTTGCAAAAATGGCCACAGTACTATTTCCAGTCACACATGGAAGAGGCTTTGTAACTAACTGCCTTAATGAATAGAAGGCAGAAGTGACGCTGTATGACTTCTAAGGCAAAAGGCAATGCAGCTTCCAGCTGGCTCTTTATCTGGGGATGCTACCATGCTGTGAGGAAGGCCCAAACCGCCCACTTGTCTGATGCTTGATGCTGGTTGCTGGCTGGGTTCTAAGGGCAAGCATCCTGAGAAAAAGAGCTAGTCCAAAGCTGCATTGTCCTTTGCCTTGGAAGTCACAAGGGTCATTTCTGTCCCCTGTCTGAATTCCTGACCCACATAATCTGTGAGCATGATAAATGGATGTTTTATTCTACTAAGTTTTGGAGTAATTTACTCAGCCATAGTAACTGGAACAGCATCCAAATATCCAATCAAGTAAACATGACTATTAGGGAAGAACAAGATATCCTTGTATCCCAGACACAGTCATAAGACATATTGAAAGTTATTATTCTGATCTCTCTTGAATACAAGATATTTTTATTCACTTCCCAGACTTCAGCTTAAATGTACCCTAAATGTCTATGTCCAAGCCACAACTTTATCCCTAAAGTGGCCTTTATTCAAATACTTTCCTAACTCTAATTTTTTTAAACTATTTCTGTATTTAGGATAATTAATATTTTATCACATCTAAATAGCTTCCCAGTGTGCTAGCTTATTTTCAAAAGTAATTTTTTGAGTCTCGATACTACCCTTTTCTACCCCTGAGCAATAATGTAGACACACACACACACACACACACACACACACACACACACACACACACACACACACACACACACACACACACACACACACACACACACACACACACCACTTATTTTTAAAACAAGCCTTTCCAAATGTCACCAGGCATCAAGAAAGGTACAATACCTCTACCTCTGCCACAGAGGAAACCATAAAAAATACTGTTTATTCCAAGAAGCACAATTCTGAAATAATACAGGTCAAACTGTGAGGAATTATCTGTAAAGTTTCTAGAATGATAAATCATAAGTATTCTTCAATGTCTCTAATCCACAGAATCTTAAAAAAACAGATGTTGAAATTGTTTTGCCTAAATAACAGAGCTGAAGTATTTTTCAGATCATTAAAGAGTAAAATAATTAAAATCCTCTTAGTAATTTCTAAGAAATAGTTACGCAACATCTAAGAAAGCACGTATACATAAAACTGTATTTTAAAACACTAATCATGGTTTCTGTTTAATTTCTATTTTCCATATTTTAGAGCTCAAATGCAGAAAATGGAGATAATAATACTCTTTAGTTCTTGGGATATTATTTCTTTTCTGTTTTAGATTTTGAGCACATTGACAATTAAAGGGGGAAAAGTACAAGGTTTCCTTATTATCCCAATGAGTAAATACTAAGTATATCAACAGTGCACTCTTCTCTGCCCCACACCGACCTTGACGTCACCAGAAACTTCCTACCTCCAAAATCACCAATCAAATACCATCCTCTTTGATCACAGCTTCCCATCTTCAAGACTCACTTTCTCAGGAACACCCCAGTATAATAGCTAATAGCCAGGGCTTCATTCTCATTGATGCTTCAGATCCACTGACCTCTGCCCTCACTTTCCTCTTTGCCTAGCTTGGATTGTATGGGCATCATCTCAAACACTCTTTGGCTACTTTGGCACTTCTTGTTTCTACTCATGTCATAACTTCCTAGAGAACTCCAACCATGGGAGGAACCAACTATGAGTGGAACTGATCTCCTATCTTCTCCATGTCTGTGCCTGCAGCAACATGTGTGCTGCTGAAGAAAAATCAACCACTGGGGCACAGAGGTATTATCTTGTAACTGCATGAGTAACAATATAGGTATCTCACGCGGTGCCTGTGTGTGAATTAGAACAAGACATCCCTTCCTCAAGACACTTGGCTTCTCTGTCAGAAAGCTGTGGTGGTATCTTGATTTTGCAAGAACAAGGTAATTTACTGGCATCTGCCAGAAACTTGCCATAACAAATATATAAATTTATGATGTTTATGATGTGAACAGTTCCCCTCTGAGGTATGGCAACCTTGTGCAATGCCTGCACAGCTGTACACAGTGGCCCTGATGACTACCCTCATTCAGGCACTCATGCCAGTAAATGTTTCTTTAGTGAAATATATCATGCCTTTGCCTGTCTTAAACCCAACTCTTCTTTTTTCCCTTTATTCTCAGGGGATATCTATTCCTGATACTTCAAGGAAACTGGAGCTACCGTATGGGAACTCCCTAATTTTCCTATTATCATATCCACAATCTTTCCATCATTTACACCCACCCTTTCCCTCTTTCATCTTCCTACCAAGACCAGTCCCTTTGTGTGGGCTCTGTATTCCAATCCTGTCGATTCTTTCATGGAATATGTCACGATTTTAAATTCCATATTCCTCTATATGAAATAGTTACTGCATGCCAATCTCCCTATTAGATCCACCCCCAGGGCAGGGATC
Organism: Globicephala melas; assembly: GCF_963455315.2. Classification (NCBI taxonomy): domain Eukaryota; kingdom Metazoa; phylum Chordata; class Mammalia; order Artiodactyla; family Delphinidae; genus Globicephala; species Globicephala melas. The sequence goes on from NC_083322.1 coordinate 61,377,966, forward strand.
ATGTCTGTGTGGCTCAGCACTGGATCCCTAGGGCTGTGTACAGAGTAGGGGCTCAAAAGATTTGCCGAATGGGCGAATGCTAACACCTAGAGGCACCTGCTAACTGAAGTATTGCTCTTCCTCTTTCATTACAATGGATTGAATGACAGTATTAATGTAAGCTTGTGAAGAGTAAGGCAAGCCAGTTTGTCCAATTTATGTAAAATAGTACCATGTCATGAGATGGCCAGATAGCCACGAAATGGCTTGGGGGAATGTTACATGTTGATATCTACATGTTTATACCTATTACTTACATAAATCTATGATTTGTTTTTCTTGAAATTGCTATCTCTTATTAAGCTGTGTGCCCTCAAGGTTGCCTAACATCAGTGTGGGAGGAAACTGACACATGTTTGGAGAATGAGTTACACCAAGTGGAGGATGAAAACTTCTAAAGCAGAGAACAAAGAAACCTGGGGATTATTTTGCAACAATGAGGAAGGTGCTGTAAGGTGCTGACTTGGAGGAGAGCTGCTGGATTAAAGTATCCTGCAGAAGTACAGCGCAAACCTAGCCCATGACTTCCAACCGAGGTTTAGTGGTGGAAAGACAGGCAGGAAAAATCTTAGAAGCAGACACACTGCTGGTTTTGAGCATGCATGTGTTGCGTGTGTGCTCTTACACACAGACACACGACACACAGAGACACACACAAACACACACACCATCTCTCCAAAACATGGCAGTATCTCTAGCTTTCCTGTATGAGGGTAGTCATTATAATGCTTGTTTTTTCTTGTTATCTTCCCTAGACGTAAGCAGAGCCTTAGTATCCAGCAGTAACTTCAAGCTTATTTCCTGCTGTCTTCCGGCCAGAAAGCTTGGCTGGTATGACTGGTCTCGAAACCAGCTCTCTACTAAGTCAAGCTCGGGCTGAAAGGGACACTAGATTTGGAGTCAGCAGGAAGGTAGGTCTATGCCCAGTTGTGTCAGGCTCTCTGATGTGACCACGTGTGAACCAAACTCTGGAAATCTCTGCTTCCCTCCTTACAATGCCTCTCTCATAGCACACAGGCTGTGACTTAAAAAGTGGAAGATGAAGAAAATGGAATGCTCAGAGTGTGAGTAGTTATTATTAGAGATCCTTCCTGCATCTGGCTTATGCAATTTTAACTATGATAGAAATACATTTAGTTTAGAATAAAGCGGCAAGTTCTTCCAAATTAGATGGAACTTCATGTCCCCATGAAGTTCTGGGACGATAGGAATCTAGGGAAATGCCGTACATGGACTCTACTACTCATCTGAACACTAAGCCATCACACATATTCTCTCTCTCTGATGAGTGTATGTTTTATCTCCCCGACTAAACTGTATAACTGTTCCAACAGGGTCACTCAATAATTGGTCAGTGAAATCACTGAAGGAAGATCAAAGAATGAAAAGTAAGCCTAGAGTTTCTGCTGACATATAGTCAGTTGATTTATCTTTGAAGTGAGTGCTTTCTTTGTAAGTGTAACTTTTTGCTCCAGAATCAAAGCGAAATGGTAAAAAAAAAACACACAAATATTGCCACAGAGAAGGGAAACATCTAGGCACCCATGCTGAAATGAATCTTAAAACATCTCCTTTTAAAAACCTGATTCCTTCCTTGAATCAACATTCCCATTAATTTTGTAGCTTCTGTTCTTCATAGAATGGTCAGTCTGTCCCTCTGGGAGACTTTTTCTAGGAGATTGGTGGGAAGGGTACCAGAATTCTGACCAGTGTTTCAAGGAAAAACTCTGCCTTTAGAGAGGGAAGGCCATATGACGTGAAAAGGACAAGGTAGGGCTTGCTGGTCTGATTCACAGGAAGATGATGAGTAACAGCAATGTTGTCAAGTGCTTTTGAGAAAAAGAATTATTCTCTAAATGACAAGGGATTCTCAACTAATGCACAAACAGGTATATAAAAATGCTTGACAGAATACATGAAAAAGGAACATGATTTCTAATTGAAGCAGAGGTTGGAAAAAAACAGTAAAGGATACCAATTGGAGTCACAAATCTAACACAAGTTCCTCATAGAGTGTACTGGGCCCGATCTAGAGGAAACATGCACATCTCATTATTAAGTGGAAACGATGCAGCCAGATAAGGTTAATGGAGTACTTACCTCTTCGGCTTAAATGTTAAAGGCTTTCCAGATCTCTTCACTAGAAAAACTGCAACTCTCATGTGGACAGATACACACTTAGATCTAAAGGGGACACAGCAAGATCATCCATTGGCTCCCACATCTAAAACATCCAAACACGTCTACCTCTTACTGCTTTAAAATCTACAGAAAGGGGGGATGCTTCTCAGCTCCCTTAGGACTCTCCCTACACGAATAATTTCTTCAGGATCTTTATCACCAAGTAGTGCTGCAACCTGGTCTGATAATACAGCCTGAAGAGCTTCAGTTTTACTCTGAGGGAGTGTGGGCCAGCACTGGGTAGACAAAGTGGGCACAGTCATGGAGAACACAGAGGGTTGGGAGACTAACAGATAACCACAGGAGATCCTTAAGCAGAGACGCAGCATGACAAGACCGCTGTTCAGAGAAGCTATAATTTCGGTTCAGTGTGTGTGTGTGTGTGTGTGTGTGTGTGTGTGTGAGAGAGAGAGAGAGAGAGACAGACAGACAGACAGACAGACAGATACATCTGTTAGGAGATCTTTCATTAAAGCCCCAGGTGATGAAAGTCCAAGACTGGGTGGCCACAATGAGAAGCAAGAGGAAGGGACCAATGCAAGGAGACTTTTGACGGGATTCTAAGCAGGATATGATGGCTGACAGGACAAAGGGGATGACACTTGGGAATGAGTCAGGTTTTGAGTTTGGGGCCTAGAAGACTCTGGTAGGGCCAGTCAACAAATGTGGTGAGTTGTAAAAAAATAAAAAACAAAAGGCCTGTCTGGGGAGGAGACTGGAAGTCGAGAGCCGGCAATGTCATGTTGAGTAGTTGGGACACTGTAGTGTGGCCTGTGAGGAGACCTGAGTGTTTCCCCGAAGTTCTCATATATCTTAAGTGAGAAATCAGGCTTCAACAGAGAGAGATCTTGCAGTCCACACTGAGATTGTGGAACTGAAGTCATGAGAGCTGGTCAGGTTGCTTAAAGAATGTGAGCAGGGTGAACAGAGGACCTGATGAAGATTTTGAGGAATTGCCCTGTTAGTCAGTTCGAGACAGAAAAGGCACCAGTCAGTGGGATGAGGGAAGGAGAAAGGAAATGTACCAGAAGCAGCAGAAGAGTGAATAGCTGAGAAGTTAATCATTTCTCCTCTATTTCCGAGACTTTGGGTGTAGTTCCCTGCACTGGTTTGAATCATGTGTGTGTCCACTTTTCTTCCCGACTGTCTGGAAACCTCTTCAGGGTAGGGACCCTGCAACCCTACTCTGTCCCCAGTGTCTATCTGATACACCTCCTCGATAGAGAAGCAGCTACAGAGAAAGCCAAGTGTCAGGGAACAGGTGGAAAGGTAGTAACACTGCTTATTTTGTGTGTGCTTGATTCCCTGGCAACAAGAAAGCAAACAGTGATGAGCTATCGCTTCACATCTACAAGTCCTGCTCTGGACTTGCTCTCCCCTGATCCAGTCTCCCCGATCCTCCCTCCTTTACAAACCCTTCTACCCTGTCCTCTGCTGTTCTAGTCAAGGCAGAAAGAACTCCTTCCCATCTCCTTACCTCTTAATGTTTTAAGGGGAGGCACACAAAAACATCTCATTACAGATTCAGGCTGTATCCTACCCCAAAAGGTAAAGTGGGGTTTTTAATACTGGCCATTTCACAGAATTGTTGAGAAGCCTAGTAAAGTAATGCATGCAAAATTTCTTGGCCCAGGGCCTGGCCCAGGATGTGTTAACCATCACTCCCCTCACAGCTCATCTTGCATATCTAGCACCGAGCACAGTCATGGCTCAAAAAACAAACAAATAGTTTAAGCTCAGTTATATGAAGCCGCCATCACTCATCACAAAGGCCTCATGTTTGGGTGACGGTAAGCCACCCATACACATTCAAAAACAAGCTCTTCCTAACTACAGATTTCTCTTTTATAAAGAAGATACATGCTTTTATTTGCAGTCAGAAACAGATATTCAGTGTTTTGACAAAAATGTTACAAAACCAGAATGAAGTAGAAATAAGGTTAGAAATATTTTAATCCAATCTGACCCTCCCACCATACTCTGTAGATAAAAATAAATTAAGAAAGCAGGGCAAGTGAAAAGGATTTGCTAAATATTTGAGATAAAGCACAGTGTCGTGTTTGGAGGTGACATGGAGGTAAGTCTCTTTAACGTCTTTGAGAGCCTTTAGCATATCTGAAGGAAAGAAAAATACATCAGAACAAGTACAAAATACTACATTAGAACCATTACAAAGGAGCATATTAACCTAAAAGTGAATTCCTGGAAGTTCTGGGTTTTAAGCCAGGCTTAGGGAAGGGAGTGTCCATAAATTGACAGGAAGGAAGTCAAGGAAGAGACTTTCTCTTTGGATGATACAACGAGGAAGGGCAGGGAAGTAGGATGCTGCACTTGCCATGTGAAGGTTGATAAATACAAAAGGGGTTTTGAGGAGAATCAGAGAGATGAAACTGATGAGGTATAATGTAAAAGGTTCTGAAAGAACACATGGATACAGGAAACTGGATTTAATACAGTTGTCTACTTAAGGCCATTTTAGATTCTTGGACGTAATGCAAGAGTTTCACGAAGATTTAAGCCACAGTTGGGAATACTGGTTGAGTTTCAGCTGGAGATGCTGGGCCCCTCTGCTATGTGTCCAGTTAACCAGTATACCTTCATGGTTTGTCACGCTTTTCTACTTTCTCACTGTTAATTGTTATTTTTCAGGAAATCTGCTGATAGCATTGGCTTCTACTTTTGTAACTGCAGATTTCTTCTGACCTAAGGTGCAGTGTTTCATGTCTGATTTCTTTTTATCACTGTTCCTTTCTATCAATGCAAAAAATCACAAATTTCCTTCACTTTCATGGTCAGTGAGTATAGTGGATGAAAGCCTACATAGTGTATGTTCCAGTTGTGGGAAATTAATCTTTTTTGGAAATAGTCAGTGTGCTATTCTGTTTGCCTGTCCATGTACCTGACCTTCTCCATTGTCAGCCTGGGGCACAGATCTGCCTGAGATCTGTGGGAGGCTGTTCATTTGGACTGTTACCAGAGAAATACAGAGAGAAAGTGGTACTTTCCAGCTCCTGACAGACCAAATGAGGTTTTCAAGTCTGCAGCAAGATAACAAGTTTGAAATTCACTTTGCTAGGCAATAAAGCACTACACAGTTTTTCTCTCCCACTTTAGTAGGTGGACTTGATCATATTTTTCTTGTGGTTGGAAGGGAGAAAGCCTGCCCATCCTCTCTGGCTGGGCGGTCCATCAGGGAAGTGTGCAGTGACACAGGGGGCCCAACTTTGTTCCAGGGAGGGAAAGCACTGAGGGAAAAACTAAAGGTAGAATGTGGTCTGCCCCACCACCTGCTTGGGAATTTGCAAGACGGTTACCTCTCAAGCCTGTCTGTAATCTAAATAAGGTCAGCTGCATCAAAGTAAAGCAATGAATGCAGTTGACAATGGAGGGCTGAATTCAGCTCCCTAGTATCTCCCTGGGCTCTCAGGGTGTGGAAAAGAAGAAATCCAGAGGATCTCACATGCCCTGTGGAAGGAAAAGGAAGGTGGTTAAGGGAGCTGATTAGCGTTCTTTCCGGGGAGTGTTCTTGGCTCCAACGGGGGCCAAACTGGAGCCTAACGTAGCCTGAGTTGCCATTAGCGTGATTCATCAGGGGAAGGTGGCTAAGGCTCCTGGAACGTTGCCAGAGCAGAGGAAAGAGACCAGGCGTTAACCCAGCCACGGGCTTCAAGGACACCATCTCCCTTGGCCCCTCCAGGACACAGTCAGCCAATGCCCTCCAGGGCAGGATAAGGGGAGGGGGTGAACTTCTAAAAGAGCATCCCAAAAGGGACTATTTCAACCAGTGCTAACAGGAAGCAGAATTTTGAACGGACTCAACATTTAAACTGAAGCAAGAGAGGCTATTTAACCTCATTTAACTGACAAATCCAGAAGTCCCCACCACACATGCTCAGAAAGAAGCTGCTTTGGGTCTAGAAAATAAGATGTATGGATACATGTGACAACCCCTTCCCGCCTGGCCTTGCCACATTCAGTGTGACAATGAGGAAGTTACTTAACCTCCTTAAACTTCAGAATCCTCATCCACGAAGAGGGGATCATAGTATCTACCCTCTAGAGAATTCTGGTGAGCATATTCATATAAAATACTTAGAATAGTAGCTGGCACAAGATAAACGTTTAATAATATATTTGCTAATTTTGTCATCATTTCTACCGATACATTCAACTTCAAAGTTTCTGTTGTCCTATTCAAGAGTGTCTGCGCGTCTGTCAAGAAATGTCAAAGCACTCTGTTCCTGAAGTTCTTCATTTTTGATTTCACAGCCTCTAACGCATCCCCACAAGCACAGGATGTCATTCTGGGACAAACGAGAAATTCTGTTTTCACACCATCCGTGACTCTTTCTCAACATCTTGGTACTCACTGCAGGAAGTAACTCAAAGCCAGGACGTCATTGCTCATGAACAATGTTAGCTGTAACAAACCACAGAGGCAAACGACGGCAGTGTTGCAGGACCCGGTGCCGGACACTTCTCTGTCTCAGGCTGATCTAGTCCTAAGAGGACAGACCAGCTACAGGCAATAGTCAAGCCACGTGAGCGAGGAAGGATGCAGAGGGGGAGGATTTATTTGTGATGCTGCAGGCTTTTTTTTTTTTTTTTTTTTTTTTAACGTGCATATCGGGACACTAACAGTGCCAGATTGCTCCTGGAAAATTCCCTGTATTTAACGTGTGTAAATTAATTCTCGGAACTGTTTGCTACATGCTCGCAAAGCAGCATGATCCTGAGTAATCAACTCTAGATATTAACTAACCTGAGGCTCCGTCCCAGCTCTTTCAGTTTTCTGAGTCAACCAGAAGAGCATTAAGGAAAGTTTAGTTGAAACCGGAGAGAGATTTAATTAGCAAGGTTAATATTTTTTTCTTCTTAATTTTTATTTATTTATTTATGGCTGCGTTGGGTCTTTGTTGCTGTGTGCGGGCTTTCATTGTGGCGGCTTCTCTTTTCACAGACCACAGGCCCTAGGCACGTGGGCTTCGGTAGTTGTGGCCCACGGGCTCCAGAGCGCAGGCTCAGTAGTTGTGGCGCACGGGCCTAGATGCTCCGTGGCACGTGGGATCTTCCCGGACCAGGGCCCGAACCCGTGTCCCCTGCATTGGCAGGCGGACTCTCAACCACTGCGCCACCAGGGAAGCCCAGCAAGGTTAATACTGATTGTAGATGAGCAAAGTAAGTGTATTTGAGTGTCTGTGATATACAAATCTCTAGGCTCTAGGGTTTAAGCAAACATTTATGATGAGTACCAAAAAGCACCATAATGCTTAGGATAGTAGAATTTGGGGGGTTTCATTTAAGTGACTTTTCCATATAATTCAACTTTATTTTTTAAAACAACTTTAAAAGTAAGAAATCTTCATACATTCGACACCTGTCTTCAGGGATATCTTGTCTTGTTAAACAGAGCAAAATCACCTTTTTTGATGGGTCACTCATCATTGGAGCATCAGTTATTCCACAGTGGTGTGCTGGGAAAATATGTCTCAAGGTGTGATCCATGGACCCCAGGCAAGGAAATCACCTTGGAAGCTCATTAAAAATCAGACTCAGGACTTCCCTGGTGGCTCAGTGGTTAAGAGTCTGCCTGCCAATGTAGAGGACATGGGTTCGATCCCTGGTCCAGGAAGGTCCCACATGCTGCGGAGCAACAAAGCCCATGTGCCACAACTACTGAGCCTGAGCTCTAGAGCCCGCAAGCCACAACTACTGAGCCCGTGCACCACAACTACTGAAGCCTGTGCGCCTACAGCCTGTGCTCCACGACAAGAGAAGCCATCGCAATGAGAAGCCCGCACACCGCAAGGAAGATCATCCCCCGCTCACTGCAACTAGAGAAAGCCCGCGTGCAGCAACGAAGACCCAACGCAGCCAAAAAAAATCAGACTCTTGGGTCCCACTTCCAGCTTCCTGAATCAGAATCCCTAGGTGGGACCCAGGATTCTCCATGTCCAATTCACTTCTCAGAGGATTCTTATACACAACACAGGCCAGAGAGGCCCTAACTCAGGGTTAGCTGGGTATGTAGGAAAATGTCCTTTACTGAAAATGTGGCAGGAGGCCACCTATTTTTCTGTGCCTATTTGTTGTGGCGTCTCTGTTACTCTTCTCTTATGAGTACTAATCTTTCTGTAGTGTACTGGCTTTAAACCTACAAGCTGATACACGGGATCCTTGGCTGGCTGCTGGCCTTTGTGATGTCAGCTTTCCATCCTTGAGCCTTATACCATGTGTTCAGGCTTGGGGGCTCTAGAAAGTATACTGCTGTGGGATTCAGGCGCCTGGCCCCAAGGAACCCATGTGGAGACACCAGCCATTTTACTGAAAATTGCACTCACAGGATAAGACGAAACGGGAGAAACGCTAAAAGCCAAACACAGAACATGACTAGATGTTCAGAAGGCAGAAAGATTGATGGGCTGCCTTGGTGAGAAGTAAAAAAAAAATCTGAACAACTCCTTAAGGGTACTGGTAAAAATGAGCCCTTGGGATCAGAGAAAATGAGAACAGAAGATGTGGAACGTGCTGGAAGAGGTAGCTGCTACTTTAATGTGAGGCTGGGTCTCTTCCACCACAGAAACATTTTCTCCCACAGCGACTAAGCACTACATAGGGATCCATTTATCGGATTTGGGAGGAACTCAAGGCAGAGGTGGTGGGAAGATCACTGACTGTGGAGTCAGAGGACTTGGGTCGAATACTGACTCACATATGTGGCTACGGGCAAGTCAGTCAGACCCATGGCGCCTCAGTGGTCTTAGCTGTGAAACAGGACAAAGAATCCATGCCCTCACTGAAGAGTTGTGTAGCTCCAATGAAGTAATGAATATGAAACAGCTTTGTAAACTGAAGACACCTTACAAATATTTAATCAGAAATATCCTGCACTGTATACATATTTAAGTTGCTGCTACATCTTATCTGTAAGACAGAATGCTAAGAAAAACCCTAGGCTGGGAAAAAATTCAAATATGTTAATTATCTTAACATAAATAAACCTATCATATTGTCCAATATGGAGCTTAAATATCTGCTGTGCTTTTGTATCATGAAAACGATAGCTTTAAACAAGAAATGAACAGTACTTTGACTTTTGCACAACTCATATTTAACATTCTCTTGAAATTGGTTGTTCTCATTTTCTTGATTGAAGAATAAGTGAAAAAGTCAATCAAGTCTTCATTTCATTTTCAAAACCCTCTTTCCTAACATCAATTTCTTAATGTCTACTTTACTTACATGATTTATTAGCTGAAATTGCAAAATGGTGGGGGAAATGGGAACATGCCAGGGAGAGAAGAGTGACAAGTAGGTCGATACAGTATACAAGAGGTTTGCCCAAACCTAAAATACACTACGGATGGGAAAGAGGGAGGCTAACTTAGGAAACCTAACCATTGTCTGGCTTCACATCACTACTTTTAGTTGTTATCTTTTCATTATAAAGTGGAAGATGTGCAAACATTTTTTTAAGGCAAAGCTAGTTCTTTCAGCAGAGAATTAAAATTAAAAGCAGACGGAGGCCCGGATAATAAGTAGCAATAAATGCTTTTGCTGACATAGCTTCAATTTACAAATCACTGGCTTTTCCTGGCAGGGCTTGGGGAAGGAGGGTGAGGAAGTATCGCCTACACAGCCTGGATGAGGAAGATATGGAAAGCTTTAAAATTAAAGATGTGTTTCAACTTCTTATTCTAAAACACTTGATTTATGGTGACCATGATAAAATTCCAGTGAAACCTGAGTATGCTCTGCAGCCTCTGGAAACCCTGGGAGTGACTATGTCCTTACGCCTTCCCTGTTGTATCTGATTTTGACCTGTATACTTTGTGAGTGGGAGCCCAGTCCATAATGTGTGCACAAAAATATGTGTGGTTTAGAATCTGCATGTATTTCCATCTTTTTCTACACTTGAGCAGCAGAACACCCTTGTGAGAATATGAAAAATAAACTAGGAATAAATAAATAATAGGAAGCCAAAGGGATGTAGGTTGACTTATGGCAATTGATTTTACTTCTTAAGAAATTTTAATGACAAACATAAATACTCTTGGTTTAGTTTCTAAAACCTGGAAGACTACCAGTAAAAAGGAACTGATAAAATTGCTAGATTTAGAGAAGAGAGTGGAGAGGCGCTATAGGGAAAATTTTTCTCTGAGCCTGTTAAGTAGCATGAATGAGAATTAGAAGTGGATGACGAACACAGAACAAGTCATTGAAGGCAGCAGAAAACCCCCAAGGTAAGAGATCAAATATCAACCTATAGATGCTGCAACCCAACTCAAAGGCCCCAGCATGGGTGGAAAATGTGAAGACAATCCCCTCTGAAATAGCGGTCCTCTCCCCCTTTGATTCATCTTTGGGAAAGGATTTTCTCTAAATTCTCACTTGGTGCAAAACACAGAATTCATTCCTTCTAGGACGCAATTGAGGGGGGATGGAAAAAGTTATTTTTCTACTTCTTCACCTTTTCCCAGTCCCTTGAGGAGAAGCATAACTGCGTATTCCAGTTCTCTTAGAACAGTGAAGGCTTTTAAAGGAAACTTTCTCATCTTTCTTGATTTTGGTGGTTTTCCCTCGGGCGTTGTTTCTGATCCTTTTATTCCTTGGTGACTTGGCCACCTCACATGACTCTCCCTGCTGACGGCTTTCGAAAATGACTTCACCCTCCAACCTCCTCCATCTGGCTGCCTGTATGATATCACCTTTGGAACTCAGCTTCCCATCTTTGCCTCTAATGCCTGTCTTCTCTCTTCCCTTTATTATTATTAAAAACAAACCAAAAAAACCCTCCTCATTTTTGTCAAATTAGGAGAGTTTTCTGTCATTATCCCTTTCCTTCTACCAAATCTTATCTGTTCCCACTCTAATCTCATTTATTCTCATTATTTTTTATACATATTCTTTTAAGGATAACACATGCACATGGCACAAAATTTAAAAGGCACAAAAAGGAATATAGTAAAACTCCAACCTCATTCTCATTTCTGCTTAACTCCTCTCAACCCCTCTCTAATCTAGTCCCCTGCCCCAGAAAAAATTACTATTGCCAGGTTCTCCTGTATCTTTCTTTCCCTAATTTAAGACAAAAAAAAAAAAAAATGGAAAGGGAACAAGATTCTAAATGTAATATATTTTACTCCACTAACTTCTTTTCAGCTTTCTGTCTATTTGAGAAATTTCTTCATTTATTTCCCATGCACTCATCTATGGGCTTTCCATATGGTTCTTCCTCCCTAGATGTGGGTATTTTTCAAGTCTCTGCCTGGACCTCTCAGAACATGAACTAATACCCATGAACTATTTTTGCTCATAAGAATGCAGAGTCCCATCTCTACAGGCCCAGGGGAAAAAAAAAAAGATTTAAAAGAACAAAGCAGAAAAAAAAAAAACAAAACCCATCCCTCAATTTGTTTATATAATTAATCTATCTTGAGTAGTATCCCTTATTCCAATGTCAGCCGTCACCAGAAGAACCACAGTAAGGAATCAGCATCTAAATGACAATGGTTGTCTCAGAATCACAGCTGGGGAGTGAATTTAAATAGATGGATGGACAGATAGATGGGTAGTTGGATAGAAAGAGCCAATCAACTGTGAAGTGTTACCAAGCCCTAAAATCATATTTCATTTGATGAGAACAACAGAAGCCTGATTAATGCATGTGGGAATTTCATTTCAAAGTTATACCAATGGCCTTTCAAGGGCCCGCTTCTTCTTAGGGCTCCCTGAGTCCATGTAAAATTGGCCAGTGTAAGATTTTAGGGCTCCTAAATATGAGTTTCATTTATCTTGTGTAATGATTAAGTGTGGGATAATTGCTGAATAGGAAACAGAATTTTTTCACTTGGGATAATACTCTTATACCCGGAACTGTCCTGAAAAGTTTTATGCCTGAAGGGTAAGCACATACACTTTGAGGCTTTCTGTTTAAGGTTTTACTTTTACTAAAAACTCATTAAAGGAGGCAAAGGGAAGCCTTCTGAGAGGAGTGAGCTGAATCACGCACGCTTTAGTGAGCAGAGCTACTATGCCCAGGTCATACACTGGGTCACATGAGGGCCTCCCTGGCTAATTTCCCTCCGAGATTAAAATTACATCTGTTCCCTAGAAATCAAGGAATCATCAAATACCTTTTTTTTTTCTTTTAAAATCTCAGAACTGTGAATGGAAAATACCAGTTTTCTACTGACTCATTCTTTTGATTGCTCCAACACTGAGGTGTGGATGGACTTGGACTTGAGATGAAGGAGATTCTGAGTTTTACTGACAGACAGGAAAACCTGTGAAACCACTGACAGTCTATGACTCCATTATGGGGCCAATACTGCTCGGATAAATCTTGTCAGGAATGCTTTATTAGGGGTTCACAAAAATAATTCAATCGTTTAAAAAGTGGTATTCAAATTCTTTCAATATACCTTGATGACAAACTAACACAGAACCCAGGTGTTTTCGTAAAGCGATTGTGATTCAGAGCTTTCTTTCTGAAATATGAACCCTCCATAGCCAATTTATAAATCCAGTTAGATGTAAAAGTGACAGTTTAGACAACCATCAAATCATTATTTTTTTCTGTCACTGAAAAGTCTGGTTGGAAAGAAGAATGTATTTGAAGAAAATTCCTCTTAACTCTAATAAAAGTAACTTACAGCGCTATAAAGCTATTGGCATTCAGGCAATAGTAGATACATTGCTCCTGTTTGAAATTAAATAAAATCCACATTCTATTTTGTGTGTCTAAGTAAACCACCATTTTGTAAAATAAGAATAATAGCATAGTGGAATAGATCCCTAAAGCATAAACATTTAAAAAGAGGGTGTTAAGTTAACCCACCAGGGTGCAACTGTCTTCTTTTATACTAAATTCTGGAAGATGGTAAAAATTGCAACCAAGTTACCATGAGGGAATAAGAGAACTAGCTGGGAAAGATGATATTTGAGCTGTTAACCAAAAGGAACAGGGTAATCTAGAGGGATATACTGACATGACAGACTTGGAGACAAACTATAGAGACAGTAAGTAGTATATCATACTACTTGAATACAGTAATTTTCCATTAAACCATAATCTAAAATGACATCTTCTCCAGGAGCTACCAAAAGGAGACAGAGGCAGATGGAATAGTCTGTGGTTTCAAGAAGGGGGGAGGGTGTCATGGGCACCAGCCACCCCCCCGAACCTGAAGCCAAAAACACAATGTGATGAAACATGGAAATAATGAATTCATCCGAGAGATTCTAGCTGCTGAGGCACTGAGAAAGCCATGGTTATAAGGTTTCGATCTGGAACCTGATGGTTCTACTCAGTAAAATCTGTATGTTTTGTATATTATCATGCATGAAATTCTACAGACCAGGCTTGCATATGCCATCCAAGACATGTAAGTCTTAGGAAGAAAAGCCAGACGATCTTGCAAAAGGAAAACTATCTTTGGACTGGATCAGTTCACACTTTGACAATGAACTTTTGCCCAGAGTCCATTCTGAAACTTGAAAGTTAAGCAAGCTTTTCCTTCAAACAGTTAGAGAAATGCCATATGCAAAGATTTTATACTTCTCTCAAGACAGAGGGAAAAAATCTACTTTAAGCTGACACGTTAGCTTTTACGGTATTACATACGTTTATTTTTTTAAGAGTCCAAATATTTACCATTCTTATAGAAATTAGACAATATGAATTATGAATTATTTTTTAAAATAAGTGTATTATTATTATTATTTTGGCTGCACTGGGTCTTCATTGCTGTGCGAGGGCTTTCTCTAGTTGCAGCGAATGGGGGTTACTCTTCATTGTGGTGCGCAGGCCTCTCATTGTGGTGGCTTCTCTTGTTGTGGAGAACAGGCTCTAGGCGCACAGCCTTCAGTAGTTGTGGCACGGGGGCTCAGTAGTTGTGGCTCACGGGCTTAGTTGCTCCGCGGCATATGGGATCTTCCCAGACCAGGGATCGAACCCATGTCCCCTGCATTGGCAGGAGGATTCTTAACCACTGCGCCACCAAGGAAGTCCCTGAATTATGAATTAGGAATGTGCAGATAGTATCTTCCAAGATGATAACATCAAAATCAAATGACTCCTTGCTTGCATAGCCTGAGTCTCAATTTTATTCAATGGCAGGATTAAATAAAACACTAAAGAGAGATTATAACACTAAAAAGAAACTATATTTGTTTATTATGTATTTGGAATTAAAAGCAGGGTCTTGAAGAGTTATTTGTACACCAATGTTCGTAGCAGCCTTATTTACAATAGCCAAGGGATGGAAGCAACCCAAATGTGTCCATTGATAGATAAACAGATAAATAAAATGTGGTGTATACATACAATAGATTATTCAACCTTAAAAAGGAAGGAAACCCTGCCACATGCTACGACATGGATGAACCTTGAGGACATTATGCTAAGTGAAATAAGCCAGTCATAGAGAAATACTGCATGATTCCACTTATATGAGGTAATCTAAAGTAGTCAAATTCCTAAAAACAGAAAGTAGAATGATAGTTACCAGTGGCCGGGGGAGGGGAAAATGGAGGGTGGTTGTTTAATGGGTATAGAGTTTCAGGTTTTCAAGATGAAAAAGTTCTGGAGATCTGTGTACAACAATATGAATATACTTAACACTACTGAACTGGACACTTAAAAATGGTTAAGATGGTTCATTTTATGATAAAAACCCATCTTCAACATGTACTGGAGGTGCTTATAAATTAGAGGACAGCAAACACTTTTCTGTAAAGGGGCAGAACAAAAATATTTTGGCTTTGCAGACCATAGTCTCTGTGCTTAACTACACGACTCTGCCATGGAATGGTGAAAGCCACAGAAAACAAGTAAATGAATGGGCATGGTTGTGTTAACACTAAAAACCTTACAAAATCAGGCAGCTGGCCTGCGGGCCACAGGTTTCTGACCCTCGCGAAAGCATGAATATCTAAATAAGAGACAAATATTAACACTTTGTAAACGCCAAGCGCTCCTCTACCCAAGAATTAGGAGTGAAACATTCTTGTTTTCCAGAGTCCAAGATTAGAGCAACAGCAAAAGGCCCAAGCAAATGCAACAAGACCATAACTTGCTTGTAGTAGGAAAACACTACACAAAAGGACACGTTAGGGCTTCCCTGGTGGTGCAGTGGTTGAGAGTCCACCTGCCAATGCAGGGGACACGGGTTCGTGCCCCGAACCGGGAAGATCCCACATGCTGCAGAGCAGCTGGGCCCGTGAGCCATGGTCGCTGAGCCTGCGCGTCCGGAGCCTGTGCTCCGCAACGGGAGAGGCCACAACAGTGAGAGGCCCGCGTACCGCAAAAAAAAAAAAAAAAAAAGGACACGTTAGCCCTGCTCAAGTGTATATACTTCTTTACTGATGAGCTTAATGATTTTAGAGCTTAACGATTTAGAGGAAAACTACAAATATTACAGCTGGAAGAGAGCTTGGGGATCATCTAGTACCTACCCTCTCCTTGAGTGGAGGAGAAACTGCAACCGGCTTATTACCCCAATCGGAGCTGTCACAGCTGGTGTAGGCAGGGCTGGGAACAGAGCACACCGCCACCCCACTCTGAGGTCATGCTTCTTCCTCCTCTCTATTTCCAGTCACTAGCAGAAGCCAGCCAGCCATCAGCTCTGCAGGAATTAGCTGTTTCATGCATGCTTTTCCACATGGTCTTGGCTTAACCCTGAAACTAATTTTTGCTCTTCACCAAGTTCAGTGGAGAAAATCAATAAAGACATACAAGGCCGCAAAGGCCTCATCTCATGAAATTCAGAAATGAAAGCGAGGGCATAATGATCTGTTCCCTTCCCCGTCGTGCCATGTGAAAATAGCATGTTTTTTTTTTGGCATTTAGGTAGTATAAAGAAACAGCAACCCAAGGGTGGAGGCTAGCAGCTAGATTCAATCTTCTTGGGGACCACAAAAAACAGGCACCCTAGTTAAACAACCAAAACAAATAACAAGCACACATCAAATACCAACAAATGAAGATGGAGGGTTGTGAAACAGATACGCTAGTGTGTGTTAGTTTTACAAAAGGAACTTTCACCTCATCAAAGGACTCAAGCCAGTGCAGAGAATTTTAGAACCAGAAAAGACAGAGAGATAAGGGGTCAAATCCTCCCTCCGCTTTTATGTATGAATTGGGCAAAGCCCTGGGAGTCAAGGTACTGCCTTCACAGATACTTACTGCTGGTCTACTGTATGGACCAAATCCTGACATTTTCCACACTCGCTCAACACAACTTGCTGGGTGGAGCCCCGCCCCGCCCTTGGCCCTGAACAGAGGCAGAACACTGGGTTAAGCCTGAAAGCTGGATGGCTCAGGCAAAAAGGAAAGGCCTTTATTGCAGTACAGGGAGATGGCTGAGCAGTGACACGCCTGCGTTACTTGGCATCTCCAGATCCCATGGGACCTGCCCTCAATTGCTAAAAGAGCCCGACCTCTGACAAAGACCAATGATTTCAGCAGTAATTAATGATACTGTCAAATTAATTAACCCAAGTCTTTGTCCACAGGAAAAAAAAACTCTCTGATGTCAATACTGCTGTTTACTAGTCCTTGATCAAGCTCCACAGACCCAAACCTTCAGTGGGGACACAGGGACACCACTGACAGATGACTCTAATATGTCCGCACCTATTAAGCCACCACCATTTGTTAACAAACCTTCTCACGGTAACATACCCTTCGATAATATGTCTAGCGAATTCACAGCTCTCCAAAATCTAGCATTCTTTTAAATAGATACAAGCCTGAGAACACCAGTGGATCTTTCACATTCCCTACAATACCTTTTTGATACCCTTTTGAATTATGGTGATGAAACACAAGACAAATGCTGTAGGATTTCATTAAGCCACTTAATAAATGGCCCTCATTAAAACGCCAGTTCCCTTGTCCTTGTCTATAAGGACTCCAACTAATCCAAATGCCCACATATACATTTCCATATTATCACTTTAGAGGATTCAGAAATATTTTCTTACACCTAGCACAGCTTTTGTTCCATTTAGAATAATTACCCTCTATCCCATTTCTGATTTTCAAGAAAAACAAGACACTTAACTGACCCCAGGAGGACCCTCTCAAGGGCATCAGGCTGCAAAAGCCCGTCTGTGAGCTCACAACTTAAGCTGATGTAATCTGCTACAAGAAGCTGACTTCTATTTTTAAGTTATACCCTTTTACTCTGCCTTCAAAGGGCACATATATCACACGTTGTAACTGCTCATAAAATACTTTGTGGCCTCCTCTCCCATCCATTTCCCTCCTGGGGTGCATCACACTGTCAGGAGCGTTTCCAATGGCAACAGCAGCCCAGCCCTGCCCATTTAAATGCATCCACCATTTCCCATTATTTGGTCTTCAGGAGAAGAGCTACACACGGCCCCACTCTCCAGGTGTCTTGTTTACCATGGTAATTTTGACAAGGAACAGATGACTAGCAGGGTCCTTCTTGAGGGCTGAGATCAAGCTTTCCCACCTCTTTGTATTTCCATCCCCAAAGATAGGCACTTAATAAATGCTTAGATTCCATATATATGGAATCTAAGAAAAAAAAATGTCATGAAGAACCTAGGGGTAAGATGGGAATAAAGACACAGACCTACTAGAGCATGGACTTGAGGATATGGGGAGGGGGAAGGGTAAGCTGGGACAAAGTGAGAGAGTGGCATGGACTTATATACACTGCCAAATGTAACACAGTTAGCTAGTGGGAAGCAGCCGCGTAGCACAGGGAGATCAGCTCGGTGCTTTGTGACCACCTAGAGGGGTGGGAGGGAGGGAGACGCAAGAGGGAAGAGATATGGGAACATATGTATATGTATAACTGATTCACTTTGTTATAAAGCAGAAACTAACACACCACTGTAAAGCAATTATACTTCAATAAAGATGTTTAAAAAATAAAAAAGAAAAGAAATGCTTACTAATCTTGCCACCGAGAGCTCTGTCATCGGGCCCATGTGCTCAAAGGGTGCCAGAATGAAACCAGATCATTTGCTTTGTTTAATTTTAAGTTTTTCATTCATCATTTCGGTCATGCTCACTGCGTGTTATTTAAAAAGTTGCTTAGCATCTTGAAAACACTAGGAAAAATGCCTTGGTTGTAAGTGAAAGTACATTTGATCTTGCTCTTCATTTATTTATACTTATTCTGCTCATTTCTAAAAACGAATGAAGAGCTCTGTAATTAACGTGGTGCTGTTACTGAGTCTGGCGGAGGTCAGAACAGGACATTTATTTCTCTCCGGTCCACTTCCCTCTTCACTCCCTGGGTATCCCTGTCTCGTCTGTGGCTCGCCCAGCCTCAAGGCTTGGGCCCTTCCAATCCCTTCTCCCCACTGAAATCTGAGCGAGCTTGTGAGAACACAGATTGGATCACTCCCTTCCCCTTCTCAACACCCTTCATTCCCCTCAGCCCTCAGGGAGATGTCCCTTCAGCTGTGGTCTGCTTATCTGCCCCCCACCCCCTTTGCCTTTCACACTCTGGTTGCAGGGATCTAAAAGGAGCTAATCTCATCCTGTTTGCCTTCACCTAAAGGCCTTTGTCCACGTTGCTTCCTCAGACTGGCACTCTGCTCTGCTGTCCCTAGTCCCTCCACCCTGCTCCTTCCCTCTCATCCTTCAGGGCTAGTTTAGATGCCACTTCCTCCAGGAAGCCCGCCCTGGGTGTTCCTGTGGCACCATGTGCTACCTGAGACAACGGTTCACCTTACCACACCGTGTTTACTTGCTCTGTCTCCAAGTGACTGCCCGGGACAGCAGGGCAGCCTCTGTGTCTGCTCACTCACTACTGTATCCCGCTGCAGGTGGCCTGGCACAAGGTGGGCTTCAATATCATTTGCTGGATGAATGAATAAATGAATAAGTGCACACTAAAGGTTGCAACCAGCCCGGGGCGGGGCGTCACACTTGCCAAGTATGAATTAGAATGTTGTTTCCTCAGAAAGTATGAACCCAAAGAACAGAATTTAGTTCAGGATTCATCAGTTAGAATGTGAGGGAGGCAGCTGGCTCTGAGGAGACTAAATTCCCCCTCCCACGGTGACTCCAAAGGAGCTGGACCACTCTCCCAGAGGACTCAGAAAACACATTTCAGTAACACTTTCCTGAGAGATAAATGGAGACTCTGTTTAAAATGGAATCCCATTGGGACAAAACACTAAAGCTGACTCAAAGTTGAGATTCATGCTATGAACTCCATGCAAATAGCAACCTCCACAATTTAAATTCATTCCAAAGAGGGCAGCAAGCCACAAACTAATAATGCTACTTCTTACCTGCAAAACCGTATATATCAATTTCCCAAACATTGTAAGGTCAGTTGCATGTGGCGGGAAAGCTCTACAGGTGTGAGAAGGCATGAATCTGGCACTCAAATGCCATGGCTCGCTTCTGGCCATCTGATATGGGTGCTAACTTGGACCAGGTGCTGGGCTTGCCCTGGGATTGTGGCAGTAAAGAGAACTAACCGTGTCCCTGTCCTTGTGGAGAGTCTAGTCTAATCAAATATACACTTGAATACAGACTTCTTTTAAAAAATTATTTCTCTAAATTCTAAGTACACCATGTTCAGCTATTAAATTAAATCCAGCACACATGGGATTGTGGAGTAAGGCATTGCTTCAGCTACTTCTGCATGGCAAAGGATTTTTTTTATTTTTAAAAAACCCATATTTTCCAAAATCGACAGATTGATGACACTACAGAGTGGGTAATGTTTCAACATTCAAACCGAATGACAAAGGGCTTGGTTTATTTCATCCTTACACAGCTAGTAACCACCCTTCAAAACAAAACCAAATAAACACAATTTCATGTGAAATTCTCCTGCCTTCCAAAATAATTTTATGTTTACTTTATTACCTAGCACATAGAAAGTGCACAATAAATGTTTGTTGAATGAATAAATCACAGGAGAGTTGTTACTATGAAAATGCTTTCGTCGATTTTAGGTATGTTCTTTAATTCCCTTCCTTTTCTCTCTTAAAGAAAAAATTATGCATATTTTCTAGGATTCTGACTTTCATTTCCCTGTCTGATCTTGTGCTAGTTACTTAGGTATCGTTTTCCTCCTCTGTAAAATGAAATCTGTGTCTTGGTTATTGTGAGGCTTAAATGAGGTAACAGATAGAGAGTGACTGGCATCACACCCTGCAGATAATGTTGGGTTTTTTGTTTCCTTTTTCCTTTTTTAACCTTTCCACTCCATCCTCCTCCAACCCCCAAATAAAGTGTCAAAGACAAACCAAATTAACCAGCCTGATTAAAAAGTCAGGAAATTTCAAATGTAGCCTGGGCTTGCCAACATCTAGCGATCAACCTTTGAAAAGTTTTATTTACTATTTTGGGGCCTAAGGTTTTCTCTTTTATAGAATGAGTGAGTTTCACTAGCTCATCTTTAAGGAACTTCTCAGTTCCGATTTTCCACGAGCTCAGAAACCTGCCTTACTAAGGAATTGGATATTGCTAACACACTAATGCCATCTACGATCAGAAAGAAAATGGACTCTGAGTCCCTTCATAGAGATGGATTCTAAATTACAAACCAAAGTAAAACTTGCCTTTTAAAAGAATTTGTGTCAATCTAATACCTGGGTCAACAATTGGTGACCCTATTATTAAGCAACAGAAGGTCCCTCTTTTCCCCCTCTCCACACATTCCCCCCATCCTCCCACATCCCACACATCTAACCTCCTGCACACCAGCAGGGTTTCCCATTCACAGCTCTGCAATGATGTACTTAGAAATCTAGGTATTTTAAGCAATACCACAATTACAAATGGATCATTTGAAATGAGTTAGACAATTGACACAATATTATGTCAAACCTAACATTTGCTTGATTTTTTTGGTCTTTCATACCCTGAAATATATCCAAGTCGACCAAACAAAGACCTACCAAGGTTATACACACACACACACACAAATCTCGCTGCATTTTCATAAATATTCAGTGTATGACTGCCACCTAGTGGTGCAATGTATCCTCGCAGGACCAAATCTCCAAACAGCTAAATGAACACGGACACTTAAACACACAATGAAACATTGTTCCTCTGCTGCTCACCAGTCATTTCAGGGAAATTTAAGAGCATATCCATCTCCTCAGCTATCTATTTTGCCCATACAAATAGCTGAAGGGTCTGCTGCAGATGGAGTCAATGCCACATTATTTAATCCTACAACTAAACGCAACAAAGGTGCATTATTACTCTATTAATTTTAATATTCATTAGCAATTAAAAAGGATTTCCCCAATAGTCTGTTCTTACCTTCCGGTTTCATTTGGTCTAATCTTGATTTTTAGTTATGCATGAAGAAGCATCTACAAGTGACAGCCTTACAAAAAGTGCACATTACATGAAAATCTGACTTTAATTAAAACCAGTTACTAAATCCCAGCAATTTCCAGCTGTCTCTTCTATCTTATCCTTAGAGAATTATAGATCACATTAATTGGTATTCTGTCACGTAAAGAGACACCAGCAATGATTAATTGCATCCTTGGTGCTTTTGATTTACATCTTCTTTACTAGAGGGATTCAAATCACATCTCATTACCTTCCAGCAGGTACCCCTTTTGTTAACCCTCATGAAATCTCCTACCTTCCTGAACTTCTCCATTTGCTTGTAGAGGTCTGGATCAAGCTCCTGGGACACGTCCTTCATCCATAATAACGCCCCTCTGTATTCAGTCCGGCACTGCTCCATGCGGTTCACGGTCAGCCAAGTGTCCGAGATGGCCCGATGCCGGAAAGTCTCCACTTCTTGGTGAAAGCGACACAAAGGATTTCGCAAGGCCAACCTAGACAAGAGGGTAAAGCCACAATAGTGAAACTAAGAGGGCCAGCAATCTGAATCCTTGATAGTTTACCAGTCTTAAACTCATGAGCCTAGAATAGTGCCTGAAACATGGCCAAGGCTGCAGAAATACTTGCTGAACTATAACTGAAAAGTATGTGAGCTGATGAGTCAACCAGAGATGATTATCCATGTGCTGATCCCTTAGATTACTGTTACTTAACTATCACTGGGGAGTCTCTCCATCAGTATTGTTGGGGGTGGCCTCATGCCCGGGCAGAGTACTTCTTTAAAGCTGGAACCAATCTTGTGTTAACGGAGGAAGGTCAAGGCATGACTATTTCCCATTTCTTGGCCACTCCCTGCCCTCTGCCTCCCTGAAGCCTGGCTCTTTGGGAAGGCATGGATGTGTGCAGGATGAGGTCTCCCTGTCTAGGCCATTCTGGATTACTCTCCAAAGGCCAGGGCATCTGCTGCTTGCTTCAATAGTCACAGAGAATGAAGTACGAACAGAAGCATCTTTAAATGGTCTAGGAAGTGGGAGAAGTACATTTACTGAGGGTCTACTGTGTTAGGCACTTTCAGATAGGTTATGTGATTTGATTCTTATTTAAAAACAAAAAACAAACTTAAGGATACTACACCAGAAATGAATGTATATTATACAACGAAGTGGGTATAAAATAATTATAATACTGGTCATAACATACCATTATTTATTCAGCAAAAATTGTTTGATGCATATCAAACTTTGGATAAAATATTTATTTGGGAGGGGAAGGAGGATAGTGCTTCTTTCATCTTCCTCCCCCAAATGAGTAATGTCAGATGAATTATACTCTTAAAATACAGTAGTCTCCATGAAGCTGTGGGGCATAGGTTCAAAAAATAAAAGATTAGAATTTACGTCTCAATTTAAGTGCAAACTTGTTAAGGTGAAGGGAAAAATGGTGTCAGTGAGCTGAAGTCAGCTCTTGGCAGCTCCATCAATGTCTGAAGACATATGCAGAGCGCTCTAAGATTATAGATGGGGCAATAAACTGTTTAAAAGAAAAAAATTCTTTTTACTATTTTCTCTGGTTTTCCTCTTATCTGTAAAGCATCATTGTTAAATATTCAGCACTTCTCTAAAAATAGCTTGCTCACATCATCCTACCTAGATGTTGCAGGCTGTTTTCAAAAACATATTGTTGTGCCATAAAGTAAGCTTGTGTTTTATCACCATTGGATTAAATTTAATACTCACTTTTCATCAAACTGAATGGGCTGTTGTGGCAATGACTACCAAATAAGTCAGTAAAACAAATGCTGGTATGAAGGTTTATAAAATTGGAGACTTCTATTTAAAGAAAGAGTCCTCAGCTGTTCCTCTAAGAATCCTGTTCATTTCTGGTCTCCTTTATCTCTTCTTTTAGAGTTTGCCAATTTTTCTAAACTGGCTGAAACAGAGTCTTGTGAATAAAATATTCTTGATTTCTTTGACTGTTATAAAGTTAGAAACCTTTGAAGATATAATGACATGATGATAGGTGTTCAGATCTTGAAGAAAAGAAAGAGGCATATAAAGTCACCTCATTTTTTTCTGTAACTTGTTTCATATAAAATCAGAAAGGTGAAAACCCATTCACTTGTGGTATAAGGGACTGAGTCTAGACCAAGAAAAAATCCAATAACCGGAAACATCAAACTTCAGTGAAAGACTGGCCCACGTTTCCATTCACTAAAATCTACCCAATGGGAATAATTAATAAAGCACCTAAAGGTCTAATCCAAAGACGTTTTATTCTTTAGTAGGAAAAGGTAGAAGTGGACACTAGCGGACAGAGGGCTTGGGTTAAACGTATCATGGCATGCCCAGATAATGGAATAATATGCTATGGACGTTTTTAAAAAGGTATACATGGACATAAAAAAAGTTAGGATTATTTGAACAAAAAATCAATTGGCTAAATAATCAGTATGCAATACTATTCAAAAATTGTATGGTATGCTGCTGTTTATATTAAAAATATATTCTGGCAAATCCCAAATTATGTCCATTCGAGGTTTGAGAATTCAACTTTATGGGAGTTTTATGTAATCTTCTTACTTTCCTCATGTGCAGAGAGGTAGTTTGGATTTCATGTGCCTCATGAGCAGTTGAGTACCATGGAATCAGAGTCATCTTGAAGGAGGCCACCTTCCAAATTGCAAGCTGTCCAAGCTACATTAATTTATGGATACAGGGCAGTTTGCTGGTTTACAGTATCATTTACATTGTTTTGGTTGATTTCTTTTACTGTTTTTGTCTGTATCCAAAGGTTAGACTATATAAACTTAAGGTACCATATGTTCTGTGAGATAACTTTGTACAAAACTATGCAAGTGTATAACTGGATAGCAACATTATAAAATAATTATATGATCAGTAACAGTAACTCTTGTGGTGATTGTGTCCAAGGATTTGGCTTGTTTCCCATAAATGGATGGTAATCTTGGCATGAAGGTATGTATAAGAATTTTTCCCACTGAAATTAGTGATAATTATATGTATAATTTAAGAAATATATAATGCTTATATATTTATAAATAAATATATAAGAATTTATGAAAGATTTTTCAAGAATCAATGATCCTTGTAAGACTGGGGCAAGCGTATATGCATTGAAAGTATCTATCAAGGGGTTAAAAGCAAGTCAATCTCTATTAGCAAAATTTGGGTTGTTTTTAATTTTCTCCTTTTGGTCTGTTCCTGTTTTAAAATTTTTCTAGAATGAGTATGTATTATTTTTGCAAGGAAAACAGTTATAAATAAGATTAAAAGGTGCAATTAAAGATTATAAACCAACGCTTCTCTTGGAAAACTGGGGTAGAGAACTATTGGAAATTGTTGCATTCAACTATGAAAGTTGGGGTCCAAATGTCATTAGAGTGAACCAGAATGCTCAGGAGGGGGAACCACTGAAAAATGCACACGTTTGGTTCTCTTTCTTTCCACCCCACCTTTCTTGGATCTTCATAGGAACACCTGTATAACAGGTGGTGGCCTGCTTTTGGCCCACTGGGAGAGAAAGCAGTGAGGAAAAATTAACAGCAGAAGAAAATGTTGGACAGTTTGGGCGAGTGAAATTTTTGTGGCCCGAATATTTTTGGAGACTACCTACAAGCCTTATTTAGGTATGAAGTCTGCCTAATATTAGTGACTGACATTTTGGGGGGCTTGTTAGTTACTGGGGAAGGAGGAGGAGAGAAGGAATGTCACCTTCTCAGATACAAAGTGTGACTCTGTGCAGTGGCTCCTGTTTATTCTACATGGACCGTGAACGTAAGTTATGGCAGTGTTAAAAAAGAAATCACTGATCTATTACAATTTTCTCTTCACCAGAGCTTCTCAAAGTTGAGTGTGCATGGAAAACAACTGGGGACCCATTAAAATGCAGATTTGGATTCAGTAATTCTGGGGTGGGGCCTGGATTCTGCATTGCTAACAAACTCTCAGGTGAGGCTTTTGATGCTGCTGATCTAGGGTCTGAGCAGAACCGCGGAGGGCATCTTGAACAGCACCCCTCTCAAGCTAACTGCCCCCAGAGGGCACTCGGGGAACCCTTCTGCCTGGTCTCATTAGGCTCTTGCTTTAGTCAGCTGCTGGAAGGGGATTGGATGGATTGCTATGAAGAACACTGAAGGTCAAATATAAGCCTAGGATAGCACTCACAGTGACTGGTGTATAACTATAGACCAGAAGAAACAGAAAAACATTTTTTAAAAGTTAATAGGGAAGGAAAAAGATTATACATGTTATCTGAATCAGAGTTAAGTACGAACAGACTAACAACTGTGAACAGAGGAGCTCCTCAATCACAGGCAAGAGTCTTCTAAAGCCCAGTAGGAGGTTCCCTTCATGAATGAGTGGGTCCCAGGTTCTCAGGAGACCTCCCCCAACAACAGAGCCCCAGTGCAGGCCACACACCTTTGCTGGGAAGAAAAGCAGAGGGCCTTTCCTGTCGCTTGCATCATTTTTCCTGCTCTGGTTTTATCCTGGAAGCCTTGGGATCGGAGAAATTTTCCCAGTTCGTTTTCTTCTTGAGACAAGACTGATGGAGAAAAGACCAAAAGGAGTCATGAACAATGAACATTTTTATGACAGAGAGGAGAGAGACAAATCACAAGGTCCTCTCTCTTCTAGAGGCAAAAACGAGATGAAATTAAATCCAAGTGGAAGGCTACAAGGTAAGCCTCCACCGCATTTAACTTTCATGCTGTTCTTCCATTTACGAAACGAGAGATCAAATTCACTTGAGTGCATCTGTCAGTGCGTTTGGTGCTCTGTAATCAGAACCAGAAAATGACCTCTGTACTGAAAAGCGAGCTGATAATGTGCTGCTTCGAGCTGAAATAAAAGAGTTGGGTCTGTCAAGTATGACTGTGGGAATCTTTTGTGGCGGCCTATAATGTAGGGCCAGTTTCCCCCTATTATTCCCTCTTCCTGACTTTTTGATCCCTGCTTTCTGAGTTACATTCCACTTGATTGTAAAGCAATTCAAATACCTTATCCATGGCATAGGTCTTGGCTGGAGCAGGGGGTGGAGGTTGAGGGTATGTAGGTAATCAAGTTGGTGACTTGGTGGATTTTTAAAATGCAGGGCTGGAACACAATCTGAATTGCTAATGCCTAATCTTGACCTTACTCTTTGTTCTTATTTTATAAAATTGAGGTATAACTGACATACAACATTGCATTAGTTCCAGGCGTACAACATAATGATTCAATATTTGCATATATTTGGCCTTATTTTTTAAAGACAACCTCAGAGGGTGCTATTGGTGAGAAAGTGACTGGTACAAGCTCTCCACAGACTGATTTGGCAGTAAATATTAAAAAGTCAGAATTGTACACATCTTTTGACGTTGTACTTCTGTTAGGAGTAAACTACGTCCTGAGGAAGTAGTAAAAATGGGCACAAAGATGTATATACAGATATAATCATAGCCTAGTTATTTATAGTAACAAAACATTCTCTTTCCCTACCTTGGGGACTGATTTGATCAATGCAGTGCATCCACACAATGGATGCATGGGCTGCTAGGCAGCTACTGGTCCGAATACACATTCACCAACAGCTGAGCCACAGGCAAGCAGTGACATGGAGCTTCCCAGAATGGTTTTTCTCTGAACACAGACTTTGCTAGGGACACACTTTGAACACTACTCTTATTTCACATTTCTGTACTGACGCATTTACCAATCATTTGTCTCTAAAAATGCTTTCTAAATGCTACCAGGATTCTTGTCTGCTTTAATGAACAATCCAGACTTCTTTCAGAATGCATCCCATTCCTGACACTATCCCCCCAACAACAGCTGTAAAACATTAGCCAGGAACCAAGAATCCAAAAGTGAAGGTTAAAGCTACGACTGCTTCCTTATTAATTTGTGACTAGCTTACACTCAACATTCCACGGAGAAGAGGCTTTAGAATCCATTCTTCCTGATGGTCAGTGACTACCCTCCTTCCTCTTCTGTTTCTCAAAATCAAGTTCATTGGTTAAAGCCTAGCTCAAAAGCTACTTCCTCTGTGAAGCAGGTGATCCCTCTTTCTCTGTGACAGCAGCGCCCTCTCGGCACCAGGTACTGGGGTGTCCGTGGGTGGGCAACGTGTCTATCTTTCCCGTGAGAACCTAAGCTTTCTCAGGACAGGGACCTCATCCAAACTATGGATTCCCAAGACTGAGCATAGAGTCTTATTCAGTGCACTAATGAAATGCTTGTGAAATTGAACTAACTATAACTTCTGCCTTGTTATCGCTGTATACTCCACTCTAAATATTTATCTGATACTTATGTCCTGGTTCTAGGTAATTTTTTTAAATTCCTATAATTATATGAAGGTTTGTTGTTTTTTAATACCTTCCATTCTTCCTCCTCTCCACTTACTAATATGGGACTCAACTGCACAATAAGGAAAAATTTCACACTTTTGTTTATAACAGTATGAGGCTACTGTCACCTTTTTTACCTTGAAACCTCAAGTCACGTACAAATGAACACATGAACTTAAGGCTAGGAAGAAACCAATTCATGGTACCTGAATGACTACAAGGGTGGTGAAATGTACTCTTTCCTAAATAAACCTAAGTAGACTGAAGCACTTGAGAATCCATTTTTGGTTATTTTACACACTTGAGGATTAAACTTGGACTGGAAAGGCACGCTTCATTTTAAGAGCTGGAATCTGGTAATGGGCAGCGCTCCTCAGAGGGTGGTGGAAAAAGTTTGAGTGGCATCAGGCTACAGGTTAGATGACTTAGTGATGACTGTGTCATCTTCCAAGAAGGAATGTTCATTCCTTAATTTTAATTTTAAAACTCAAATACTGAAATAAATTTATAGAAGTTTAAAATTCAGGTGCAATACAGGTATCAGATAACTCAAATGTTTCTACTTACAAGGTTTCACTCAACTGGGACTTAATTCAGAGACAAATAAAAATCTTTTCATGTTTAACTCCTAATTAGATTTTCAGATGTGCCCTGATAAGGGAACCAAAGAACTACAAAACCAATTAGCTTGGCAGCATTAATTCACTTAGCACCAATTTATGGATGATCTCATATGTACTAGGCACTGTTCTTGACACTGGGAATAAAGAGATGGACAAGACACATGAGGACCCTGCTCTGATGCAGTTTATGTTCAAGTGGCAGCAGACAGAAAATAAAAAATACAAAACTCAAAACAAACTCAAAACACAAGAAGAAAAATACCAGATTGGGGGCGGGAGGGTGGCGAGTAAGAGAGAGTGATTGGTAGCTGCTTTGGGCTGGGTGGTCAGGGAAGGCATCTCTGAGCAGATGACCATTAAGCTGAGCTCTGAAGGATACAGGGCCACTAGAGACAATGAGGGCAGGGACATCCCAGATGGAGGAAACAGTGAGTGCAAAAGGCCTCAGGTCACATCGTGGGTAAGAGCAAAAGTGGCTGGAGAGGTGAACTGGGTCAGATTGTGTAGGAATTTGTAAGCCATGGAGTAGAAGTATACATCTTACTTTCAGTACTTATTGGAGGCTTTTCAGCAGAGAAGCAATATGATCCAATGTACATTTTAATTTATTTTTAAAAATAAATTTATTTTATTTTATTTATTTAGTTTTGGCTGCTTTGGGTCTTCCTTGCTGTGCGTGGGCTTTCTCTAGTTGCGGTGAGCGGGGGCTACTCTTCGTTGTGGTGACTTCTCTTGTTGCAGAGCACGGGCTCTAGAGCACAGGCTCAGTAGTTGTGGCGCACGGGCTTAGCTGCTCCGTGACATGTGGGATCTTCCTGGACCAGGGCTCGAACCCACGTCCCCTGCATTGGCAGGCGGATTCTTAACCACTGTGCCACCAAGGAAGCCCCAATGTACATTTTTAAGAAACCTTTATTTTGAAATAATTTTAGGCTGATAGAAAAAATTGTAAATAGGATACAGAGTTCCTGTGTACCCTTCTTCCCCTAATGTTACATAACCATGGTAGAATGATCAAAATTAGGAAAAAAACATTGGTACAATACCACTACCTAAACCACAATCTTATTGAATTTTCCTAGTTTTCCCATTAATGTCCTTTTTCTTTTCCAGGATCCCACATTGAGTTGTCAAGCCTCTTTAGTCTCCTTCAACCTGTGACAGTTCCTCAGGCTATTTTGTCTTTTATGACCTTGCCGCCCTTTAAGAGTACTGCTCAGGAATTTTGTGGACTGTCCCTCAACTTGGGTTTGTCTACTTTCTCATGATTAGACTGGGGTTACAGACTTGGGGGAAGGAAACCGCAGAGGTGGAGTGCCCTTCTTAGTGTTTCATATCAGGGCTACCGGAGATCAACACACATTATTACTGACGGTGTTAACCTCCATCATTTGGTTCATGTCATGTCTACTGGATTTCCCCACTGTAAAATTATGATTTTTTCCTTTTGTAATTATTAAAAATTTGGGGGGTAAATACAGAAGACTATGTAAAGGTCCAGTTTCTCCTCAAACTTTCACTCACTAATTAAAACATCTTTCAGTTAATCTTGACTGCCACAATTCTTACTGTGGTATTTACCTAATGGTGATGCTGTGGTTCCCTCATTCTTTCTAGATTTATTAATTGCAATTATTTTATAAGCAAGAACTGTCTCTTCTCCCCCATTTGTTCTTTTTTGTTTTCTTAGAAATAATAGCAGCATTTAATAATGTGAATGGATATAAGCTTAACACAAAAGTCAGATATATTTTTATTCTCCAGCAGCAAAAATATAGAAAACATAATTAAAGAGGGGATTCCACGTAGAACTGTATCAAAGAAATATTACGTGCATAAGAATAAATCCAAAAAATGATACCCAATACCTGTAAAGGAAAAATTCTAAAACTCTGTGAAGCAGTATTCAAGAGTACCCAACTAAAAAGATATAAACTATGTTTCTGGATAGGAAGACTTAATATCATGAAAATATCAGTTTGTTTTTTTGTTTATTTCCATACACACTTAATGGACATTTATCTTACTTCATGGGCTCTAACCTAATACAATCAGTTATTTACTTTGTTGCTCAAATTGTCCCAGCTTTGACCACTGGGAGCTCCGGGAGATTGCTGACTACGCTCTGACTGCAGTGCAGATGGTGGGCTGGAGAAGGAAAAAGTGGAGGCAGGGAGATCAGTTAGGAATCTGATGCAGCAAACCAAGTAAGAGTGCTGATGGTGGCCTGAACTAAGGCGGTGGCTGTGAAGAGGTACAGCAGGGAGAATCTGAAAGCAAAGTAGGTGACAAAATGGACCAGCATTTGTGGCTGACTGGATATGGTACAGAGGAATATTGGGGGCAGTGTGTCATGTGTCTGGATTCCTCATAGCCACGACTATGGAGTTCTAGCCCTGGAGAAGTCTTAGCTCAAACACTTAGTAAATAGCAACACAGGTAATTTACAAAATTCTGCCTCTAAGTCCTAGGATTTTGTACTTCCGAAAAACAGTCTTCATAAAAGTTTACTAATGAAGGAAAATGCCCAACTGTTAATTTGTGATTACTGGAAAGGGGTTTGGCAGTAGTCAGAAACAAACTTCTCAGAGTTTAGTCTCAGAAATACAGAAATTGTACTCTTAAATGACCTACAAATGGAAGTTTAAAAACATACTAACGTACAACTTGATATTTAGTATTTCAGAGACAACTTTGTTGGTAATTATTTTAAGATGGGATGACGATAGGAAAATCTTGTTCCCTAAAAAACTCAATATCTGACATAGAAAACGTTCAGGAAGAAGCGCTGTCAACAAAATATAGTCAATGAATTAACTGTTGCCTTCTTTCTCCATTTGGTCATTTTAAAATTGGACATAAGAGAGCCTGGGCAATCAAATAAAAACAATGCCAAATCCCAAGATATAAAACTGAAAAAACTTTTTTATAATTAGGAAAATAAATGGCACGTACTTATCCATGGTAGACTCAATGTAAAATTCTTCTGTTATGGTATTTGCATTGAAAAACAGCCTATGTAAAGAATTTCTGATAAAATGATTAAAGACCCCACCCCACCAATTAAAGAGCAAAGACAGACACTCCTAAACAGTAGTTTCCTTGTCTTGCTTCCTAAACATATAAAATTATATATTAAGGCAAAATATCCAATTTCTTACTGTCTATTTGGTCAATATTCACACTTATGGCATACTTACAACAGATTCTCTTTTGATAGAGTACAATTGCTTTAGACAAGTCCAGACAGGTTCTCTGAATCGAGTGAAACAGCTATAATAAAAATACAAACAAAATGCTAAACAAAACAGACAGCAGTGAAATAAAAAACAAATTATATTGAATATAACCATAGCATTTGATTTGCCCACTAAAAACAAGATCGTATGCCTAAATGAGCTTGGTGTTACGTGGTGTACTGAACAGAAAATGTGACCAAAGCTTTTTAATATGCCCCTATTTTTCTATATTTATTAGAATTCATCAGCTCTGCGATCTACATTGAGATCTGCAGAAGGATGATTTCCTCCAGACATTGAAATAATAGCTGAAAACCAGAAATCCTAAGTGAGGGGCCCAATTAGAGGACTTGGTAAACCAGAGACCCAATATTCCTTCATAATCGAATTTATTTCTTTTACCACTTACTGTCTTTTTTTTCAGATGGAAGATCTGTCAATTAAGCATCTTATTTAAAACACAACATTAGCTTACTTTGTGATCCTAATGCATTTTATGGCAGGCTTAAACAACTCTATAAAAACAAACAAATATCAATCAGCTGAATGTTCTGTCTGCTTTGAAGAGATCTGGTAAAACCGAGTTTAGCTAGCAGCTCCTATCACTCATTATCTTCCCAATTATTTCATAAAATATACAGAGAAGAAACCTAATGTCATGCTATGGCCATAACAGAGAAAATTAAGGGAAAAGCAGGTGGGCTGTATGGAGAAGAATCTCACTAGATTTTAACTTACGGTGGTTCTGGTCTTTGCTTCAGAAATGGAGACAGTTCAAGAGAAGACAGAACAATTGTAAACCAACTATACTCCAATAAAAATTTAAAAAGAAAAACAGAAGACAGAGCAGAGACTTCACACTTTCTCCATCCTCTGTCCACCGACTCAGAGACCAGGGCTGCTATCAATTAGAAAACCTGGCAGACAAACATTATGCCTCTGAGGAGCCATCCAGGGAAGCAGGGCAAGGGATTCTTCTCTCTTCCCTGGCTTACTGGCCATGGTGATGTAGCAATTATGCGCTAGTACTACAAAGCACTTCACGGTTGGGTCAAAACAGAAGATCGGCTTCATGATATAAATGATCAAATGTTCTAATAAAAATGAATGCATGCATATATACTTGAAAGATTAAAAACCATTCCTACGAATGCTTAATATGATAAATCTTGGTCATGTAAAGTATAAATTTTACTAAATCTCATGTCATTACACTTCCTCCTCTACCTATTTAGGGAAAAAACAAAAACCCTTTACCATAAAACAAAACAGAAAATCAGCAGTCTGAGTATGTTCCTTAACAAATGCTTGATAACAGTATTCTGGGTCACAAACTATCAACACATTCCTGAACATAGGAGCAAGGACGTTAAAAAAAGTATGTTCAAGGGCTATTCTGCTGTTACTATTCACTTTTTAAAAACTGAAGTATAAATTAAATGCAATAAAATGCACACCTCTGGAGAGTTCAGTTCTGTGAGTTTGACAATTGTATACACTCTTGTAATCATACCCAAAGTAAGATAAGAAACATTTCCACTATCTAGTCAGTCTGCTCTGCTGTGGCAACCACTAAAAGACTTCTGTCACCACAGGTTAGTTTTGTCAGTTCTTGTACTTAAGAGCTGTTTTTCAGAAAATGATTTCATTAACAAGCAATTCTGACAAATATTTAAACTTAGTGAACATTTCTACCTGAGCTTCCCAACAGACTGTAATAGAATCTGACCATCATTACAGCTTGGCATACAAGCTTTCTTTGCCAGCAGAATACAAGTTCTTGTTTCATCAGCTAGTCTTCTATGGATAACTTAGTTGAAAAGCACATCAAAATGGTCTGCACATTGTTTTCACATGCTTTATTGGTGGAATCCATTCTCCTTCTCTATAAACATCAACATCAGTATTAAAACATTCCTGCAACAGAAATCTTTATCATGTGTAAAATGATTAGTCACAGTTAAGTACTTTGGATGCTATGTGCCTAGGACAGCAGGTATTTTGATTAAAGTACAGTTGGTTCAGTGAAAACGCTTCTGCAAGAACCTAAATATAAACATAAAATTACTGTATTGTGTTTCACGTGCTAGAAAATAACATATTCAATTACTTTTTGAGTAATGCTTGTATTTACTAGGTTGTTAAGAGGAAAAAAAGATAAATCTAGAAGATGTGAAAAGCATATGCAACTTACAATCATTTCAATTCTATTTAGAATACTAAAATCAGAATAGAGGCTTCCTGGCTCTACTTTTCTCCATTGAAGCAATCTCTGCTAGAACAGCTCTGTCAAACCCAGCTTCTGTTAGAACAATTCCACTGACAGAAGAAAGGGTTGGGAACTCATCTTAACTGCATTAACATGTACACTTATACAGTTAATACTTACTGAATGTGTACTGAGTGTCATGGAATCTGACCCCCTGGTGAAGGGAAGGCAGGCAAACAAACAGACACTTGAGATAATTCCATGAGAGATGAGTACTATGAATAGTGGCCCTGGGTCTGGTTCTACCGTCAGATGCACAGAATGAATCTTATCCCTCTTCCACATGACAGGCCTTCCCAGAGAACTGACAATTAACATATTTCCCCTCAACCTCTCTGTTCCAGAAAAACCATGGCTTGCACCACCCTGGTCACCCTTCTCAGAAAGCTTTATGAAATCTCGAGCTTTTGATTTTTGTCTCATTAAGTGTTCAGCTCAGTAACTTTAGCTTATGTATTAAATTTAGATATCATTCTGAATTCTTATCAGACCACGTGACATGTTATCTCTCTCTGTGCCCTGTCATTCACAGTGTTGAATGTTGTATGTTGAACACATACAGTGCTAAGTACGCTTTTTAAATTTTGG
The DNA here is from genome assembly GCF_963455315.2 of Globicephala melas. NCBI lineage: Eukaryota > Metazoa > Chordata > Mammalia > Artiodactyla > Delphinidae > Globicephala > Globicephala melas. The sequence continues at coordinate 61,412,575 of NC_083322.1, forward strand.
GTTTTTTAAAATTAATTTTTCTTGGAGTATAGTTGATTTACAATGTTGTGTTAGTTTTCTGCTGTACAGCAAGTGCTTTTTAAATTCTGATCTAAAGTACTGGCAGAATGTCCAGCAATCAGGGAATTAGTGGGCCTTTAACCAGTTGTACTAGTATTCAAGGATCATTCAGATATGAATTCAGCTTACTGTATTATTAACTAGTTTAATTAAATATTGGTTAATTCAATTCTAGAATTTTCCAGGATTCAATACAAGCTTATTAGACTCACTTTCCAGGATCTTTTGCCGTCATCCTGTTTTCTTTTTTTTTCTAAATGTAAACATTTGCCTGACCCTAGTGTTGCTATCACTGGCAATGGCTCTTTGAGTGCATTAATGTTTTTCAACAAACATTTATTGAGAATTTACCACATTCCATGCATTCCAACGAAGTGCTTGAAAAACAAATTAACTGAGGCATACTGGGGGTTACAGGAGAATTTGTGGGTTTTTAAAAAATATGCTGGGATTGAGTTAATCTGATCCTAGATTTTCCTTATGAACTAGCTTTTTGCAGTATGTTTTCAAATACAAAGCACACCTATGCTTGCCCCCGTGAATACATTCTCAGACCCTGAGCCTAGCAAGGTGGCTGTGCTGGGGCTGAGGGCAATGAAGCGCTCACCTCCAGCTTGGCATCCAGGTCTGCGTCGGAGGCAACGACGTGTTCGTCTTCCTTCTTCCCTGTGGCTTTAATAAAGGCCTGCTTCGTTTCCCAATACTTCTGCTGCATCTTATTTACAACTGATTTATCTTGAGCATATCGATCATGTAAGTCCCAGGGATAACTGCTAAAAGGCATTCGAAGAGCCATTTTACTCACGACTTTCAAAAAAGTTAAGATATTATAGTGTGAACAAATGTATCCAAACATTTACAACATTAATAAACATATAAGTACTTTCTTACATGGTTATTACACCAAAAGGTTAATCAAGTCTAACTTATACCAAAACCTTAAAAGTTAGTGAGGAAATTAAGAAACTTTTGCAGGAAATTGAGAAACTAAACCTTGAGGAGTTTAGATATCCAAAGACTGGACACACTCCTTTCAGAAGTAGACAAAGTGAGGCCAAGTCAGGCAAGGTGACTGCCTCAAGCACCCCAGTGAGTCAGAGATAAAGCCGAACACCAATGTTCTCTCCAGCCCAGCATTACAGCCAACAATGAAGTGATGGCAGAAAAGTAGAGATAAGGGGCTGAAAAACAGCATACATCAAATCTGTATCACAGAGGTACCTAACACAGTCAAACTCATAGAATCAGAGAATAGAATGGTGGTTTCCAGAGGTTGAGGAGGAAATGGGAAATTACTAATCGACGGGCATAGAGTTTCAACGGTGCAAGGTGAATAAGTTCTAGAGATCTGCTGTACAACACTGTGCCTAGAGTTCACAGCACTGTATTCTACACTTAAAAGTTTGTTAAAAGGGTAGATCTCATGTTTAGTATTCTTACTACAGTCAAATAAAATTTTGAAAAATAAAAAAGTATTAAAAAATTGATTATGGGTTTCTCATACTAAAACTTTAAATTCTTAAACATAAATGCTTAAAATACTGATAGGAAGCCATTCTTCAGGAACAGCACAGTGAAGATCATATCAAAAAGTATGTAAGGAAGAAATTGGAAAAAAAATCAATTCAGAATGAAATGGAGTTCTGTAAAAGTGACCAGGGTACCCAAATATTGACAGAAAGTTTGCCACTGGTGTTCCATCCCTCCTTGCTTTGTCTACGCCTCCCTCCTGTCTAAGGTTACCGTCCAAAAGCTCACACAGGACCCCCAGGCATCTCCCTCTGCAGACATGTAACTTCTTCCACCCCATCCCATTAGCACTCAAAATGTGCCAGACTTGTGTCCTAAAACAGAAATTGCTTTATACTACTATACCAAAATATGTATCTCAAAACTCGATGATTTACACTCTCCTGCCAGATAACATTTACAAGTTTCAATTCACACATTTGTTCTTAAAAAATCAGTTTCAGATGACTTCCTTAGCAATGGTTATCTTTGGAAAGAGGAGAAGGATTATGGTTTACTTCATGTCTTTCTGCATCATTTCAAAGCTTGGAATAAGTCCAGATATTTCATGTACAGGCATGATGACTGTACTTAATAATATTGTATTCAACACTGGAAATAGGCTAGGAGAGAAGCATTACTCTTCATGTGCACTCATCACACACAAAAAGTGGTAACTATAAAAGGAGATGATATGTTGGGACTTCCCTGGTGGGGAAGTGGTTAAGACTCTGTGCTCCCAATGCAGGGGGCCCAGGTTCGATCCCTGGTCAGGGAACTAGATCCCACATGCATGCCACAACTAAGAGTTTGCATGCCACAACTAAGGAGCCCGTGTGCTACCCACCTGCTGCAACTAAAGACCCAGAGCAACCAAATAAATTAATTAAATTTTAAAAGATGGTATGTTAACTAGCTTGACTGTAGTAATCATTTCACTATGCATATCAAATTATATTGCACACCTTAAGTATATATAATTTTTATTTAAAACATATAAATAAAAACCATTTTGTTATGAGCTTAAATCAGAGAAAATAAGATGAAAATATGTATAGCTTTTATGTAAAAGATAATCCCTCTACACAGTATGTGCATTAAAAGATGGTAAGAATATACTCCCCCAAACTGTGGCTATTTCAGGGGAAAGGAATTTTAAGAGCGGGGACTAGGATGGATTTCTTTCTATTGAGGTTTTTGTTTTTGTTTTTTTTTGCGGTACGCGGGCCTCTCACTGCTGTGGCCTCTCCCGTTGCGGAGCACAGGCTCCGGACGCGCAGGCTCAGCGGCCATGGCTCACGGGCCCAGCCGCTCCGCGGCATGTGGGATCTTCCCGCACCAGGGCACGAACCCGTGTCCCCTGCATTGGCAGGCGGACTCTCAACCACTGCGCCACCAGGGAAGCCCAGTTTTGTTTTTTTTTTGGTTAAAGGTCATGGATTAACAACAAAAAAATTCTATTTCGAGGGGGAAAAAACGACTTTAGAGGTCATTTAGTGAACATGCCTCACCCGTTATTTAACAAATGAGGAATCTTAGGTTTCAAAACGTTAAGAATCTTGCCCAAAATCACACAGGATTAAAATCCAAGGCTCTAAATCCCAGCGTAGTGCGCATTTCAATGTTCTCTGCAGCCCTTGTATTTCAGCAGCAAGAAATGAAGTGGCACAGTAATGGGAGAAGGACTATGGGGAAGGGCTCATCTCCTGGGACTCTCCAATCTCTCCTAGGTGGATGACAACTACCTACTTCCCTGAGCCTGCTGCCAGGATATGACAGCCATTACGAGGGTCACAGGATGAAGCCATCCTTTTGTCTTAATGAGGCAAGCTGGAACAATTAAAAAAATAGTCTGACAACACTTACAGAGCTGTCAGATGGGGATACTCAGGGAAACTAAATCCCTTAGCTATTTATTAATTACCTTTTAAAGCTCATTACATTTTAAGACATGCAAAGTACTTTTAAAGTTTGACATTTGATATTACAGAGGACTTGGACCTGACTGCTTCTCTACTGAGAGAGGAGGGATTAAGAAGTATATTCCTTGGGGTGGTAACCGTAGCGCAGCGGTTAAGAATCCGCCTGCCAATGCAGGGGACACAGGTTTGAGCCCTGGTCCAGGAAGATGCCACACGTCGCAGAGCAACTAAGCCCATGCGCCACAACTACTGAGTCTGCGCTCTAGAGCCCATGAGCCGCAACTACTGAAGCCCGCGCACCTAGATTCCATGCTCCGCAACAAGAGAAGCCACCGCAATGAGAAGCCCACGCACCGCAACGAAGAGTAGCCCCCGCTCGCCACAACTAGAGAAAGCCTGCACGCAGCAACAAAGACCCAACTCAGCCAAAAATAAATAAGTAAATAAATAAATTTATTTTAAAAAGTATATTCCTTATTATAATCAATTGTACCTTTGAAAAATGAAAATATGCAATGCACTTTTTCATGATGCAAATTAAAGAAGGTAAAAAACGACAAAGATCTGCTTGCCCAGTGGATCAAGGTTTCAGAAGGGTTCAGAAACACTGCTTGTAACAGAACTGGAATTTATAACTGGTTTAACATGCTGTTAGATGCTTTATAGGCATGTGAAAGGCAGTGATAACACTGTCATGTAATTACCACATCTATTTTATTCAGCATCATCTACTTCCAACCATGACTGGCTCCTGAATGTTCATGAAGGTTGAAGTCATGACTATATATTAATGAGTCTGAGTTATTTTTATTGTTATTTTATAGCCGCCCTATATAAAATTCCCTTATAACCCTAATACTTGAAGTTGTAAATAAGACAGATTAAAAAATGTATCAACTCATTACACTGAAAAAAACGGTGGTAAGAAAAGCCATTGTTAGATTCTCAGGAGAAAGTTACACATAAATGAATTTCTTAGAGAATATTTTTGATTATTGGTTTTCATATTACATTTAGTAGGGATACTGAAAACTTGACTATACTCAACATTGGGTATAGGCTAACATGTTATTTACTGCTATTGTGACTCTTGATTTTTCCATTCAGTAGACATTTATTGAGCATATACTACATGCTTTCTTCTTTCATTAGCCTCTCCCAGTTCAGAAGAGACAACAAATTACTTACCATTTGTGTCCTGACATGTTTCCTTCTTCTTCCTTTTCTACTGTTGATGATTTGGGGAGAAGGGACAGGGAAAAAGCATGAGAGGATAAGTTATATTATAACCTGAAATAAAACAAATATGTTTAACAGTTACACACTATATTATAATTATACATTAATTTGACACATATAAAGTTTTTCAATCTAAGCCATTTCTAGTTGTATCTTGGGGGCCAAACATTATTACACAGTATCACTGTACCCCAATGTCTAGAGTAGTTTAGTTAAGTAACACTGGAAGAAATATCCTCAATGAAGTTTAAGAAGTGAACAGGCAAGTTGAATGAAAAAAGCAGGTTGCAAAAGACTACATAAAATATGAGACCGTAACATTCCAAACAATACTCTATATTGTTGAAATATACAAACATTATAGAGTGAAGGTATAAAGAATTGCATATGAAGGACGAACACTAAATTCCAAACAGCAGTTACCACTGCAGTGGGGATGGGGAATATTATTTGAGAGGAGTATACAGGGACTTTGTACCCATAATATTTTCTTTGATAAGCTAGGTGGTGAGTATACTGCATCTGTCTGTCTCTTTACAGATTTTAAATCTTTCATAATCAGTATTTCTAGAAGGTAAACGAACACATTGCAAAAACAAAAACAAACAAAAAGAATTGATAACCCAGAATAAGATACCAAGAAGGGTACAAAGGAGGAAAATGAGATTATTTCAGTTTTGACCAACCAAGTACTGTATTTTCATCTCATTAGTAAATATGGGAGTCACTTGATGCCTTTGCCCCTCACTCCACTTGCCCCCCTCGTGGGAGCTAGCCAACCGCAGGGAGGGGCAGAGACAGCCAGCCCAGCCACACTTGCCTACCAGTTACTGGAAAGAACGGAGAGTTCGCTACCTAAAGGAATGGCCTCTGACCAGACACAGACTGCTGGCCACTGGAGTGAATGCTCAGAGTGTGAATGCTCTGTCTACTTCAACAACATAAACCCAATCGTTCTCCCTCTGCCTCAGAAAGGGTCCTAACAACCAGGATCCCTAAAATGATCAGAGTTTCCAAGGCTTTTTTTTTTTTTAATTTATTTATTTGGGTGCACCGGGTCTTAGTTGCAGCACATGGGATCTTTGCTGCCGCATGCAGGATCTTCATTTGCGTCATGCAGGTTCTTTAGTTGCAGCATGTGGGATCTAGATCGTTCCCTGACCAGGGATTGAACCTGGGTCCCCTGCATTGGGAGCGCGCAGTCTTAGCCACTGGACCACCAGGGAAGTCTCTCCAAGGCTTTTAAAAAATGTTTTGAGGGAACGCAATTGAGGTGTTGATAGTCCAGGCTTCAGGTATGGGGACAGGAAAGAGGAAGGACATTTTCTTAGAGTGTCCGGATGCCTCTGAAATGACAGCATCCCGTAACCAGCATCTCTCTTCTTCCTGGAGAGCATCCATGTGCTTTTTGGCCATTTGCATATCTTCTTTGGAGAAATGTCTATTCAAGTCCTTTGCCTATTTTTTTAATTGGGTAATTTTTTTGTTATTGTATTATAGGAGTTCTTTATGTATTCTGGATACTAACCCCTTCTTTGATATATGGTTTGCAAATATTTTCTCCCATTTGGTAGGTTGCCTTTTCACTGTTGATTGTTCTGTTTGCTGCAATTTTTTGATTAATTTTTGATTATTAATATATTTAACAATGAGTTCTTTATAGTATAATAGATAATAAAAATCACTAAACAAACTGCCCTTCTCCTGAACTTTCAGGCTAGTCCCAGATTATGATGCCATACAGCAGTGTTCCTCACGGTATTGCTTACAAGTCAGTTACGCAGGAATCTTCTGGGGTGTTAATATGAAGATTCCTGGGCCCCATCCCTTACCTACTGAACTAGAATTTCTGGAAATGGGTTTGGGAATCTGCATTTGTAACAGGTTTTGCAAGTGATTCTTAAGCACATTAAAGTTTGAGAACCACAGCTAAATGGCACAAAGGAAAAATCCTCTCTTGAAATAGATCATTCTTGAACAAACTTCTGGATTATATAAGGCACTTGAATAAAGGAATCACGGGTGGCAAAATCAGGTCAGCCTACAGGGGATATCTGAACGTCTCATGAGATGGCAGTTGCAGCCAGCACTTGCATCTCTTTTAATGTATGTTTCAGTCCCATACACCAGGGACAATTAATAAACATTTTAAGATTTACTGACAAAATCCATCTCATCTGGTCTATCACCTTCTAAATCCACAGTATCAAAAGAACTACTTAAAAAAATTGTTATAATTCTCATCTGTTCATTCATTTCATTTCAACAGTTTGATTTATCAAACAGGCATCGAGCATTTAATTAACATGTGGCAGGCACTGTCCCTGGCCTCAAGGAACTTATAGTCTAGATCAGCTCTGTCCAACAGAAATATACTATGAGCTACACAAGTAATTTTAAATGATCTAATAACCATATTAAAAAAGTAAAAAAAAAAAACCCACACATATATGGTCAATTAATTCATGACAAAGGAGCCAGGAATATACAATGGGGAAAGGACAGTCTCTTCAATAAATAGTGTTGGAAAAACTGGACAGCTACATGTAAAAGAACAAAACTAGACTAGTGTCTCACACCATGCACAAAAATAAATTCAAAATGGATTAAAGAATTAAATGTAAGACCTGAAACCATAAAACTCCTAGAAGAAAACATAGCCAGTAATCTCCTTGACATAGGTCTTGGCAATAACTTTTTGAATCTGACAACAAAAGCAAAAATAAGTAAGTGGGACATCATACTAAAAGGCTTCTACTTTCTGTCTAGCAAAGGAAACCATCAACAAAATGTAAGGCAACCTACTGAATGGGAGAAAATATTTGCAAGTCATATATCTGATATGGGGTTAATATCCAAAATATATAAAGAACTCATACAACTCAATTAGCAAAAGCAATCTGATTAAAAGATGGGCAGTAGATCTGAATAGACATTCTTCTCAAGAAGACATAGAGATGGACAACAGGTACATGAAAATATGCTTAACATTACTAATCATCAGGGAAATGCAAATCAAAACCACAATGAGATATCACCTCAAACCTTTTAGAATGGCTATTAACAAAGACAAGAAATAACAAGCATTGGAGAGGATGTGGAGAAAAGAGAACCCTTGTGCACCGTTGGTGGGAATGTAAATTGGCATAGCAACTATGGAAAACAGTATGGAGATTCCTCAAAAGATTAAAAATAGAACTACCATGTGATCTAGCAGTTCTACTTCTGGTTATTTACCTAAAAAAAATGAAAACACTAACTCAAAAAGATATTCACACCCCCATGTTCACTGAAGTCTTATTTACAATAGCTAACACATGGAAACAACTTAAGTGTCCACTGATGGATGAATGGATAAAGAAATTGTTGCCTCTGTGTGTGTGTGTGTATACACACATACTTATGATGGTATATTATTCAGCCATAAAAAAGAAGGAAACCTTGCCATTCGCAACAACATAAATGTACTTTGAGGGCATTATGCTAAGTGAAATAAGTCAGGTAGAGAAAGACAAATATCTTCTGATCTCTCTTATATGTGGAATCAAAAACAAAGAAACAAAACAAAAAAACAAGCTCATAGATACAGAGAACATATTGGTGGTCACCAGAGGTGGGTGGTGAGTGGCTGGAGAAATGGGTGAAAGGAGTCAAAAGGTTAAAAAACACGGGCAAGTATACAAATAGACACCTTACCATACAAGATATACAAATGGGAAAAAAATCATATACAAAGACCCTGATAATAAGGAGATTATAAGAAAATAACAGATATGAGAAATCCTACACATTGATTAGAATGGTTACATTCCAAACAAACAAACAAAGCTGAAAATACCAGTCCTAGCAGGAATGTAGAATAACAGGAAAACTCATTCATTTAAAAAAAAAAGTAAAAAGTAAAAAAATTTAAATATATTTTATTTAACCCAATATATCTAAAATATTATTTCAACAGGCAATCAATTAAAAAATTACTAACTATACTTTGCATTCATGATTTTGTATCAAGTCTGAAAACTGGTATGTATTTTACACTTATAGTACATCTCAGTTGAGACCAGCCACATTAAATGCTCAAAGGCTAGATGTGGTTATTGGCTATAATATCGGGCAGTGCAGGCTGAGCAGGAAAGACAGACGTATATAAACATAATTTCTAGATCCAAGAGACTCTTGACATTTGCAAGAGACATATAAAAAGATCTTCATGTATCCCCAAATTTGTAAACTCTGCTGTAAAAATATCATTTTCCCTTTAAAATACAATGAAGTATATGTTTAGCTAATACTTCAATTCACGATTCTGCAGAGGAAGCTCTTTCTCCACTTCTGCCACAAAGCACTTATGAAAGAAGCCCAAAATGAATGGTATCAGGTCTCAAGGTTGTTAATAGCACAGAGAAGACTTCCTAAAGTTCTACTTGTGGTCACCTTACCTTAGGAGACAGGCAAGGAAGAGCAAGTATCAAGTTGCTCACGGACTGTGAATTCCATGATAAGAAAAAGAAAAGCACCAATATTGTTAAATTCAGCATGACTTGACCACATGAATGCTTGTGTTTCACTAAATTCTGTCTCCCCGGGGACAAAGCAGATGAGGCAATAATATTTAAGACCTACTCAAAGAAGTACGGGGTCTTCCCTGGTGGCGCAGTGGTTGAGAGTCCGCCTGCCGATGTGGGGGACACGGGTTCGTGCCCCGGTCCGGGAAGATCCCACATGCCGCGGAGCGGCTGGGCCCGTGAGCCATGGCCGCTGAGCCTGCGCATCCGGAGCCTGTGCTCCGCAACGGGAGAGGCCACAACAGTGAGAGGCCTGCGTACTGGAAAAAAAAAAAAAAAAAATAGTACAGGCCCAAGAGTTAATAGATCAATGAAAAGTTAGTTCCTAATTTTGATGTCGCAACCCTGAGAGTGGGAGGATGAGTGAGTGAGGAAAAGGTTCTGTGTCTAAGACAAGTAATAAAGGGGAAAGATGTCTCCCTACTCAGAGGTGGGACTGCTGCTGAGGCCAGCAGCATCTTCTTGGGTGACATAAGACAACCGACCTAATCCTCTTAGACTTTCCCAGGCTGCACTGTGATGGAATTATAATACTTCCACCTCAGGATCCGAGGCCAGGCATTAAAACCAGGAGCTGTTCTCTGACACACACATGTGGCTGCGAGACCATCTCGCCACATGGGGAAAACTGGGAGAAGTGGGAGCAGGGATACTTTGTTCAGATTTTCTACAGGGGTTCTGTGCAGTCATTATGTTCATTCTCCTCTATGCTTTTCTTCATGCTTGGTATGTTGAGTCTTCAATTTTATCCACCCATGTGGACAGACCACAACTGTCTCACTTGTTTTTATTTCCAATAGCCATTGAAAAGCCATTTTGAACACACTGGTTGGCCAATACCTAAGCAAAAGTTTTTTCCAAATACCCCAAGGTTCATAGAACACTAAAGCAAGCCTGGTTTAAACAAAGTTTGATGCATTGCTACAAAGTGGATTCAGTCTGTCCATGGCTGCCTCCAACCCTGATACTGGATTTTCCTCCTTGGAAATGTAACATGGCAGAGTATTTTCATTCCATACAGGCTGCCTTCAGCTGCACTGAACATTTGTTCCAGCCCAGAACACTTCTCTATGAGTTTATGGAGTTAGCTGATAGCACCTCTGATTACATTTGAATTATGCAAAGAGTCTAAAATTCTTGAGCCAACGCTTACGCAGAGTAAAGGTAAGATGAGTAGTTATATTTCACCATATCAATATTCTCAACCCACAAAAATATTACAGTAAGCTTCCTCTTGACTCACATTTCCTAAGTGTGTCCTGTTTCTTATGCAGTTTCATGCCTCAAATTAATTATCTTTCCAACTTTAGCAGTAGGTTTTTCTCTTCTCTCAGTGAGCAGGTTTTCTATTAGTTGGAGTACTAGCTGAGACTGAGTCCAGAATCCCTTTTTCCTATATCTGTACTGAGCATATGGTGGATTCTCTTGAATTGCAGATCAGAGCCACAGCCAAATTTGTCATTTGTCTAATTTATTCAAAATCTCTATTTTCTAACTAAAAATTGTCACCATCTTAGAGCACTTCAGTTCTGTTGTGCACACCAGCATTTAGCTTTCTTTGGGAAGTGGGCCATTTTTCCCCCCAAAAGAAACACACTTTTCAAGAGAACAGAACAGAGTCTTACGGTGATGTGGGTGCATGGGGGTATGTTTGAATCATCCCATAGTAAAATCACTCATTCCCAAACACCAGCTTCACGGCACCACATGTCACTGAATCGAAGGTGCAAATCTGTTCACATTCCAACCTTCCTGAAACCAGGATGTGTTGTATAATCGATACCTTGTCAACTGTTTGGCAGTCATTTTTCCTTCTTCATGGAACATAAAATGGTAAAAGAGCTTATAAGCAATAGTTTCTTATATTTGATCAAATACAGAGTAATTCTTTAAAACTAAACCTCTATAAAATTACACATCACTATTTGCCATAGACTTTTGGGGCTATTTGTATATAAGTGAACAGGAGAATCTGAAGTCAGGGGATGCCAAGTGCTGCCTGTGATGGGGAAGAAGTGCCATGGATGAGGAAGGTGCCCAGGGTTAGACGAACAAAGAAGTCAGGGCACCGAGCTGGCTTCCTACATAGCCTCTGGGCTGGGATTCTAAGAATCAGTAGTTGCTGGTCAGGGGAAGGGCAGGAGTGTGTGTGGATATGTAGGGAGGGTATTATACCAGGCAGAGGGAAAGCAATGAACAAATTGCTTCCACAGTAGAACTGCATGGTGTGTGTGTGCAACCAACTGTAAGCAGTTATGCATTCCTAGAACTTGAAGAACAGGAGCTGTGACCGGGGACACATGGGGACCAGTCTCTCCTGGAGGGTAGACATTTGATGCTGTCTATTTCAAATGCAGTGGTCACTTTCTATGTCCTGTCTTTGCTACATTTCCTAATTGACTTTCCGTAACAAATGTTGGATGCCTTTGGCAGATCTCTTGGGTTTAGCTTCCAATTGCAGGATACGAATTTGTATAATTTTCTCCTCATTCCATCTTTCCGTTTTCTCAGAGATCAACTTCATCTAGAAATATTACCAGTTTTCAACAGTTGGTTTTGTTTCTCTGATGCATAACCTCAGAACTAATACAAGCTGTATAATTTAAGAGCCTAGAGGAAGTTGAGAAAACAATGGAATGAAGCCCCTTCCTTTTAAATTGGGGAACCTGTGATCCAGAGAGAGCAAAGCAAATCAGCTTCAGAGCCAGGGCTCAGATACAGGCTCCTGACGACTTGCCAAATGAAGAAACACACATTTGTCAGAGGTTCTAGGTGCCACATTAAAAAACAATTTATGTTTGTACTTTTTATTTTGTTCAATGTATTTTCATCTTTTTTTCCCATAAGTTTACCTCTAGTCACTTTCTCTTATGTCTACAATGATTTTTATAATTTCCCATGTAGAGAAGGAAAAGTGTTTTAAATATAAATATTTAAATGGTTTCAGTAGAAATGGGGAGGAAAAACTAAAACAATTCCTCCAGGCATAATTAACTATATTTATTTTTATTATTATTTCAATCTTGATGCATCAAACTGTGTTCACACATAGTTGATAAAGAGAGATCCCTGTGGAAGGTGGGAAGTTGAATTATCTTCTATCCTTTCAAAAGCTAAACATTAATTAACGTAATGTGATTTTGACTAGCTTTTATGGGTGTTTTTCTATGTCTCAGATATCACAGCCTTCCTTTTCAGATTTTGATAGGGTTATGACTACTTGAGCATTCCATATAACTTTAAATGGATTCTGTTTCTAGCTGAGTTTGGGTCTCCTGCAAATGATTTTTGACATTTCATAAATTCACAAGCAAATGTGAAACACCATCATGATTTAATTTTATGAGTCATGCTTTAATTTTGTGAGTCAGCAAGTCCTACAGGAGGAAAGCAGAATTCTAACCTTATTCAAGGCAGCTAAAAGATAGATGATAGATGAGTTTTTATTTAAACCCTACACATGCAAGTTTGCATTTTCTGTTAATGAATTGGGGCTTAGGATATTTTAAAAATATTTTTAAATGATCGCTCACATTTCAAAACAGCTCAAGTATTATATACAGGCATTAATTAAGCTTAATAACTCCCTAACTCTATTAAAATCACATCCTGAAGTAAATATTTTTAACGCCAGTATAACTTGTCTCCCAATATGCTGCTCAATATAAAATCCGGGAAACCCACGACCATGCCACAAATCTGTCCCTCCTCCAAGTCACTTCACTATCTGGCCTCACTTGGCTCATCTGTAAAATAGTAGACTAGGCTAGCTGACATCTAGGATGCCCTCAGTCACAAAACCATGAAGCTGATTTTAATTATTTTCAGAGATATTTACATCTAAGAGAAAGCTTAGAGATAATGAACACAACATCTTCCTTTTTAAAGATAAGGAAATTGGGTTTCTAGAAAGAGAGACTTTTCCAAGATCAGCTTAAAGATCAAGTTTAGGAGGAGGAATTCTGGGACTGAAACACTCATCAGCTGATTAGCAACCTGGTGCTTTCCTGAGTCTCTTCCTCTCTTCCAAGAGATGTCTCTCAAAGGAAAATATCAAATATAGTATCCCATATTTGAAGAAACGTTAAAAAAAAGCCAATGTATTCTCTAAAAAGCTTTCATCCTTAACATTAATATTAGTTAAAAATATTATGTCCCCACAAAACAAACTAAAATCAAAATAAACCGCAAACTCAAATTGCTCACAAGGGGCACAATCTAGGTCTTGCTCTTCTTTCTCTTGCTTACAGCCCTGCTTGCAAAGGAGGAGTAAGGGTGAATTTTGTGCTGCAACAAAACTCATGATGGTAGTAATGACGAGGCTAGCATTGAACACAACAAACCTCAAGGAAATCTAAAAGAGCAAATAATACGAAATGGATTAGAAGACTGGAAACAGATAGGAACAAATAGGGTATCTTTGCTAAAGAAAGGATTTTAAAAAACCCTTGCTGTATAAATTATATTCACCCTTGATTTTATTTAGGTTGGTTTATGTAACTTTCAAATGTCAATTCAAATTTAGCATACGTATGGATTTTAATCTCTGGTACTTACAGTGGCTTTTTCTCTAAAAGCTTAATGTCACAAGGTGAAGAATGAAGGAACACCCTAGTCAGACAAAGGTCTCAATCAACTTCTGTCAAGAAATACTAGAGGCTTCAACTGCCAGCATAGAACATTATTAAATGATGGGAATACATGTTTTCCTTAAATTAAATTTTAAAACTGCATTTTATAATTGGGATAAATTTTTTTTATGAAAGATTAATCTGAGATAAACTAACTTTCTCATCCGAGACTGTGGTGTCCAGTACATCGGCCACTTGAAATATGGCTAGTTTGAAATATTTCAAACACACATGGCTATTGAGCAACTTGAAATATGGCTAGTTTGAAATCAGATATGCTTTCAAGTAAAACACACTATAATCTGCAGACTTAGTAACCCCCCAAAAGTAAAATGTCTATTAAGAAATTTGTATTTTATACTCATTTATATTTTATGTTGATAAAATTATATGTATTTTATATTGATATATATGTATATTTAAATTTTATATAACTAAATAGCTATATTATATATAAATATATATTTACATATTATATGTTATATTTAATTATGTTCATACTTATTTATATTTTATATATGTATTTTTATATTTTATGTTGAATAATATTTTGGATATACTGGGTTACATAAGTATATCATCTAATGCCCCCTGCTTCTTTTCAGTTGTTTCAATATGCCTCCTAGAATGTTTTAAATTACACATGTGGCTGCCCTTATATTTTTATTGGACAGCCTTGGTCTAAGGCATTAAACAAAGCAGCAAACAGCTAAAAATTAATTCCGTAACTCAGGTCATCAATCTTCTGTACAAATATAAATACCTTTAAACAGTTTTCTCCCCAGAATCTCTGACAATTATCCTGTCAGAGATGTCATTACAAAAATAAAATCTTATTTATATACATGTGTATGTATATATACAAAGACCATATATGTGTATATATACGTGTAGATATAATCTTTTAAAATGAACTACAAAATGGCTACAATTCACATTTTCATAATAAGTTGCTTTAAAAAGGTCCAACTCTATATGCAAAATATACTGCTTTAAATCAGATTCACAGGAATGATTATGTGAAGTGGATGAACTACCTTTAGGCCATCAAAAGTGAGAATATAAGGACAATCAATCTCTCTCTCTCTCTCTCTCTATATATATATATACACACACACACATACGCACATATATAAATACCTACAAATATAAAATGCATACCTATATTTATAAATGAAATATACATAACTCATATATAAATATGAATGGTTAATAATATTACAAGTGTGAAGGAAGAAGAAGAATGTGAATGTAGTGACGACACCTATATGAAATTACACATAAGCATAATGTCAACAATCAGAACAACTGGGGAGATACTACTGTTTACAAAGTTCTCTTTCTTTAAGGTTAAATTCATAATTGAAAGCCTCTTAAAGAGATGATCAAGTAATTTCTTAGGCCTCCCCAGGATCACTCAGAGATAGGAGAGAACTTACAGATCATTCAGTCCAATCTTCCCCTTTCATAGATGAGCCAACTGAGGCCCAGGATTGAAGGAAATTTCCCAAGGCACAGAGTAAGCTTTTTTCATTAGTTTTAAATTACTGAAACACACATACACCAGTACGTGGTTTATAAAATATCTATGCTGTGCACAGGTCCTGTAAACAAACCCACACAGCTCCTTTCTCTGGAAACGGCACGGATTCAAGGACTTTCCTTGGTAAAGTAGTGGCCCCTAAATCATGTTGGAGTTTGGGCTGGTTTAAGAGCAAGGCATGAAGGCAGCCCAGGCAGGGGAGGGAGATGCAAGAGGAGGACCTTTAAATAAAAGTCAGCAGCAAAGGGAAGCAGGCAGAAAGAGAGAGCTTTGCATTTTCACGTACCCCAATTAACAGAGCCACCCTTGGGTCATCTACTTGGTGTTATTTGAGAACTAATAAAAGATCCCTTTTCCAGGTTCTTGCTACTTTCTTAGGGAAGACATTTACTGGAATAAACAGCAGCAATAGTGCTGTTATTATTAATAGTGAATAAATTATTAACCATTATTAATAGCAAATAAGGTACAAGACCAATTATTTTGGTGGGAATCAGGAAAGACAGGTCCATTGGACATATACCTGGTAAGGCACGTAGAATAACCAGGTAGAACCACCAGGAAGTAGCTCAAAGGCACAGAGCTTCAGGTCAGGAGTGCAAAGAGAGAGAAGCAGGAAACAGAAAGAGGCAAGTGGTTTGGTACCAACGCAAAGTTTACGTACTTCACAATGTTGCCCATGCTGCCTACGGCAACACAGAGGAAAGAGTATTAGATACAAGGATACTCAACTCCTGGCCTTCAGGGAGCAGCAGGTAGAAGGAAAATCCCCAGGGTGGTGATGACCAGCCTCCCTCCTCATGCTCTATGCGGAATCACGGCCCTGGGCATTGTGCTGGGCCCCTTCTCTCATGGCTTCCACTCTTCATCACCACTACTCAGTTCTTTGGAACCATCCAGCACCATGACTATAACCACTGCTGTTCCTTTCCCTTCAGAAGGGACAGGTCTTACCCTTTTGCCCCTTCCCACCTTGGTCCATCTATTATCCCTTCTCTTTCAAGTTAATCAACCTCTCTTTCTGCCGTCAACCCATATCCTCCAACCTGTTTCTTCCTCCAGTTACCATCCTCTTCCTTCTCTTCACAAAGTTCTTCTACGCTCACACAGTCTGGTTCCTTTCTCCACCACACCAGAGAAAGGTTTTCACCAGGAGCCCAACTCAAGTTCTCCTCTCGCTTGACCTTTGACTAAGCTCCCCTCCTTGACTTCTCAGAAAACACTCTCTACACTTTGGTAATTTTTCAGTTTCCTTTGTTAGCTCCTTTTCCTCTGTGTGCAGTGATATCTTGAATATCATTGCTCTACAAGGTTCCAACCTTAGCCGTCTTCTATTACACTTTACTTGCTCCCTCTAGGTGATTTAATCCACTTCTGTGGCTTCAACCAACAGCTGTATGCCAACAACTTCCAGAATTAAACACCTCTCCAGAGACTACAGTAGGGGGATCAAAATGTGGATTTGGTGCTCTGGAGAGGTATTTAACTCTCCATTTTCCTATGGTCATCTTCACCTGGATGTCCGATAGGCACTTCAAATTCAGGACCTCTAAAACTAAAATTATCTCTCTCCATCTCCACCCCCAAATGTTTCTTTTTTCTGTGGTCCCTATGTTAATTACCAGCACAAAATCTACTGAGTGGCCCAATTTGGAAACTTGACTTCTTTCTCGTCTTTAGCTGCTGGTCTCCAAGTTCTCTCCATTCTACCTCCTAAAAGGCTACTAAATACATCTTCTCCTTTCTAGATTCACAGCCAGGGCTTAGTCTAGGCCTTCAGAGGCAAAACCATCCCTGTATGTGCTCACTCCAATCTTTTACACCATGGTCTGAACTATTTCTATAATATGCAAATCTAATCACACCATCCTCCTACTTAAAACGCTTTAATTGCCTTCTCTTGTCCCTAGAGAAAGTCCAAACTTTGTAGCAAAAAAACCAAGCACCTTCACATTCTGGCCCCTTCCCCAAAATGTTCACCTCGCACAGAACTATTCCTTCCGGTCATTTCAGAATGCTAGAACTTTCCTGAATACACTATCTCATTTCAAGGCTTTGCAAAGTTTCCCTCCATTTGAAGTGACCTCCCCTCCTTTGTCCAATTGGCCAAACTTAACATCTTATTTCAAGACTCTCAAATGTCACCTCCTCCGTGAAGTCTTCCCCAACCCAACACCTGCCCTCCTGCTCCACACTGATGCTAGTGGTGCCTTGCACTCCCATTATTCTCCTGTGATGAGCTGATTACATCTGCATGCCCCACACTAGCCTGGAAGTCCCTTGAAGGCAGGGACCCTAACTGGTTCATCTTTGCCTCCTTACACCAAGCACAGAACCTGAAACACAATAGGCCTTTAGTAAATATGTGCTGGACAAAGGGCAATAATTTTGTGCTACCATTTATGGGGCACTTTACATGTGTGAAGCACTTGGAGTTAATGCCCACACCAGAAGGGGATACAACCCCATTTTGCAAGTGAGAAAAAAAGCTTAGAAAGGTGAAATAATTTGCCCAAAGTCAACAGCTAGTAAATTCAAGGCTGCTTTTGACCTCTGAACTCCTGTTTCTAAGCACTCCACTCTACTCCTGGACCAAAGGGACTGGATACTGGGCTTGGTTTCTATAAAAACAATCTCTCCTAATCACAGGCTCAGGCTGTGTTAGCCCCAAATCCATTACCACCATGGTGCTTGTGCACAACAAAACCTTGCTGAAGACTCCTGGCGGCTATCAGGGTTCCTACCCATAAGAAGAGGGGGGCACCATTTATCACAATTAGCTCCTTGGTCCCTGGCTTAGGATGCGCTACCCCAGAAACATGCAGAGAAGGCTGGATTTCCCCCACGTATCATTAGGTTTCCATGCCCTACCCTGGGAACAGAGAAGTGGGTGGGTGTGAGTGATCATGATGACGGATTTTAATGCGTGCTCTGGGAAAATAGCTGCAAAACTTTACAGTCACTCGTTGTACAAATACACCACAGAATGAGAGGAACTTCCCACTCTCAAGTCTAGGCTCTCAGGGCTAGCAATATACCATTATCTCTATATTCATTGGTCCATCACTGAATATATATACCTCGTGTTTCCCACCCACAGTCATGCATTCAGTTGTCTTCTTCAGTCACCCTCTTTTAATTCTATGTAATTTCTGTTAAACGTATTCTAAAATTGACCTCTTTAATTTCCTCTAATTCTAATGTCTTTTTAATGTCAGTCCCTTATTTTCTACTAATACCTCTACCGCCTCTCCACGACTATAGAGCACATAATTGAAATCAGTCCTGTGCTTACGTTGATTAATACATTTAAGCCTCTCAATTCACAGGTGATCAAACTTGCCCAAGGTCACTCAGCTAATGAGGGATACACATGCACACTGGGCTCCAGGCATGAGGACTATTTGCCAGTATTCTTTCCCTCTGTATACCTGGGTACTGTGTGGTGAACTCTCTCTCTCCACTCCCAACCTTTTCTGACCTGCCAAATTCCTACTGGCCCTTTAAGGCTTAACTCAAGGGTCACCTCCTCCACAAATCTCAGGTTTTCTCTGCTCTCTCTCCTGTCAGTTGGGTACCTCTGCCCTGGGCTTCATTCCCTCCCCACTTTTCCTGAAATGTAATTGTCACCTGACCCCTTGATCTCCCTCACTAGGCTGCAGGCTCCTCCAGAGCAGTGTAGAGTCTGGGTCTTGTCTTGGGATTCCCAGTTCTGGAACAATGCATGGCATATAACACACACATAACAAATGCTTGCTGAAAACTCAGTAGTGACCCCACTCCTCTGATTTGGCCAAAGTCCTGATGAACGACATCATCTGACTTAGGAGGAGAGACTTCCTATCATGAGCAATGCCATTTTCTCAGCTTTCCATGAACTCATTCTCTCCCTAGGTTTACACTGAGACAAGTAATTACCATTAGTTGAGGAATTACTACTTCTCAGACTGACATGAATGCTTCGTGCACAGTATGCTTATTCTGACAACACTGTCCAGTGGACATCATCCTCGTTTTATGGATGAAGCTCAAAATCAGTTACTTATCCTAAGTAACTGGCCTACAGTCACAGAGAAGAAAGGCTTTGTTTTAAAAGAATATATAGGGCTTCCCTGGTGGTGCAGTGGTTGAGAGTCCGCCTGCTGATGCAGGGGACACGGGTTTGTGCCCCGGTCCGGGAAGATCCCACATGCCGCAGAGCAGCTGGGCCCGTGAGCCATGGCCACTGAGCCTGCGCGTCCGGAGCTTGTGCTCCGCAACGGGAGAGGCCACAACAGTGAGAGGCCCTCGTACTGCAAAAAAAAAAAAAAAAAAAGCTTAAGTAACTTGCTCAAGGTCACATGGCTAATTAAGTGTTGCAGCTGGGGTTCCAATTCTGCTCTATTGGGATCCAAAACCTGTCCTCTGCCCAGCCACCATGGCATTAAATATGATGGTGGTATAAAACGTGACAGCTTGAGGAAAAAAATGTTCCTCCTGTAGGTATCGGTATTGGAGTTAAGGGCTTTGCTGAGGCAGATTCTGGATGGGGGTGAGGATGGGCATGAGGTTAATTAATTAGTGATCTATGTTGACTCATGGACAAAAACATACAGATAGCATCCTTGTCCATGGTTCCCATAAATCTGATAGTGCAGATGGAATAAAAAGGACATTAGTAGCCGGCGCACTGATCCTAAACGTTGCCACCTACCCTCAGGCTTCTAGATGTGGGGCTCAACCAATAAAGAGGAAAAATCCTTCCTGATCCTTGTGGCCTATTAACTTCACCGCCTTCTCCTGTATGAGGTTTCTATAACTTAAAAGTTCACACCAATACAGGTTTACCCTGCCTTGTCATTTCACAGTTGCCACACTTCTCTTCCTCTGATAAAACTGCCTGCACCTGAAAAAAAAATGTACTGTTTAGTCAAATACACTGAAAATGCAGCAGTTTTGAAGGTTTTCTTTTGAGTAACAAAATTGTCCATATTTTTTCATAAGGTTGATGCGGAGAGAAATGCATGGTAATAAAGATGCTCAGAGAAAGCAGTCAGATAGGGTCTCAGGTGGACCAAATGAAGCAAAGACAGCTATAAAATAAACTTGCTCTCTAGGCATTTACCATCCAGTGTCTTTAGCATGTAATGCCCTATGGATGGAGTGTCCAAGGTCAGTTTTTTTAGCCTTGGGTCTCTCTACTATTACAATGAGTACTCAGTAGCTTAACTGTCATTTTCTAAAGATTCATCTTTAATGACAGTACAACTCTTTACCTATGTAATGCAAAAAAGATCCAATTAGAAAGCTACATCTCCTTAAATTAAATATATACATGGCAGTCTGAAACCAAACAATGATAATCGAAATATTAAGGATTATAAACTGATTTTGCCCCTATGGTATTCTCTACACACGATGTTTCAAAATAAAGACTGCAACCTAAAACAACAAAAACAAAAAGAATGGTTTGAAAATTCACTCAAAAGTAAAAAATGTGTGTTTTAAACAGAAGGTAAGAAATTGAGTCTGGAGCACAGATTTCAAACTAATAAGCGTTCCCTATTTCATTCCCCCACCCCAAGAACAGTTCAGATCTCAGAAAAACTAAAGGTCCACAGAAACCAACCTGATATTTTTCTGGTGAGGCTTTACTGAAATGTTTAGACATGAACATGTTTGCAATGAGTCATAATTTATAGGACCTTAATGGCCAATGCCTTATGTGCGTTTCTTCCTACATTCAATAGCATTTTCAAACCAGCTGGTGGTACATTTTCCAGGCCCTGATAATTTGTATAAAGTTACCAGATCTCAGTTACTAAGGCTGCCACCCAGCACCCTTTCTCGTGATAATTTTTTATGCTATCTAAACAGAAGAGAACCTGATTCCCTTTTTGAACTAGAACTCTCCCCCAACCAGCCAGTTAATGCCTTTCGCCAGAGAAAGGGCGCACGCACTATTTTTAAGACCCCCAAAGAGAAGTTGAGGGGCCTTCGGGGCACTCCAAGTAAAAAGGCAATGGGAAACGTTAATGGGGAGCCGCTCTGGGCAAAGGCAGACGCAGTAACAGGATATGTTCCTTTCTAGAGGAAGCAGGAGCTGCGATAGCCGCGAGGCAGGAAAGGCGGTGTCAGCAGCACCTAAAGGAAACGGGCGCGCCAGGGTTGGCCAGGACCTGGCCTGCGTAGGGACTCTCGCTCCAGTCGGGTCCGAGGTTGGTGAGCACTTCGCCCGCGGGAGATCAAGCTCAGGCCTCCCGGTACTAGTGGTTATAAAGAGTACCCATCTGCTCCCTGCCACCTCCGCCAAAGACGGGCTAAAGGAAGAGAAAAAGCAAACACCAGGAGCCGCGGCAGGTGAACTCGTCAACAAGTCAGCCCCGGACGCAAGTCCCTGTCCAAGAAGGACCTCGGGGTCCTGGGGCCGGAGGCGTTGGGAAGGCGAGGCACTGCGTGGGTGGGGTGGGTGGGTGGGCGGGGAAGGGGGTGCTGCAAACGCCGGGTCCAGAGATGGGGCTGGAGCGCGGAACGTTTCCCTCCGCGCCCCACCGGGGCTGACGCGCGCTCTCGAGGCGCGCACGCATCCTCCAGACCTTCCCAGGCCCCAGGGCGGCGGCGGGGAAGGGGAAGGGGCTGCGGCGGTTCTTGCACAGGGACAGGGGGGCAGGAGGAGGCGACCTGCTTGTCACCGGCGCCCGCGGAGGGCTGGCAGCCCCAGGCCCCCGACCGCCCCGGCTGCCGGGCGTCTCCCAATGCAGCCTGCAGCCCGCCCAGCTCGCCCTCGCCACGGCCCCGTAGGGCAGGTACCTCGGAGCCTCGGCCCCTAGGAGCCTCCCGGCCGCGATCCGAGCGTCCCTCCAGCTCCCTCATCCGACGTCGGCGTCAGCAGAAGGCGAGGGAAGGGGGCGGGGGTAGCGCAGGAACCGGCCCTTCCTGCGGCGGTCGCCGCCAGCCGGAATAGCAGCCGGCGGAACCCGTGAGCGCCGCAGCGCAGCGCAGTGGCCGGGGGGAGCGGGCGCCTTCGCCTCTCCGAGAGCGCCAGGGGCCGGGGCCCCGCCGTCGTCTCCCCTCCCCGCTTCTCCCCTCCGAAGAATCCCCGGCGGGCGACCCCTCCCAGCAAGACCCAGGGACCCAGAGGAGGGAGAGGGCGATGGCCTCACCTTGTTTGGGGCGGGTCCGGGATTGGGGGAGTGAGTCTCCCTCTCTCTATTCCCTGGGGTCTTTCCTCGACCCCCATCTCCTAGGGTACACCCCGCTCGGATCTGCCGCCCAGGGTGACCCCGCCCCTGCTCTCCCGCAGGTGTGCCACGTGTCCAAATCATTTGCGTCACAATGACCTGGCCTACAGGTGGGAGCAGCAGCGAACGCCCCGGGGTGCCCACTGTGCTGTGCTTAGCGCGTGCTGCTTGCTTCCACTGCAGACTGCCGTGGCTTTAGAGGACAGGAGACTTCATGACTTCAATGCCAAGGAAAGTTACAGAGCACTGTACCTGGGAATCAAGTTTGGGCTTAAAGTAAAGAGGCTCTGTGGAAAAAAAAAAAAAAACTGTATACGTATTTTTCATTCCCATATATTCATATATCTTTTATACTTAAGTTACTGACGCTTATAGTAATTTCATCTTCTCTTATTCTTTGTTATCAGGAAAGAACCAAACACTTCTTTTTTGAGTACCCTGCAGTGATCACATGAAGAAATGGTGTTGGAATAGTTCCTTCTTAAAATCATCTACGTTGAAAAGCAGTCGCAATGTGCTATGACTCATCCCTGATTGTGTTATATATTTATTAAAAAGTTCATTGAATAGTCACTGATTGAAACAATTTAACAGGGTGGAACGAAAGATGATTATTGAGTAATGATACAAACAAGTCTGAAATTCACAGGTGACAAGAATGGGCTGCTTGTTCTGTGCCAGGCATATGCTGTATACTTTACATTTAATCCTTACAGCAACCCAGTCCTGTGGGTAGAGTATTATCCCTATTTTACAGATGAAAACACTGCCCAGAGTACCATAAAGGCATTCAGCCAATAGGATGTTGAGCAGAAGTTTGACTCCAGGGTTGTCTGAACCAAGAGATTTAGTTTAATCTCAAGGTAGAAAGGTGTCTGACCAAGATGCAAAGTGAAAAAGTATAGGAGAAGATGTTGACATTTTTATAGAAAGGTAATAAGATGGTACAGCTCCAGGAATTTATATAACTTTTAAAGTTGACATTATTCTTTGGATATATTCTTTGAGGCTTCTGTTTGTCTCAGATGGATTTGAGCCTGTCCCAGTAGGGCACAAAATATGGAGCTGAGCAAATATCAAGGCCTTGAGAAATGGTTATGAATAAACAAATACTGATGAATAGGATCTACAAAATAGCAAATTGATAAAAACCTGAGATTCAGGAGAAATTTGGGGAGAGAAAAACATTGCTCCTATATATTTGACATTTATAAGAAACATTCATATGAATCTGTGGACAACACAAGCCAAATGATTATCCTGTTGTAAAAAGGAAAAACATGCTTTTAAAATGAGAAAAAAAAAAAGCCTTCCTTGCAAAAGAGAGATGATTAAGATATTTTGTTTTAAAATATTTGATTCCAAGTACCAATAACTTATGTGTTAAAACCTAGTTTAGGGAGTTTAAAAGAAACATTATTTTTAACAGAATGAAGTGCTATTTCTATCATAGTAGGTGCTCAATAAATGTTGGCTGAATGTATCAATCAGTAATCACAGCATTGAGAGAGAAATAAATCACAACATTTCCTGATTCTAATGTTCTCCTTTCCACCAATGGTGATTTACTAGTTACATGAAAACGTGTTAGAAACCCTATTTATCAAAGGCTGGCTTTGTGGCAGATACTTACATTTGTTAATGAGCCAAATCTAGATATCTAGAGCCAGTAGAATGGCAGGTTGCTTGTGTGTTCAAAGTATCTCCTCAAGATGCAGATAATTAGAACACAGGCACTGGGGAAAGTGAGCAAGAAAGCTGATTTATGGAACTAATTACTCAGGTTTCCTTTTACCTTACAAAAGGTCAAGGTGGAAACCTGGACCATGAGTCTAATAACCTATCATGGAGGCTAAAAGCGGTTTCTAAAACAATGTCTAAAAGTGAACAGACATGTGATACTGTCTAGTCAACGTGGCACTGAGATTCCTTGGGCTCCTACAGTTTAAGATAAAGCTTTAAATGACTTTTCATCATTATTTGTGTTGTCCTAACATTTGGGATAATACTTGAGGGAGGAAATGATAAACTGGTGCTCATCGTACATCGCCACAGTGAGTACTTTTCCTTCCCACTTAAAAAACTGCTCCATCTATATAACACTTTCATTGTTTCCGGGTATCAAGTTGTTGTTTGAATCTTGCAGAGCACCCACAATGTGCAAGTGAGAACCGGAAACAATTTCTAAGAAGAGAACGGTTATTGAATGATGGAATCTTAAATTGTGAAAGAAATAATGTGCATTTTCCAGAGTGTAACAGGATCACAAAGAAACTTTTCCACAGAAAAAATCCGTACATATTCAATGAGTTTTTTGAGGGCTTCCCAGTTTCCAGATGTGTTAACAGGACCACATGAATTAGGAATTGTGTTAGGCTGCCATTAACAGAGACCCAGAATAACAGTGGTTTAAATGAGATAGAGATTATTTTCTCTCACTTTAAAAGAATTGGAAAGTAGGCTGTCCAAAGCTGTGTGGCCTCTACTAGGTCCTCGGGGTGTTGCCCTCCTTTCCTTCTATTCCACCATTCATAGCAAAGCAATATTGCTTAAAGGTATATCCATTCTAGGATGTGGAGAAATGGGAAACTTCATATATTGCTGGTGGGAATATAGAAGGATGCAGACAATTTGAAAAATGGTCTCGCAGTTCCTCAAATGACTAGAGTCACCATACGACCCAGCAATTCCACCCCTACATGTATATCCAAGAGAAATGATGACCTATGCCCACACAAAAACTTGCACATATAGCAACATTATTCAAAACAGTCAAAAGGCGAAAACAATCCAACTGTCGTCTATCAGTGGATGAATGAATAAACAAAATATAGTGCAGTGGAATATTATTGGGCCATGAAAAGGAATGAAATACTGTTACATGCTGTGACTTGGATGAACCTTGAAAATATGCTAAGTGAAAGAAGTCAGCCACAAAAGTCCATGTATTATATGATCCCATTCATATGAAAATCTAGGATAGGGAAACCTACAGAGACAGAAAGTAGACTGGTGTTTGCTTAGGACTGGAGAGAAAAAGAAAACATACATATCAACTTATATACATGCATTAAAATGTAAATATGGATATATATAGACACAAATTATTCATCTATATATAATACAAAATATTTTAGTGCACTGTTGATATTTTTAACGTTCTGAATGCTCCTTAGGCTCTCAGCCAATAAGAGCAAGTGAGGCAGAATGCCCTTGTGCCTCTTGGTGAATGGCCACCATAATGCAAATATGTGCTCTACCATTCATCCAGGCAGATATTTACTGTTTTCTACAGCTCTGAAATCCTTTTATTTTCTGACTCATCTTTGACAGCATCATCTATACTCTTGGTACCTGTCCAAGAGTAAGCTGCTGAGATAGAGCTTAAGCTATTATTATTACCAATGTGTTTAATAAGAGCTATACATGCGAATCTCTTGAAAGCTCAGTTCATTAATAAGAAAAACGCTTTTTCTTCAGAGTTGCTAGGAGATTAAACTTAAGATAATCTTTAAAGTAAATTTTGGAAAAAATGACATTTTAAAAATTATTATTAAATTTGTTGTCTGATTTTTATTGGTGATAGAAATTTAAAGAAGGGTTAAGCTACATTTTATGGGCAAAAATAAAGTTATTTACTGTATTGTGTAATACAGATATTAGATGTACTCAAGAATATGTACTAAATATCTTGACCAATTTTGGTTTAATTCTTGTGATCAGTTGTGCTCTCTACATAGCAAAACAAAGCTTCTATTATACTCTCAGCAGGTTTAGTTATATCTTTATGCAAATTTGTGTGCGCATGTGAAAATAGAACAAATGTTTAATTAAAAGCATTAGCTTTTGTTAATTAATAACTTCCTTTCCCTTCAAAATTAAAGCTACAATGAAGAGAGGAGGCTTATTTTACACTAAGGAGAAAGGCAATTCTTTTCATTGCCACACCAGCTTGGATTTATGTATAAATAATACAACTTCCCACACCTCCACCCCAGTATCATTCACTGGAACTTCTGCAAGAAAAATGCTGGTGATGGCATCAAAAAGGGACACCTCATTCACTGCAGGTGGAGAATTTCATTTTATCATGTGCCATCCAGTATAATCCTGCTTCTCACTAGGAACTGTGCTGGGATTTGGGCAAACCTTAGCCCAGAGTTCATAGCCGTGCCTTGGTCTTCGCAGATTTAGGGCTAATGACCCCCTCAAAGGGTCACTGTCTAATAAAGAACAGGACTTAACTGAAAGATTAGGATGGAACTCTCTAGGTCTTTGGTATCTCTCTTTCTCTGTGCACAGGTGGGAACCTAGTTCCCCAACCGGGGATCGAACCTGCATCCCCTGCATTGGAAGGCAGATTCTTTACCACTGGACCACCAGGGAAATCCCATTGATCATCTCTTTATATACCTTTTTGCTATTTTGGTGAGGTGCCTGTTCAGAATTTTTGCCCATTTATTAACTGGGTTGTTCATTTTCTTATTGTTGCATTTTAAGATTTCTTTATATAATTTAAATAACAGTCTTTATCAGATGTATTTTTGAAAATATTTTCTTCCAGTTTGTGGCTTGTCTCCTCATTCTCTTGATAGTGTCTTTGGCAGAGTAGAAGTTTTTAATTTTAATGAAATCCAATTTACCCATTTTTTCCCATGGATTATGCCTTTGTAGTTGTATCTAAGAAGTCATCACCAAACTCAAAGTTATCTAAACTTTCTCCTATGTTATCTTCTAGAAATTTTATAGCTTTCTGCTTTACATTTAGGTTTATGATCCATTTTGAGTTAATTTTTGCAAAAGGTACAAAGTCTGTGTCTAGATGCACATTTTGGCCTATGGATGTCCAGTTGTTCCAGCAATCATTTCTTGAAAAGACTCTCCTTTCTCCATTGAACTGCCTTTATTTATCTGTCAAAGATCAGATAACTATAAGTGCAAGTGTCTATTTCTGGACTTTGTTCCATTGATCTGTCTATTCTTTTGCCAGTACCACATTGTCTTAATCACTGTAGCTTTATAGTAAGTCTTGAAGTCAGGTAATGTCAGTCCTTCAAATTTGTTCTTCTTTTTCTTTGATCCTCTCCAACAATATTGTTGGAAAAAATCAACCTAGAGTTACCAGTGAAAAAATATTAAAAAGCAAAGTCAACTTTTTCGGATGTACAAAGCTAAAAGTTTCATCACCAACATACCTACATCTCAAGAAATTCATTAATGATTTTGAATCAATTTTATTATATAATCACATTGTATGTATTTCAAAGTTGCAGTCTTTATTTGTCATGCAGGTGTTTGGTCTGCAGACTCTACTTGTTTGGAATCCGAATCCCATGATCCTTTGTATTAACACCAAAGACTATCACAGTCCTGTGACTCACAGATTGAGAATCATTGTTTTAGAATATAAACTTCATGAGATATTAAGATATAATTCAACATCATAGGGGAGATGGATTAATTAGGATAAACGCTGGGCTATAATAATATTTAAAGAATATAGTGGCTTAAACAATATTGAACCTTATTTCCTTCTCATAAAACAATCCACTCAGGTGGACCAGGTCAGTACAGCAGATCAGGTGGTCAGGGATTCAGGCTCTTTGTTATCCTCAAAGTATTGCCCTCACTGCATGGCCAAAGAAGCTGCACCCTGTGGGAAAGGGGGAAGGCAAGGGTGAGGGTGTGTTTCCTTCAAGGGCATGACCCAAGTTACACAAAAGTTTTTCAGTCACATCCTATTGGCCAGAACCTGGTCACATGGCCATGCCTTGTTGTAAAGGAAGCTAGAAAATATAGTCTTCAGCTGGGCAAGAAAAGAAGAATAAATATTTGAGAAATGATTAACAGTCTCTGCCAAAGCAAGTTAGTGATGGAGTTAAAAGTAGAAGGGGAAAAGTGCATCTGATTGGGAATTAGGAAATAGGGGTTATAGTCCTAATTCAGCCTTACTCCATTATTAACCCAAATGTTTGGCCCATGCTTCACCTGAATTACCCTTACTATCTGCACAGAGAAACTAAGTCCACGCACCACAGTTACTGAGCTCGCTTACCTCTAGAGAGTCCACGTGCTGCAAACTACAGAGCCCACGCACTCTGGAGCCCTTGCACCACAACTACAGAGCCCACACTACCTGGATCCTGCACGCCACAACTAGAGAGAGAAAACCCACACATCACAACTAGAGAGAAGCCCGCACGCCCCAACGAAAGATCCCCCATGCCTCAATGAAGATCCTGCATGCCACAACGAAGACCAGACGCAGCCAAAAAATAAAATAAATAAATAAAATATTAAAAAAAAAGATCAACATCATACCTCCCTAAGAAACTGCAAATTAAAACGAGACACCACTGCACACCTACTAGAAACCAAAACACTAAAAAATACCAAACAGTGGTGAGAATGTGGAGCAAAAGGAACTCTTATTCATTGCTGGTGCAAATGGAAAACGATACAGACACTTTGGAAGATAGTCTGGCAGTTTCTTATAAAACTAAATATGCTCTTACCATATGAACCTGCAATTGCACTTCTTAGTATTTATGCAAATGGGTTGAATACATGTCATGAACCTCCACATGAACGTTTATGGCAGCTTTATTCACAATCGTCCAAAATTGGGAGAAACCAAGATGTCTTTTTTTTTAACATCTTTACTGGAGTATAATTGCTTTACAATGGTGTGTTAGTTTCTGCTTTATAACAAAGTAAATCAGTTATACATATACATATGTTCCCATATCTCTTCCCTCTTGAGTCTCGCTCCCTCCCACCCTCCCTATCCCACCCCTCTAGGTGGTCCCAAAGTACCGAGCTGATCTACCTGTGCTTATGCAGCTGCTTCCCACTAGCTATCTATTTTATATTTGGTAGTGTATATATGTCCATTACACTCTCACTTAGTCCCAGCTTACCCTTCCCCCTCCCTGTATCCTCAAGTCCATTCTCTGTAGGTCTGTGTCTTTATCCCCGTCTTACCCCTAGGTTCTTCATGACCTTTTCTTTTTTTTTCTTAAATTCCATATATATGGGTTAGCATATGGTATTTGTTTTTCTCTTTCTGATTTACTTCACTCTGTATGACAGATTCTAGGTCCATCCACCTCACTACAAATGACTCAATTTTGTTTCTTTTTATGGCTGAGTAATATTCCATTGTATATATGTGCCACATCTTCTTTATCCATTCATCCAATGATGGACACTTAGGTTGCTTCCATCTCCTGGCTATTGTAAATAGAGCTGCAGTGAACATTTTGGTACATAACTCTTTTTGAATTATGGTTTTCTCAGGGTATATGCCCAGTAGTGGGTTTGCTGGGTCATATGGTAGCTCTATTTTTAGCTTTTTAAGGAACCTCCATACTGTTTTCCATAGTGGCTGTATCAATTTACATTCCCACCAACAGTGCAAGAGGCTTCCCTTTTCTCCACACCCTCTCCAGCATTTATTGTTTGTAGATTTTTTGATGATGGCCATTCTGACTGGTATGAGATGATATCTCACTGTAGTTTTGATTTGCATTTCTCTAATGATTAATGATGTTGAGCATTCTTTCATGTGTTTGTTGGCAATCTGTGTGTCTTCTTCGGAGAAATGTCTACTTAGGTCTTCTGCCCATTTTTGGATTGGGTTGTTTTGTTATTGAGCTGCATGAGCTGCTTGTAAATTTTGGAGATTAATCCTTTGTCAGTTGCTTCATTTATTTTCTCTTCATTTATTTTTATTTATTTTCATTTATTTTCTCTTCATTTCTCTTCATTTATTTTCTAATATTTGCTTCAAATATTTTCTCCCATTCTGAGTGTTGTGTTTTGGTCTTGTTTATGGTTTCCTTTTCTGTGCAAAAGCTTTTAAGTTTCATTAGGTCCCATTTGTTTATTTTTGTTTTTATTTCCATTTCTCTAGGAGGTGGGTCAAAAAGGATCTTGCTGTGATTTATGTCATAGAGTGTTCTGCCTATGTTTTCCTCTAAGAGAAAACCCTAAGGGTTTGATAGTTTCTGGCCTTACATCTAGATCTTTAATCCATTTTGAGCTTATTTTTGTGTACGGTGTTAGGGAGTGTTCTAATCTCATACATTTACATGTAGCTGTCCAGTTTTCCCAGCACCACTTATTGAAGAGGCTGTCTTTTCTCCACTGTATATTCTTGCCTCCTTTATCAAAGATAAGGTGACCATATGTGCGTGGGTTTATCTCTGGGCTTTCTATCCTGTTCCATTGATCTATCTTTCTGTTTTTGTGCCAGTACCATACTGTCTTGATTACTGTAGCTTTGTAGTATAGTCTGAAGTCAGGGAGCCTGATTCTTCCAGCTCCATTTTTCGTTCTCAACATTGCTGTATTTTAATAGGTGAGTAGATAAACAAACTGTGGTACCTCCATACAG
This sequence comes from Globicephala melas, assembly GCF_963455315.2. Lineage (NCBI taxonomy): Eukaryota > Metazoa > Chordata > Mammalia > Artiodactyla > Delphinidae > Globicephala > Globicephala melas. The sequence continues at coordinate 61,443,662 of NC_083322.1, forward strand.
TGGAATGTTAATCAGTGTTAAAAAAGAAATTTGCTATTAAAAGACATGGAGGAACCTTAAAAACATACTTCTAAGTGAAAGAAACTAGTCTGAAAAGGCCACATACTGTATGACTCCAATTATATGACATTCTGGAAAAGGCAATACAATGGAGACAGAAAAAAAAAAATCAGTTGTCAGCGGCTTGGGTGGAGGGAAGGAAGGATAAATATTTTTTCCCTAATATCCAGTATTTCAGTGACATTATCTGTTTTACTTATTTCAGGTAGGAGAATACATCTGATCTCCATTACTCTGTCTTGATCAGAAGTAGAAGTTCTTCCATTAATAAGTTAACAGTAACTTTGTATTATGTATTTTCTTGGTCAATATTATGTGTATTACTACTATTTTGTGGGGGAGAGTCTAGGAATTCTTTAATATTGAAGAAGGGTCCTCATGAACACTCCAACTGAAAAGTGGGCAAAGGCCAGGGACAGACAATTCATAAAAGAAGAAATTATAATAGTAAAAAATTTAAAAAGCCATTTTTCAATTAAAAAAAACTTTCAACTTAAAAGATTTTTGTTTATCATACTGGCAAACATGAAAAATATAATTTTCAGTGTCGATGAAGATATGGACAATGCCATACTCTCATAAACTGAGGATAAAAACAAAATTTTTGCCAGTATTATTGAGAAATAATTGATATACATCACTGTATAAATTTAAAGTATACAGCTTGATGGTTTGATTTACATATATTGTGAAATGATTACCACAATAGGTTTAGTTGACATCCATCCTCTCATATAGGTAAAATAAAAACTAAAAAAATTCTCTTTGTGATGAGAACTCTTAGACTCTATTCTCTTAACAACTTTCCTATATATCATAGAGCAATCTTAGCTATAGTCATCATGTTGTATATTACATCCCTAGTACTTACCTATCTTATAACTGAAAGTTAGTACCTTTTGATCACCCTCCTCCAATTTCTCCTCTTCCCACCCTTTGCTTACAGTAACCACAAGTCTAATCTCTTTTTCTGTGAGTTTGGTGGTTTTGGTTTTTTGATTTTTTTTAGATTCCACATGTAAGTGAGATCATATAGTACTTGTCTTTCTCTGACTTATTTCACTTAGCATAATGTTGTCATGGTCCATCCATGCTGTTGAAAATGGTAGGGTTTCCTTGTTTTTTTATAGCTGAATAATATTTATATATATATTAAATATATATATATATATCACAACTTTTTAATACACGCATCCACTGATGGACACTTAGGTTAGAAACAAAAATTTTACACACCTTTATGGAGGGCAATTTGGCAATGCATGCAAAATGTTAATTGTACATGCCTACGATGTCACACTTCCACTTTTAGGATATTTTCCCACAGAAATTATTAGGTGAGTGTACAAAAGTGAACATTTGAAGATGAGCATCACAACACTGTTTATAATACTAAAACTTTGAAAACAGTAAATTGTCCTTCTAAAGGAAGGGCTAGTTAACTACGTTATGGTATATTTACATATTGGAACTCTGACAGCTGTTAAAAAAAATGAGGTCAAGATGTTTTCTTTCTTTTTTTTTTTTTGAGAGAAAATAGCAGCTTGCACATCATGTGAAATATGATTCTATTTAAGTAAATATTTTATATATAACATTAAAAGCACAGGCTTTTAATGATATTCACTAAAATGTTAAGAGGCTGTCTCTAGGGAGTCATCTCTTTTGGCTGATGTTGGAGGAGGGGAAAAGTTGCATTTTCACTTATACTGTGTGGTATTGCTTGGATTTTTTTACAGTGTACATATAGAATTTTATAATTTGCAAAAATAAGATTTAAATTTTAACGCTAGAAATAAATAGAAGAGATCCTCACCTTTGAAGATGTTTGGAAATACTGGTTATATGATTTCTAAAATTCCTCATTGGTTTAATATTCTATGCTTCTAACCTCTAGACTAACCTTTAAGATTCCTCCCAGTGCTAACAGTCTGTGGCTTCCTCCCGCTTGCTGCTGCTGTCAAGACAAATGTGAATTGCTTAAGTAAAGCTGAGGCACTCCCTGATGGTGAGAGCCTTACACTGGCTCAAGTTCTACTTAGTTTTCCTCATATTTCAAGTGATTCTATTCCTGGATGACGATCTTGAGCTGGTTATGGGAACGTGCAGAAAGGCCTTGGGGGTGGAAAAGCTAGATATGGTTCTAAGAAGGTAGTTCAGATTTGAGTGGGAAGGGGATCATGAATTTACCTTTCATATCTATCTAGAGTTTTCTATTTTACTCTTAGGTTCAGGATATCACTAGTAGGATGGCTTATTATTTGTTTAAGAAGAATTTATTATCCCCAATTTGGTGACTCAGCCATGTTTTCCTCTCAGAGCTCTTCCTCTTATGTGTTCAGGCAAGCTGAAAAGCCTTAAAATTATTTTGAATTCCTCTCTCGTAGTTTACCTCATATACTCAACTAGCCATTAAATTCTGTTTCACCGTAAGTTTATGATTCACTACAAGAAACTACAGTTTCTTTTCTGGCGTCTCTCAGCTTTTCTGTCCTTTGTTCTCAGTCTTATTTCCATTTCCATTGTCTTTCCAACCCTGGCTGTTTCTTACCTGGAACTTAAAACTTCTTTCCAGCTAGAATTGTGTATTTACATCAATATTAAGCCAGTTTAGATTGCTGCAATATAAGTATTTTAAGTACTTAGTTTTGTACCTGCTTTATGCTAAGAATTGCATATGTGTGTATATGATTGTGTGGGTGTTGTGGGCGATGATGGAAGGGGGGTGTAAAGTACTAGAAGACAGAACCAATGCCTTAGAATTACTCTTTAAGTATGAGGTTAGTTAAACTCTGCTATGATTCCCTGGCTTCAGTTGCAACTACAAAATCTTCCAAAGATTACATCAAAATCAAATGCCTGATCAAGAAATTCAAAACCTTCATCAGTCCTAATTCACCTTCCTCAGCTTCCGACACTGATTTCTGCTTGTCCTCTCTTGTTCACCAGCCCCCACGGCCATCCCCCCGCCCCTGGACTCATTCACACAAGAATGATCACCGTCCGCAACTGCCAAGGCCAAGCTCTCACTGAAGGTGTCCTTCAACTCCAAGTTTAAGGTTCCCCAGCACCTTCTGGCCCTTCTCTTATCATGACCACAACTGCTGCCACAAGGTTTTCTGTAACTCCCAAATGCCTGTTAGAGTTCTCATTAAAGGCTTGCTGAAACAATCTTAATCGAAAGCTTTCTCAATCAGGAAAATAAGGACTACTGGACTTACAATCCACACCCAGCTCAGTTTGTATTTCCCACAAGAGATGTACATAGGTAATTAGGTCTTTGAAGGCAAGAACTCTGACTTCTTCATCTTGTGTGTCCCCTCCACATCTACCAGAGTGCTTTAGATGTACAATCTTAGATGTTTAATGAAAGTTTGTTGAATTAATGAATGAATCGTTTGTATATAACTAGGCCCTCTGAGGGTGGCTGTCAGTTATTTCTCTTGGCTTTGTGTTGGTAAGGTCTCTCCATTAATTCTTAGCCATTTTTTTAAACCTAAATTTGACATTCAAAACTATTATTATTAGTGGGAAGCAGCCGCATAGCACAGGGAGATCAGCTCAGTACTTTGGGACCACCTAGAGGGGTGGGATAGGGAGGGTGGGAGGGAGATGCAAGAGGGAGGAGATATGGGGATATCTGTATATGTATAGCTGATTCACTTTGTTATACAGCAGAAACTAACACACCATTGTAAAGCAATTATACTCCAATAAAGATGTTTAAAAAAACCCCAAAAACTATTATTATGTAATACTGATATGGCTTGATATTCTTTGTTATAGTTTCTTCCACACTTATTTTATCCTAAAAATCATGTAAGCACTTTTTCTATAGACTATAAATGTGTGTTTCCTTCCAAATTTGTATACATGTTGAAATCTAATCCCCAAATGCGAAGGTATTTTGAGGTAGAGACTTTGGGAGGTGATTAGGTCATGAGGGCAGAGCTCTCATGAGTAGGATTGGTGCCCTCATAAAAGAAATCCCAGAGAGCTCCTTCCCTCTGTGAAAACACAGCAAGAAGAGGACCATCAATGAACCAGAGAGTTGGCTCTAACCAGACAATGAATGTGCCAGTATCTTGATCTTGGACTTCCCAGCCTCCAGAACTATGAGAAATTTCTGTTATTTACAAGCCACTCAGTCTACAGTATTCTGTTATAGCATCCCAAAGCGACTAAGACAGCTTGTGAAACATGAGCATTCTCCAGCCCTTTTGGCCCTTTTCCCTACAGAATCAGAAAATTCTGTGGAAGGTCCTGAGAATCTGTATTTTTAACACCCAACCCAGGTGATTCTTATGGCCAGAGAAATTTGGAAATCCTGTTCTATTGAGAAACTTAGTAAGTATTAGTTGAGGTTAATGGTTATCTTTGATCTTTATGCCAAATACAATTCCATGAGTATTAACTTAACATCAGAATGCCTGAACTCCAACCTTGTTAATTACTGTCTGAGTGATTTGGGGCTAGTCCATTGTTTCTCAAACTTGTCTGCAAATTAGAATCACAGGGTCTCTTTAAAAAATTCCAAGACCCAGGCCACAGCCAAGACCAATTAAATCTCATTCTCTAGGGCTGTGACACAGGCATCAGTATTTTCTGACGTTCCCCAGGTGACTGATTTCAACATGCAAACAAACCTGGGAATCGCTGGACTAATTTACTCTCTAAGCCCGTTTCTTCATGAGTAAAATGTGGACAGTAACTTCCATTCTAAAATGTTACTCTAATTAGTGCATGTGAATATACTTTATAAATGATAAAACTTTATATAAACCTAATTATATTTTAGGCTTTAAAATATTTTGAATAAAAATAAACAAATATGCAGATAATAATTTTAACATTTTCTATATATTTATTTTTTAATGTTTATCATTGTGATTGTCAGTTCAACAGTTTAGCATGGTAGATTCAGCTTGCAAAGGAAACCATCATTCAGAAATTTAGGTACATTTCCTTCAGGTGGCAGTAGTTTATTTGTGGCCCAAGTTTAAAGCAGTGGTTCTCAGCTCTTACAGTGTATCAAAGTGCTCCTTGGCTGGGGTTTATCCCCAAAGATTCTGACTCAGTAGGTCTGGAGTGGGACTCCAGCAACTATAAGTTTATAAAGATCAACATGTCATTCTGTTGCCCTGTTGCTAACCGTGGTGAGTTTGCTATTTATGTTTAAGCCTTCTGCTTTAACCACAAGATTTAGTCATAAATGTTCTACTTTTCTCAGGTCAGAAATACCTCTTCATTATGTAAAGCAGAAAACAATATTAGAAGAGTTTAAAAAATGTTTGAAGCCATGTGGGTACCATTCCTTATTACCACTACCATTCAATCTTTATTCTAATATAATCTTACAATTTTTATTCTAATATGAAATGGCCTTCTTGATATATACTCAACCTTCCCAATGACTATGACCACTCTCTGCATTTCTAAAAATTCAAATGAGAATGTGTACTTCCTCTGTTGGCCTGGAATCTGTCTCTCTAGGGTAGTGATTTTTCAACTTCATAGTGCATGAGTAGCACCTGAGAGGCTCATTTACAATGTACCCTCCATCCCAGACCTGGTGGATTAACCTTTGGGTTGAGGCCCAAGATTTTGGATTCTAAGCTATCTCCCTAGGTTATTCCAATGCACACTAAACTTTGAGAACCATTGGCTCTATGGAACAAAGAGGCTGGGATAGCTTTGGTAAGGTACAGACACTAAGGGAGGGCTCACAGGATCCAGACACAAAACTCTGTAAGGAACTCTGTGTTCCATTCTCTCCTCCCTCCTGTGCAAATAGTGGTAAGTAACTACGTTTTTACTCAGTGACCATGAGAAGAGTTACTAAGAATTGGTTGGTGTTAGTTCACAACCTCAGGAGCTCCCCGGGTGAAATTTGAAACTGACCCACACCCCGACCCCATCCTCACCCCCATGCAGAGAGAAAGGAGAGACTAAAGAAAAAGGCAGGTGACGCTACATTGGTAGGTGGCAGTTAATAAGCAAGGGAACTTACGTACAAGGCTAGTCTTGGGCGGCTGCAAGATGAGCAGATGTCCTCATTTGCCCACTAGAATCTTAGGAGTACATACAGAGTACATAATGGTGTTCTGTCGCATATACTGTCCAGATGGTCTCAATAACACATAGCTCTCTCAATGCTCTGTCCTTGAAATGGCTCCCACTGTGAGAATGGTGGGCGGAATGTAAATTCCAAGGACAGGGGAGGGTGTAAGAAGCCTCCAATTGCCCAGGTTCAGCTCTTGGTTAACTGGTGGTCACATCCTCTGGTTGACCTTTTCCAACAGTTGGTAGGCTTGGAGCAGTAAGGCCTATTAACTTTTGTTGCCAATCCCAGCATGCAGCCTGGGTCAGAGAAGACGCAGTAAATACTTATTGGTTTACAATGAGGAAATACTCCTTTCCCTGCTCTTTCTGTTTTCCTTTCCTTTTTCAACCTGACCTTTTCCCACCTTTGTCTTTTTTCCCTGGTTTGTTGGTTTGTGGTCCATTCTTGAAGAAACATCCATCTAGAACAGATCTAGACACAAAAAGAAAAAAAAAAGCCTCTGTATCAGAAATCACATCGATAACAATTAAATCACCCAGTTCATCTTTAAATTGCACCATTAGCACATTTGGTAATTCACTTGGGTTAATTATTTTTACTGTTATATATAATTGTACTTGGCCCATCTTTCATTTCATGACTATGCTTTTATTTATTTACTTTCATTTACCAGCACTTTAATACATCCTGAAGTTTCATCTGCCTATGATTTCAGGTAAACTGTTCTTTCTGCAAAACATACAGTAAGTGATTTCTACTAAAATATGTTAGATTGGTAGGAACATATGATACGGATGGGTCACTGAATTTTCATATTCTATATTTGATGTCTTAAAGAAACTTGAGAATTAATCATTTTTTATGTTAAATCAGTATTGAATAAGCATTAGACTCAGCAGTATTTGAAGCCAGTATAATCTTAAGACTAGACTTAAAAAAAAAGTTAGATTAGGATAAGAGCAGGCAAATTGATTATTCTTTTCCCAAATCCTTTGCTTAAAACTCCAATTATATATACAGCTCTCTGCCCTCTCCCCACCATTCCCTGTTTCCGTAGACAAGTTGTGTTCTTTATTGTGGTTTGGAAAGATCTAACAATAATGGCTAGATCAGTACTGTTTAAATAAGAGCTATAATCGTATCCACACCATCTCTATGTTTGTTTAAGCTCTGTTACTTCTCATATAAATTATGGCAATTGCCACTCATCCCAGAACTACCCTCCCAACCCATTCTCTAGCCTGAGACTAACTAGGGTAATCTTTCTAAAGTACACATTTTGTTATTTCTCTCTTTTGCTTAAATTCTTCTGTTGGTCTCCTGTGCTCTGTTCTCTGTTGTTCTGGCCACCCACAATGACTTCTTTATACATGGAAATGAAATGAGATTCTTAAATTTAATACTAGAGGGCACATATGCCTGTCCTTCCTGGGGCGTGGCAGCTAAAAGAGGAGAAGCTCAAGAGCTGTCAATGGCCTTGTTCTTCACCAGGTACAGGAACCCATGGGGAGAAGCAGATATGAAAGACAGGGAGCAAGCTGCTGGTGCTATTAGAAGCCCTGGTTCAAGTTGTCCCTAATCCTTGGCTGTACCCCTTTCCTTCTAGAAGTTGGTTGTTCCACCCTTCCTTGTCATATGAGATACCCCAGTACATTCCTATAATGTCCCTCCTTTTACCTAAGTCAGTTAGAAGTAGGTTTTTGTCACTTGCAAACAAAAGAGTTTTGGTTAGAAGAGCTTGTAAGGAAACACACAACTGCTCCTGATACATGGCAAGCACTCTGTTAGCCGTTGTCACTATGATTTGCCTGATTATCAGGGTCATCCCTGTAACATAAGGATGCATATCTGCCCCTTAGCTTATATTAATGCAGAATTGGCACTTAAGTAATGATTGGTAATCAACATTAGTGCAATTGAAGAAAAAAAAAAAAAGAATAGCTTGTAAGGTCCTGCATGATACGGCCCCAGCTTATCCATTCAGTCTCCATATAAATCTTAGGAAGATGCTCAGCTGCAAGTAACAGAACACAGACAAATAGACTCAAATGATAAAGGCATTTTGTTTTCTCTTGTACCAAGAAGTGTAGACAAAGATAGTTCCAGGGACGGTTTATCAGCTCAGCTAAATGATAATGCCTTAGCTCTTCACAACTCTTTGGGTCTTTCCTTGATCACAGGATGGCTGTAGCAGCTCCACACAGTCTTTAAGACCTATGTGAGCATCCTAGATAAGGAAGCAGAGGACAACAGCTTTCTCCTTGGGAGGGTCTGTTTTTAGCCTGGAAAGGAAGTCTCAGCGGACTTCTTAGATCTCATTGGCCAGAACTGGGTCACATGCCCAACCCTAGACTCATGATTGTGAAGCGAAAATTACCTTGACTCATTCTCTAACTGTCCTTAAATCCCTGGATCTGTGCCAATTATCTGAGGCTCTGTTAGCAGAGAATGGAAAGTGGGGCTGTAGCATAGTAAGAAACCATGTCTCCCACACATATATTTCCACTATCCTCCCTGTCCTTCTACTACCACCAGCACCACCACCCCAATTCTAAGAGCCAGTCTTACAGAACTGCCTTCAGTACTCCAAAATGCTATGCTCTCTGTGGTGTCTGGGTCTTTGCACATAATTTTGCTTTGCCCAGAACACACTCTCTTTCCTTCATGTACTAACATCTTGGTCTGCATGGCTCCTACTTCTTCCTTTAGGCCTCAGTTTACATATCATTTCCTTTGGAAAGTCTTCCTTGACCCCCAACACCCCCGATACTCCAGCACCCTCTTGTTAGTCCTGTCTTAGACCCTGCCAAACTACAGATCTTCCTCGACTTATGATGGGTCTTGATGGGGTTGTGTCCCGATGAACCCACTGTAAGCTGAAAGTATTGTAAGTCGAAAATGCATTGAATACACCTAAACTACCGAATATCATAGCTTAGCCTAGCTTACCTGAAACGTGCTCAGAATGCTTGCATTAGTCTACAGTTGGGCAAAATCATCTAACACAAAGCCTATTTGATAACAGTGTCTTGAATAACTCATGTAACTTATTGAATACTATACTGAAAGTAAAAAACACAATGGTTGTCTGGGTTAGAATGGTTGTGATTGCGTGACTGACTGGGAGATGCCCGATGTCGTGAGAAAGTATCATACATCATACCGAACATCGCCAGCACAGGAACAGATCAAAATTCAAAATTCGAAGCATGGTTTCTACTGAATGTGTATCACTTTTGCACCATCATAAAGTTGAACTAATGTAAGTTGGGGACCATCTGTATATTGTAATTTTATGTCTACTTATTTATAATCCCTACTAGACTGTAACTTTTTTTAAAATAAATTTATTTATTTATTTATTTGGTTGTGCTGGGTCTTCATTTCTGTACGAGGGCTTTCTCTAGTTGCGGCGAGCGGGGGCCACTCTTCAACGCGGTGCACGGGCCTCTCACTGTCGCGGCCTCTCTTGTTGCGGATCACAGGCTCCAGACGCGCAGGCTCAGTAGCTGTGGCTCACGGGCCCAGTTGCTCCGCGGCATGTGGGATCTTCCCAGAGAAGGGCTCGAGCACGTGTCCCCTGCATTGGCAGGAAGATTCTCAACCACTGCACCACCAGGAAAGCCCTAGACTGTAATCTTTTAATGGCTTATTGGCTGAGTCTTATTTCTCTATGACCTCACCTAGAACCTGTACCTAGGAGGTGATCAATAGATACTTGTAGAAGTAAATGAAGCAATTTTGGGGTGCACTCAAAAACATATGTTAAGGGCTTCCCTGGTGGCGCAGTGGTTGAGAATCCGCCTGCCAATGCAGGGGACACGGGTTCGTGCCCCGGGAAGATCCCACATGCCATGGAGCGGCTGGGCCCGTGAGACATGGCCCCTGAGCCTGCGCGTCCAGAGCCTGTGCTCCGCAACAGGAGAGGCCACAACAGTGAGAGGCCCGCGTACCGCAAAAAAAAAAAAAAAAGTTAAAACCACTTAAAAAAAGTAATAGGGACATAGATATTAATTTACTTCTGATTTTTCTTAAAGGGAATAGACAAAAGAGTGGTTTGTTAAAAAAAAATTCCTTAAAGACATTTAGATTTAAAAGTCTTAGCTTTGGTGGCTTCCAAAGAAAGAGAATGGCAAAAGATGATTTCTAGTTCAGGCAGGGTGATACTTATTTTGCTTGTCTCACACAAAAGCTAAAGATTCTAAGAGTTTTTGAATGTTTTTTAAATAGTTTTCCAAGCGGGCATATTTTTGCATATGCATTCATAACATAGAAACTAAATGTAGCTAAATGAATTTACTTGAATTTTATAAGATGCTATCTTACTCTGCAACTACTTGCTACCATTAGGAAAAAGCAATAATGTGACATGACAAGACACTTTCAATTTCTTTTGTAAGCAGGTAAGTTTAAATAAGGAATGAATGAATGAATGAATGAAATAAAGTGGGAAAAAATATGACCAAGTTTGATTACTATAATAAAGCAGCACCTTGAAAATTTGGCACTTTGAAGTTAAATATTGAGCTTGTAAACTTATATGAGGTAGTGAAACATTCATTCACAATATTTTTTAAAAGAGAATTTACCAGGCACAGTGAGTTGGGGCCTCTTCGGATTTTAAACATAGTATTGCCACTTTTGGGTGTCATACTGTGACATTTTTCTGGGTGACACCCCAAAAGCTGTCCATTTGGAATGGGGCCCAAAGTGGGAGGGGGCTGTCCAGCCTGTCCTAGCAGCAAGGCAAGCATCTCTGCCTTGGCTCTTGTGAGCTAGTGAATCCAGTGCTGCTGGAATAGTCTGTGGCCCATGCAAAAGCTGTATGGAGCCCAGGACAAGCCCCAGCAAGACCACCACAGAGGAGACCTTTTGTGTTCAGGAAAATGCAAAGGCTACTTTTATCAAGTGACTCTTCATTGAGAAATGAGTCCTGGCTTACTGCTAGTTTCATGTAGAGACTGAATCACTCAACCATCTGGCATAAGATGGCCATGATACCTCAATACCTGACATGAAATAGTGTTGTCTCAGACACTTAGCATAATAGCCAGGCATTCCCAGAAGTAATCCACATCAAGTGGGTTGAGATGGAAGAGAAACCTATGAGGCTGTCTATGAGAAGCCTGAAGACACAGGTAAACTGTATGAGCAGGTAGTTGCACTTCTACATTACTCTTTCTTCCTCATGACTCCTGGGGAGTTTCCTATGACTAGTGGACCAGGGACAGAGTAACTTGAACCTGGTGTACAGATGGCTTTGCATGATACGCTGGCACCAGACAGATGAGAGGAAGTGCTGCTGTTCCTCAGGGTGGCCTTGAACTACATTTGAGAAGGGAAATGCTTACAATAGTTAAATTTTGAGCAGTAATTTTATGTTCACTTTGTCTAGAAGGAAACATTTTATTGTCTACTTTGCCTAAGGTCAGGATCTACACTGATTCTTAAGCACAGAGGTGCTCAGAGGTGAGCACAGAGGTGATATTCAAGACCTGTAACAAGAAAGGCAATTGGAATCTATCACTGAAACTGGGGCTGAAGACCCCCTGTTGTGCCAGATGTTAACCCTTTTATTGCTGAATTGCAGGGAGTCAGAGATGTCTCTGAGGAAAGAACTAGATTGACTTGGGCAATGGTGGATATACTGGGGCAGGGGGCTTGGGACAGTGGCAATATTTTAGAAATGCTTACGGTTGAATGAGTACACACTGGGTAATTTTGTTGTTCTCGTCTCACTAGATGGTGGGACTTAGAAGGATCAAGACTGGAGAACTGATGACAAGAAGGTTTTAGGGGAGGATGGATGGACCTTTCAGAATGGGCCCATAGTGTGAGAACATCTGTGTTCATGTGAATGCTCACTAGGAGGCCTGCATTATTAAGAGGTTCTTAATAACCAGGAGAACAAAATGACTCCTTCTATGGGAGCCAGTCATCCTCCTTCTCCAGCTAGTCTATTGGTTCATGGCTATAACAGCTATGATGGCCAGCATGGAGGTAATGCTTGGAGTCAACAACATAAATTTCCTTTCAACAAAACTGATTCATATACTGTTAGCAACAGTGACTAGCAATGTGCTTCTAGGGGACCTGATCTACTATCCTGTGGCAGATAAATTATTTTGAGTTGGAAATGCCCTTTCATCATGGAGGAGCAGCATTTATCATCACTGGAATAGTCTTTCTGGATTTGGATTCTCTTTCCCTGCTTACATGCCTCTAAAGCATCACAGGATTCCATACATGGCTTCTGACCAATGAACTCACTGCATCACAAAACAAGCAAGGCAATAGGCTACTAACTGCCTGGCCTTAACTGTATAGATATCCAATCACCCTGATGAAGCTAGACTTCATTGGAAACTTAGCCACAACACTATCTAAGAAGTAGTCCCTTGTGACATTGGTGTGCTCTGATGTAGGATGTAGAACGTGAGCAGAACCAGTGACCAATATGTTTGATATTCTTTTCATAGCCAGAACGCAACCTAGGACCTAGGGGTGAAGACACCTCTTATACTACAGCTACTCTTTCACCTTCAGAGTTTTGGCTTTAATTCTTTAAAATTATTTCTTTAACTCTTTAGTGTAAGGAAATCAGTATTCATTGAAGGGATGCTTCATCTAAGGGTTAAAAAAAGTGTAGGTTTTATTGAATTGGGAGCTGAAACTACCACCTAGATATGTTAGATTCTTTGTGCTATCAGGGCAAGGATCCTTGGCAAGCTGTGGTGTTGGCTGAAAGCCAGGAGAACCTGGAACCAGTTGAGAAGAAATCTATCTTATAAGTCAGCAGCATTCTTGTGCATGCCCACAGAATGGGGGACTTGCACCAGTATTTGCTTGCTAAGTGTGCTATTTATTCTCGTGTTTCCTTTTAAAATGATAATTAAAATAATTATTTTTTTCTTTTCTTTCCTCTTTCTTCCAGGGGTATATGTTATCTAAGTAGTGGTTGAATTTATCATGTAGTCTATAGGCTGTAGAATACTGAGATGGGATTGTGACAGAACTGAAGAGGAATGGACACAAGCCAGAGGTCCTGGGCTCCACAGCCAATATCTCACCTCTATGTGCAGTGGCTGTAAATGACTGTGGTTGTCTCCCATTGCTGTTGTGTGAGAATTGGTTGGATCGTGTGTTATGAGTGGGTTTTTTTGTTTGTTTGTTTGTTTTGGATATAGGAAAAAAAGGTATGTATTAGAGAGAAAGAGAGAGACAGAGACAGAGAGAATGAATGAATGAATGTCTGTGTGTGTGTGTGTGTGTGTGTGTGTGTGTGTGTTCTGGGCAGCCAGAGGGTGGATTGTAGCAGATGGCTTTGGGGTAGCTGTATGGTCAACTGTGATTTCTCCTTTCTCAGAGAGATTATTTCTTTGCATATAGACATAGGCCCAGGAGATTTTATCTGTGCTATGTGATTCTGTCTACCTAGTCATAGATGTTTGTCTGGGAGTTTCCACTTGATTATGTTTGGCATCTCGATGATTAACATTTGGAATGGTGAGACAGAGAGTTGGAAAGCCATTTGATCCCAGTCACATTAGTGGCAAATTCTAGAGAGAGATCTATAAACTCATTGATGCCCTGGAAGCTCACCAATTCCTGTCCTTTTAAGCCTTTGTCCTTTACCCCTTCGTTGGATTTCATGAAATGCTCTGAAACCCCTCCCATAATCTTCCTTTGTTGTCTAAGTTAGCCAGTGTTGTTTTACGTTCTTCACAACCAAAGAATACTAGTTAGATAATACAGAAATAAAAGACTACCTATGTATGGGGTGGTCCTAGATGTGGTTGCTTAATTTTAATAAAAAATCAATTATTTGTGAAGAAAAAAACTATAAGAAGAAAGGAAGACTTCCAAGCAAATCTCTTTCTTCATGGGGTTACACTGACCTCTCTCTTCCCTTAATTCTGCGATGGAAAAAACTCAGCATTAATTATTGGAAAAATTGTATTTATTTTTCTAAAGTTAAAATTTGGATGTACAGAGGAGATGGCATGGGGAGGAATGAAAAACAGCATCTAGTGTAGCTGGTTTAGTGAGAGAACTGGGTCAGATGGACAAGAAGTAAAGATACAAAAACTTGGAGTAAAGGCAAACAGAGGATCAAAACAAGTGTAAATACATAAGCCGGATGAAGTCCTCCAGTGCTAGCTTCCTCATACCTGTACCATTTTACTAATCCCACTGCCACTGGGACACAAGTAGATGTTCTGGTGGTAGTGGATCCAGGCTATAAAGAAACTTGCCAAATAAATAGAATTATAAATTGGTGGCTTTAGGTATATCATTAATGTCACCTTCTCCCTGTTTATTTTCATTCACTGGTCTTTCCAGCTTTCTCCTCACGGAAATCTAATATCCTCTATTATATATTAATGAAGTAGTTCTCAAACTTTAGCAATCCTAACAATTACCTAGGGGGTGCTTGTTAAAATGCATATTCTGGGCTTGCCCCTCAGGGGTCCTAATTTATTAGGTTCAAGGTAGGACGCAGGAAGCCCTATTTTTTATAAGAACCAGGATTTTCAAATGCAATTAGTCATTGGTTGAGTGACCATGTGTAAATTATTTTCCAAACCAGAACAGTTTTGAGAGTGAAGTGAGTTGCTACTAATAATTATTCTGGTAGGACAAGTGCAAACCAGCACTGTCTCATGGAAACCATGACATGGCCAGTAATTGATCACATTTGAGAAACACTGCTACGTGAAATTAAATTTCAGTCATAGCAACTCAGACAATTCACACTTAAACTAATTGTGGTTATAAAAGTCCTTGTTATATATGAGAAATTTTAGGCCTTAAGGAAAGGCAGATGGAAGTCCCTTTATTTTTCAGGTGGGAGATCGCCTGCCTGCTGTACCCCCAAAATTAATATAACCTTTGATTGGCTTGTTTTGCCAATGATTTTTGAGACAGTTCAAGCACTTTTAAATCACACAAAAAATCTCCTTTATTCTTCCCTCCTTTCATTCCTCCCTCCCTGCCTTCCTTCCCTCATCAATTTTTTTTTTTTGGTGGTACGTGGGCCTCTCACTGTTGTGGCCTCTCCCGTTGCGGAGCACAGGCTCCGGACGCACAGGCTCAGTGGCCATGGCCCACGGGCCTAGCCGCTCCGCGGCATGAGGGATCTTCCTGGACAGGGGCACGAACCCGTATCCCCTGCATCGGCAGGAGGACTCTCAACCACTGCGCCACCAGGGAAGCCCCCTCACCAATTTTTTAAATCAAATATCCATTGAGGAATCCAGAAGACTGAGAAAGAGTCTGGGAGAATGCACCATGGACCCTCATTCCTCTTACTTTTCATAAAATGCAGAGACAGCCCAGCTCTTGAAACTGGTGCAATTTACTACTGTTTTGGATAGATGTTTAGCCAAGCATAATTAAAAATACAACAGAACCATGTATTTTACTTTAAAGCTAGTTTAGTAATTCAACCAGAAACACCTTAACCTTGAATGTTTAAAGGACGAGTTACCTCAAAGTATTTTTAAGCGATGTTAGACTGTAAATATGAAAATTTGTCTCTTTTGTCTGGCATGATGGTCATTGTGTTTAGAGTTATTCTTGTGGGTGAAGATTAGGTTTCACTTTGTTCTTTTCCAGTTAATTTTGGGTTTGCATTGTAGAAAACAGATCAACTGTGTCAGAAAGTAAGCACCTGCTGGGGAGGAGGAGGGCATTAACTATTTCAGGCACTAATAAGAAATGGTACTTGATGCAGAAGTAAATCAGTCAATTACATTCACGGTGACAAGAACAAAATTAATGTTTCTTTAAAAGTTCCTGACCTTTTGAATTATTTTGCCCATAGAAAATGATCCACCTCCCCAATTTTTAAAGCTAAGAGTTGTAGTGAGCTTGGAAGAACTTTATGATTATTTTTTCTCTCCTTTATCAAAATAGAAAAGGGATTTACTTAGGAAGATAAAATCATCGTTATTTGATCTTTGTTAAGGCTGTGTCATCTTATAGATGTTTTTAGAGACTTGGAACATGAAGCGCTTTGATAGAGAGATACATATTTTTCTAAAAGTTATTTTTTTCTTTGACCTTTCATTTTTCATATATAATTACTGAAAACACAATTTAAAAATCACAAGGTGAAATTCTTAATTTAGACTTAGCTTTCCTTAAGGAATTCAACAAGAAGCAAATGTCAACTCTAAATAACCCCTTTTTAAGGCATAGGCCATACTATTGTGTGTGTATTGTCTATAAAATAAATGTCATGTTCAGCTTCTGTTAACCCACATTATGCCAGGAAATTTCCTAATGGCTCTTTCAGACATTTTTTTCTTTCTGTAAATCTATTACTGTGAAACTAGTTCCTTCCTGACTTCCTATTATGTTTCTCTGCTATTGCATTACTGGTGTTTATTGTGTTGGAATAATGTCTTTATAAATTAATTTTGTCTTTTTGTCTTAATTTTTTTCAATGCTCTTGGTTTTTTTCAACTTACATTAGCATTTTTATTATTAATTCCTTTTTGAAGAGGCATTCATACTTAAATGAGATTTATTCTGTTTGCAAAATTTAATTAAAATTTCCTTCTTCCTCAATACATTAAACCTGTAATTGTTCTTGGATTTAATATTTTCTATTATTTCAAGTCAATAGTGGAGAATGAAAACATTCATACATTGACCCAAATGATTTTTCTCTATTCTCCTATCTTTCTAGCAGCTACTTGAACATTTTTTATCAACTTTGAGATCCCTTGAATATAAAAACATATTCTTCTATTTCCTCTATGTACAGAAAGTTTTTCTATAGTTCTTCATCTGTAAACTTACACATTCCACAGTTGTGTTATTTGTCTTCTCTGTGTCCATTCATTCAGCCAGACATTCATTGAGCACATATTAATAAGATACTGTTAGGTTATGTTTATTTGTTATTGTTTCTTTCCAATTGCAATTTTTTGGATTATATTTCTAATGCTGCTCACAAAAAGTATGCTGAAAGCAAACTCTCTTACTCTGATTTATTCTCTTATATAGTTAATTAAAGTGTAGTGTGTTTATAGGTTTAAGAGCCATGACTACTAAACAGATACACTAGTAGTTATGATAATTCTAAAACTGCCCAGTGAAATCATATAGATATATAGTGATGGTCTTTCTGCACATATAAAATTTCACTGTGATTTGCAAAAATTACAGAAAACTTGATGACCTTTACTGACAATAATTTTAGTTAAAATTGCAAATTAAACACAAATTAATAAAAGCCGTAACTTAGTATCATTTACTATGATAGATTAAAAAAAAAAGCTAGATAAAGATGAAAAATTCTTGGCAGTCATGTTGAAATTATTCCATTCACTAAAAATTAACCTTTTTCAAATTAAGTTTTGTTTTTAGATCTTTACAGGTTATTCTATGAGCAAAGAATCAGGAGAAATGGCAAATAACTTTAAAATGGACAGTTTGCTCAGCTGATTTAATTAATTGAAAGCCATTGCTATTAGCCAACTCTTTCCAGCCAGGCTTGGTAGAGCAGAAGGTACCTTATAGAGCAACTAAACTTTTTTTATAGAGCGACTTTTATTGGGCCCTTTTAATAAAGTCTATTTCGTTAGTTTAATTTCTATTAGAGGGAAAACACACACACATACATACATACACTAAAAGGTCACAATTAATTTCAAAATCTTGGGGTACAGGAACATCTAAACAAAATTCTAGTTCAGTTCAGCATCCCCCATTGAGCAGATATTTACAGAATACCTGCTCTGATCTGGGCAGAATGCTGGGGAATCATGATGACTCACCTGAATCCTAACTAAGGATTAGGCCTTATTTATGCTAGATTTAAAGTGTGTGACGCTCATTGGAAATACATGAAATCCTGTTGCCAGCTGAATAGGATGAGATACAATTCTGAACAGTGTTTAAACATTTGATGGTCTGTGTTTCAGCATGCTCATTTCCTAAAACCTAGAGATGTGGCACAATGCAAGAGAAGCCCCAAGCTCTGCTCCTGCATCCCACCTTCTGCTCAGTTGGATCTCTTGCCAACCCTTCTTCTACTAGGAAGTTTCTCCTCAAAGTCTCCAACTACTGTCTCAACTAGGTTCATTCATCTTTGTAGTCACCGATGTTCCTAGGACTTAATATTTTATCTTTCAAAGTATACCTTCTTTCTGAGATTTATTTTTCACTTGCATTTCCTGCCTTTATTGTTGAAAGCATCTACAAAATTTATAGGTTAGATTTTTTTTTTTCTTGAGTTAGTTTTTTTCTCCCCAGAAGCTACAAGTTATAAAGTCACTTGCAACTGAGGCTAAATCATTTTTGTTTCTAATCCAACACCTAAAATAGTATTCTAGCTCCCTACAGACTGTTGGTGTTAGTTTTCTTAGTTTGATCCATGTGGCTTTGAAGATTTTAAAGTGCCTGTGAATGTAAAAGTACCTAATATGAGCAGGATTAAACAAAATGTCCTATGTGTACTTACCGAGTGTGATGCTTAATGGTCTTACTCGGGAAGAATCACGGCATCTATAGCTCAACATCTTGTAGAATTTAGACTGTATTTAGGAAAGGCCACTTCTCACCAAATGGAGTTTAAAAATGTTGACAGGTGTCCCATTCTGAATCAGGTAGTGTAATATTTTGAGCTTTTTTTCTGGAAAAAATTGGACAAAAACATGACCTGATGTATATATCTGTCATTTTTACTCAAACGTGTTTTATTATGAAGTGACCTATTAGAATTTTTATATATCTACTCTTGAGATATTTGCTATTGATCCATTTCCATTGGCATTATGAGTGGATGAACGTCTATACATGTGGACCTCGATGCAGAGCAGAACAAGCAGCAAGCGTTTTGATTGTAGCACCCATTATAGAATTTTCTCTTAATGAGGCTTATTTCTAGTTGGATATATTGGGATTATATTTGATGCTTGCTAAGTACACGGTAAATGATCATTTGAAAGAATGTGTGAATGAATGAACAAATGGACTTGAAAGTAGAAAAATAAAGCAAATTCTATGCTCTGCCTTTAAGAACACTTTGCAGAGGTAGATAACTTAAATTACCCTCAGGAGTTGAATCTAGTATGGACAGGGATAAGACTTAATCAAAGCCAGAACAATGTATCTAGGGTGGGGGTGAGGTAATGAGAAATGTACAGTAAGTTATTGGGGACTTACTACATACCCACATTATGCTACAAACTTCCATAGATGTTATCCTCTTTAAATCACAAAATAATACTATAAACAAGGTATTGTCTATAGGATTGTCTACAATCCTACAGACAAGTCTTGTTTTACAAGGGAGGATGGAGAGGCTCCAAAAGTTAGGTCACTACCCAAGATTATACAGCCTACAAGTGGTGCAACCTGGATTAAACTTCCAACACCACAACTAGTGATCTTATGACAGTGGCCTTGTCTGGATTATAATATTTTTCTGCTGAAACAAATGGAATCCCTACAGCTATAAGGTGAGTTCAGGCATGAGAAGGAATGAAAAAAGAAATATTGCATAAGATTTCATTCATCAGGGAACTATAGGGATTTAGGAACACAAATTAGCCTAAAAGATATGAATTGCAGACTAATTCATCTCATGTAAGTATTAATTTATGACTTATTTATTCATCCAATAAATACTGATTTGTTATCCTCCAGCTGCTCACACCTGGCATGGGTCTTGGGTACCTCTCTGGTAGGATGTTGCATTTTATTTGGCTCTCCAAAGTGAAACCTATGTTTGCAGGTTCTGTCCTTGAATCCACCCACCAAAACTCAGATGGTAATTTGCCTCTTTATTGTAGCCAGGGGCTCCCAGTTAGTGAGAGAGGCTGATATAAAGGGGAGTGAAGAGCCAAAGGAGGTAATTTGTCTCCATTTCTGCTGATAAGGCCGGGAAAGCAAGTTTTCCTGAGGCTACGATAATCTGGAAAGCTGTCTCACTTATTACCCACAGCATCTGGAAGCTCTGTGGCTAAACTGCAAAGATAAGCTGATAAGTGTATTTTGCCCAATAACAGACACTGAACTATCTAATCTTCCTTTAGTATTAGAAGGTGGTCTGGGAACACCAGGTGTTAGAAACAGGTTTTATTGTCACTTGTCTGACGAGTTGCATGTGCACAAAGTGTACAGATGAAAAAACTAAACCAGATTAAAAATTAACCAGTTAATTGTGAGTATAACAGAGATAAAGTGAGTTTTGAAAATGCCAAAGTGCTATATTTGTTATTATGAGTCCTTTATGATGAACTTCAGTGGACTGGTTATGTCACAGTAGGTATTAAAATCTCACGAAGATTTTCTTATGGACAGCCAGGTGGTATAAGGTAATACTTCTCTAACTTTAATATTCATATGAGTCCCCTGGGGATCTTGTTAAAATCCAGGTTCTGATTCAACAGATCTGGGATGAGGCTTGAGGTTTTGTGTTTCTACAGAACTCTCAGATGATATCGATGCTGCTGGTTCATGGACCACATTTTGAATAGCATGGGTGTAAAACTGAGGGCATTATCATCCCTCAATTCATGAGAATTTATGAAACTTTTGTCCTAAAAATACATATATATATAATACTTATTATGTACACTATGTTGTATATTAGTATATATTTATAATATGTAAGTATAAATATATATTATATATATAAAATATATATTTAAAAATATGTAATGTAGCTGGTGCAGGACTCATGGTATAACAGTAAATCATCAAATCATCTTTATTTTCATCTTTCCTGCCCCAGTAATCACTGGGTGCTCCTGGATGAAAATTTCTCCAGACCCCATGACTTTTCTGCTCATGTTTAAGTAATAGATCATCTTCCTGTCAATTAAGATCACGAACAAGGCTCAATTCAGTAATTAGATTTGGAGGCCCAAGATATTAACTAAGCTCTGACCTTAATTTAACAGGCAAACCTCCCTCGGCCCAGCAAGAGCCCGCTTCCCTGGTAAGTCTGCTCTGGAAAGAGGCCCTCATTAGCCTTTATTTACTCATCTTGGGCCTTTAGGTTTAAAGCTGATTCTTTCCTCCTGGGGCACTTTTGTGGAGTCTTCATGATTATGTTTGCTGGTGACCTCCCTCCTGCAGTTCCCTTGTTGCTGGCTGACAGAGCCACTTGGATTCCAGGTGGCCACTTGCATCTCTTGCTTTGGACCTGAGGAATCTGGCCTCACCTCCAGCCTCTTGCTGGACCCCTATTGGGCCAGATTCTCTCTCATCAGCTGCCTACCTCTGGTCCACAGGAAACACTCTCATGTCCTATATCCTGAAAACCTCTGGCAATGCAGATGGACCTGCCCCCAGAGCAGTTAGTCAACCATCCGTGGTCCTCTAGATTTCCTGGACAGAAGGCAGATGGCAGGCCTGGAGTCCCCAAAGTGCAGGGATGTACCACTCAGGGTCACCGAGGGGACCCATCTGAGTCCTTCTCAACAGAGTGAGGTGGTAAAGCCTATTAACTAGGCAACAGCTCTTTCCAAAGTGCTCTCTCTTCACAAATATCCCTCCTCCTTCCCTTTCTCAATCCTCTCATATTCTCAAAGTGGGTCACAGGGTTCAGAAGTTATGGCATGGATTCTCAGAAATTTCCTTTGAAATTCTTTATATGGCAGTTTGGTACCTCACTTTTAAATCACTCTTGTTATTGTAATGGAATGTCAACAACCTAAGTTTAGCAAGCACAACATACCATGTAGTAGGTGTGATACACTTCCCCATTTGACAGGTGAAGAAACTGAAGCATAGAGAGATTAAGTAAAAAATGCTGTATGTGAAACTAAAAATTTTTGCTCCTAAGTTTGTAACCTTAACTGCTATGCTGGGCCTGTAGTAGAAAATTTCCAAATATTTGAAGGCAATATAATGATACATCCAAAAGAGAATATTAAGAAGCAAGTGGTATGTCAGACCTGCAGAGTAAAATCTTTGGATAACATTTTTGGTTTTAGGTCTTATTTATTATTGCCTTAAAAGAGACATCCTTGGACTGCATTTCCCAAAGTGTGTTCCATAAAACATTAGGCCCATGGTTCCTTGAATCATTCAACACATTTACTGCATGCTACATAGGGAATTCTGTTCCTCTTGGGGACTTACAGCCTATTACCATGTTTCTAAGAAATCGGTAGAAAAGAAAAGTATGATTTAACCCCAAATTATTTGATATTGGATTTTTTTGTTTGACTTAAAAATTTTTTGTTGTAATACCAGTAACGTTCTTTGGAAGGTCCAAAGAATTGGCTCTTGGGAATTTTGTAATGGATTCATTGATTACTTCAGAGATGAGTGAAGGTGCATCTACTAATTATATTTTCTTTTTCCTTTGGCTGTAAAGAATGTTTAGTTTACAATCACCTTTTGCAGTAATTTGACAGACTTCCAAAAGCACATTTTAAACCAAACTTGGAACTAACCCCCTTTATAAATAACACTGAAAATAAAGCAGGAGTGTGTTAACATCAGTTTATGTAAGATGTAAGGTTTGGTGCAGTGGTCCTCAACCTTGTCTGCATATTAGAATCACCTGGGAAGCTTTTAAATATTTGAGGCTCAGGCCACTCTGGGTCAATTAAAGCAGGATGTCTGGAGGTAGGATCCAAGTACATATCTTAAGGTAGGCTCTGATTTGACCTTCCCACAGTCCATGTGAAAAATAACCTAGATACTTAGGTGAATTCAAACTACCTCTCTGAAAAGGAGATCAAATTATCTACCACCAACAGATTTAGTCTGCTGAAATAACATGGTTAAAACATGTAAGATTTTCTTTCTTAAAAAAAACAAAACTAAACTAAATGCATACTACTTAACATTTCTACATCATGGCAATTATCTAGGATATTCCTTATTGAGGCTTTGTAATCTATGACCTTTTGTGTAAGACCCCTCTCCTCATTTGGCTCTCATTTGTCAATTTTATATTTCCAAACTGCACTCTACTGAAAATAAGGAAATTAGATCAATATAGTTATGTTAATGGAAGTAATACGCAACTCATTCGAAAGAGCATGGCAATATATATTTTCCTAAGTTCTACATTACTCAACTCATTGACCAGAAATGTGTTAATGATATAACGCTGTTGTTTTGAATGTCCGAGAGCTCCTGTGATGGCACCTCAGAGATAAAAAGCTACTTAATGTGCATGACACTGGAATGAATGACTGCACTGAATATATTTAAATTATCTTTAATGTCCTGTTTTTAGCAGCAAGTTTTATCCAAACTCATTAACTATTATTCCTCGGAAATAAATCAACTATGCATTTTTGTTCATCGCAGCTCCCACAATTCCTTGTTATTTTGTTTGAATAGTGAGCATAATTTTGTTTGCCAAATAAAAGAAAAACAAAATCATAGAGCTATATATCATCAAAAAGTCTACAAATAATAAATGCTGGAGAGGGTGTAGAGAAGAGGGAACCCTCCTACACTGTTGGTGGGAATGTAAATTGGTGCTGCCACTATGGAGAACAGTATGGAGGTTCCTCAAAAAACTAAAAATAGAGCTACCACATGATCCAGTAATCTCACTCCTGTGCATATATCCCCAAAAGATGAAAACTCTAATTTGAAAAGATACATGTACCCCAATGTTCATAGCAGCACTATTTACAATAGCCAAGATATGGAAGCAAACTAAATGTCAATCAACAGATGAATGGATAAAGAAGATGTGGCACATATATACAATGGAATATTACCCAGCCATAAAAAGAATGAAATAATGCCATTTGCAGCAACATGGATGGATCTAGAGATTATCATACTAAGTGAAGTCAGACAGAGAAAGATAAACATCATATGATATCATTTATATGTGGAATCTAAAAAAATGATACAAATGAACTTATTTGCAAAACAGAAACAGACTCACAGACATAGGAAACAAATTTATGGTTATCAAATGGGAAAGTGGGGGGGGGGTGGAAGGGACAAATTAGGAGTATGGGATTAACAGATACAAACTGCTATACATAAAATAGATAAGCAGCAAGGATTTACTGTATAACCCAGGGAACTATAGTCAATATCTTGTAACAGGCTGTAAAGGAAAATAATCTGAAAAAAATATATAACTGAATCACTTTGCTGTATATCTGAAACTAACACAATATTGTAAATCAACTATTCTTTTTCTTTTGTATTCCAAACTGTATTTATTATAATGGGTCAGAGAAGAAAAAAATACACCAAACAATTAATAATTGGCTGCCATTTTGTCTTACCTATTCACAAGCAACATAATAATCTTAACCGCACAATGATAGTAGAAGAAAATATAAATAGTGACTACAAAATTATATCCAAACACCACTTTGAAATCATTTTTCTTCAACAGAATCCCCCAAGGAACATTTAACTCTGCTATTAATGTACATAAAATGCTGCTGACATACTGCAAAATTCAGGCTAATTTAATACAGCCTGATGAGCCTTACTTCATGTTAAGATGATGTAATAATATGTTGCTAAATGAGTCTCCTCATATTACCTTCACAGCAATGGCATAACTGATGAGCCATTAAAAGGAAACTGGTGTAGCAGTATTACTGGAAACATTGATAGATCACTCTGCAATTGAACTTTTTTTGGTTCAACACAGAGCATAGAAGCCAACATCTTTATTAACAATAGGTATGGGGGGGAGGGATAAATTGGGAGATTGGGATTGACGTATACACACTACTATATATAAAATAGATACCCAATAAGGACCTACTGTATAGCACAGGGGACTCTACTCAGTGTAAATCAACTATTCTTCAATTAAGAAAATAATTTAAAAACTCCTAGAGCTCTAAGAAACACAATGCCAGAATTATGTGATTTAATAAGAAAAAACCAGGAGTAAATTCTTGGGATTTTCTTCCATAAAAACTCCATTGCACACATTTCTTTGCTTTCCCCTTTGGTCCTTGCCCTTGTCACGTATTGTTTCTTGGTTCTATTTTTAGTGGGGAAAACAATAATGATGGTTTCTATGTAATGAGGAACTTCCAAGATAACTTTAGGGAATAAAAAACTATTAGATGATTTCGCCCTGAGAAGGCAGTAGAAGTTGAGCAAATGGGAAGGAGGCGATAGAAATGTGAAAGAATTGCTTGTTGGGATATTTGAATGAAGGTGAGGATGCAGAAGGAGTCTTGCTGGAGAGAAAATGGATTTGTGTAAATGGAAGACTACTTGCTGTTCTACGGAGAGATGTCAAAGGATTAGCAACAAGAGACATTAACATTTAATCTTTTTTATACTTATCAAAAAAATAGAGAAACTAAGGAATAAAGTAATCCTGGGTACACATATATGGTGAAAAAGTCATCTGCAAATTTCAGAAATATGAACTGCCTTCTACGGACTACTATTTAAATGTCACCTGCCTAAAATAATACATTTTAATTGGACTTTGATTGGCAAGTTCTTCACTACTTCCTTTCCTTTTGTGAAGATGTGTTTCAACTGGTAATACCCAAGAGTGCGTGGCATTTTAAAAAAGGAAACGGTGAATAAACACTATTACCTGGATCTGAGCTTCCTGACACAGACAACTGTTTCGATATAATTCTTCTTAGTTGTAGATTACTAGCCTGAAGGGCGTCGTTAAACTGGTTTCAGTTTTTTTAAAAAAATAAAAGTACAGGTAACAGCACTAGAAACGGAATTTGAAGATGCTAGACTGAGTCCTAAAAAAAATTACTCTATGAATGCTAGGAACTAACTGGAGCCTCAGTTTTATCAGCTGTCCAGGCGAGATGCCATTTAATGTCTCTGAGGTCCAACATTATATGAATTGTATAAATTAGCCTAGAGCTAGGTAGAGCATAACTTGCTTAAACCAATGGTGACATCTGGTGGCTGGATGTGCTAATGACGGTTTCAGCTGCCTTCCAGCTTCCCGAGGGCTTGGTAAAGCTGTTTTTTAAAAATGGCTGCCTTTTCCATCTGATAATGTTCTGAGGGCCAGTTGTAAGTGTTACTGTTCAGATTTGGTCTCTCTAACTTATTGTTTATAATATGAGTTAAAATAATTATGATTAAGTAGGTGAATGAACAATGTGTTTTTTTTTAGTGAATTTGATATTTTTTTCTTTTAAATAAAAAAAGCTCTAACTTCCTCTGGCTCTGGAGCTACCTTTCTGAAGCAGATTATGTTGCTGCCATGTAATTGCTTGCAGTGCAGGCTGTTAAAAGATAAACTGAGGCATATTAAAATTTTTAAGAGTTTATCTGAGGAAAAATAGATTCGAATTGATAGTCAGGTTTCTGCAGGGATAAACAGTAAATATTCCTGGTGTTACGGAACAACCTCTTGGATACAAAAGGCGTCCCAAAGAACGTGCAAAAGATACTACCCTCCCAATCCAGAGCCACTCCTGAAGATAACCATAAAAAAGACAATTCCCCTGAGAGCTGGCAACAGTCTGTGGGATCCTAGCAACCCACATTTTTGTCTGCCTGTATTTTGGGGGCCCCCAACCTGACAGCTACCAACTCTAGTTCTCGGGACACAAAATGGGTCAGACAAGAAGGCAATAGTTGTCTGCGGAAGAGACGGGATCCACAACCAACGGGTACCCGAAAGCAAATTCACAAGTCCCAATTCAAAATGTAATTCTTAATTTTTTTTTTCCTGTCAATCTGCATTTGGGAAGGAAGGGACAACGTGAAATTTTACCTTCCTCTCTCCACCAGGCACCACAGATAGAGAGATCTGAAGAGCTGACTTTGGTGAGAATTCTCACCCCTTGCTCACTTCTGCCAGTCTTCCCAGGATTCTGTGTGCAGGTTCTGCAGCGAGTGGGGTGTCCCAGCGGCTCTTACTCTGGTCATGAGAAACTGCTGAGGAGGAAAAATAATTTTCGCTCTACCCATTATGGTGAGTGCTTGGCTGAGACCCTTTTTCTCCAGGGCACCCCGTAGTAATGGATAAGCTTATCCAGGGTTAAAGTTCTCCACTGTGGCCAATTCAAGATTATTTTCGGTAAGGTTAACTTGCTTGTTCAGCCTTGAAGCAAAATTTTGTTCCCCTGAGGCCTCACACTGGACCTAGTCCGGCTTAAGTTGGACCGGGACCCGGTCTGGTTTCCAGGTCGGACCCAGGCTGACCCCAGACACGGTCTGGTTTCCAAGTCGGACCCAGGCTGACCCCAGACACGGTCTGGTTTCTAAGTCGGAAGCCGTTGGACTCCAGCCGGCTTCCGGACCCAGCCCGGAAAAAGAGCCGCTCAAAGAAAGTTTGAAAGCTCGCGACACGAAAGCTGCTGAGGTAGGAATGAGGAGGGCTTCACCCACCACCAGTAAGAAAGCGGCGAGCTCAAGGGGCTCACAGGCACAGTCACCTGCTTGCTTCTTGCTCCAGAGGGTCCTCGGGGGTCTCCTCTGGTACCCTCTTCTGAAACCAGGACTGTTAAAAGATAAACTGAGGCATATTAAGCATGCTGAGAGTTTTTTTTTTTTTTTTTGCGGTACGCAGGCCTCTCACTGTCGTGGCCTCTCCCGTTGCGGAGTACGGGCTCCGGACGCGCAGGCTCAGCGGCCATGGCTCACGGGCCTAGCCGCTCCGCGGCACGTGGGATCCTCCCGGACCGGGGCTGCATTGGCAGGCGGACTCTCAACCACTGCGCCACCAGGGAAGCCCGTAACATGCTGAGAGGTTTTTTGAGCAAAAATCGATTTGAATCAGGCAGCATTCCATCTAGCGGATAGAAGGGGGCTCCGAGGATCTATACAAAATGAGATTTTTATAAGCAGAATGGAGCAGGAACAAGGACATTTACTAGGCAACAAAGTGGTTGGTCATTGCAAGGTCACTTCCCTTTAAGGGATGGCAGGGGTCTGTCAGGCAGATTACCTACTCAGTGCTGATAGGTGATTCCTGATTGACTGGTTTTAGACTCCATTTCTGGGAGAACTGAAACTGTAATTAATTTATGTTTTGGTTTGGCGATGTGGGGTTTAACGTAAGTGACTGCATTTGGGGCCTGTTGTGTTGTTTTTACAAGACTTAAATTTAAAAATAAATTAACTTATTTATTCTCTCAGTGTGAACCAGGAGGGATTAAGAAATAAAAGCACATCCCTTGACTACTGAAGCCTCTGGTTTAGAACCTGTGCAACTGACAACACAGTGGACTGGATTTGGCCTCCCTTTTGAAATATAGACAGCAGCAGGGTAAGTCTTGATTTTCACTTTGTCATTATTTCCTGGTTTGCCTTTCATGGTGGTGAGGTCCTTACCCCTGCCTTCTGAATCCCGACTCCTCTCAGGCAACCCTTAGCTTCTACACATGGTTGAATGAATGAGCACTTACTTAGGCTTACTATTTTTCCCTACATTTAATATTCACAACTTGTGATTTGTAAAATCTTGATATTCCCTTTAGTGCAGAGTGATAGCACCTCCAGCTTAGTCCTTTTCCAAACTATCTGGCTGACTTAGAATTCCCACATTTCCCAGTCTCTGCCATAGTGCTGAATTTTATCTTTTTTCATAGCATTTAACATTATTTGCAATGATTATCTTTATTAATCTGTCTATAGCTATTTTTCTCCCTATGATGTACGATGAGAAACCTAAGTGTCAGCACATTTAAGACAATTTCCCTGAAACCCGAGTAAGGGGCAAAGTGAGGAACCTAACCCAGGCTTTTAGACTTCCTAGTTTGGGGTCTTTACCATACACCCAAACTGCCTTAATTCCTGGAAGGGTGAGACTCTCCTTATCCAACTTTCTGGACAAGAAAGTGGATCCAACCAGAGAGAATGTGGAGAGGGATGCCTCTCTCTGCTTTGTATCCTTGTCCACTATGACTTATCAGTCAGGAAGTGGAGTCAAAGGCAGGTACATACTCAATTTAGTTTCCCCAGAAACACTGACAGGTGGTGCAAACAAATCTGAATTATTTATAAATGACTGTAGGAAAATATTAACTTTGGGAACTCTTACCATTTTATGCTTGATTCATTTATAGTCTACTATTTAGAGCTGCGGTTGGCTTTACTATCATTTATTCTTTCGTACATTGAGTCAGTGAGCCTTGATTCAGCAGCTACTACGAGGATAAACCAGATTAGGTTATCTTCTTAAGCATTTAAGAGTCAAAGTAAATTTGATTGACTTACAGTTGTATTTTAAATATATTGCCCCCTCATTCATGTTCCCCTATATACGCTAGAGGGAGGATGAATTCTGGAACACACAACAGTGACATAGAGGATGGTCTGTTATATCTCTCCCCATATTCTAGGGTATGTATATGCCAGCACCTAATAGTCCTTGTCACATGGCAGATGGTCAATATATACTTGTTAACCGACTATCTGAATGAATATGATGATACCACCTTTCTGCTTGAAATCCTCTAAGGGCCTCCTATTGTACATACAGTGAAGTTCTTTCTTTGACTCTGACCTTCAAGCCCTGCTTACCTTTCTAACCTCACTTATGCAGCCCCATCTACAATAGTCTTTTTACACTCTCTCCTATCCAAGGACTTTGGCACATGTTTTCCCTCTGCCTGGAACGCTTTCTTCTGTTCTTCTTCAGGTCCCAGGTCAAATGGCCTTCCTTGACCTCACTATTTAAGCATGCTCCCTTACCTTTCTCCATTTCAGCAACTTGTTTGTAACCTTTGGAGCATTTATTTCAATTTTCAATTTTCACCTCTTTCACTGTTATTCCTAGGTCTAAAACCCCATCATCTCAGGCCTGGACTATTCCTGCCCTCCTACATTTTGTCCTCCACGTCGCAACCAGAGTGAATTTTTAAAATAAATAAGATAGATCATCCTAGTTACAATCCTGGCTCTGCTCTATACAAGCATGTGTGACGAAATGTGATGAAATGTCTCTGGGCCTCCGTTTCCTTATTTGTAAAATAGGGTTAGTACAGTTGACCCTTGAACAACACAGGTTTGAACTGTGAGGGTCTACTTACATGCAGATTTTTTTCAATAAATAAATTTAACAGCTGGTTGAATCTGCAGATGTGGAACCTTGGATATGGAGGGCTGACCGTGAAGTTACACGTGGATTTTTGATTGCGTGGGGCATCTGCACTCCTAGCCCCTGCGTTGTTCAAGAGTCAACTGTAGCAACACCTCTTTCATAAGCTTGTTGAATGATTAAATGAGTACATATTTGTAAAGCACTTAGAACAGTGCAAGTTCATAGTCAGTGCTATATTTTAGCTTTTAACATATAATAACTGAAACTCCCGTTACTTCTCATTATACTCTAAGTAAAATCCAGACTTCTTAACCACAAGTCTCTGAGGCTCTACATTATCTTGTTTTCTTGCTTCTCTCTTCAAACTGACTGCTTACGACTCTTCTCCTTGCTCCCTCTTCACCCACATTGACCTTTTCTTCCAGGCTTCTGGTCTTAAAACCTGCTTTACTAAAGCTGAGAATGCTCATCCTCTAGATCTTAGTGTAGTTCGCTCCTCACCAGTTCAGGCTCTTCTGAGAAACCTTTCCTGAACACCTTATCCCTCCCCCTCCCCCTCACGTTCTTTATTTCTGCATCCCTATTGTCTTTTCCTTAACAGTTGTCATAACCTGCAATTATCTTATATCAATATATTGATCTATGTACTTGTTTTTTCCAGTCTCCCACACTCTCAAGTTATCTCTATGATATCAAGCGCTTTGTCTGCCTGGTTTACCTTTGTATCCCCAGGATATAAAACAGTGCCTATATAAAACAGTGCCTGGCATCTAGTAGGTGCTCCATAAATATTTGTTGGATAAATTGCAAAACAGTCTTACAAGTGTACTTTACCATTGGTGGAATTATTGCCATTTCTACCATTTCATACTTCTTGGTTAAGACATAAAATCTATGGTATAATTTAATCTCCTTAAATCAACTATAAGCATTTGGCTGGGATTAAGCAAATTCCAAATTTACATGATTAGAGTACAAGGAATTGTTTTGACCTCTCATAATTGTATGTTTCAAAGCTTTTTTTTGTGTTTTCAGTGCCCGGAGTTATTTAAATAGGTCTGCATTGTGATATTTTTTAGTCAATACCATTTTTATTAAATCTTTTTGTAAAAATGCTGTCTCTGATCTTTCCTGATAGATGGAATTTAAATTCTTTGGAATAGTTGAAGAAGATAAAGAAAGAAGGCAATAAGGCTGCGGTGTTCTCTCGAGACTCCATAGCCTAATGTGCTTTGAGGAATGTATATTCTGATTCATGGCACATTTACCAGTTTGGTAAAAATGGAGTATAGTGATAGCTCACTGCAGTGTTATATACAAAGTATAATTGAGAGCTCTAAGAAAACCATTAGAAATCCAACTGAGGATTTCTTGTGCGTCTAAAACTGAGAATAGGAAATCTGCTTTGCCCTGATACCCTCCCTCACTTCCCTCATTTCTGGGGTCTTATAGACACCTAATCAAGTAAGCTGGCCTAACAAGAAGGAAGCATTGCAAAAAAGCAAAGGAGTTCAGTCTGTCTTCTATGCCTAATAGAACAATCTGCCATTATTAAACAACTAAAGAAATTTAAATAAAAGCAGATGATTATTCAATGTGCAGATCATTCAAGATATAGGTGAATATCAGAGAATGAGAGAAATTCCATTTAGAATCTTTGACGTCCCTTTCTAAGATCTGCAAATGTAGCAAACATATGAGTCCTTAAAGATAGAATGTAACTTCAGCCCATCCCTCAGTTCTTTCCTGGGCCCACCTTGTCTTCAACATCAGTTCCTGGAATCTCAAAGAGGGAGTGAAGCTCACCACTTGGTAGAAGATGAAAGGTGGAAATCTGATGGTTTGTTTTTAGGTAGTGTCATAGTGTTCTTGCTTCAAAGTGTTCCTTCAGATGGGTCTCATCATATTATCTTGGCATCGAAATGGCTGCATCAAAGCGGCTTCATGAACAGATCATACACTTAAAATGGAAGACAGGCACATTACCTCAACACGAGTAGTTGTTACACTATCTGCCTTTCTGAATATGCTTCACTGACATCCACACTAATTAAATGAAGTCGATTAGAACTCAGCAATGACGTAATTCCATGTCTAGCACGTCAAGAGCTGTTTGTTTATACCAGTTATCAGAATAGGGTTACCAAACTGTAGAAGTAATTTAGGTGGCACTTTCTAAACAATGTAGATCAATTTAAAGTGGATTCACTGTGGTAAGTGACTCATGGTGGAATAGTGAGATCAAACCTATAATAATGTTTATAAAAGGAAGAGAATGTGAGAAGAGTGAAATATCTTAAGTTATAAAAATTCTTCAGACGAATAGATTTAGTTAACTATTTATTGAGTGCCTACTATGTACCAGGCAGTGGGGGTACAGCAGTGGACAAAATGGACCAAAAAATTCCCTGCCTTCATGGAGCTGTCATTTGTGAGGGAAGGTGAATAAAAATATTAAAAGTTAAATGTGTACTATGTCAGAAAGTGATAAGTGCTATGAAGAAAAATATCACAAGAAAGGGGAACATTTCACTTCTAATCTGTCACCAAATTCTGATGGTTTTACTTTCGAAATATATTCAGAAACCAACCACTTCCACCACTTCCACTACTCAGCTCAAGCTGCCGGTGTATCGAGGGCAGAATAATGCAGTAGCCTCCGGATTGGCCATCCTGCTTTAACTTGGCCCCTTTCCACTTATTCTTTTTTTTTTGGCTGCACCATGCGGCAGGAGGGACCTTAATTCTCAGACCAGAGATCAAACCCTGCACCCCCTACTTTGGAAGCATGGAGCCTTAACCACGGGACTACCAGGAAGTCCCCCTTTCCATTTATTCTTAATACAGCTCCCAGAGTCATCCTGCTAAAAAGAAGTCAGGCAGTTTCACTTGTCTCTAAACTCTCCAGTGGTCACCCAGAGAAAAGCTCAAGTCTTTAATATGGGCTTGGCCAAAAAGGTCGTTCGGTTTTTCCATAAGATTTTATGGAAAAACCCAAACGAACTTTTTGGCCAACCCAATAGTAGCCTCAAGGCCCGGCATTATCTGGCCTTTGTTTGCCCTTTGTTCTCATCTCTTATAGCCCTGCTGGCCTGATTGCTTTTCCTTGAATACTGGGTATCTCTTGCCTCAGGGCCTTTGCTCTTGCCCTTCCTTTGCCTAGAAATCATCTCTTTTACTCTTCGCTTTGCCATCATGTGCTTTCGAATCAACTCTGGCATCTGCCTGGGGCTGTGCTGATGGTTATTTCACAAAGCAGAAAAAGCAGGGAGTTTGACCCTGATTATTACCTTTCACCTGTTTTGCTTGCCACACTATCAACACCTGTGCCTCATTAAAAGGGTGATAGCACGTGTTACCTCTTGTCTGTTCATCCCTCCCATGCAGTTACTCAACTACCAATTTTCTCATTTCACCCTCACCCTGTTCATTGGACCTATGCTCTTATCTTCCTGGATTATGCCCTTGGTCCATTAGCACTAGGACACTGCCTGTCTGTCCTGGTGATGTATGTTTGAACTGCCTTGGGAATGCACCTTCCTTCTGACTTAGATCCAGGGAACTTTTCTAGCTGAAGGCTGTCACCAGCCTCATCCATGCCTCCTCATAGCAGGCAGAGTTTGGACATCATGAGCTTAAGAAGGCAACTTCCATTTTAATGTGAGTAATAAATAGAAAAATGTTGTCTGACAAAATTTTACCTTAGAGCTGATAATGGCCCTTAGGGTGGAGTGGAAGTTCTTTATGCAGCTCTTTACTGAAGAGGAGGGAATGTTATTTTTATTGGCTATTTAGATTATTAATCATACCATCAATTGGTAGAGTTATTAATAGGTGTGCTCTCTGCAGAGATCTGTACTTTTCTTGTCTATCCTTGCTCCACATTGCAGCAGTGATAAATCCTGTTATCTTTCATGCTTTTTGGTCTTTTCATGTTGCTTGTCTTTGGGTGGTAAGATTAAAGATTCAGGTATGGCCTTGGAGGAGGGAAGAGAACATAGTCCAACTAGCTTTCCAGAGTCTTCTGCTAACAGACAGCAGAATATATGTATGTGTGTGTGTGTGTGTGTATACACACACGTTTTAAAATATATACAGTATTTAAATGAGACTATAGACTCTCTCTCTCTCTCTCTCGTGCTCGCGCTCTCTCTCTCTCTCTCTCTCTCTCTCTCTCTCTCTATATATATATATATATATATATATATATAGACTCTGGTTGGGGTGATTTGATTCTTCCTGGTTCCCCATAATTTATAACATAGCATCTCAATTCCTGTTTTATTTCTAACAGTCAGTATTCCAGTTATCTACTACTGTATAACAAACCATCCAAAACCTTAGTGCCATAAAGCTAAAACCAGTTTTTTACATACATGAAATTTGTTGTTAGGAGTTTGCACAGCACACAGTAGGGATGGCTTGTCTCTGTTCTATAATGTCTGAGACCCTAGCTGGGAAGAAATGAGTGGCTGGGGGGTGACTGAATGGCTGGGGGCTGGGAATCATCTGGAGGCTTCTTCCTCCACATGTTGGTACCTGGTTTGGGATGATTTGAAGGCTGGACACAGCTGGGACACTGTGAACTGGTGTTTCTACCTGTGTCCTTTCCATGTGGCTTGGGCTCCCAACAATATGATATTCTTTACACATTAAAGTGTTGTTTAGTAGTGTCTAAAATAGAGCTGCCCAGTGATGAAAGTAGCTTTCACAAATTTCATGTTCCAAAATCTTTTAGGCCCTTATTCAAGAAATTGTTACTCATTTTTTTTTTTTTTTGCTGTACGCGGGCCTCTCACTGTTGTGGCCTTTCCCCTTTCCCGTTGCGGAGCGCAGGCTCAGCGGCCATGGCTCACAGGCCCAGCCGCTCCGCGGCACGTGGGATCTTCCCAGACCGGGGCACGAACCCGTGTCCCCTGCATCGGCAGGCGGACTCTCAACCACTGCGCCACCAGGGAAGCCCAAGAAATTGTTACTCTTATTTCACAGTTCCAGTAGGGGTGCACCTCATGTAACTTGGCCTATAGAAGATTATAAGCAGCCAATGAGACAGTCAAGGGTGACTGCCAGAGTCAGGTGAACGGATAGGGCAGTCACTGTCAGATTGGTATCGGGATACAGATTCAGTTTTAATCCTTTAGCGGAGGTATGTAAATCTTCATTGCAACTCAGAAAGAGCAACAGTGGGGACCACCGAGTGTAAGAATCACTAGATCAACATGAGTCACTAGCCCTTTAAGACAATATAGTGTGGGAAGGGACCAATTTTATGTACTAGTTAAGGACAGGTTTTGTAGCAAAGCACTTGGGTTCACATTCCTAGCTCTATTTCTTAACAGGTGTGCTGCCTTGGTTCTGTAAAAGGTACTTATCAGATCCATATCATAGACTTATTTTGGAGGAAAGGGGAGATTAAGTGAGGTAATGTCTTTAAAGCAGAGTGTGGATGGTAAAAACTGATAAACAATCGTACCATCTCTGACAGCCCCACTGATGACCCTGAATCATTAAGAGAAGGGCACATTATAGTAAGTGTGCTCATTTATTGAAACTAGAAAATGTATCATAAATATTATAAAGATTAAAATTATAAAGATCATAAAGTAAAACATCAGGATCAGACAATGTCCTGACAGGAAAGAACCCATTCAAATTGGATAATTTGAAGAGAGTTTTGCAGATATGTGAGCAGGGTATAGGGAAACCACTGGATACAGAGAACAGGGTGGAAAAGTATTATCACTCCGAGGTCTTGGGGGAGGGGATGGGGTTACCAGGACTTAGACACAGTGAGGATGAGAAGAGCGTTGCTGAGACCCTTGGTGGAAGGATGCAGCTTGCCTGTGGGGACCCCTTAGGGAGGAAGGTGGAAGGAAGATACCCTGACCTCACTCTTTCTCTAATCTGCTGGAAGCCAGTGGGTAAGGAAGGCAGTCTGCTCGTGAGGGCCATGCAAGTTAGCCTTCTGGGACTGGGAACAGAGTGAACCAACAATAAATAGCGTTTTTCATCTTCCGGACAAGGCAAAGATGAAGAGATCAACTATGTGTAGTTTGTAAAACATAGAACTTCAGCAAAGGAGATTAATGGAGCTTCCCTCTCTCCCTCTGTCTGTTTTGGTGTTCTGTGGGTGAGGCACAGGGTGATTTAAGATGCATTTAGCATTTAGTAGTTTTCCAGCAGGCTGTTTAATGCAGACATTCTTGTTCCTACATTGCCATCCTCACTCAGCAGGCCTGTTAGGGGATGAGAACTATGTTAGAAGCTGTGGGAAAAACAAGCTAAGGGGGAAACTCGATCCTTATCTTGCAAGAATTTATATGTAGTTAGGGAGATAGGACAAGCCCATGATAGCTAGCAATTCAAGATGATGTATCACTATACATGCCTCAGGAGTTCGAAGAGGGACGTCATTGAGGTCTTGGAAAGGTTCTTGACTGGGACAGTGCAGGGGAGCTGTACTTTGAAGGTGGGTGAGATAGAAAGGAAAGCATTCTGTGTGACCAGAATAAATGAAGGAGTGATATTTGGGCTCCAATAGCACCAGCCAGAACAAGTATTACCCTGTAAGCAAGGTGGAACCAGTCTGAGAGTTTTAGAGGATCTCAAATCTGGTTTAGGGGAAAATGTAGTATATTAAGTCACTGGGGAATAAGGTAGGTTTACTTTTTTGCTTGTTGCCTTAATAAATCTGGAAGGAACGTCCTGGAAGAAATAATAACAATTTCTAATGTTGACTTTCTTGATTAACATAGAGTCTTTCAATGTGACCAGGTAAATCCAGTAATTTTTGTCACAGTTTTTCTAACTGCTGAATTGCAAGGAAGTGCTGACTTAGAATCTTGAAATAATGAGGTTATTAGATTTACATGAATTAATATGGTTGCAGGAATTTGATTTATACATCTTCCTGAGACTGAATAGTTAATTAACTGACGACTAAAATAACTTTATAGATTTATCTATGAAGAATGCGTTTCTAAATACTATAAGGCTTATTTATTTAACCCACTTTTGAGCTTCATGTAAATGAAATCACACAGTATGTACTCTTATGTGTCTGTTTTCTTTCAATAATACAGTTTTGAGATTCATCCACATTGATGTGTACTGTGGTTCATTAATTATCATTGCAGTATAATATTCCGTAATCTATTCTGTTGTTGATGGGCACTTAAAAAAATTTTGGAGTTGTTATGTAGTACTGATGTTGTAAAACGTTCTCGTACATGTACATTTTGTTGGGTATATATTAAGGAGTTTAACACTAGGTCATAGGATATTTATATCTTGAACTTTACTAGTAATGTTAAATTATTTTCCACTTATACTAATTTATACTATGATCAGCAGTGTTTGACAGTTTTCATTGGTCAGCATCCTCATAAGCAGTTGATATTATCAGATTTTTAAAAATTTTTAGCCATTCCAGTGGCAGCTCAGTCATACTGTATTGTAGATTTACTTTACATTTCCAAGGTTACATAATGAGGTAAGGCTATTTCCCTATATTTAGTTTTATTCATTGGATTTTCTGTGCTGTAAAGTGCCTGTTTAAGTCTTTTGCACATTTTTTAAATGGGTTGTCATTTTCTTATTGATTTGTAAAAGTTTTTAATATATGAGTCCTACATTGATTGATTATAAGTACTACAATTAGTGTTTCCTTCACCCTGTGGCTTGCCTGTCACTCGTTTAATGGTGTTTTTAGGTGAACTGAAGTTCAGTTTTATTAATAACTGAAGCTCTTAATTCAATACAATCTAATTTACTAAGATTTTTGGTGGCTTTTCTCTCTTTTTTCCTTTCATTCTTTCTTTCCTTTGTTTAATAAATCATATTCTATCTCAAAAGTCATGAAGATATTCTATATTATCATCTAAATGCTTTATTATTTTGCCTTTTACACTTAGGTCTATAATAGATTTGAGATTGACTTTTTGTGTGGTGTGAGATGGGTTCCAATTTCATTTTTTCCCATATGTTTACCCAGTTGTAGAAACACCATTTATGAAAAACATGGTCATTCTCACAGCTCTGCAATGTCACTTTTGTCATAAAGAGG
Source organism: Globicephala melas (assembly GCF_963455315.2). NCBI lineage: Eukaryota > Metazoa > Chordata > Mammalia > Artiodactyla > Delphinidae > Globicephala > Globicephala melas. The sequence continues at coordinate 61,481,810 of NC_083322.1, forward strand.
TTTTATGTGTACGGGTCTATTTGTGTTCTCTCTGTTCTTTTTCATCGGTTGTTTTGAATAATCTTTCACCCGTATCATAATCCTTTCATTACCTTAGTTTTATGTTAAGCTTTGATATCCAGCAGCAAAAATCCTCCCACCTTGTTCTTTCCTTTTGGAATGTCTAGAATATAGACAATTCTTAGACCTTTGCCTTTTCTTATAAATCTTAGAATCATCTTGTCAAACCACACACACACACACACACACACACACACACACACACAGACACACACACACACTATCGGTTGGTATTGTGATTGAGATTGTGTTGAGCCTATAGATCACTTTGAGGAGAACTAAGTCCTTCTAACATTGATTCTTCCAGTCTCTGAATATGGTAGACATTCCTATTTCTTTAGGTCTGCTTTCATTTTGCTCAACAAAGTTTAAGAGATTTCCATATCTTTTATTAGTTTTATTCCTTAGGTACTTAATATTTTTGTTGCTATTTTCAACCATATTTAAAGAATTGTTTAAAATAAATATTTTTAGTGAAGTATGACATCCAAACAGAAAAATGCAGAAAACACAAGTATTGCAACTGAATGAATTATCACAAAAACATACCCTGGTTATTACTACTTAAATCAAGAAATAGAACATTGCCCATGCCTCAGAAGCCATCCTCATGCCCTTCCCAGTTAGGATATCTTCTCTCTTCCGCAACGGTATCCTTTAATCTGATTTCTAACACTACAGATAAGTTTTGTATGTTTGAATTTTATATAATTTTGAACACATTATACATTAGTCTTTATTTGGCTTTGCCTCAACAATATGTTTTTGATATTCATCCATGTTCTTGCATGTAGCAATAGCTTATTCATTTTCATTGTAGTTCTGATTTACCCGACCTAATGACTATTCGGTCAACAACTCATTATAATGGCTTTTGAAAATTTATTCCACTTTTTTGGAATGACTTTTTATTTAGTAAAATGACTTTTTCAACCCTAAAGCATACTCAATTAATATGCTATAGGAAGTGGTGTTTTAACATTTGATTTCAGGCAGACATATTCACCAAAATTCTTGAACAATTGTTCCTAGTCAAAGAATATCATATGGAACAAATTCTAATTGTGTGTCACATCTGAATGAACCCAAAATGTGTTGTTTTTATTATTTTTTAAAAAATTATTTATTTATTTTTGGCTGGATTGGGTCTTTGTTGCTGTGCACGGGCTTTCTCTAGTTGCGGAGAGAGGGGGCTACTCTTCGTTGCCGTGCGTAGGCTTCTCATTGCCGTGGCTTCTCTTTTTGCTCTAGAGCACAGGCTCAGGAGTTGTGGCTCACGCGCTTAGCTGCTCTGCGGCATGTGGGATCTTCCCGGACCAGGACTCGAACCCGTGTCCCCTGCATTGGCAGGCGGATTCTTAACCACTGCGCCACCAGGGAAGCCCCAAAATGTGTTGTTTTCAATGGATACAAGAGAGAGGCAGCAGTGTTATCTCCCATGACTCTTCAGACTGCTGTGTTTCTACTTGCTTCCAAGAAATCTCATGTTTAGCCTTTATTTTGCCCTCTATTTTGTTTTACTATGCTGTTACTTTGTTTATAAGTGCAGTTTGAGTGCAAAAACCATAACCCCCAAAATGCTGAATAGTTGTTATAAAAAATGGTGCAGAATACCATGATATCACTTATATGTGGAATCTAAAATATGATACAAATGAACTTATTTACAAAACAGGAACAGACTCACAGACGTAGAAAACCAAACTTATGGTTACTGAAGGGGGAAGGGGGGAGGGGAGGGATAAATTAGAAGTTTGGGATTATCAGATACAAACTACTATATATAAAATATATAAACAACAATGTCCTACTGTATAGCACAGGGAACTATATTCAATATCTTATAATAAACCATAATGCGAAAGAATATGAGAAAGAATATATATATCTGACTCACTTTGCTATACACCAGAAACTAACACAACATTGTAAATCAACTATACTTCATTAAGTAAATAAGTAAACACATAAATAAATAAAGGTGCAGAAAGAAGAAAAAAGAATGAATACAATAAATCTTATATCACGTTATATTTTATGTGCAAACTGCTTTTTAACTATTGTTTTTCACTTATATAAACTTGTTTTTGTTGTTCATTTGGTACATATTCTATCTGTGAATATTGTTTGGGTCTTTATGATTGGAATAAAATGCATTAGTTTTTTCCATTAACACTAACAAAAATACTTTTCATTGAATGTTTTTGCTTTAGTAGCTGTGACATTGTGATTTATAAGAAATATGTATTTGGTCTTCTTCCACTGTTCTTGGCACATAGGTTTTAAAACTGTGGGAACTTCCTAAGTGATGAGAGCCATAAAGGTGTCTTTCACTATGTTAATGAGGTAACTTTTGGATCTCACCTAAGGATGGGGTCTGGATGTCAGGAGAACCAACTATGTTATTGGAGGATTGGAACGTTCCAACCCACTGAGGAGGGGAGAGGGGCTGGAAGTTGACTAGATGGCCAATGGCCAATTATTTAATCAGTCATGCCTATGTAATGAAGTCTCCATAACAACCTAAAAACAGGATTGGGAAAGCTGCTGATATGGTGAACACGAGGACGTTGGGGGAGACTGGCACTCTGAGAGGGCATGGAAGCTCTGCACCCTTTCCCCATGCCTATCCTATGCACTTCTTGCATTTGGCTGTTCTTGAGTTATATCCTTTTATAATAAACTGGTAATCTAGTAAGTAAAATGTTTCTCTGAGTTCTGTAAGCCACTCTAGTAACTTAACCAAACCTAAGGAGGGGATTGCTGAAGCCTCCAATCTATAGCTAGTCAGTCAGAAGCACAGGTGATAACTGAGGCTGGAGAGGGATGCAGTCTTGTAGGACTGAGACTTTAACTTGTGGGATACAATGCTGTCTCTAGGTTGGTAGTGTCAGAATTGAGTTGAATTGTAAAACACTCAGCTGGCACTGAGAATTGCTTGGTGATGTGGGGAAACCCCCTCCACACACTGGAATTAGTGATCAGAGTAATTAGTAGCAGTGTTTTCAGGAATGAATTAAAGTCATTGAACAAAGGATAGGTATATTTCATTGTATGACTATCCCATTTGTCCATTATATTACTGATGGATTTTTTTTTTTTTTACTATTTTCCTATTTCTGGTAATTAAGAATGTTCCAGAAAAGAGGGGATATATGTGTATGTATAGCTGAATCACTTTGCTGTACAGTAGAAACTAACACAACATTGTAAGGAAACTGTACTCCAAACAAATTTTTTTAAGAAAAGAATGTTTCTATAAATATCCTGTACAAGTTGTTTGGTATGTATGTGCTCAGATTTCTGTTGGGTGTAAACTTAGGAGTGGTTTTTCTGCGTTACACATATATGTGCAACTTTAATAGATAATGCCAAAGAGTTTTCAAAACTGCTTCTGCCAAATTAGATTTCTACAGCCAGTGTATGAGAGTTAGGGTTGCTCTAATCTTTGTAAGCACTTAGTATTGTCAGTCTTTTGAATATTATCCATTCTGTCGGCTGTGATTGATACTCTGTTTAACTGGTATTTCCCTGATTATTAGAAAGTTGAGCATATTTTCATAGGTCTACTGGCTATTTGGGTATTCTCTTTTGGTAAGTGTCTGTTCAAGTCATTTGCCCATTTGTCTGACAGGTATATTGACTTGTAGGCATTCCTTATGCATTCTGGATACCAGCCCTTTGTCTGTTGCTGGTGTTACAAATATGTTCTCTTATCATGTGTCTTGCCTTTTTACTCTTATTAGTGGTGTCTTTTGATGAGCAGAAATGGTTAATTTTTTTGAAGTCCAGTGTATCAATCTTCCCTTTATGATTAGTGTTTTTTGTGTTGTTAAATAAATCTTCACCTACCTCAAGGTCACAAAAGTTCTTTTCCTATGTTATCTTTGACATGCTTGATTGTTTCACCTTTCACATGTAGATCTACAATCCACCTGGAATTGATTTTTTGGTATGATGTGAAGTAAGGGTCAAGTTTCATTGCTTTTCATATGGATATCCAATTGACTCAGTACCATCTTTTGAAAATATGACCCTTTTCTTCTGCCCTACAGTGCCACATTTGTCATAAATCACGTGACCATATATGCGTGCTTTTTTTTTTTTTCTGGGCTCTCTACCCCTCCATTGATCTATATGTCTACTATTGTATCAGTAGCACATTGGCTTAATTCTTATAGCTTTCTAAAAAGCCCTGATAATTGGTAGAGTAAATCCTCCAATTTTGTCTTCTTTATGCTTACCTTGTTTATTTTTGGTCTGTTGCATTTTATAAAAACTTGAGTGTCAGGTGGTCATTACACACACACACTCTTCTAGAATTTTGATTGGAATTGCATTGAAAATATGGTTTAATTTGGGGAGAATAGATACGGTACATCCTTTTATTTATTTAGATCTTTAATTTCTTTCAATAATATTTTTTTGTATAGAAGTCTTATGTATCTTAAAAAAATTTTATTTCTAAGTATTTGAATTGTAGATGTTACTGTAGATGATGTTGTTTCAAAAACTTCGTTTTCCAGTGTTTCATGCTGGCACAGAGAAATACAACTAATTTTGGTCTGATAACCAGTGACCTTGCTAAATTCACTTATTAATTCTAATAACTCATTTGTAGACTCTTAATTCTCTACATTGTCAATTTTATTGTCTATGAATAATGACATTTTTATTTCTTTGGGATTCCCCTTTTTCTAAGGGTGGAGACTTTTGAGGTCGCAGCCTAAAGTAGAGGGTACTTTACCACGTTTCCCAACCTTGGACTCTTACTGTTGTCTTCCTGGTCCTCTAACTGTGGGGATTGCTGCTATTAATGTATAGTTGTGCAGCTCAGAATCTCAGCTACCCCCTCCAGATAGATAAATGTTAACAGGCAAAAGCAGCCCACCAACTCTGGGTTCTCTCCCCTTTGGCCTGGGTGTTCCTCACTCTCTTGTTAGCTCTTTGATGCTTTTAAGAAGCTGTTCTAAAAACAGCATTTCCCAATTTGTCCTCAGTGAAAAGATTAGTATTCATTACCAAGTCTGCTATTATTAAAAGCAAAGGTTTCTTAGATGTTTTTCCACGGCAGCCTTGGGAGAGAAAGGGTGCTGAGCCTGAGGACTAAATTCTGATGTCTATCTGGCAGAAAAGTGATGAGTCATGGGTGAAGGGAGCTGACAGAGCCAGGTCAGAATGACCTGCTTGCTTTGGCTGTACTCTGGGGTTGCAGTGATCATGGATAAAGCCAAAATTGTAGAACTCTGTGTACTGGGGATGGGTGTAAGGAATACTCCTGGGTGCACGTGGAAACTTCTTTCTTTCTATGCTAAACACAGTGACTGGAGTTTACCCAAAGCTGCTTCTCTCTCAAGCATCCATTTTCATTTTTAATTCCTGAGACTACAATGGCACATGGGGATCAGTTCAAGGAAGTAAAATTGAGTTCTAAATTGTATAGTTCAGACAAGTAGGTATGATAGAGAAGGCATTTTACATGTCCAGAGACCAGGACACCATTTATTGAGTAGGCTTATTTTAGAGCATTTGCCAAGTCAGATTCACAAATAGTTGGTACACAGAAGTGGCTCTGTTTTATAGAGACCTTACTTGAAATGGTATTCATTATAGAGGATCTTAACCATAGTAATTCTGGGCTGGGATCTCCTCGTATAACATGCATTTCCATAAGATTCCATCTGAAAACTGATATAAAACCCTGTGCTAAGTAGCCTGCCTTAGACATCATCAAAAACTCTACAAATAGTAAATACTGGAGAGGGTGTGGAGAAAAGGGAACCCTCCTACACTGTTGGTGGGAATGTAAATTGGTACAGCCACCCTGGAGAACAGTATAGAGGTTCCTTAAAAAACTGAAAATAGAGCTAACATATAATCCTGCAATCCCACTACTAGGCATATATCCCAAGAAAACCATAATTCAGAAAGATACATGCACCCCAGTGTTCATAGCAGCTCTATTTACAGTAGCCAAGACGTGGAAGTGTCCTAAATGTCTATCGACAGATGAACGCATAAAGAAGATGTGGTACATATATACAAGGGAATATTACTCAGCCATAAAAAAGAATGAAATAATGCCATTTGCAGTACCATGAACGGACCTACAGATTATACTAAGTGAAGTCAGACAGAGAAAGACAAACATCACATGATATCACTTATATGTAGAATCTAAAAAATGATACAAATGAACTTATTTCCGAAACAGAAAGAGACTCACAGACATAGGAAACAAATTTATGGTTACCAAAGGGGAAGAGAGTGTGGGGGGAGGGATAAATTAGGAGGTTGGGATTAACATATATACACTACTATATATAAAATAGATAACCAACAAGGACCTACTGTATATCACAGGGAACTATGCTCAATATTTTGTAATAACCTATAAGGGAAGAGAATTTGAAGAAGAATATATTAAAAAAAAAAGTAGCCTGCCCTAGCAGAGGGCTGAACCAGGATGTTTACCATGACTGAGCCTTCTTGAAATATTCTTCCCCTTGCCTTTCACTTTTTCCCTGAAAATAGAGGATTAAAATACTCTGTTTAATTTGGAAGAATTACCTCTTTAAACTTTTTTTCTGCAAAAAAAAGGAAAAAAAAAATCCTTCACTGCTGATAGAGCTGAAGGATCAGCAATCAATTTACATTTTCACATGAAAATGGCTGAAGGCCTCTGGGAATCTCTGGTTCCAACATTCGTCCAGTTTTAGTTGATTCAGGGACACCTAAACGCTGGAGTCAGCTTTTCCCTTTCTTTGCTCTTTAAGAGTCTGGGACTTTGTGCATTCTTCATTAGCTGTTATGAAAATGTAGTTTTTAACTATATAAGCATTTCCCACAAAGTGGTGTTTTACAGCCTTATTAGAGGCAGCATTTTAAGACAAATGAATATTTTCAATAAAACTTAACCTGCTGTAAAGTTAGAAACAGTCTGGCTTAGGTTATTGCTAATCCCACATGACAAAAACATCTGGATGAACTGCCATAGCTAATATTTTCCAAGTGAGATCCAAGCTAAAGATTGTCCACCCTATTAGGACTCTTTTGATAGAACCTACCCTTTGTAACCAAATACTAGGAATGAATCTTTAATAGTTATCAATACAACATAAAGTAGTACATCAGAATGCAGAAAAATCAGGGTATAAGGACAATTTTAATAAAATTGTAATAAGAGGGGTAAAAATATAATAAGAGGGAATACCTAACAACAACAGCAATAACCACAAATGCCTCAGACAAACAAATCATTCCTGCACATACCTATGAAAGTATTCCCTTCATTCCCCCATCCGCAGAAATTAATTTAATTGAGTGGGGAAAATCTTGAATGTAATTGATCTTGTATACTGCACTCTATTGCTTATGAAAGCCGCCTCTGTTTTATGTGGTGGTGAATACACATAAATAATAAAAGAGCTCAGAGGAAAACAGAATGCATTTATATTTTTAGTTGGTTTAAAAAGGTTTACAAATTTTGTGACCTTGAAAAATAAAAAATATTCTACAACCACATTTATGCTATTGACTTGATATTTCAATATAAATTGAATAAATCCTGGATATATTTTTTGCTTGCTATTAATTCTCGCAGAGTATTCCCAAATAAACGTTCTCAACAGGGAAGACTGAATGATATCATCAGAAGGAAGAAAGACATGATTCTCAGATGAAAGTGCCTTAAATGGCAATGAAAACAATAAAAAGCATTGGCATAGCACCGTGAGAATCAAACTTTAGAGAGATGTGAATAAGGCACAAAGAGTTGGTAAAAAAAATCCTAAATTACAGTTTCTTTAGAATAACACCTTGTGCAGTGTCAACATATGACAGGTATTACTGTTGTGTTATAATGAAATACCTTGAGGCAAAATGTTGGGATTACATTCATTTTAATTGAAACCAGAATTTTAAGATTTATAGCCCCTGTAACATATAGAGACATACTTCTGCTACACATGATTAAATCAGCTCCGTTTGGAGGCAAGGAAATGGAGGATGACAAGGATTGGAAACTCAGGCACTAAGTAAGGAAAATAGGAAAACAAAGAACTCCAAGGCTCATGTAACTAATACTTTTTTTGAAGTATAAACGATTACTTTAGACACTAAGACAACTATTATTTCCATTACTTTACACTGTCTTCCAACTATTTCTTGGCTAGTGCTGGGCAAAGTAAAATTTGGACACCCAAATGGGCTTTCTTCCATCACCGTGAAATCCTCACAAACTTGCTTGAAGGATGCCTTAATATGTATAACTAGAAGAGGGGATGGCTCCACAGCAGTCGCTAGGGATACTGAGATGATGAAAGCGCAGTTCTTTTCTTCAAGGTTACCATGACTTGTTGGCAAATAATTGTAAACACACTGGACACTCATTACAAAAGAGTTTTGTACAAAACAGAGACATAGGGGAATAGGGAAGGAGTAAGATGGAGGTGGGTGTAGGGAAGGCGTAGAGCGAGCCCAGAAAGAGGTGCCCTTGAGCTAAATACCTAAGGATAAGCAGGAGTTCACCAGGCAGGGAGGGAAGAGAAGACACTCTGAGAGGCAAGTGCACAGACCTGGAGGTGCTTAACAGATCAGAGCTGCACATAGAGCACAAGGGATGTTACTGGGAATGACTGGTGAGAGGGGTGGAGAAAATGCTCACTGAGGATGACAGACTGAGGATTTGGATGTTGTTCTGTGGTCCAGGGGGGCACATGTAAGCATTCTGAATAGAAGCATAAACTGATTCCATTCGCTCTTTAGAAAGACCATTCTCTCTACCCTGTTGAGAGCTGATTGCAGGAAGCAAGACTAGAGGAACGAGGGTTGACTGGGAGGCCATTGCCAGAAACCAGTATCTGGATCAGGACAGAGTTGTGGTACAGAAAGATGTGATGATAACTACCAAATTTCAGACTAGAGTTATGGTGGTTTAATTTACTAGGATAGGGAATAGAGGTTTAGCAAGGAACGTAATTAGTTGAGCTTTGGACTTGCTGTGTTTGTCATCCTGGGTATTATCTCAGTTGATTAATGATAGTGTAGAAGACAGGTAGAGGGTGGAATGGCTTGACATTGACTTCAAAGGCAGATGGATATACAGCTAGGTAGGCTGGCAAAGTACCTCTCTGGAAGGTATTCATCCCCTGTATCTGATGTTTAGGAGAAGGAGTGGAACCCTTCCACTCTGTGGCCAGTGCCAGTCCCAGCTCCTAGCACTGCAATGAATGTGGCTTTTAAAAGAAAAGTATCCTTGGAAGTTTAATGGGCTGCCAGTCACTCTCAACCTCATGTTACATAGAGCAATTAGTAATTAGCTGAGCTGATCTCAGATTTGGAAGAAATGGGAGGAACTAATTGGGGAATATGGGGGAAACTGCAGTTTCTGGATGGTGGCAACTAGGCAGCTGGGGGTGCATGAAGCCACACAAATTAGGAGATAAGGGTAAATAAAAGTCAAGTTCCAGGAGGAACAAGTCCAGATAGGGAGGTGGGAGAGACCAATTATAACACATGGAAATTTTTTTTAGCGGGTCCTCTTTGCTCTAATACTCCTAATCTCTAACAATTGGAGTACAATCGAAGGAACCTAACATTTATGTCCTAAGTGCTTTTAATTTAAGGTAGATAAGACCATATCTGTGAACCCATTTTACAGATGAAAAACCTGAGGCTCGGAGAGTTAAATAACCTGCTAAGTGGCAGAGCCAGGTATCTCTGCCTAAAGGTCCACATACTCTTTCTACTCTATCATATTGGATCCTGAGATGAGAGAGGAAAAGAAAATTAATAGGATGAGCATGGGTGTTAAAGGGAAAGAGTGGGTAATATTATTTAAATGTATTTGATGGATATAAGTCCTTGGAAAAGATCCCATAACTTCTTGTTGCAATGCCTGTATTCAGGCTTCTTCCCAGATCCTCAGATCTCAAACCAGGGCTCTGATGGTTGCATTTAAAATAACCCAAACCTCACAGAAACAGAAATATAGATCAATGGAACAGGATAGAAAGCCCAGAGGTAAACCCACACAAATATGGTCACCTTATCTTTTTTTTTTTTTTTTTTGCGGTACACGGGCCTCTCACTGTTGTGGCCTATCCCGTTGCGGAGCACAGGCTCCGGATGCGCAGGCTCAGTGTCCATGGCTCACAGGCCCAGCCGCACCACGGCATGTGGGATCCTCCTGGACTGGGGCACGAACCCGCGTCCCCTGCATCGGCAGGCAGACTCTGAACCACTGCGCCACCAGGGAAGCCCTGGTCACCTTATCTTTGATAAAGGAGGCAAGAATATACACTGGAGAAAAGACAGCCTCTTCAACAAGTGATGCTGGGAACACTGGACAGCTATATGTAAAAGAATGAAGTTAGAACACTCCCTAACACCATACACAAAAATAAACTGAAAATGGATTAAAGACCTAAATGTAAGGCCAGACACCATCGAACTCTTAGAGGAAAACATAGGCAGAACACTCTATGACATAAATCACAGCAAGGTGCTTTTTGACCCACCTCCTAGAGAAATGGAAATAAAAACAAAAATAAACAAATGGGACCTAATGAAACTTAAAAGCTTTTGCACAGCAAAGGAAAACATAAACAGACGAAAAGACAACCCTCAGAATGGGAGAAAATATTTGCAAATGAAGCAACTGACAAAGATTTAATCTCCAAAATTTACAAGCAGCTCATGCAGCTCAATATCAAAAAAACAAACAACCCAATCCAAAAATGGGCAGAAGACCTAAATAGACATTTCTCCAAAGAAGATATACAGATTGCCAACAAACACATGAAAGAATGCTCAACATCATTAATCATTAGAGAAATGCAAATCAAAACTACAATGAGGTATCATCTCACACTGGTCAGAATGACCATCATCAAAATATCTAAAAACAATAAATGCTGGAGAGGGTGTGGAGAAAAGGGAATCCTCTTGCACTGTTGGTGGGAATGTAAATTGATACAGCCACTATGGAGAACAGTATGGAGGTTCCTTAAAAAGCTAAAAATAGAACTACCATATGACCCAGCAAACCCACTACTGGGCATATACCCTGAGAAAACCATAATTCAAAAAGAGTCATGTACCAAAATGTTCATTGCAGCTCTATTTACAATAGCCAGGACATGGAGGCAACCTAAGTGTCCATCGACAGATGAATTGATAAAGAAGATGTGGCACATATATACAATGGAATATTACTCAGCCATAAAAAGGAATGAAACTGAGTTATTTGTAGTGAGGTGGATGGATCTAGAGACTGTCATTCAGAGCGAAGTAAGTCAGAAAGAGAAAAACAAATACCGTACACTAACACATATATATGGAATCTGAAAAAAAAAAAAGGTCATGAAGAACCTAGGGGCAAGACTGGAATAAAGACACAGACCTACTAGAGAATGGACTTGAGGATACAGGGAGGGGGAAGGGTAAGCTGGGACAAAGTGAGAGATTGGCATGGACATATATACAATACCAAATGTAAAATAGATAGCTAGTGGGAAGCAGCCACATAGCACAGGGAGATCAGCTTGGTGCTTTGTGACCACCTAGAGGGGTGGGTTAGGGAGGGGGGGAGGGAGACGCAAGAGGGAGGAGATATGGGGACAAATGTATAACTGATTTACTTTGTTATAAAGCAGAAACTAACACACCATTGTAAAGCAATTATACTCCAATAAAGATGTTAAAAATATATATATACGCAACATAGTCTAACGATTTAGGCTGTAAATCATGCCTTTATAACAATAATAAAAATACTTTAATATATTGAAAAAAAATAAGCCAAACCTGAAAATCATTATTTTACTTCCTTAAGATGTCAGTTAATCACTGGTTATAAGCTAACCATCCAGTGGCTTTGCTTCCCAAATTATCTAACATTGTGGGAACATATTGACAGCACTATGTTTTAAGAGTATGTAGACTAGATGGTTTATAATTTTAAATGTACTTAAATTTCATGATATCATTCAGTCTTCACATCAGTCCTACAAAGTGACAGTGTTTTTTTGTTTTTTGTTTTTAATATGAGTCGAGGAAATGGAAGATCAGAGAGGTTAAGTGACTTACTCAGACCCACACAGCTAGGAAGAGTTGGTGCCAGTACTAGAAAAAGCATGTCTTTTGACTTATTAGCAATATTCTTTCTACAAACCCACACAGATGTGGTGGTGTGTGCTCGTAGATTTAGAGAGAGAGAGAAGGAAGGGGAGGGAGAGGATATATAATAGAGAAAAGGAATGCAAAGCAAGATTCAATAAAAATCCAGGGAACTGAAAATTTCTTTGCTTTCAAACGCATCATTTATGTCTTTCAGACATTCATTCTTTTGTTTTGTCCAACGTTTTTCAAAGATCCTTAGGGTCTCAAGATTTCAATGAAGCGCCACTGATGTAGCCACACAGGCTGAAGGGTCCTGGAGGCTGGGGAGTTAATAGAGCTTAGGAGTTCACTGCACTGCAGTCAAACACAGAACCAGAGTTAGAGTTTTCTTGCAGGTAATGAGCTGAGCTTGCTGCATGGTCTAAAACAGACCCACCATAGGATGCTACTTGATGCAAATGACAGTAACTGTGAATGGCATACATGCGAGGCTGACTCTAGGGGGCAGAACTCTTAACATCCCTTGGATTAAATTCCTTCTCCCCATCAGCTTTAGTGGGTACCTGTCCAAGTGCCTGAGTTTTCAAAGTGCAACACTTGATCTTTACCAAGTAATTCAGCCATCAGACCCTTCCGGGGCTTTCCTTTAGCACTTCCACACTTCTCAGGAAATACTGATTTCTGCTGATTGAACTGTCATTGACCAAGGATTAAGTGGTCGTTGTTCTATCTTTGGAGAGAAGGAAAGCTGGCACCCTGGTATATCTACAAAGCTCAATGACACCTTTCCCCTGGTTGTCTTGCCTACCACGGCTGCTGTTGAAAGCAGGCTAATTAGTTAGTTCCTTCCAGAAATATCCATTTAAATCTGTACTAGCCACTTTAAAATATCTTCATGATATAGCTTTCAAGGTGCAGAGAGAACACTGATCCTAGTGTCTCTTTCCCCTTGAATGCCATGGTTTAAAAAATAAAAACTGTTTCGGTGAAATATACAAAGTAAATTAAAAAAATCTGTCAAGGTATTAAATGCATAAGTAATAGCAAAATAGTTAAAACTCTGCACTTGCATTAGACGCAGGGTCATTACTTTTGATGAATATTTTCCCTTTTAAGAGGCATAGCTAATATAAGTAAGTAGACCAAAGAGGGTATTTAAAATATATCCATATATTGCCTTTTGTTAAGATCTCTAACCCTGGAAAATCATGTCCATAATCGTAGCTCATTATCTTAATTAGATCTGTCCTACATTATCTCACAGTTTATTCTCTTTACTTCATAGGTGATCAGCCTTCTGAAAAGAATGTGAGCAGAATTTGCTGATTTTTATTGTGATAGTGACTGTCTTCTCTTTCAAACTCTATTTAGATCTTTGCGCTGTTATAATGGTGATGCTATATTTAATTAAAAATTACATTAGAAAGATATTAATATTCATTCTGATGAATGAACACAGGATTAACTCAAGAATTAAAATCTCAGTAATGGCTAATGAGGTGAACTCTGCTGCGCTGTCCATAAAAACAGAGATGAACCATAAAAATGACTAAAAATCTGAAGCTTTCCTGTCTATTGTCATGCTTTGTGTACAGGGAGCAGCTCTCTTCAGTACCAATTCATTTCCAAGTGTGCTTGCCTAGGAGTGTGACAGCACCTGATGTACTTGACCCACAACCCTGCCCTGAGGCTCCATGCCCTTAAGGGATCAAGATCCCATTGCCGGAAAGCTATACCTTCTCTCTTCCTTGATCCCTCTCATTCTGCATAGCACAGGGAGATCAGCTTGGTGCTTTGTGACCGCCTGGAGGGGTGGAATAGGGAGGGTGGGAGGGAGGGAGAAGCAAGAGGGAAGAGATATGGGAACATATGTATATGTATAACTGATTCACTTTGTTATAAAGCAGAAACTAACACACCATTGTAAAGCAATTATACTCCAATAAAGATGTTAAAAAAAGAAAGAAAGAAAAAAAAACGTAAGGGGTAGCTATGTTTCTAACAGCTTGTCAGTTAAAATGGGTTTATAATCCTTTGAGGTAGGAAATATGTACTGAACTTTCAATTTTCTGGCTTGTAATATAGATTCTGGAGAAAAACTACAGTTGAGGAGCACAGAATTGTAACTATGCAAATAGGAAGGGAAAATTGTAAATAAGTTTAGCAACTGTTTGTGAGGACAGTTCTAGAAGCATTAAGAGCATAAAATGTTGAGGCAAGTATAGACATTGCTTGGCAAATTCTGGGACCCTCTGGGGCAGGTTGGTTCTGTAGGGAGGGAGAATCACGTGACAGGGCAGATAATTAGGACCACGGAAATTCACTGTGGGAGAGGGCTCGGGCACTATACTCACAGGCAGAGCTCAAGTCCCAGCAGAGCAGGACGGGGCCTCAGTGAGAGTATCACGGCTGAGAGACCAAAAGTCTTTATTGGCTATTGTTGGTGCTTTTCCAGATAACTGTTTCATGGCAAAAGTGGTGGGTAAAAAAATGGAGAACAAAACCAAATTTTGTTGTATCCTAAAGGTATCCTTGGAAGAAAGGATAGTGCAGTGTGGTAGAAAGAGCTCTGAGCTGAATCAGAAGTAATTTCTATTCCTCCTTTGCCTCTGAGAAATTAATCGAATTACATAACCTTTTTGGGCCTCAGATTTCTTCTCTCTGAAATTAGGTTGGAGTAAACAATAATCACTAAAATCCTTCCAACTTTAGAGTTCTGGGAAACTTATGGAGAGTCCAAGTTTCTCCCATACATACGGTATCATGATAAAAGCAATAACCCAGATGTGGTGGATTGATTGCAAAAACGGTGTCCGTCATTTCCCTGTCAGCATCTGCCTCCCTCTCAATGACTTTGCAGATTTTCCCATCAAGAGGTGGAGTCTATACCCACACCCCTTAATATGACCCAGCCTTGTGATTTGCTTTGACTTACAATATGGGGTGGAATTGATGGTGTTCCAGGTCCAAGCCGAGGCCTCAAGAAGTTCTGTGCTGTGTTGCTCTTTCTCTTTCTTTCTCCCGGACCCCTGCCTTCACCTATGGGGACAAGCCTGGGTGAATTCACTGGAGGTATGTGAGAAACATTTGGAGGAAAGCTGAACCGTTTCAGCCAAGGCCACCTGGTTCAGCAAGTCCCCAGCTGACCTGATCATTGACCACAGACACATGAGTGAGCCCAGATGAGATAAACCAAGCCCAGCCCAGGTCACCAGAGCTGTGACTCCTAGACTTGTGAGAAATAATAAATGGTTCTTATATTATGCCCATACGTTTGGGGTATTTTTATACAATAAAAGCTAACTGCTACGTGAGACTTCTCTGGCTCTACCCTCCACTCATTCACCCAAGAATTCATTTCCTGGTAAAGTCCTCCCTCTCTGGCCCTGACTATTTCTTGGGGCCCTTAGGCAGTGTTTTCATAAGTGCTCATGAAAATCTGGTGGTCAGCCAGATAGCACCCGCTGGGTCCTACTACCAGGTCTGTGGGACACTGCTGTTCCACCTGGCATGTTGACACTGCACTGATAGCAGCTATTGCTCCATCTTTCTACTACTAGCTGGTACTCTGGCCTCAACAAGTGTTTCAAGGTGCCAAAGCTTTGTCCAGGGAAGAATGACAAAGTTACAGAAATGCCTTGTTTGTTCTGTTCTCTGTTGCGTGGTTACATACAATACACCAGATATCTTGAAGAAGTTTAAATAAATCTTAGGTTTTATTTATAGCCCCTTGTCTTCCTAGGGCTTAGAGACTGGACCAGAGAAAGAAATGTGTGAAGATGCCATGTTACGCCCAGCACATTTCTCCCCTTCAGTGATTAAAGCTTTGGTGTTGGGTGAACTTTGACGTGCCCAACTCTTTCCTTCTTAAGGATGAAAGTTTTCCTAGGAGGCTCCTTTGTACCCCCAGTAAATACACTTCTGGAAGTTTGCCACACCATTATATGAGATATACCCAGATGTGTTCAAATTCTGGCCCGGGATGAAGCTAGGATATCCCATGGTGATTGTTTTGAAATCTGCTTCTTGTATCCAGAGAGAGGAACACTGGGAGCCAAGAGGCAGTTACTTAAGTGTCGCTTACGTATCAGCTGTTTCTCATTGCAATGTGCATCTTCATTTGCGCGTAATATTTTCAGTTAGTTCACTTTTACCCAAACACTGACAGAATCTTTTCAGACCCATTCTTCTCCATTTATTCACACCAAAAAGTTTAGTCATCAGCATAGCCCCTGCTAAAAATTTTGCGGGGAGAATGAGGATGAGGTTTATATTGCATAATATATTAGTTAATCTAATCTAGGCTATGCTGTGGTAACAAATAAACCCTTGAATCCTAGTGACTCTACACAAATAATACATATTTCTGTCATGCATAATCTGATACCCTCCATTTTTTCCAGCTTTATTGAGATATAACTGACATACAACATTGTGTGAATTTAAAGTGTATGTGTTAATTTGATATACTTATGTGTTGGAAAATGATTACTACCATGATATTAGCTAACACCTTTGTCATGTATGACTACCATTTCCTTTTTGTAGTGAGAGCATTTCAGATTTACTCTTCCAGCAACTTTCAAGGACATAATACAGTGTTACTAACTGTAATCACTATACCCCTTCTCCATCTTGTAGCTACACTGTCTGGATTACATAGCCTCCCAGGTCACCAGAGCAGGGAAAAGGAAAGAACAGGAGAATATTTAGGTGGAAAGTTACATATCTCTTTTGCTCACCTTCCACTGGCATGATCTGATTGCACGATCCCACTTAGGTTTATGGGGCTTGGAAATGTAGAGAAACACGTTAATATTAGGTAGGCTCTTATAGTCTCTCCACTGTCTTCCCTTCTAGTCATCAAGTCTCCAATTACTCCCTTATTCACACACACAGGCCATCTCAAGCCAGCCTTAGGAGAGACATCCCGAAGTCCAATCCAGTCATTACATCAAGTTCTATGGAATACATGGGCCTCTTCATGAGGACTATGTGAAGCTCTTTGTGATCAGGTGATCTACAAACTGAAAGGAAAATTATATAGACTTCCCACCTCTACTGGATATATATTCGTGGAAAGGGGCAGGATAACTACAGTACACATTCCTACTTGGAAAGGGGATGATTGAGGACACACAGCAATGATGAAATCCCACTGGGAAGACTTGGTGAAGGCTTCTCTCACCTGGGGTGGTGTGTTCCTGGATTAGGCCTTGGTTCTGAGGCTTGAGAGCAGTTCTTTCATCTGTTGTACTCCATGGCTGCAAGCTGTGCCCTCTGAGATGTTCCTTCGTTTCCATTAGTCTCTTTAACACCTCTGAAGTGGGTGTTGGGGAACATGATCTCCTTGGTAGCTGCACAGTTTTCTCAGCAACCTTCTTTCTCATGGAACACTGGGGACCCAAGAGTTGCAAGTCTCAAAATGTCAATAGTTTTTTAAGTGCAGACTCATGGTTTATTTGGCAATGCATTTCCCTCCCAGACATAGTAGGCTTCTGATGTATTTGCTTCCAACAAGGTCTATGTGACAGTAATCACACCTAAAGTTCTTTTCTAGACAAAGTTCTACAATCTGCTTTGTTTCATTGCTTCACACTTCCATGCATTTCTCTGTCAACTTTATGGTGGCTATCTTGAAGATGTCTGGATAGTAGGTGGGAAATTCACACACTTAACTTGATCTTTGTCTTGAGTCATTTCATCTGACAGGAAAGATTCACTGTGATTTTTGTTGCAGTCTTTGGAGATTCCCAGTTTTAATTTCTGAGCTCTAGAAGTAGTCACTTTTTCTTTTTGCAAGTCCCTAAATTTCTGAGCTATTCCCATTCCTTTCATTTCTGTTTGAGCTTACTTCATCCTTGTAAACTTTTGTCAAATATAGCTAAAATTTGCTTTCAGCATTCTTCCCCTAAACCAGTGGGCTCAGAAGCATATTGTCTGCTTCCCAAATTACCACAGGAAATAATTTTACCAAATGCTTTCCCACTGTGTAAAATGGATCAAACACTGGATACGTCACTGCCTTCTGTCTAATTACTAAGCCATTGCTACATATTTTAGGTTTCTTTGTTATCACTGGTACAATTTCTAAATTTGTTAGGATAGACTAGAATATGCTGTGGAAACAGATATCCTCATCCCAACATAGTTGTTGAACACCATGAAGTTTTCTTTCTCTTCACGCAAAATCTCGAGGGTCCTGTCTTATTTCACTATAAGCCATGGTTATAAGCTACCATCAGATCAGAAGGGTATAAATTGTGAGGAAAATGAAAATGGAAGTTCAGAGTGACATTTTGTTTAGCAAAATTGGATTATATGTCAGTATTATTGTTAGGTATATTTACTTGTATGTTTATTCAATGTGATTAAGAAAATTTATAGTGCCTGAATCATTGGTTTCCCTCCCTTGAGAGAGCAATGGGTAAGGATAGGGAGAGGAAAGTATTTTCTTACATTTACCAGAGTGAAAATTAGCAGAACGTTTGTGCTAGTGGACATTTAAAATAATATCTCCTCTAAGTTATAATCATATTTAAATTTTTTGCATAGGTAACTAAATAACTTGCACTTTCTTCTGGTGGCTTATTAGTGGAAAATAAACACAGATACTTTTATTTGTTTTATAGTTTGTAGCAGTACTTTCAGCAGTCTTGAGAGGTAGGCATGGCATAGCTGGTATATTTATTATCTTCACTTAATGATGTGGAAACAGAGGCACCTGCCACAGTTCGTGGCACATTAAGGGTCTTAAAGAAATATTCTTCAATGAATGAACAAGTGAACAAAAGGTTGAATGAGTAAATGAGACAGGTTAAATGACTACTTCTAGGTTGGTTAGTACTTGACACAATCTAACCAAGTTTTCTTTTTTTTAAAAAATCTTTACTGGAGTATAATTGCTTTACAATGTTGTGTTAGTTTCTGCTGTATAACAAAGTGAATCAACTATATGTATACATATATCCCCATATCCCCTCCCTCTTGCATCTCCCTCCTACCCTCCCTGTCCCATCCCTCTAGGGGGTCACAAAGCACCGAGCTGATCTCCTGTACTATGCACCTGCTTCCCACTAGCTATCTATTTTACATTTGGTAGTGTATATATGTCCATGCCACTCTCTCACTTTGTCCCAGCTTACCCTTCTCCCTCCCCATGTCCTCAAGTCCATTCTCTACGTCTGCATCTTTATTCCTGTCCTGCCCCTAGGTTCTTCAGAACCACTTTTTTTTTTTTTTTAGATTCCAAATATATGTGTTAGCATACGGTATTTGTTTTTCTCTTTCTGACTTACTTAACTCTGTATGACAGTCTCTAGGTCCATCCACCTCACTACAAATAACTGAATTTCATTTCATTTTATGGCTGAGTAATATTCCATTGTATATATGTGCCACATGTTCTTTATCCATTCATCTGTTGATTGACACTTAGCTTGCTTCCATGTCCTGGCTATTGTAAATAGAGCTGCAATGAACATTGTGGTACATGACTCTTTTTGAATTATGGTTTTCTCAAGGTATATGCCCAGTAGTGGGATTGCTGGGTCATATGGTAGTTCTATTTTTAGTTTTTTAAGGAACCTCCATAGGGTTCTCCACAGTGGTTGTATCAATTTACATTCCCACCAACAGTGCAAGAGGGGTCCCTTTTCTCCACACCCTCTCCAGCATTCATTGTTTTTAGATTTTTTGATGATGGCCATTCTGACCGGTGTGAGATGATATCTCATTGTAGTTTTGATTTGCATTTCCCTAATGATTAGTGATGTTGAGCATCCTTTCATGTGTTTGTTGGCAATCTGTATATCTTCTTTGGAGAAATGTCTGTTTAGGTCTTCTGCCCATTTTTGGATTGGGTTGTTTGTTTTTTTTGATATTGAGCTTCATGAGCTGCTTGCTAATTTTGGAGATTAAATCTTTGTCAGTTGCTTCATTTGCAAATATTTTCTCCCATTCTGAGGGTTGTCTTTTTGTCTTGTTTATGTTTTCCTTTGCTGTGCAAAAGCTTTGAAGTTTCATTAGGTCCCATTTGTTTATTTTTGTTTTTCTTTCCATTACTCTAGGAGGTGGGTCAAAAAACATCTTGCTGTGATTTATGTCAAAGAGTGTTCTTCCTTTGTTTTCCTCTAAAAATTTTATAGTGTCTGGCCTTACATTTAGGTCTTTAATCCATTTTGAGTTTATGTTTGTATATGGTGTTAGGGAGTATTCTAATTTCATTCTTTTACATGTAGCTGTCCAGTTTTCCCAGCACCACTTATTGAAGAGACTGTCTTTTCTCCATTGCATACCCTTGCCTCCTTTGTCATAGATTAGTTGGCCATAGGTGTGGTGGGTTTATCTCTGGGCTTTCTATCTTGTTCCATTGATCTATGTTTCTGTTTTTGTGCCAGTACCATATTGTCTTGATTACTGTAGCTTTGTAGTATAGTCTGAAGTCAGGGAGCCTGATTCCTCCAGCTCCGTTTTTTTCCCCTCAAGACTGCTTTTGAAATTCAGGGTCTTTTGTGTCTCCATACAAATTTTAAGACTTTTTGTTCTAGTTCCGTAAAAAATGCCATTGGTAATTTGATAAGGATTGCATTGAATCTGTAGATTGCTTTGGGAAATATAGTCATTTTCACAATATTGATTCTTCCAACCCAAGAACATGGTGTATCTCTCCATCTGTTGGTATCATCTTTAATTTCTTTCATCAGTGTCTTATAGTTTTCTGCGTACAGGTCTTTTGTCTCCCTGGGTAGGTTTATTCCTAGGTATTCTATTCTTTTTGTTGCAGTGGTAGATGGGAGTGTTTCCTTAATTTTCAGATTTTTCATCATTAGTGTAGAGGAATGCAAGAGATTTCTGTGCATTAATTTTGTATCCTGCAACTTTACCAAATTCATTGATTAGCTCTAGTAGTTTTCTGGTGGCATTTTTAGGATTCTCTATGTATAGTATGATGTCATCTGCAAACAGTGACAGTTTTACTTTTTCTTTTCCAATTTGTATTCCTTTTATTTTATTTGTTCTTCTCTGATTGCCGTGGCTAGAACTTCCAAAACTGTGTTGAATAATAGTGGTGAGAGTGGACATCCTTGTCTTGTTCCTGATCTTAGGGGAAATGCTTTCAGTTTTACCCCATTGAGAATGATGTTTGCTGTGGGTTTGTCATATATGGCCTTTATTATGTTAAGATAGGTTCCCTCTATGCCCACTTTCTTGAGAGTTTTTATCATAAATGGGTGTTGAGTTTAGTCAAAAGCTTTTTCTGTATCTGTTGAGATGATCATATGGTTTTTATCCTTCAATTTGTTAATATGGTGTATCACATTGATTGATTTGCATATATTAAAGAATCCTTGCATCCCTGGGATAAATCCCACTTGATCATGGTGTATGATCCATTTAATGTGTTGTTGGATTGTGTTTGCTAGTATTGTGTTGAGGATTTTTGTATCTATATTCATCAGTGATATTGGTCTGTCATTTTCTTTTTTTGTAGTATCTTTGTCTGGTTTTGGTATCAGGGTGATGGTGGCCTCATAGAATGAGTTTTGGAGTGTTCCTCCCTCT
Source organism: Globicephala melas (assembly GCF_963455315.2). Classification (NCBI taxonomy): domain Eukaryota; kingdom Metazoa; phylum Chordata; class Mammalia; order Artiodactyla; family Delphinidae; genus Globicephala; species Globicephala melas. The sequence continues at coordinate 61,503,557 of NC_083322.1, forward strand.
GCAATTTTTTGAAAGAGTTTGAGAAGGATGGGTGTTTACTGTTCTCTAAATGTTTGATAGAATTCACCTGTGAAGCCATCTGGTCCTGGACTTTTGTTTGTTGGAAGATTTTTAATCAGTTTCAATTTCATTACTTGTGATTGGTCTGTTCATATTTTCTATTTCTTCCTGGTTCAGTCTTGGAAGGTTATATCTTTCTAAGAATTTGTCCATTTCTTCCAGGTTGTCCATGTTATTGGCATATAGTTGCTTGTAGTAGTGTCTCATTATACTTTGTATTTCTGCAATGTCAGTTGTTACTTCTCCTTTTTCATTTCTAATTCTGTTGATGTGAGTCTTCTCCCTTTTTTTCTTGATGAGTCTGGCTAATGGTTTATCAATTTTGTTTATCTTCTCAAAGAACCAGCTTTTAGTTTTATTGATCTTTGCTACTGTGTTCTTTGTTTCTATTTCATTTAATTCTGCTCTGATCTTTATGATTTCTTTCCTTCTGCTAACTTTGGGTTTTCTTTGTTGTTCTTTCTCTAGTTCCTTTAGGTGTAAGGTTACATTGTTTATTTGAGATTTTTCTTGTTTCTTGAGGTAGGCTTGTATAGCCATAAGCTTCCCTCTTAGAACTGCTTTTGCTGCCTCCCATAAATTTTGGATCGTCGTGTTTTCATTGTCACTTGTCTCTAGGTATTTTTTGATTTCCTCTTTGATTTCTTCAGTGATCTCTTGGTTATTTAGTAATTTATTGTTTAGCCTCCATGTGTTTGTGTTTTTTACGTTTTTTTCCTTGTAATTCATTTCTAATCTCATAGCATTGTGGTCAGAAAAGATGCTGGATATGATTTCAATTTTCTTAAATTTACTGAGGCTTGATTTGTGACCCAAGATGTGATCTATTCTGGAGAATGTTCCGTGCCCAGTTGAGAAGAAAGTGTAATCTGCTGTTTTGGGATGGAATGTCCTATAAATATCAATTAAATCTATCTGGTCTATTGTGTCATTTAAAGCTTCTGTTTCCTTTTTTATTTTCATTTTGGATGATCTGTCCATTGGTGTAAGTGAGTTGTTAAAGTCCCCCACTATTATTGTGTTACTGTCGATTTCCTCTTTTATAGCTGTTAGCAGTTGCCTTATGTATTGAGGTGCACCTATGTTGGGTGCATATGTATTTATAATTGTTATATCTTCTTCTTGGATTGATCCCTTGATCATTATGTTCATTCTTGTTCATTCTTGTTTGTTCATTCTTATCTCTTGTAACATTCTTTATTTTAAAGTCTGTCTTATCTGATATAGGTATTGCTACTCCAGCTTTCTTTTGATTTCCATTTGCATGGAATATCTTTTTCCATCCCCTCACTTTCAGTCTGTATGTGTTTTAGGTCTGAAGTGGGTCTCTTGTAGACAGCATATAGATGGGTCTTGTTTTTGTATCTGTTCAGCAAGCCTGTGTCTTTTGGTTGGAGCATTTAATCCATTCACATTTGAGGTAATTATCGATATGTATGTTCCTATGACCATTTTCTTAATTGTTTTGGGTTTGTTTTTGTAGATCCTTTTCTTCTCTTGTGTTTCCCACTCAGAGAAGTTCGTTTAGCACTTTTGTCGAGCTGGTTTGGTGGTGCTGAATTCTCTTAGCTTTTGCTTGTCTGTAAAGCTTTTGATTTCTCCATCGAATCTGAATGAGATTATTGCCGGATAGAGTAATCTTGGTTGTAGGTTCTTCCCTTTCATCACTTTAAATATATCATGCCACTGCCTTCTGGCTTGTAGAGTTTGTGCTGAGAAATTAGCTGTTAACCTTATGGGGGTTCCCTTGTATGTTATTTGTCATTTTTCCCTTGCTGTTTTCAATAATTTTTATTTGTCTTTAATTTTTGCCAATTTGATTAGTATGTGTCTCGGTGTGTTTCTGCTTGGGTTTATCCTGTATGGGACTCTCTGCGCTTCCTGAACTTGGGTGGCTATTTCCTTTTCCATGTTAGGGAAGTTTTCAACTATAATCTCTTCAAATATTTTCTCGGGTCCTTTCTCTCTCTCTTCTCCTTCTGGGAACCCTATAATGTGAATATTGTTGCATTTAATGTTTCCCAGAAGTCTCTTAGGCTGTCTTCAGTTCTTTTCATTCTTGTTTCTTTATTCTGTTCCACAGCAGTGAATTCCACCATTCTGTCTTCCAGGTCACTTATCCATTTTTCTGCCTCAGTTATTCTGCTATTGATTCCTTCTAATGTCGTTTTCATTTCAGTTATTGTTTTGTTCATCTCTTTTTGTTTATTCTCTAATTCTTCTAGGTCTTTGTTAAACATTTCTTGCATCTTCTTGATCTTTGCCTCCATTGTTTTCCCGAGGTCCTAGATCATCTTCACTGTCAATATTCTGAATTCTTTTTCTGGAATGTTGCCTATCTCCACTTCATTTAGTTGTTTTTCTGGGGTTTTATCTTGTTCCTTCATCTGGTACATGGCTCTCTGCCTTTTCACCTTGTCTATGTTTCTGTGAATGTGATTTTTGTTCCACGGGCTGCAGCATTGTAGTTCTTCTTGCTTCTGCTGTCTGCCCTCTGGTGGATGAGGCTATCTAAGAGGCTTGTGTAAGTTTCCTGATGGGAGGGACTGGTGGGTGGGTAGAGCTGACTGTTGCTCTGGTGGGCAGAGCTCAGTAAAACTTTAATCCACTTGACTGTTGATGGGTGGGGCTGGGTTCCCTCCCTGTTAGTTGTTTGGCCTGAGGCAACCCAACACTGGAGCCTACCTGGGCTCTTTGGTGGGGCTAATGACAGACTCTGGGAGGGCTCAAGCCGAGGAGTACTTCCCAGAACTTCTGCTGCCAGGGTCCTTGTCCCCACGGTGAGCCACAGCCACCCCCCACCTCTGCAGGAGACCCTCTAACACTAGCAGGTAGGTCTGGTTCAGTCTCCTATGGGGGTCACTGCTCCTTCCCTGGGTCCTGATGCGCACACTACTTTGTGTGTGCCCTCCAAGAGTGGAGTCTCTGTTTCCCCCAATCATGTCGAAGTCTTGTAATCAAATCCCACTAGGCTTCAAAGTCTGATTCTCTAGGAATTCCTCCTCCCGTTGCTGGACCCACAGGTTGGGAAGCCTGATGTGGGGCTCAGAACCTTCACTCCAATGGGTGGACTTCTGTGGTATAAGTGTTCTCCAGTCTGTGAGTCACCCACCCATCAGTTATGGGATTTGATTTTACTGTGATTCCGCCCCTCCTACCATTTCACTGTGACTTCTCCTTTGTCTTTGGATGTGGGGTATCATTTTTGGTGAATTGCAGTGTCTTCCTGTCAGTGATTGTCCAGCAGCTAGTTGTGATTCTGGTGTTCTCACAATAGGGAGTCTCTTTCTTCTCATTTTGCTTAACTTACTGTGTTTGGGCTCTCCTTTTCACAGGCTGCAGGTTCGTAGTTCCCGTTGTTTTTGGTGTCTGCCCCCAGTGGATAAGGTTGGTTCAGGGGGGTGTGTAGGCTTCCTTGTGGAGGGGAATGGTGCCTGTGTTCTGGTGGATGAGGCTGGGTCTTGTCTTTCTGGTGGGCAGGATCATGTCCGGTGGTGCATTTTGGGGTGTCTGTGACCGTATTATGATTTTAGGCAGCCTCTCTGCTAATGGGCGGGGTTGTGTTTCTATCTTGCTAGTTGTTTGGCATAGGGTGTCTAGCACTGTAGTTTGCACGTCGTTGAGTGCATCTGGGTCTTAGCCTTGAGATGGAGATCTCTGGGAGAACTTTTGCCATTTGATATTACATGGAGCTGGGAGGTGTCTGGTGAACCAGTGTCAGCTCTTCCACCTCAGAGGCACAGGCCTGACACCTGGCTGGAGCACCAAGACACTGGCAGCCAGATGGCTCAGAAGAAAAGGGAGAAAAAAAAGGAAGGAAGGAAAGGAGGGAGGGAGGGAGGGAGGGAGGGAGGGAGGAAGGAAGGAAGGAAGGAAGGAAGGAAGGAAGGAAGGAAGAAAATATAAAATAAACTAAAGCTATTAAAATAAAAAAAATTATTTAAAAAAGTTAAAAAGTAAAAAAAAAAAAAAAAAAAAAAAGGAAAAGGACAGACAGAAACCTGGGACAAATGGTAAAAGCAAAGCTATCCAGACAAAATCACACAAAGAAGCATACCCATACACACTCACAAAAAGAGAAAAAGTAAAAAATATATATCTTTTGGGAAGTCTGAAGTCTTCTGCCAGCGTTCAGTAGGTGTTCTGTAGGAGTTGTTCCACATGTAGATGTATTTCTGATGTGTTTGTGGCGAGGAAGGTGATCTCCACATCTTACTCCTCCACCATCTTGAAGGTCTCTAACCAAGTTTTCTAACGTTCTGTTAATCCTGACTCAAAGCTTCAGAATGCGGGTTTACACTTCTGCTATAAATATTTTCTTTGGAGTTTTGCTGATGAATTGAAGTTTCATAACAAAAAGAAAGCAGATGGCTCTTAGGAAGGGCTTATATTTGCCCTTTGAACTGTGTTTCTGTTTTGCTTGTTTATGCAGAGTGTGCACGAAGGTTGCCAGAGCCTTAATTTCAAACTGCATCATTTAATAAAATACAATAAGGAGAATTAAGAAGAAAGGCTGCAGGGGAACATCCTGCTTATTATCTCTGAAATGAGAGAGCTGTTTTTTCTTGCATCAGTTGCCAGTGATGGGTCTTTTGTTTCCTTTCATCCGGGCACAGTTGTGATATTCAATAAGAGGAGTGTGAAGTGCCACTTTAAGGCCAAACATTCAATTCCTCCTAATTCACAAGGGAGAGAAGGATCCAGTTGTGCAGCTGGGAGGTGATGTTTCTTCCCAGCAGCTGTCACTGAAGAGACACGTGCAGACCATAGAAGTCATTTGTCACAGAACCCATCCAGAATTTGCTATGTGCATCTCTCTTGCTAACGTGACATGAAATAGTGAAGCTTTCAAAATCAAGTATGGAGACTTTGCTGTGTTGACATGGGCAAAATTAAATGGAGAGCTGAGGCAATTATGTGGATAAATCAGGCCAAAAATATCCAACCATTGGGAGTAAAGTTCCTTTAGCTCGAATTATTCAGAGTGACTGTCCATGTTCATCAGTTTATCAGGATAATGAATTTTATCCTATACTTTACTTTGTCACTACAGATATATCTTTAGTCTATGAATTTGAATGACTTTGTGATATTTTATTTCACTGGAATTTATAATAGGAGTTGAATGAGCAAGCACTATGTTAAAAGATTGCTGCTGCAGCTATGATAACAGTCCAAGAGAATTTAAACTTCATTATTCAATAGCCAGCAGATATGGCTATTGGAATGGGGGGGTAGAGAGGGAGGTGTGAAATCTGTTGAGAATCAAATGCTTGTAACTAATCTGTCTCTCCCATTTAACATTCCATTTTCCTAAAATATCTCGGTCCATAGCTCCTGGCTGCTTTTCTGGTCATTTGACAACTGGCTAAATGAGTCTGAAAATTTCATCAGGTTTCATATAAATAATAATATATTATTATATTATACACACAAGTGTATCCATTTGTGTATTTTTAATATCCCGTATTTATGTACGAAGAGATAAATATTTCAAATATGTGAAGGATAAACAAGGTCAGTCCTCATGTCTGCCCATGCCTTGGCTTTGAGCTTCCTGCCTGGAATCCTCAGCATGCTGTGCCCTTTAGCCATCCTTCCTGTTTCCTCATGCTTCCAGAGCCACCAGTATCATGCTCAAGAGGCCGGGGGTCTCCCAGGGGGTAGTGAAAAACCTTTGAGCACCTAGCTACTATCTTGGGTGTTCTGGTCCTTGTCAGAGTCTCCTATATATCGGGGACAGCTTGCCACTTAGAAGTTACAAATAAATGCCTAATATTTACAATCTTTTAAATTTTTATCATAAAATTACAGTATGAGAGAAAAATCTAAAAGAATGATCCTATTGTTTCCAGTCACAGTAATATTGTAAAATTTCATTTTGAAAAGTGGAAATATGTGTATGCCTTCTGATTGAAAGAGAAATACATTGCATAAAATTATCAGGAAAATAAAATCACTAGAATTCAATATCTAGCAATAACCACTTGCTATGTGTTGAATATTTGTAACCCCATCCCTCAGTTTCAGAGGTTGAAACCTTAACGCCAATGTGATGGTGTATGGAGATGGGGTCTTTGGGGTATAATAGAGGTAATAAAGCCCTAACTCAATAGGGATGGCGCCCTTATACGAAGAGAAAGAGACACCAGAGCTCACTGGCTCTCTTCTCCTCTCTCTGCCATGTGAAGACACAGTGAGAGGCCATTCGCAGGACAGGAAGAGAGCTCTTGCCAGAAACCAAGCCTGCTGGCACCTTGATCTTGGACTTATAGCCACTAGAACTGTGAGAAAATAAATTTCTGTTCTTTAAGCTACCCAGTCTATCATATTTTGTGGTGGCAGCCTGAGCATACTACTACAGACTAAGGTTTTAAATCTTTTTATACTTTAACGTTCTTCTCGACTAAAAAATATATATATACACAGGCTCCCAAGGCAATAGAAATAAAAGCAAAAATAAACAAATGGAACCTAATCAAACTTATATGCTTTTGCACAGCAAAGGAAACCATATGGACTCGGAGAAAATGTTTGCAAGTGATGCAACTTAATTTCCAAAATGTACAAACAGCTCATACAACTCAATAACAAAAAAAAACAACCCAATCGTAAAAGGAGAGAAGACATAAATAGACATTTCTTCGAAGAAGACATACAGGTGACTAACAGGCACATGAAAAGATGCTCTAATTTTTAGAGAAATGCAAATCAAAACTACAACGAGTACCACTTCACACTGGTCAAAATGGCCATCACTAAAAGTCTACAAATAACAAATGCGGAAGAGGGTGTGGAGAAAAAGGAACCCTCCTACACTGTTGGTGGGAATGTAAATTGGTGCAGCCACTATGGTAAACAGTGTGGAGGTTCCTTAAAAAACTAAAAATAGAGTTGTCATAAGATCCAGCAATCCCATTTCTGGGCATATATCAGTAAAAAAAACTATAATTCTAAAATATATATGTACCCCTATGTTCACGGCAGCACTATTTACAATAGCCAAGACTTGGAAACAACCTAAATTTCCATCGACAGGTGAGTGGATGAAGAAGATATGGGGTGTGTGTGTGTGTGTGTGTGTGTGTGTGTGTGTACACACACACACACACACACAGTGGAATACTACTCAGCCATAAAAATGAAATAATGCCATTTGCAGCAACATGGATGGACCTAGAGATTATCATACTAAGTGAAGTAAGTCAGAAATAGAAAGACAAATACCATATGATATCACTCATGGGTGGAATCTAAAATATGACACAAATGAAACAGAAACAGATTCACAAATATAGAGAACAGACTTGTGGTTGCCACGGGGGAGGGAGGGTGGGGGAGGGATGGATTGGGAGTTTAGGATTAGCAGATGCAAACTATTATATATAGAATGGATAAACAACAAGGTCCTACTGTATAGCACAGGGAACTATAATCATTATCCTGTGATAAACCATAATGGAAAAGATTATGAAAAAGAATGTAGATATATGTATATACATTTATAACTGATTCACTTTGCTGTACAGCAGAAATTAACACAACATTGTAAATCAACTATACTTCAATAAAATAAAAAAATTGAAAAATATGTACACACGTATACATACATAAATACATTCAGATATAGTAAGATCAGTGATGTCCAACAGAAATATATTGTGAATCATATACATAATTAAACAATTTTAGTGACTACATTTAAAAGCAAAAAGTGAAAATAAGTTCAACAATATTTTAAATTTAATCCAATATATCTAGAATATTATTTCCAACCTGTTATCAATTTAAAAATTACTCTTGAGATAATTTACATTCTTTTTACATCCTGTCTTTGAAATCTGATGTATACTTTATACATACAGCACATTTCAGTTTGGACTGGCCACATTTCAAGTGCTATGGCCACCATATTGAACAGAGCAGGTTAAATCCAGGGCTTTTAGTCCTGGGTTTGGGCTGGGTCTCTGTGGCTTATTTGCCAAAAGACCTTGGGCAATTTAATTAATCCTTTAAACCCTGGGTTCCTTATGTTTAAAATGGAAGTAATAGAAGTATTTACATCATAGGATTGTCATGGTGCCTAAATAATATGCTATGTAAAGCATGAACACTGCATGGTAAATAGCATTCAATAGATGTTGGCAAAAATTATTTATGTAGTCATAGAATATGAATCCGTATTTTACAATAAATGATGATTTGTATATTTAAAACCATTTTCCCACCTAATCATATCTTTCTATAAATTCTAAATTTATAGACACATGATAGAAAGTGAAATGTGTTACCAATGAGGATCATGCCATCTCATTACAATGCAGTGTGTGTGTATGTTTCTGTCTACACCTTGGGAAAAGTACACAGGTGAGAACATACTATCACAAAAATCTTCCAGGTTTCAGAGACACGTGAACTGAATTCTCAGATATAATGGGTTGCCTTATGTTGAGAGCTCAGGAAAGTAGTTGTAATTGTGGTGAATGATAAAGCATCTTTTAATTTCTTAGTTGACATGTGTCATATTACTGCAACCATTGCTGAATTAAAGAGCCATTTCATTTATTGACAATCTCAGCAAAAAGGCTAGGAAAATCAATTCTGAACGTGAATTATGGCATTTCTTTGAATATCAACTATTTCTGTTGTTTCTAAAATCTGCACTATGGTATTCTCTGTTTCCTACTGGTAGATTATAAATGGATTCTGGTTGCACCTTGTTATAAATTTTGTCAGAAAGATAATAGCACGGTAACCTGGCACAGTAACCTTCCAACAATGTGTAACTTGATTTGCTGACAATTCCTATCCTCAGTTCCTGTAACTAGAGGAGAAGAGGTGAAGTAGAAGTGTCGATCAAGGGACAGAGATTATCAAAACAGTTTAAATAAATCATTAAAATGCTGATATCTTCCCACATGACAAAGATATTAAGAAGAGGAAATAGTTTAATATGAAGGCATTTTTCATGAAATGAATATAATGGAATTGGAGAAGAGGAAATTATATCAACCTACTTGCATTCATTACAGTCTGAATTTTGGCCTTTGGTACTTGTCTTCACGTATCCTAGTTCCTGTCCTCATTCTTTGTCAAGAATAGCAAATCAATATGGCGTTTTTGTGAGGACCTGAACTGGCCTTAAAACTATGTTCTTTTAAAAATAAAACTGTTAAATTCATCATTTAAAAATGTGTCTGGTGGGAGTTAATACCACAGTTTTCTACCACCACTCATTTAAAATTACTAGAACAAACTCTTTAAGAGTTAGTGATCTTACGTTGTTCTTTTTTCTCACTTCCCCCACAGAATTTTATTGTAATGAAATACATATATTTTTGACAGTTTTTATTGATTCTCCTATCATATTTCTCTGCTGCCAAAATATGTTTATAAATTGGAATTACTTTTTTCATAATTTTGTAAAATTTTGACTTAAATTGTTTTCCTCTATTGAGTTATAACATTTTTATTAACTAATAATTTATAAAACCAAATTAAACGTTAAATTTGTGGTACATACTCTTGCAAAACATAAAGAAATTATTAAAAGCTTATTTCGTCATGAGAAGAATTGTGTCTCTGTGTATGTCTCATGGGAAGGGGAACTTAGGGTGTCTTAATGAGCAAATACTTCTTAGAGAGCAACATTTCAAATTATCCTCTGACACAATACACCATAAGGAGGTATGCTTTTGGTAAAATGGGAAAAGAGCAACTGTGAAAAGGGAGTGGGGCAGAGAAAGGAAAGCTCAGTAGATAAAACTGCAGGTGTATTCTCCTGCAGATCAATTTTAGGAAAGAACAGACTACATGTGGAAACTGAGGATCCAATCGGGAAATTGAGTTCCTTAAAATTTCTGTGCCTATATTCCCCTTTGGAATAATCTTGAACACCCAGGGGTCAGCAGTCCCTCTTGGAAGGCCTGGATTATAACTTTCCCATAATTCTTGGTAGAACATTGAAGAATGGAAAGAGTTTGAAGAAAAACCAAATGAACCACTTTCAAGCTTTCCATCATACTCAGGGTGCAGGAGCTGTGTTAGACAAAGAGCAAGTTCATGCTGGAAAGACCCTGGATTTGAAGGGCTGGGTTTGATTTGCTGTTTCATTACTCATTAAAAACTAAACTACCATCATCCAAAATGAAAATAAATAAGGAAACATAAGCTTTAAATGATACATTAAAGAAGATGGACTTAATTGGTATTTATAGGACATTCCATCCAAAAGCAACAGAATACACTTTCTTCTCAAGTGCTCATGGAACATTCTCCAGGATAGATCATATCTTCGGTCACAAATCAAGCCTTGGTGAAATTAAGAAAACTGAAATTGTATCAAGTATCTTTTCCAACCACAATGTTATGAGACTAGATATCAATTATAGGAAAAAATCTGTGAAAAATACAAACACACGGAGGCTAAACAATACACTACGAAATAACCAAGAGATCACTGAAGAAATCAAAGAGGAAATCCAAAAACACCTAGAAACAAATGACAATGAAAACAAGATGAACCAAAACCTATGGGATGCAGCAAAAGCAGTTCTAAGAGGGAAGTTTATAGCAATACAATCCTACCTCAAGAAACAAGAAACATCTCAAATAAACAACCTAACCTTACACCTAAAGCAATTAGAGAAAGAAGAACAAACCCCCCCCCCAAAGTTAGCAGAAGGAAAGAAATCATAAAGATCAGAAATAAATGAAAAAGAAATGAAGGAAATGGTAGCTAAGATCAATAAAACTAAAAGCTGGTACTTTGAGAAGGTAAACAAAATTGATAAACCACTAGCTAGATTCATCAAGAAAAAAAGGGAGAAGACTCAAATCAATAGAATTAGAAATGAAAAGGGAGAAGCAACAACTGACCCTGCAGAAATACAAAGGATCATGAGAGATTACTAAAAGCCACAATATGCCAATAAAACGGACAACCTGGAAGAAATGGACAAATTCTTAGAAAAGCACAACCTTCCAAGACTGAACCAGGAAGCAATAGAAAATATAAAGAGACCAATCACAAGCACGGAAACTGAAATTGTGATTAAAAATCTTGCAATAAACAAAAGCCCAGGACCAGATGGCTTCACAGGCGAATTGTATCAAACATTTAGAGAAGAGCTATCACCTATCCTTCTCAAACTCTTCCAAAATACAGCAGAGGGAGGAACACTCCCAAACTCATTCTAAGAGGCCACCATCACCCTAATACTAAAACCAGACAAAGATGTCACAAAAAAAGAAAACCACAGACCAATATCACCGATGAACATAGATACAAAAATCCTCAACAAAAAACTAGCAAACAGAATCCAACAGCACATGAAAAGGATCATACACCATGATCAAGTGGGGTTTATCCCAGGAATGCAAGGATTCTTCAATATATGCAAATCAATCAATGTGATACACCATGTTAACAAATGGAAGAATAAAAACCATATGATCATCTCAATAGATGCAGAAAAAGCTTTCAACAAAATTCAACACCTATTTATGATAAAAACTCTCCAGAAAGTAGGCATAGAGGGAAATTACCTCAACATAATAAAGGCCATATATGACAAACCCACAGCCAACATCTTTCTCAATGGTGAAAAACTGAAACCATTTCCTCTAAGATCAGGAACAAGGCAAGGTTGTCCATTCTCACCACTATTATTCAACATAATTTTGGAAGTTTTAGCCACAGCAGTCAGAGAAGAAAAAGAAATAAAAGGAATCCAAATTGGAAAAGAAGAAGTAAAACTGTCACTGTTTGCAGATGACATGATAGTATACATAGAGAATCCTAAAGACGCTACCAGAAAAATACTAGAGCTAATCAATGAATTTGGTAAAGTAGCAGGATACAAAATTAATACACAAAAATCTCTTTCATTCCTATACACTAATGATGAAAAATCTGAAAGAGAAATTAAGTAAACACTTCCATTTACCATTGCAACAAAATGAATATAATACCTAGGAATAAACCTACCTAAGGAGACAAAAGACCTGTACGCAGAAAACTATAAGACACTGATGAAAGAAATTAAAGATGATACAAACAGATAGAGAGATATACCATGTTCTTGAATTGGAAGAATCAACATTGTGAAAATGACTATACTACCCAAAGCAATCTACAGATTCAGTGCAATCCCTATCACACTACCAATGGCATTTTTCACAGAGCTAGAACAAAAAATTTCACAATTTGTATGGAAACACAAAAGACTCCGAATAGCCAAAGCAATCTTGAGAAAGAAAAACGGAGCTGGAGGAATCCAGCTCCCTGACTTCAGACTATACTAAAAAGCTACAGTAATCAAGAGAGTATGGTGCTGGCACAGAAACAGAAATATAGATCAATGGAACAGGATAGAAAGCCCAGAGATAAACCCACACACATAAGGTCACCTTATCTTTGATAAAGGAGGCAAGAATATACACTGGAGAAATGACATCTGCTTCAATAAGTGGTGCTGGGAAAATTGGACAGCTACATGTAAAAGAATGAAATTAGAACACTCCCTAACACCATACACAAAAATAAACTCAAAATGGATTAAAGACCTAAATGTAAGGCCAGACACTAAAACTCTTAGAGGAAAACATAGGCAGAACACTCTATGACATAAATCACAGCAAGATCCTTTTGGCCCACCTCCTAGAGAAATGGAAAGAAAAACAAAAATAAACAAATGGGACCTAATGAAACTTAAAAGCTTTTGCACAGCAAAGGAGAACATAGACAAGATGAAAAGACAACCGTCAGAATAGGAGAAAATATGTGCAACAGACAAAGGATTAATCTCCAAGATATACAGGCAGCTCATGTAGCTCAATATCAAAAAACAAACAACCCAATCCAAAAATGGGAAGAAGACCTAAATAGACATTTCTCCAGAGAAGGTATACAGATTGCCAACAAACAGATGAAAGGATACTCAACATCACTAATCATTAGAGAAATGAAAATCAAAACTACAATGAGGTATCACCTCACACCAGTCAGAATGGCCACCATCAAAAATCTAGAAACAATGAATGCTGGAGAGGGTGTGGAGAAAAGGGAACCCTCTTGCACTGTTGGTGGGAATGTAAATTCATACAGCTTCTGTGGAGAACAGTATGGAGGTTCCTTAAAAAACTAAAAATAGAACTACCATATGACCCAGCAATCCCACTACTGGGCATATACGCTGAGAAAACCATAATTCAAAAACAGTCATGCACCACAGTGTTCATTGCAGCTCTATTTACAGTAGCCAGGACATGGAAGCAACCTAAGTGTCCATTGACAGATGAATGGATAAAGAAGATGTGGCACATATATACAATGGAATATTACTCAGCCATAAAAAGAAATGAAATTAAGTTATTTGTAGTGAGGTGGATGGACCTAGAGACTGTCATACAGAGTGAAGTTAAGTCAGAAAAACAAATACCATATGCTAACACATGTGTATGGAATCTAAAAAAAAATAAGGTTCTGAAGAACCTAGGGGCAGGACAGGGATAAAGACACAGATGTAGAGAATGGACTTGAGGAAACTGGAAAGGAGAAGGGGAAGCTGGGACGAAGTGAGAGAGTGGCATGGACATATATAGACTACCAAGTGTAAAATAGATAGCTAGTGGGAGGCAGGTGCACAGCACAGGGAGATCAGCTCGGTGCTTTGTGATGACCTAGAGGGGTGGGATAGGGAGGCTGGGAAGGAGATGCAAGAGGAGAAGGTATGGGGATATATGTTTATGTATATCTGATTCACTTTTTTATACAGCAGAAACTAACACACCATTGTAAAGCAATTATACCTCAATAAAGATGTTAAAAAAACAAAACAAAAATTATATTACCAGTTTTGTCATTAGTGAAATTGGGATATCTATAAATAGATGTTTTAGAGTTACTGTAAAGATTCAGTGAAATAACATAGTTAAAGCACCTGGTTCATAAATAGTAAGTACTCAATTTAAAAAAAAGTAAAAAAATGTATATACATGTTCAGTATTTACTTTTGGCAAAATTATTTAGAGGAAGGATGGGCTCATAAATGTCCAAAGATTGGTCTCAGATATGCTCACAGGAGCAATCAGGTATTTGTCTGCTGAGGGTTAATCTTGTCATTTTTCAAGAAAAGAGAATGAAACATCAAATTACTGCTCTCCCAAACTTGGCTTGGAAAACTGTAGGAATTTTCTCAGCCACCTGCGAGCAAAAGATGATATATGCAAAAGCCATTCAGAGAGAAGGCCTCTTATTCCAGACACTTATCAGCTGAATACAATGCCCAGCAAACAGCTAGAAGTTTTCATATCACCAGAGAAGGGCTCCTGCTTTGAAAGTTTTTTCAAAGTTTCCATGACAAAATATTCTTTCACAGTCTCTGCATCAGTGAGCTGCTTTGTATTTCTAGTGCAGCTAAGCAATTAAAAGAAGATGAATAGATGTATTCCAGCATGTGTGATAACAAATGGCATACTTAAGGTGACAAGGTTTTCTTTGTTAACTGGCTTTGCAGTCACTTGCAAGTTTTTGAAAAATATTCCTTTTTTATTGGGAGTTTTTTCCTGCTTAATCTTAGCTTAAAGACTATTTTTTCTCAAATTGGAGGAGAGGTCATCTTTGATGCGACAAAATATATGTACATATTCCCTCTGTGCAGAGGAGCTGCTGCTTTTATTATGACAGCTCAAATTGACTAAAGTTTTAAGCATCAAGCTCTTCACCATTACAAAACATGCTCTTGGCAACAAATGATGAGACTTCTGCAGGAAACTGAGATGGTCCGTTTAAATTGCTTCTCTACGGTCATGCTTTTTTTGTAGGGTCAGTGCACTAGGGAGGCTCTCCATAGATCTTGGACTCAGGATATTTTTGGATCTAGGTTATTCCCAGGAGCAGGGAATAATGGGAATTTAGATATCATTTTGGTTGCAAGTTGATGGAAAGAGAAGCAGATGGCATTAAAGCCCTTCTAATATAGTCTTTAGTCCTTATCAGGTCTGTTTTATTTTCTCTTGCTTTTGGAAGATTCACCTACCCTGGACTTCAGTTAGGATCTCTCTAGTTATGTGAATTTATGTTTATTAAAGCTGATAATTAGAATCATAGGGCATACTAATCTCCTGCTCATTTATGTGCTGTTTTGCAGCTTCATGAAACAGGCAGTGTGGTATAAGGTAATATACACCAACTTGGAGGACGATGAACCTGGATCCAGGTTCTGACTCTGATACTTTTGGCTCTGTGACCTTGGGCAAGTTACTTGACCTTGTTAAACTACAAGTTGGCAAATGTAAAATGAGGCCCTGGGATCGATGATCACTTTCCCTAAGGGTAGTAATATGCCCTTGTGGTTAAGAAGCTATCTTTGCCATCATATAGACCTGGATTTGACAGACCTCGTCTACTTCATAACTATGAAACCTTGAGAATTCCATTTAATCTTTTTAGGTTTGCTTATTTCCTTACTTAAAAAAGAATTTAAATGTTAAAATAATAGTAGCTACCTTGTAGGGTTGTTGTGAGGATTAAAAGTGATAACACGTGTTTGATAAAGAATAGTTCATATTAGCTGGGAACTCTTTAAAAGGATTATGTACCATTGTAGGAGGTTCTTAATAAAGACTCAAATCTTAAAACACTGAAATGGGACTCGGATTATAATCTAAAATGTTTATTTTATAGATAGGAAAAAACCAAAACAAAAACCAAGTGGAGATTGTGATGTGCTCCAGATCCCACACCAATATCCCATACCTGACTCCAGTCCTCCCATAATGCTAAATGCATGTGGCACATTCAACAGATAAGTATGCTGTTCACTCCAAGTAATCCCCGATAGAGTATTTCACCCCCAAATCAGTGAACTCACCAAGAACAACTTCTTTGTGGGGAAAAAATAAACCTTTATGATCACTGTACTCTCTTTCCCACCTAAAATAGCAAAATTTTCATGAGTAAACAAAGAAATGGACAAATAAGATTGAGGGTTCAACCTTCAGCAGAAGAGTTAAGACATTTATCAAGACAGAGTCCTTTGTTTAGTGAGAATCCCTCTGTGCCTTTCAGTAAATGAAAAAAGATATCTGCAACTCTTTCATAAGCGTTGTTATGAAATTTTTACATTGAATGTAAATTTTGTATTCCAGCTCTCATCCTCTCCATAGAAGATGTTTCCAACCTTCTTCAACCACAGTTCCTTCAAGAATTATTTTTATTGTACTTTCACAGAGACATTTTGTTCCTTAGTTTCGTTTTAGACACTTTACTTCATTCAGCTGAAACTGGCTAGGGTTTCCCTTTTCTCCCAACGGAGAAAAGGGAAAATGTGAAAATTCAACTGTTAAAAAAAATACGTATTTTATGACCTACACTTTGTGACGTTACTTTGTTGTGTGTCCTGGCTAAATGGTGCCTTTAGACATAATGAAATCTTACTGTCTGGTAGACTGCTTGAAGAGGTTAGAGCACTTCCCAGCTATTTAAAACGCTAAAGTGGGAATGTTAAATGACAGAATGTCCTCCAGTGTTGTTATGGCCTGCATGGTAAACACATCTTGCCTTTTCATAGTCCTGTGCATGGTGTCTTTTAAAGATATCCCTTTCACTGTTCCCCTTACTCCCTACTCTTTTCTTCTGCAGTGGAAAAGAACTTATGCAAAGGCATAGAGAACAAACAACAGTACAGGATTTATCTACAAAACATGTTGAGGCTGGAGCTGTAATGTTTACCCATATTCTCCAGTGTCCATCTGAATAAATAAAGTGGTATCATGGGATAGGCTGCTCTATAGATAACGAGTTTCAAACTCATTCATCCAGAGAAATTTAAACTGATATAGTTTGCCTATCAAATGGATTTAAAGTTGTATTGTCACTGCACTGCTTTCCACGGTGATTGTTTCTGCTCTGTGGTTCCATGTCTTAATAGACGGTTTGATTGTACATATATGCTGCTTCGTTCATATGATTCAGTTTGTAATGGTCTGTATGTACAACCCTGCTATCCAGTAATAAAGCAGAACATAACCCCTTCCATGATTTTAACTAAGGAGTTTATCTGTTTCTAGTGCTATTTTCTGAGAGTAAATAAGGAAATCCTTTTTGCTGATGACTTTTCTTTTTTTTTTCTTTTCTTCTTTCCCTCCCTTTCTCCTTCCCTCCCTCCCCTGCACCCACTCCCTTCTTCCTTTCTTTGATCTATGTATCCTTTCACAGTTTGGGTTTGATGAATATTTCTGCTGAATTTTTGTGAAGAGAAGATAAGTTATCAATGCATTTTCTCCTTGTTAATGGCTTCAGTGGCCTATCATTTATTATCTGAGTGCTGTGTGCCTTGAATAGACAGTGGAGTAGATGAAACAGGCTTTCACTTGGTGATCTGCCCCCAACTGTAAGGAAATAGTCTTGGATCTTTGATCGAAATCAAGGACTGTCATTTGCCTCATACTTCGCTGGTTCCAGGAAGGAGGCCAGAATTATTTTCCCTTGGAAAGAGAATCAGCTATGTTTCCTTCAAATGCCTAGATTTTACTCTCAGGCTCAATTATCTATAAAAAGAGCTTTTATAGCAAAGAGACTTCACCATAGAGAAATGATGTTAAGTTAAATGGAATATAAAGAAAACCATATTCCAAACTCTCTCTGTTAAGTAATTTAATATTAACTGAAATCTGAAGTTACAGAATATAAAAAAGAAATAAAAAATAACTCTGCTGCTTTCTCAAGGGAAAGATTACTCAGCTGCCTTGCTGAAGTTGGCTCCTGTGTCCTTTCCACAAAATCACCCTCTTAAGCACTCTCTCTGACTAAAATCCTTAAAACATCAATACAGGCATTACAATTTTATTACATTTGATGCTGACTCAAAATGACTAGGTGTAGAACACCACTGAATTTCAAACTCACCTTGACACATGAAAAAAGTGCACAGTTATAAACAAGGTTGAACTGGTCTATGTACAAGGTGAAGAAGAAAGACTGTATGTACAGAAACCAGTGGGGCAGAACTGTGGGTGCATAAACAGCAGAAAACAGGTCAGAAGACACATATGAGGCACTTCATTTCAGATTCTCCTTAAGTATTACCTCCTCAGAGAAAATTTCTCTGTCTAATTAAATATAGAATACTTCATCACTCTCCATCCCTCATTCAGCTTTACTTTTCATTATAGAAATGTTACTATGTATTAAATGTATATTATATGTTAGATATACTAAATAGATACTAGATGTATGTTATAAATATATATATTTTAAAATGTGATTATTATCTGAATTTCCCACTAGAATACAAGCTCAATGAAGTCAATAACTTTGCTTGGCTCACTGCTATAGACTCAGCACCTAGAATAGTACCTGGCACTAAACAAATATTTGTTGAAACAAAAAATTAAAAATGAAAAATATAAATTGGTTATGTTAAAATGTAGCTGGAAGGTTTAATTAGGAACATTGGTTGCTAGTAATTCTCCCAGTCACTCAACATTTTTTAGGCCTTGTATGAAAACCATGTTCTGTTTGGTACACAATGGTGATATTAAAAACTTGTCACAGGTCTTGAAAAGATAGATGAAAAATACATATAGTTCAGCCTTTGCAAGAATTTCCTATGGGATCTATTACATTTGGAAAAGTCAAGTTCTGTGATCTCTCTTCGGAGGGAAAAAGGTAACAGGAATATGAGATTTAATAGTACTTACCGAATATATATAAAAATATCTAATATTAAATGAAAAAAAGTAGCTAACATTTCTGTAGTGCCAGGCAATGTTTTAAGTACTTTATATTTATTAGCTCTTTTAATTCTTAAAAATATCCTTTGAGGTAGGTTTTGTCATTAGCCCTGTTGTATAAGGAACTTTGACTTTTTTTACTGGTTCTTGGGAGGGAGCCTCTAAATCCTTGCAATTTCCTCAGTTATAGGAATGTTTTTGCCATTCATGGTGGGTCCTTTGTTATTCATGATAGTTATGCTAATGAGATGGCTCATGGTGGTCCTTAGATAGTTTCAGGATTGGGGCCAACTATGCCAGAAAGACCAACCTTGTGATTAAAGGGTTGGGTCTTTGAGCCAAGCAGTACCAGCTCAACCTCCTGGTGTGGTGGGAGGATGGGCCTGGAGATTGATTTCCATCATGTGGCCACTGATTCAGCCAATCATGCCTACATAGTGAAACCCTAATGAAAACTCTGGACACAGAAGATTGAGTGAGTCCAGGGATGTGTCCTGACTCTACAGGGAGAAGACATGGAAGTTTTGCATTTGGAACCCTCCCAAAATATCCTTTTATATACTTCATCTTTTCACTGTTTCTGAGTTGTATTCTTTTGCTACAATACAACTGTTAAGAGTATAGCACTTTCTTGAGTTCTGTAAGTTGTGTCAGCAAATTATTAAACCTATTAATGGGAACTCCCAAATTTGTAGCCAGTTGGTCAGAGGTGTAGCTGGCCTGGGAACCCTTGAACTTATGGTTGGTGTTTGAAGTGAGAGCTGTCTTGTGGAGGCCTGAGCCCTTAACCCGTGAAGTTTTGCGAAACTCCAAGTAGTTAGTGTCAGAATTGCATTGTAGCCCCACTTTCAGATGTAGAAATGGAGGCATGCAGATTTGCCCAAAGTCTCAAAGCTAGTAAGTGGCAGCATCAGGAATTAAATCCAGGCTATCTACCTGCAAAAAATATCTGCTCTTAATCATTATGTTATTGTCTCTCTTAATCAAAGAGCTCTTTTCAGTTTTCAATAGAAGTAAGATTGGAATGAATCCGTTAGGATTTATTACCCTGTCCACAGTTTGTTTTCAAACTTCTGGAATCCACAACTTTGAGAGAATATATTTCTGTTGTTTTAAGCAACCCAATTTGTGGTAATTTGTTATAACAGTACTAGGAAACTAATATAGTATCTCAAACTTAATATGACCAAGACAGAACTCTTTTTTTTTAAAAAAATATTTTATTTATTTATTTATGGCTGCGTTGGGTCTTCGTTGCTGCACGCGGGCTTTCTCTAGTTGTGGCGAGTGGGGGCTACTCTTCATTGTGTTGCGTGGGCTTCTCATTGCGGTGGCTTCTCTTGTTGCGGAGCACGGGCTCTAGGCGTGCAGGCTTCAGTAGTTGTGGCACACAGGCTCAGTAGTTGTGGCACACGGGCTTAGTTGCTCCGCAGCATGTGGGATCTTCCCAGACCAGGGATCGAACCTGTGTCCCCTGCATTGGCAGGCGGATTCTTAACCACTGCGCCACCAGGGAAGTCTCCAAAACAGAACTCTTGATGTGCCCCCACCCAAAACCTCTTTCCCCTTAGTCTTGCTTTCTCAGCATATGGCAACCTTATCCATCCAGTTGCCAAAACCAAAAATTGAGGAATCATCCTCTATTTCTCTTTTCCTCTCCTCCCACCTCTAATCCTTTAGCAGGATTTAAATACCTATCTGTTGTCTTTATCCTACCAGATCTACCTTTTCCACCTCCATTTCTCTCCATTTCCATTGTTACTATGCTGGTCAGAACCACCATCAACCCTGGCCTGGACTACCGTGACACCATCTTCACTGGGTTCCCTCCTTACGTTCTTGCCATGTCACACTTAAATAAAATCCAAACTCCTTACTGTGGCTTACCAAACCCTGCTTGATCTGGCCTGTGCCTACCCATCTGAATTCATCTCAGCTCACTTCCACTTACTGTGCTTTAGCTGTACAGATATTATGTCTCAGGTAGACCAACTTAACTTATCTTAGGCTTTTGCACTAATTGTTTCCTCTGTCTCAAATGCACTTACCCTGTTCTTGATGCAACAAGTTTCTTCTTGTAAATTAAACCTCAACTTCAGTATCACCTCCTCTAACAGGCCTTTTACTGACCTGGTTTAACTAGCCTCCCTGGTATTTCTTCTTTGTCCCATTAGCCTATTAAAATTCTTTGCATGGCACCCATCATTATCTAACATGTTTCTTCTTTATCTGTCTATTTTCCTTTACTAGACTGTATGCTCTGTGAGGCTAGAGCTTGAGTGGCTGATCACTGCTTTGTGAATGCCAGAGCAGTCTTTGGCATGTAAGAGGAGCTCAGTAAATATTTGTTAAATGAATAATTGCTATTCTCCCAACCCCTTGCAAAACCGTGTAAAAAATATTGACACAGGTTCAAAGTATAGAGCCTTGAAGATTTTGACAAATCTGTAGGATGGGGGTGAACAATCATCTTACATGTTCCTTCTTCCTTTATAAGAGTTCTTTATTCACTGTAGTTCCCTTACCGGGCTTGTATAGTTCTCCCTGATGTTGATACATATTGGGGTGGTTACATGTCAAGGAAAAAAATACATATTTATTTTTCAAAAAAATGTACAGAAGCTCTAAGGTTGTTAGTATTGGGGGGAATCATTGTATAAAATAAATGAATAAATATGCTGTTAAGTGGTACCTATAAGCTGTTAAGATCTATTGAGGCATGCCTAATTTAATCACTTTAAATCACATGCTGTGAAAACAATTCTTACAGTTCACTGAGAGTTTTAGAAATTTTATTGTTATTAGAAAACAATGAAAAACAAAACTTTAAATTTCTGAGAAAGGCTTGCCTTTTAAAGGAACACTTATGACTGTCTTCACTCGTTTTAAAATATGAATTTCAATTCAATATCTGTTTAACTCTGCTTTCAGAAGTTGAATTTTAGGTTGATGTAAAAATGCATGATAAATTCATGTAATATCTTAGCACAGGTAGTACCCTAGCAAGTAATATACTGACAGAAAAATGCCTGTTTTTATGTGGTCTTAGCTCAGAGAAAAATTTTTAAATGTTTGGAACAAAAATCAAAGACTATTTTGAGACGTGAAAATTATATGAAATACAGTGTCCATAAACACAGCCAGGTTCATTCATTTATGTACTGTTTCTGGCTGCTTTCCCATTACAATGACAGCATTGAGGAGTTGTGACAGAGACCACATGGCCTGCAAAGCCTAGCTATTTATTACCTGGTCTTTTACAGAAACAGTTTGCTGACCCCCGATCTAACATATAAAAATATGTGAAAAATAATTTTATCTCTCTGTTCATCTTAACTGTCTAATTAGACAGCAATGCCATATGTTCTAAACTCAAATCAGTGTTTTCTTGTATCTAATAACTGTCGGCATTCAGTATAAGGGCAGCAACACAAACATATATAAGAAAATGGTACTACCCACATCAACTGTAATAGCACATATCTCTAGAACTTATTAGTCAAAGTGTTCTTCCCTAGACCATATGGGAGCAGGGGACTGTCTTTGTTAAGGCATCATTTACATTCAGGTGCACCATTCCATCAAACTTGTATTTAAAGTCCTCGGTGCTGTGACACAAAGATGAACAAGGAAGTCCCTACTCTCT
Source organism: Globicephala melas (assembly GCF_963455315.2). Lineage (NCBI taxonomy): Eukaryota > Metazoa > Chordata > Mammalia > Artiodactyla > Delphinidae > Globicephala > Globicephala melas. The sequence goes on from NC_083322.1 coordinate 61,526,001, forward strand.
AGGAGTTCCTGATCAAGCAGGAAGTTCACATTCTCATTCCCCAAGCAACTCAATGAGATTCTTATTATTACTATTTTAGAGGTGAGACAACAGAAATGCAGGCAAAGATCAGGCAATCTGTATAAGATACCCTGAAACATTGGAAATTCCTGTTTTGTTTTTTTTTTCTGGATTCAGGTTAACATAGTAATAAAAAATATATATGTATATATATGTGTGTGTGTGTCTATATATCTATATATAGACACACACACACACACACACTTTTATAAATAGCACAGAGCTGAGCAAGTATGTAGGGAAAAGGGAGAGACGATCCATACTCTGCAGGGAAATCTGTCAGGGAAGTCTACGCCAGAAGGAATTCCCTGCCCATGTTATTTCTTTCAACATCTAACAGATTCCTGTATATGTTCCAGGTTTAAAATTGTGAGGGTCAAGCAGAGGGGACACTAGGAGTGGGAGGGCATCAGACTGGAGTCTGTCTTTTAGCAAATATATTTCAATGGATCACAGACACCATACCAACTTCCTCATTAAAAAAAATATCTCAAAATAGACTTGGTGGAGCCCTGTAAAGTGTAATGATATAAGGAAGAGCAGGTTGGGTGCTGAGAAACGCTCTGAAGTCTGACCTTTCTCAGATGTGGATATAATGACCCACTTTCATTCCAGTTGGAGAATAAATTCAGATAAAGATACATGCTGCCGTCCCATGGAGCCCACATGTGGCCTTACAAATGAGTGTGCTGCCAGAGCTCAGAGTGACCAGGCTTATACGGGCACTGGTAGTCACTTCTCTGGCTCCAAGTGGAGAGGCAATTCAAAAGAATAAAGGTCTAGACTTTACACTTTGCCAGAGTTAGGAATTGGCTCCCCCCGGCCTCAGCTATGTATACAAAATTATATAGGTACATAAAATTATACATACACACACACACTTTTTTTTCCCTTTCCCTGAACAATTGGAGAGTTAGTTTCAGGCTTGTGGGATTCATGTCACTTCCCCTTTCAGCCTATGTCTTCTAAGAAATGGACATAACCAAACATTATTTCATATTCAAGACATCTAACATTAACATAATGCTATGACCTATTGATCTAATATACTGTCCATATTCAAAATTTCACAATTGTCCCAATAATGTCTTTCATAGGCTTAATTTTTTTTTTCAGAATTTATAAATCCACAATCTAGTCAAGGATCATGAATTGCATTTACTTGTCATACTTCTTTAGGGTCTTTCTAGGACAGTTCCTAGCCCTTTTGGGGGCATTTTTGAAGAGTCAAGTTTAGTTATTTTGCAGACTGTCCTTTAATTGGGATTTGTCTGATTGTCTTATTATGATAAAGGTTAAACTTTTTTTTTTTTTTCAGGAATATTACAGAAGTGATGTGCTCTTCTCAGTACATCTAATTTAAGAGACACATTAGGTCATTTTGTCCTATAATTGGTGATGTTAAGTTGATCATTTAATTAAGGTGGAGTCCATCAGATTTTCCTGCTATCAAACTTATCTTTTTCTCTTTGAAATTAATAACTAATCAGTAGAGTTATATTTTCAGACTATGTGAATATCTTTTTCTTCAACAGTCTGTCACCCATGTTTTGGCATCTGTTGTTGATTCTCACCTGAATCAGTTACTACCATGGTGGTTTGCCAGTGGTGATTTTCTAATTCTATTGACCTTTCTACATTTATTAGAATTCTTCTGTAAATAAGAGCTTTTCTGTCTCCACCCCACTTAAAAATATTATTTATTTATGATTACAACGCACATACACATACATAAGCACATACATGTAAGATATATTTTATATCTGTGGGAACTGATGGATTTTTAAAAATTCATTGTATTATAATTGGTTTCTGCCCTTCTTCATTATGATACTCAAATGAGAATCAGTTTAATTTAGGTACACATTAACTTAGTACTACTGCTTGGAATCTGAGATCTGTGTGATTGTAACTCTAACCTGGACCAGAGCTCTCCTGGGAAATGTAAGACTATGGCCCGCAAGAGTTGGAAGAGACATTAAGCATTACCTTCTCATGGACAGTAGGAATTTTCTATCTAATGTCTTGTGTCCATCTGTGGGAAGTGTCCATCCTATTGGCTTTCTCTGGAATGCTTTTCTTCTCCCCAGTCAAGATGCCCTCCGTGTATCTGTCATCACACATCTTCTGCCACCTGGTGGTAGGTTACTGAGTCTACAAGAAGAGACCAGGCAGACACAGCCCTTAGGTATTCAGAGACCAAAGCAGGACCTGTGCTCTCCAATACTGTCCACACATCAAATGGCAATGCCTAATTAACAGGGACTTCTTTGTAGCTAAGAGTCTTTCATTTTAAATGCTTGTGAGTTTTTGTAGGAGGAAAGCGGATATGAAATATTTACTGGTCTCTGTTCTGAGACCTGCCATAAATGCTAAGTTAAACCTTGAGAAGCTCTACAAGGTAAACTTTGTTATCCTAATTTTATAGATCAGGAAAAATAGAGTTAAATATTCTGTCGAAGTCATGCAGATCGTAAGTGGTGGAGCCAAAATCTGAACCAAAGTTAGCTGACTTTGAAGCCTGTGTTCTTTCCACTCATTATACTAACTCTAAAGTGTGTTCATCCCTATATATGTGTATGTGAGTGAGAGAGAGAGAGAGAGAGGGCTATTTATATCGTAAATCATTGGAGACCTCCCAAAATCTCAGACTAAATTAATTGGGTTATAAACTATTAAGATATGTTAGAACATATTATTATACTTTTTAAGGTGAATGCTCTTCACTGATATCAGATTTCCTCATTTCCACAATAAATATAAGGGAAGCAGTAGGGTCAATTATTTAAGAGAGCCTGGATTTAGTAATCAGACCTGATTTTGTTCAAGTTTGTCTCTGCCACTTAAATGTGTGAATATGGACAAGTCAGTAGACATCCCTAAGCTTTAGTGTCTCATACATATAATGGTTAGGTATATATAACATTTGGTTTATGGAGTTGTAAACTTTGAGTTAGGAAACGTACGTCAAGTGCTTGATTCAGGGCCTGACAGAATTTGTGCTCCATTACTGATGACGATTACCATTTTTAATTATGAGAGGAGTGAATGGGAATCTTTGTAGGTCAGTAAATATTCCTCAGGTCTGAAGACTGTCTTGATGCATCTTCTTAGAGATGAAGCAATGAATTACTCTTGCTTTTTCTCCTACTTAACATTTAAATTAAAGTGTTTCGTAACCAAACAGTTCCAGAGCCTGAGCGCCTGTTAATCATACAGCCATCTGTGAGTAATACACAGAAACTCTTAACTTCTTCCTTTCTCTATTTGTTACTAACCAGAGAGTCCTCAGAGACCACCTGACTTGGGAAGAACAATTGTTTGAGGTCATCAGGACTTAACTTATGACAGTTTTAAATCATCGGAGGGTTAAATGTATTTTAAAGGACATCTGTAAGACAAATTTTGATATTTATGCCAATGTCGCTGAGACAAAGAAGTGGAGCATTGCTTTCGTTGTTTTCAAATATTCTTAGTGAGACCTCTTTTTTGTACGAACATGTGCACTCCTCCCTTTACTTACTGCTTATCAGTAGAAATATATGACATTTAGTTGATTTGATACATTTGTTTTCTTGTTATATTTCATCATTTTGTAAAGTACTTTGCAATGGATTCACTTAAAAATGTTTATTGAATAGGGCTTCCCTGGGGGCGCAGTGGTTGAGAGTCCGCCTCCCGATGCAGGGGACACGGATTCGTGCCCCGGTCCGGGAAGATCCCACGTGCCGTGGAGCGGCTAGGCCCGTGAGGCATGGCCGCTGAGCCTGCGCATCCGGAGCCTGTGCTCCGCAATGGGAGAGCCCACAACAGTGAGAGGCCCGAGTACCACAAAAAAAAAAAAAAAAAAAAAAAAAAGTTTATTGAATACTTGTTATATGCCAGGCAGTAAGTCACTTTACAAGGTAGAGTATAAGAAAAAATTTAGTAAATATAAAAATATACGTGTCAAGCACTATGCCTGGTACAGGCAATATAAAAATTAACATAAAGTTATTAAGATATGATTTTTTCTTAGTGAACGTAAAGCCTGGTTTATCATCACAATTTAATATTATTAAATACATTAAATGAGAGACGAGTAAGCTGAAATTAAAAGAAGTTGAAATAACTTGCATAAGGTCACACAGAAAGTGAGTTGTAAATTGCAATTTGCATTAATCAAATATTTTTATAATACTGTTCTATTTTCTACATTGACTTTGGAACTACATCTCATTTTTAAAAGACATTGATCTTGGATAAAAATATACATTTTTAACTTATAGTCTACTTAGAATCAATATTATATAGCTTGCTATATAATGTAATAATCATATTTCCGTTTTCCTCTTTCTAGCCTTTGGACTATTTTTGTCATACATTTTTATTTACATATATTATAAACCCCATGATATATTGCTATTAGTTTTGTTTAAATAGTAACTCTCTTTTAAAGTGATCTAAAAATAAGAATAAAATCTTATATATTTATCCATGTAGCTACCTTTTCTAGTATTTTACATTCCTTTGTATAGATCCATATTTCCATCTCATATCTTTTTCTTTCGGCCTGAAACACTTCCTTTAACATTTCTTGTATTACATGTCTTCTGGTGATAAATTCTTTCAGCTTTTCCATGTCTCAAAAAGACTTTATTTTGCCTTTATTTTTGCTAGGTATAGAATTCTATGTTGATGGATGTTTTTGTCTTTCAATACTTTAAAGAGGTTGCTCCGTTGACTTCTTACTTGCTTTGTTTTGGATGAGAAATCTTCTCTTTTCTCTCTCTCTCTCTCTCTCTCTTTATATATATATATATATATATATTTATTTATTTATTTATTTATTTATTTATATGTTTATAATATATATATTTATGTAACGTGTTCTCCCTTTCCCTACCCTCGCCCCCTTTCCCCAGGATACTGTTAAGATTTTCTTTACCACTAATTTTTACCAATTTGATTAAGATGTATCTTGGTAATTTAATTCATATTTCTTGTTCTTGGGGTTTGTTGAGCTTCTTGGATCTCTAAGTTTTTGGTTTCCATCAATTTAGGAAAATTTTGGCCATAATTTCTTCAAGCATTTTCTGGGTTCCTCCCTTTCTTCTCCTTCAGCGACTTAAATTACAAAAAATATTAGGCCACTTAAAGTTGGCCGATACCTCACAGATGCTCTGTTTACTTTTGTGGATACTTTTTTCTGTGTTTCATTTTGAATAATTTGTACTGCTGCTTTTTCCAGTTTACTATTCTTCTCTTCGAAATATCTAATCTCTTATTATTATTATTTCTGTTTTTCTAAATTTTGGCATTACCCGCCGGAGCTGCCATGACGGAGTCTCTGCATCTCTGCAGCCACTTACTTCCAGCGGTGATCTCGAGAGACTTCATGCTCTTGGCCATCGCTACCTCTCTTGTTATTCTTATCCAGTGTAGTTTTCATCACAGCCATCATGGTTTTCAAATCTTAAAGTCTGATTGCCCCAAATTTCTGGCTTCAGAGAACCTCCCTTTTGAAAAAATATTTTTTTTTTTTTTGAAAAAATATTTCTTGTTTCAGCTTGATATTCTGAACATATGGAATACAGTTATAATAATTATCTTGATGTTCTTGTTTGTTAATTCTAATATTGGTCTCAGTTTGGATGGGTTTCAATTGATTGATTTTTCCTCCTCTTTATGGGTCGTATATTCTGGCTTTTTTGTATTCCTGGTTAATTTGAATTGGATACAAGAATTGTGAATTTTATCTTATTGAGTGCTGAATATTTTTGTATTCTTATAAATATCCTTGTGCTTTGTTCCAGGATGCAGTTAAGTTGCTTGGAGACAGTTTGAACCTTTTGGGTCTTGCTTGTACAATTTCGTGAGTCTGACCAGAGCATCGTGTAGTCTAGGGATAATTATCCCCCGTGTCTAATGCAATACTTCTCTGAGTACTCTACCCAATGCTCCCAGAGTAATGTGGCTTTCCAGTCTGGCTGGTGATAACCAGTCTTTGTCCTGTCTGACACTTGAGTACTGTTCCCTCTGATTTGCAGGGCTTCAGGTAGTTTTCTCAAATGAATGTGTTAAACACTTGAAGAAGACTCTGGAGATTTCCAGGCTTCTTTCCTTGTGCAGATCTCTCCTTTCTGGTCCTCTGTCCTGCAAACTCCATCTGCTTTGTTTTCCTTGGACTCTAACTTCATCTCCTCAACTCACAAAGTCTGATGGGCTCTGCTTGGTTTCTCCCTCCTTGAGTGGTGGCCTTGAGTGGTGGAAACTCTCAAGCCAGGAAGCTGGGATAATCACTATTTCCTGTCTCCCAGGGATAACTGGCCTTTGTTGACTGATGTCCAATGTTTTATATATTTTGCTTTTTTCTGTTTCCTTATTTTAGGTTAAAATAACCTAAATAAAAATTAATTAATGTATTATTTATCGTTAACATTTATTAATTAATAAATCAAAGTTTATTTAGAGTAACAAAGTTTATTCTATCTTCGTTGAAAGCAAAAATTCTCGTTTTTAGCACTTTAAAGATGCTGACTCATTGTTTCTAATAAGTCAGAGTCTCCCTATTGTTGTTCCCCCATATGTAATAATTTTCCCCCTTTGGCTGCTATTAATATATTTCTTTTTTTTTTTTTTTGATGTTTGTTTTACTATCTTGTGCCCAAGGATGGTCTTTTTTGTGCTTGTACTATTTTTGTTTTGCTCAGCTTTATGAATCTGTGGGTTGATGTTTTTCACCAAATTTGGGGAGATTTCAACTATTATTTCTTCAAATATTTTTTTGCCTCAATCTCTCTCTCTCCTATCCTTGTGAGACTCTATGTCCGTTAAACATCTTTTTACAGTCCCATTTGCTGTTTATTTTGAAAAATCTTTTTTTTTTTTAATCTCTGTTTTTCAGTTTGGGTGATTTCTACTGACCTATCTTCAAGCTTACTAATTCCATTGTCTAATTTTCTGCTAAGCTCATTTAGTGAATTTTTAATTTCATATATTTTATTTTTTAGTTCTTGAATTTCTATTTGGTTCTTTTATAATTTTCATATCTCTACTGATATTCTCTATCCAGTCATTGTATCCATAATTTCAAGTTCTTGAACATGTTTATCATAGCTTTTTAAGAGTACTTCTCTGATAATTTCAAAACCTGCAGCATCCTGGGGGCTTGCTTCCACTGGCTATTTTTCTCTTTTGACTTTAGGTCATATTTTTTGCTTATTTGCATGTACAGTAGTTTTTAAAATGTATACTGGATATTGTGCACAAGACATGATTTGTGGATTATGCTGTTTTCTTTAAAGAATTTGAGGTTTTTTCCTGGCAGACAGTTAAACTGTGGTAATCACTTGGAGCTTATAGAGTGGTGCTTCTCAGCTAGCGGTAGTTTTGCTCCCCCCACCCAAGGAGATATTTGGCAATGTATGTAGATATTTTTGGTTGTCACAACTTGGGGTGACAATGACATATGACAGTGACAGTGGGTAGAGGCCAGGAATGTTGGTAAACATCCCACAATTCACAGGAAAAGCATCCCACAACAACTAATTATCTGATCTAATGTTTCAGTAGTGCTGAGGTTGAAAAACCCTACTGTAGATGTTTTAGACATTGTTAGAAAGGGTTTATTTCAGTTTTCCCCCCAGTCCTAGAGCACGTACCTTATTCTAGAGTATTCCTTATTTCTAACATTTGGCCTTGCTGGGGTCTTAACTAAATGCCCAAAGTACTAAATGTCTCTTTATTCCACTCTGACTGGCTAAACCTCCAATGTCTCCCAGCACTTTACAACTTCTAGTATCTTTATTCAGGACTCACCTCCCAGCAACTGGTTAGTCTTACTGCGTCTCACCCTGCAGAAGTACAGTCCAGTTCAGGGCACCTCTGTGTAGAACTCTGGGGATCTCCACCATCTCAAGGAACTTTGCCTATAAATTCTCGCCTCCTAAGCAACCCTAAATTCCAAACTCTGTGTCCTCTTCATAATGAGATTGCCACTTTCTGTACTTCACTTCAGAAAGTACCCTCAATAGAAATGTGGGTCAACATGAAACTCACCTCACATAATTTCCTTCTGTCAAAGATCACAACCCTATGCATTTTGTTTTCTAACACCTGACAACAATTGTTTCATATATTTTGTACAGTTTCATAGTTTGCAATAGGAGTGTAATTCCTATACCAGTTATTCCATCATGGCCAGAGGTAGATATCCCAGAAATGGAACTTGAATTCAACTCTAAAAGTTAGGTTTCTCCATCATTCTTTGGGAGTAAGAAGATATCCTTTTAATTATAAGGAAATATTTGATAATAGATGAATATAAACTTGCAGTTTCCTTCTCTAGAAAATACTAGAGGAGAACATTTCTGCTAGATCTACCTTCTTATCCCATTCTCCAAGACCATTTCTATGCTGGCTAATAAGACCATACAAATGATGCCTTCTTTCTACCAGAGATAATAATAGCTGTCTTATCTTGTATGGTTTCTATTGCCAGGCAATGTGCCAATAGATTTATATACATTTTATTTTATGTTATGTTCATAGCAGCCCTATTTTCCCTGATTTACATTTTAATTTTTGTTTTATTTATTTCTATTTTTGGCTGCGTCGGGTCTCAGTTGTAGCATGCGGGCTTTTCCTTGTGGTGTGCGGGCTTCTCTCTAGTTGTGGCTTGCGTGTTTTCACTCTCTAGTTGTGGCACGTGGGTTCCAGAGCGTGTGGGCTCTGTGGTTTGTGGCACGCAGCCTCTCTCGTTGAGGCGTGTGGGCTCAGTAGTTGTGGTGCACGGGCTTAGTTGCCCGGCAGAATGTGGGATCTTAGTTCCCTGACTGATTTAGTTCCCTTAGTTCCCTTCCTGACAGGAAGTCCCCTTCCCTGATTTACTTTTACGGAAACTGAGTCTCCAAGAAGTTAAGTAACTTGTAAGTTTTCAGAGGTAGTGAAATGAAAGAACTGAAACATAGGCCTAGGTCTGTCTGACTCTAAAGCCTCAAATGTGTATCAGTCAGGGTAGGCTAATTGCTGTAGCAGAGCACCCCCAGATCCGCAGTGGCTGAACACAATAATCATTTATGAAAGTGTTCTTATTCATATTAAATTCTAGCAATGGTTGATGGAAACTTCTGCTTCACACAATCCTTTTTTCTAGTGGCCCCATTATTCCCAGGGCCTTGGAGTTCTCTGCTGCTCCACTTCATCAGAAGACAATAAAAGAGAGTTCAGAGGATCAAGCTGGAAGATGTTAAGACTGATAAGTAGGGAATATCACTTCTGATGACACACAATTGGGCAGAAGTCTGTTGTAGAGCCCACCTACCCACAGGGAGGCTGGGGAATAATGTTTAGCTATGTACATAGGAGGAAAAGGGAATGGGCTTCAGTGAACTACTAGCTAGTCCCTACCACACCGCATTAAGCCAGATTCTCTCCTAAGTTCCTCCTTGGGGAGTATTTATACACTTTGCTCTAAATTTAGCTTTTCTAGGCTGGGGACCTGTTTTAGTGTCATAGATAATTCTCTAGGCAAGTGAAAGTTAACAGAAATCATATCCTGAGAGGATGTGGATCTTTAGTTCATGTATCACATTGTCCCTCATCAGGCCAATAATTATCACCATCAACATTACCATCATCATTCCCAATTTTAAGCAATGCATTTTTGATAATTTTTGACATTTTAATCTACAGTTACTGTCTACATTATTTGAATTAAGACACTAAACTTCCTCTCCCACCACTCTCATCTATCATGCCCTTGGACCTGGGCCACCATGGAGTCAATGCCTTGTTTTCTTGGCCTCTATCTTGCCCAAGTATCAGGCTTTCAGAATGGTGTCTTCCAGTGAAACTCTGAGTCTGTAAACACAAAATGAGTATCAAGAACTTTCTAACTGCCCTGAACAATATCAGTGCTAAATTAATAGTCAAAAAATAATCACAAGTATGAGGAGGACACTTCCAAAAAGAGCTGGCTTAGATTCCTTTGGGAAATGGTAGTGACACCTGGGAAACCAATAGTTAACTGAAAAAAAGGCAAATTTGAAGAGCACTTTAGTCAACTTGCTTTGATCAGCCCACCTGGGTCTTTCTTTCGATTTAAGTATATCTCCCATCTGTTTGGTTGGAGTGTTTGAACCAGTTCCCTGGATTTCATTCCCATCACACCTGCCCTAATCCAGGACCTCCTTTTCCCTCCTTCTGACAACACGTCCAGATTTTCTCTGTCTTTAGTGTCTTCCTTCTTAATTCATCCTACAAAAGACTGCCATTATCTTTGAAAGTGCAGTTCACATTATGTCTTATTCTTTTTTTTTTTTTTTTTTTTTTGTGGTACACGGGACTCTCACTGTTGTGGCCTCTCCCGTTGCAGAGCACAGGCTCTGGACGCGGCCTCAGCGGCCATGGCTCATGGGCCCAGCCTCTCCGCGGCATGTGGGATCTTCCCAGACTGGGGCACGAACCCGTGTCCCCTGCATTGGCAGGCAGACTCTCAACCACTGCGCCACCAGGGAAGTCCTAAATGGTCTCTTTTAAATAAAAAACCAAATGCTTCAAACAGTTAATTTTAAAATAGATCTATAGTATCTTTTAATAGCCTGTATTTTCTTAAAGATAATATTAAGTAGGAAGAAAGGTTAGAACTATTTCTATAAAATGTACTGTAATTTCAAATTTCCAAAAAGGCGTCTTAAATGATAGGTATTGAGTGTCCCTGGAATGATGCCACTGCAGGCGGCTACTTTAGCAATGTCCTGGATACAATTTTGCATCTAGGTTGTCTTTGCCCAGGAGAGGCACAACTTTTGTTGGAAAGCACAACTGTTGGTGCAGTGGGGCAATTGGAAAGTGTTACATTGGAGGGAGATCCTTCAGAGAGAATGTGTATCTTCGTCAAAATTCTCAATGCATTGAAACTGTCATTCAAAGAGTTAACATCTGCGAAGAATAAAAAATGCAATGGAGAGGTTTCAGGCAAAGCATGGGGAGACTGATAAAATTATCAGTGAATTAAATTCAGACAGATGGCTTTGGAAAAGAATGAAGTACACAAACCTTCCGTGGAGTATAATGACTCTCATTCTGACAGGGGCTTTGTCAACAGGGTAAGCCTTTTTTAAAAAAAAGAAAATCTGGATTTTAAAGCAACTGGAAGTCAGATTCTTCTCCTTTTCTGAAGGTGGTGTTTAGTACTGAAAGCAACACAACAACAAAACCTGATAGAGTCTGGACAGTCTCAGAGTCTAAATTGCCTGGTGTAGGTGCACAGCTTGGTGGAAGGCACATGGTAGGCACCCTTGGGTGCTGTTCCTTTCTCATTGTCCTCAGACTTGCTGCCCACATCAATGGGTCCTTGGCAGCTAAAATATTTCCACAGAACAGAGGCCAGTCATTAGCTCTGCTTACAACAGCGCGATGACAAGAGAACCTTTCGGCCATTAAACACACTCGTGCACACATATGCACACTGAATAAAGAGAAATCAACTGATTTTTGCTCTTTAAAATTTCAATTTTTATCATTGTTGATTACATTAAAAAATAAAGCTCCTAGAAAAAGTATCCTAGTTGATACTAACTATCCTTCTACATTTAGATAAAAATGATGAGAAAATAATGTTATTTCTCTCTCAGGGTTTCTTTTCCTTACTGTTTCTATTTCATCTTCACTTATTTGGCTCTAGGGACCCCCTCTTTCAGGCGACAGGGCCTGGCGTATTCACGCTTGGACGTGGATGGCCAGGTTGCTTCTAAGCAATGGACGTTGCCTTTGTTCCAGACCAGATGTTCTGTTTCTCCCTGGTAACAGTTTGCATTGTGGAGCCTTATTATCCAGCACTCTTGGAACTGGTGCCAGGGTAGCCTCAGAATCTGCCAAGAGCAGCGCTGAATCAATGAGACAGCTGGCAGCCTCCCTGGGGAGGGAACATTTTTACCTTTTTGATTCATGCAGTCTCCGCTAGTTCTGATCCAGGATGCCATGAATGATTTTTCTTAGCGACAGGTAAGAACAAAAAAGCTTTGTAACCTAATTCAATAGAAGCTGGAGACTCAGTGTGTGACTGATTTAAAGGAGAAGACGATGAAGAGGAAGTGTACACACAGTCCATTGCATTTTCTCCATAATCGACATCTATGCTTCTGCCTGTGTTGGAGTTGTCAGGTTTGCTGGGAAGAGAAGCTTGAGAATCAAGAATATTGTGTTTATTGACCTAGGATTAGGATTTTAATCATGTCTCTGAGACTGCATGTTATCTACAAAAACAAGAAGATTACTCTTTTTTAATTTTTTAGCTATAAAATTCACTGATCTATTGCTAACTTGGCTAAACATTCAAGGTTACTTTAATGGGTTTGTTCACATCATTCAGACTTTAATGTTTCAAATGCATTTATTTATCAGGGCTATGAATTTGGGTAAAAATTATCCATGTTTACACTCAAGCAAAGGATGACAGCTCAGTTTGGGTCCTCGCCCTAGGTCGTACACATGTCAGCACACTTTTTGAGTCAACAAGAACACTAGTCCTGAACACCCTGTTCTCCCACTGCCCCATGAAGGCAGGCCAGTTCTTAAGCCATTGTAGTCAAGAAGGCCATTAGGAGATGAGATGGCACAGTACCTGAGCTCCAGTCCTGGTGTGACTGAGAGGAAAAAAATGTGACAGTAACAAAATTCAGGGACCTTGAGGTGTATCATCCCTATCAATCATGGCAGACGTATTGGCAATATGATGGATGACACCCAACCACTGACCTTGGTGGGTTAGCCTTTGTCACATAAGTACCAGAATAAGTCAAAGCAGTGGGTCAATCCACCATCAAATAAGAGTGATAAGCTGTGACAGCAGCAGAGGGAAAATGAACATTAGTATCAAATGTTGTCCATATTTCTGAAGAGCAGTTATCTTACTGTTCAACCATTGAATGGGATGGGTTATTTCAGGAAGAGGGAAAATCAATCATCAATGCATGCTTGTGGCAGTATGAGTATTCCTCTCTTAACTAAGGTATAACTTAGAGTAGTTGGTCTGTAAAGTAGGCACTCTCACAGGGTGAAAACTATTATAACATAGATTTCTTTACTTAAAACCTGAGAAAAATTAGTGTAACCAGTGAACAAACCCCATACAAACCGAAGTTTCAACTCCATTTACAAGACATTGCCTCATCTACGTGCAGTTCAACATTCAGTTGGTGACAGACGGCTTGGTTTGGGAGTAGAAATAATTTAGCCTGGGATTCCTGGTGATTTTCCCATGATGGTCTTAGAATTTGTCTCTCAAGCATTCTCCCAAAGCTTCACACTTACAAATGACCTACCCCAAATCTATTTTCTCAGTTTACATTTTATTTGATTGGTCATAGAAAGTAAGGAGAAATTTTCAATAAGATATCTCAGTATGCAGCAGGACATGTGGAAGGCTCAATGGCTACAAAGGATAAAGGAAACAGAGAAAAGATTATGATCAACTTGTTTTTCATCAAAAAGTGAGGTTAGAACAGACTGAAGCAAAACCTGCCCATTTATTTTCCAGATGGCTTTGTGCCATGTGATAAGGGATTCTATCAGCTTTATCGGTGGTAAGAGTTAGTCGCTCTAACCATACCCCTAAGCCAGTGGAATCACTGAAAATACTGTATCATATCTTTTGGAATCAACATTTAAAAAGCAAGAGACCCAGATATCATGTGATTATCTTTCCTTCCAAGCCAAAATATTCAGGTTGGCATCCTGAGGCCCTCAGCCAAGGGGAGTAGACCAGGTGGTGCATTAACAGTTAAGGGTCAGACCCTGCATCATTCTAATCCAGCCCATTCGCGTTGCTATGCATTTTCCCCCCAAATATCTTCTGTGTGCTTCCCACCGTGCCAGCCATCAGTACAAAGGATGTTTTAAGGCAAACAAACGAGATACTATTTATCATAGCAGGCTTTGTAACTTTTGGAACTTCAGGAGGTGGGTACAAGCTGAAAATGCATATAGAGTCAGGAAAGATTTAGGGTGGAAAAGGAGCAATATATTATATGCATATCGGCTTTATTAAGGAGAGAAAATCCCCAGCGGTGTTTCAGAGCAAACCTTCTCTCTTTTGAGATTGATGTCAGGGAGGATGAACATATCCTCTCACGGGTGACCTGATATAAGCCATTTGTCTGATCCAGCAAGATATTTCTTATATTCTCTAGTTCTTGATATGGGAGTAGACACTGAGAAGTCAAAGCATCTGGATGCATTGTGTTTGGCTGTGTGGACTACTGTACACAGAAAAAGATAAAGTGTAAGCCCTGATGGTATTCTGGGTGCATTTCTCTCCTTTCTGGATGAATGCCTAAGATGTTGCTAGACTGAAAGCTGAATTGGTTCTCTTGGTAATCTTTCCCATTCTTCTCAACTGCAGGATTTATAAAACATTGCTCTTTCGGTCTAGGTATAATTTTGGGATCACATCATGATAGCTCTATGTGTGTGCCGGGAGGGCAAAGTTGCAAAGCAATTACTCAGCAGTGCTGGGGAAAGAAGCAATTACTGGAACACATTTTAGGCCCGCTTGTCAGAGTGAGTTTCACTTGGGCACCAGGGAAGCATTTAACTTGGGCAGCATCCCTTTTTGGAGGCTTAATTTAGTTTTTTCTTCCCTTTAATTGTGTGATTCCAGTATTTTAGCTACAATCTCTAGGCTGTGAGAACCTTTAAACAGCTCTTGATTATGAAGCAGGGCATGGGTTTTGAAGAAGAATAAACAGGGAGCTGTATAATTTATAGGAAAACTGCATGATGGACTTTTCTTTACGAAGAACATTGGGTTTACACTAGCACAAGCCAAATACCTTTGTAATGAATAGTCAGTAATCAGCAGCAGCTACAGTAAGTGCTTGAAATTTTTTCTTTTATGTGCTATGAGTCCATAAATTAAGCATCTGATTCCGATTGCTGTCACGAATGCATACACCTTTTGCTACCCACCCCCACTGCTCAGATCTCCTGCATCAGCTCATGCGCAGTATAGAACATTACGAAAAGTAGAAGGCAAGTCTCTTTTAATATGTTCAATTTCCATCTACTTTAAATACCATAATGGGAAAAGAGTGTTGACAGTGCATTCCACTTTCCTATTTGGATCTAGATCACAGTTTGGATTTGAAGACAGCAGTGTTATGTTCTAGAATGTAAGAAAAAGAGTCTATATCAAGAGCCATTAAAATGAACTGAATTGCCAAGGTGGTTTAAAAATATTATTATTATTATTTAGCAGAGATTTATCTAAATTGTAAGCTTTCAACTTGCTCATTCCACTAAGATTTTGCATATGCTATTTTCATCGCTTGGAGTGTATCCTTCCTTTTTCTATTCTCTGCTTCTCAAGATTCGTAATTCTAACCAAAAACCCAGACAAAATACTTTAGGAAATTATTCTTTTCTAATCTCTTCTGCAACCAGATCCTTTTCAGTCCCCTACTTAATGATCCGTTGGCTGATATGAAGTTAATGTGAACAGATAACTATTAATTTATAACTATGACGTTTTCTAATAGTTTAAGAGTACTGTAAAAAAAATAAACATATTTTCTAATTGGAACAATGTTACATGTGGTAGTATGGCTCCAGGCCAAGTTACAAAATCTATTGAATCCAAAGTATGGATTAAGTGCAAATATTTAAAATTAAGAAGTAGCATCAGAAAATAATATTGCAATATTGACAATAAAATAAGTTATTAGAGCTTTATCTATGCCAGCACTATTTTAAGTCATTTACAAATATTAATTGACTTCACAATATTCCTGTAAGTACTATGATTTTCATCATTTTACAGAGGAGGAAACTGAGGCACAAGAAGGTTTAAGCAACTTCTCATGTTTGCATAGCTAATATGTGGTTGGGCTGAAATTTGAGTCGAAGTTTAACACAAACTCTTATGATTTTAACTGCAGTGTTAATTGTATTTAATTTTTAAAAAATATCATGGTAATTGAGGTATGGAAGAAAGCAAACTTAGAAGACAACTTTAGTAAATATATTCAGAAGATAACTTTGAAACCCTAATTGCTTTAGAAGTTGGCAAAAATTATTCTATTGAAGTCTAAACAGTTGCTGCTTTCTTATCAAGTTTTTTAGACTTACAAAAGCAATAGAGAGAAAAGGGTTTAAAGAAAGCAAAAGAAAGCAAGTTAAAATTTTTTTAATGTGAATTTGGTAAGAATTCAAAACAGAAAAGAGAAAGGGAATTAAAAAGAAATTAAGAGAAACAGAAAAACTTTTAAAAAGTAAACAATAAGCGTGGAAGAGAAATATATGGAATTGTAACTTTTACCCAAGTTCCCTTATGAATGATCCAAGAAAGACGAAAAATAAAAGGACCTATGGGATCTGATAGTTTCCTCAAAGACCCACTAGGCGGCAGTGTTGTCCGAGACAGCTTTGTGGCTAAGGCTGCTTAGTCAGGGTCTAGGATTTTTAGGGGAAGTGAAGTGAGAAATATATGTGGGATGTTTATTATTCAATTGTCATAATTTGGAGAATGCCTTAATGATTGTCACTTGTTACCTTTGAATTTTTTTAGCTCCTTTTTTTTTTTAATTCAGTAAATTATAGTATTTTAGGGACAGAGAATATTGTATCTTCCACAGAGCATGAAGTTGAGTTTTCGTATTTGGAAAAATGGCTGAGGTCATTCCTACAGAGTGAAAAAGCTAAACTTTGCCATGGGAGAATCACCTTCCTGCTCAAGATACTTCCTCACCCAGGTAAGTTTCTTACTGCATCTCAAGTAGTGATCTGAACATCATCTTCACCCAATTAGTATTGTTGAATAAATATCATACAGCGTTTGAAACCTTGATTTTTATATAAATACAGTGATTTTTGTAGTTTAAGCCTGAAAAGTATCTGTTGTGTCATCCCATCAGCTGAGGACAGTGATTTTTGCAGCTTCCTTTTGTATTTCACTGTTACTTGCCTGAGGAGGAAGCAACATTGAATGCAGGAAACCCAGGAGAAGATTTAGGTAGAATGTAAACACTGTAGAGAATTGAAGTGTTCAGCTTTGCATTAGGTAAGCAAAATTCCAGCAAGTCAAGATCAGCAAATTTGTGCGATGTTCTGGTAAGCCACTTCCCTTCTGCAGCCCACTCATTAATTTTCGGAAGCCTGACAGAATGGTTAAAAGGATGATCAATTTCAAGTGTCACTCCTGGCGTGTTTTTAGCCTATGTAAAAGTAGTTCCTGACAAGTAACCCTGTTAATGCCCTCAAAATATCTTCTATTATTAAATTTTGGGAATAAGCTGAAATAATGAAACTAGCTTTTTTTCTGTCGCCAGAGTGGTTGGTTTAGAAGATGATGAGATTGGTGTCTATTACTGACTTTTAGGTTGGCTTAAGCACTCAAACGAGCAAAACCCTGAGAGAAATGAACATATTTCAGGAGAACTACTTATTTTTTTTTTAATTTTAAATTTTTTTTTTTTTTTTTTTTTTTGCGGTATGTGGGCCTCTCACTGTTGTGGCCTCTCCCGTTGCGGAGCACAGGCTCCGGACGCACAGGCTTAGCAGCCATGGCCCACGGGCCCAGCCGCTCCGCGGCATGTGGGATCTTCCTGGACTGGGACATGAACCCGCGTCCCCTGCATCGGCAGGCGGACTCTCAACCACTGCGCCACCAGGGAAGCCCAGGAGAACTACTTTTCCTTAATGGATCTGTGTGGAACAAATGGGATATCTCTACTCAATTTCCAAGTGATTGCATAACCTTGTTATCTAGTAGATAAAAACCTCTCTCCTCCCCCTCCCTATTCATTTTTATTCTAATGTGTTGCTTTAATTTTGGGTAGATAACTGGTGTCATTGGGACCCCTGAGCTGACCCTGAAGGAGCTGTGGGTAGCCCTGTAGGTGTTTCTCTACCAGAGGTCCAGGATGGAGTGTCTTTCCCTCCTTGAGTTTGCTTCTCCTCTCTTTCTCCTTCTCACTCACTCATTTTTTGCCTTCTTTTCTAGATGTCATTTTTTCCTCTTCTTCCTTTTGATAACACCTTCTACCCTTAAATGTTTAGCCCCAATCATAGGCATGTGTAGATATTTTGATGTCTATTGGCACTAAAGCATTTGCTGCTGTTGGTCTTAATTCCTTTTATGTCCTAATATTTGGTGAACGGATATTATTCCCAGAGCACTTGGTGAGAAAAAGGGAGAGAGTTATTGCACAACCCAGTTACAGAATCTCTACTGCAAATATGTGGAAAATTCTAAGAAAGATATAGCCTTCAGGTCAGACCAACACTGCAAGGCCTTGAGGAGTGGCAAATGTGAAAACTACACACAGGGGCCTGACAGTTAAAGCAAGTAAATGGCATAGGCCTAGCAAGGATGGAAAAGAAGGGGAGAGCAGCTGGTCCATTCACAGGGACTCCACTGCTTCTGCTGTTCTGAATATGGGATCTGCCTGAATTTACTTGGTTTGATGCCAAATAATCCTATATATATATAGGAGATACACACACACACACATATGTGTGTGTGTGTGTATATAAAATATATATATGGTCCTGGAAAGAGAAAAAGAAAGAAAACGAAATGAAAAGAAAAGAAATGAAAAGAAATTAAAGAAAAGAAGAAAAGATAAACAACAATGTATCTGCAGGCCTGGAGTACCATAGGCAGCTTGTTTGTAGTTCCTACCATAAGTACTATAAATTCTGGAGATAGAATATTGTAATTTTGTTACACCTGGGAATCTTAATGTACCACAGTGTTCTGACAGAAGTTTGAGCATAAACAGTTTCCTAGATGAATGTTCATACACTCAGTTAAAACTCTAACTCTTCAGAATGTGAAATTCTGAACTAAGACTGGAAACAATAAACTGACTAATTAAACATCACCTACTGTTAAGATACAAACAGCTATTAATTTATAAAGCTAATTGGATTGGAATGCAGTTAAACTCAAACCAGAGTTACATTCTATTTGCTCTTTTACTTTAGAAAATATCAAAGACCACGAGATAATATTTTTATGGTGATAGTTCTTAACAAGTCATGCAGGTCTTCAATAGAAGCCTTTGTTAGAGTGCTGGTATTTGAAAGAATTTAAGTGTAACAGGCCAACTTTATGGAATTGACTCAGAGTGCTTTAG
Organism: Globicephala melas; assembly: GCF_963455315.2. Lineage (NCBI taxonomy): Eukaryota > Metazoa > Chordata > Mammalia > Artiodactyla > Delphinidae > Globicephala > Globicephala melas. The sequence continues at coordinate 61,545,182 of NC_083322.1, forward strand.
AAGAAAAGGGATTTGTAAAGGACTTTTTTAAAATGCAGCCTTCATTCCATATATGCTGATATCTAATAGTCTCATAATGTGGTTTTAAAAAATTGTGTTTTCTAGAATGCTGTCTGAAATAGATTATTTTACAAGCTGAGTTGTTTTCAATACCTTGAGCCCGTTAAGAATTGTTTCCTTTTGTCTTGATAGAGCTGTCAGGCTGTTTCTAATCATGTTGGCTTTGATGTCTATCAAGAACAGACACACAAAGAGAAGGTTGGGAGACCTGTTTGCCATTTCACTCCCTCATAGATGCCAAGTAACCAAGTGGAAGAGCATGTAGGGACAGTGTGACATGGAGTAGAGGACACAGGGTCATCTAGTCTGAATGCCCATTGATGTTTCAGCCTTGGACTGTGAACACTTCCGTTCAGATATGTATCTCAGGTGTTTGCCCTTAAAGGAGGGTCTCAGACCTCAGGGACTCTTCCTTTCATAATCTAAATTAAAATACCCTCAAACAGACCTCGAAGTCATTTCAGTTTTCCTCATCCGTGAGCTTCCTCTAGCTTTTACCCTCTAGGTTTTACCTATAGCTTGAATCTGGGGGGCCTGCAGGGCTTCCTGGGAGTCCCGAGCGCACCCGCGTCCCTGGATTCCTCACAGCCCCCTTCCCCCTTCTCCCCCCCCACAGGAAGCGTCAGCCACAGCTTAATCCTCGACACCCAGGTTATCAGAACGCTATTTCCCCCTACACCCCCCCAAGGCCGCTGCGGTCTCTCAGCGAAAACTGAGCAACACCCAGGAGCTGCGTTGGGTCCTTGAACAGGGCTCCGGGGCCTGCAGACGTTGGCTTGGTGCTTCGGGGAGCCGCCAACTTGCGCGCCAGTCCGGGAACCCTGAGCCCGGCCTAGGGGCGCCGCTCTTTGCGGGAGCTGAACTGGCATCTCCACGCTGCCAGCGCCCCACTGCTCCTGGCCGCCGGCACAGGCCTCTCCTTGCGCTCGTCAGTCACGCATTCCCCCCACTGACCTTTCCTTCCGGTCTCTGTACTGGGTACCCATTTCCGGTGCAAACAATGGCTCATAAGCAGTCCCCCCTCCGTTTTTTCCAGCCTCATGTCAGTCTGCAGCCCATCAGCAACCTGTCACCCGCAGTTCAGAACCAGCGCTCCAGCCCCTTGTTCCATGCACACATCTTTTCTCTGTCTGGAGCTGGACGAGCCTCAGTGCTGCCTCAGGGCGCTCTCGTGTGTCACCAAGGCAGACAGGGTTAGGAGGACCCAATTTGGTCACCTATCAAAGATTATGTCTCTATGAGGCAATTTCAACTAGGCTTCTAGATTTTCCCGACACCCCTCCCACCCTATTTAACACATATGCACGTGCCCACAAGCGAGAACTCTGGTAAATATGAGGCGGGATTTTAACCTGAACAACTTTAGGACTTGGAAGGCGAAGGTGGGGGGGGGGAGGGGAGCGGGGAGGAGGGGAGCGGGGGGAGGGGGGAATATAAAATGAATAGGAAGAAAAAACGATTGCAATTACTTTGCCACCAATACACCTCCTGTGGGGAAAGTGATAAAGAAACAATGGGCTTGGAAGAAACATTCAGGAGGCTCCTTTAAGATTTTGCACAAGAGAAGCAATAATCTATTTTTTTTTTTAGAAATAGGCTCATTGCTTCTGAGACCGAATGGTATTGCCATATAACTACACTTTCTTCTCTTCAAGTCTTTCACCTTCCTCTCTCTCTCTTTTTTTCCCCCTCTTACTAGATGTAGTAGAAACCTACTTCCTATCTCCATGGCACTGAGTTCAGTAAAGCTGCATTTCCTTGAGAGGAAAAAAACCATGCAACCCCAGAATGTGTGTGATGTGCGTATATTTCATCCCTGGGCTTGTCTTTCTGTGAGCAGTGAGTTTGAACACACACAAACACACACAATACTTCATAACAATTTCTTTGTCATATCTGCCTAGATAGGTAATATCTTATGTAAGTAAAGTGTCTAATTAATTTTTATGACCTTGGCAGCTTCTGTAATTCTTTTTCTTTAGCACCATTGTGTACACAGTTACCATAATACTAAAATTTTTCTAACAGTTTTTATTCCTAAATCTGCTAAACTATTTCCAATCCGTGGAACTTTAAAAATCTTTCCTTTTTCTTTTGAAATCTTTTTTCCCCTTAAATGGGGAAATTTTATAATTAGGTTGCACGATAACATCGGTAAAATTAAAAAGAATTTCTCAAGATTTAACCTGTTATGTGCTATCTTTAGACAGCAATTTGCAAGGTGCCTCAGAATGCACCTGAGAATTTATATGGACTGCATCTTTTAAAATAATTGAAGTAATAGTTCATGGGTGGAAACAGAGTACAAAATTCTGTAATAATTCCAGTTTATTCATACTATTATCCTTGCCGCCAGCGTCTGCTTTATTTTCTGACTGCACTTGTTAAGTATTCTCTAAAAGCTGTATGAGAATTTAAACTTCTCTCTCCCAGAGGACAAGGAAAGACTGACACATGAGGCTCTCAAGGGGTCTTTTTTGTATTTTCCCATTTTCCAATCAAGCAGTGCATTTTATGCTATTTCAGTTTTATGACTGACACAGAGTAGACACAATTTCATCCATCTTACCTTAGTTAGGTATGTAGGTCAATTGGCATGTGCTTTTTACATTGAGAGGATTCTCACTGCTAATTGCAAACAACTTCTTTTTAAATTTCCTGGTAGTAGGATTTTTTATTATATTTAGTCTGGAAGCACAGCGTTTCTCTGGTGTTCTGTGTGCGTGTGTGTGTGTGTGTGTGTAGCCAAAAAAGGTCTCCAGAAGTCAGAAGGCCTGTCTTCCCTTTGCTTTGTTATGGGTAAATTGTAGAGGTTTCTTGCTGCACATTGTGCACTTGGCATCATCTTTACAAGCATGACAGACCTTTCCACTTAGTTGCAGGATGTGTTTCCAAAGACAAATTAAATCTTTTCCACTGAGAGCAAAATCTTTTTCTTCCCAGCCAGAAAAGATCTAATTAGCTTATGTTATTTACAGAATCCCCCATATTATGGCATAACTTTCTTATTGTGCATCTTTGGAAATGCTGCTCATAAGATTGGGTATAATCAGGAAGTGGGTAGTATAACCAAATAGCCCTATACTGTGTTGGGGGCAGCCTGGAACCAGAAACTTTAGAAAACAGGTGTAAGAACTCCTCACATTTCTGTTCTCCTTTGAAGGCTGGGGGAAGTTTCACAATAAAGTCTGGTATTGTTGCAAAGTCCTCCTCAAAAAATCTCCTACTCCCCCTTCAGTTAAGGAGCTCTTCATCTGTGAGGTATTATGATTGTTGATACTTTATGCTCAGGTTAGGCTATTATTTACCAGCCTGGAGACCTGCCAGTTATACAAATCAAGAAGGGCTTTGGTCATCTGCTTGTATATTTTGGTGCTAAGAACTTCATGGTCAGTGTTCTCTGCCAAAGAGCCCTGCAAGACAACACTCTGATGTTCACCCTGACCCTCCTTTCTGTTTCTGGCAGCCACACCCATCCTGTGCGGGGAGGTTCAGTGGCACCCCAGAGCCTCGGTCATCTCAGGATCCTCCCATCCTCTTGGAAGTCAGGGAGCCCATTGCACTGCAGTGTCTCCCACCAGTGTCCTGACCTTAGGCAAAACCACCTAAGTGCTTTTCAGATACTAGCCCTCTTCTCACCAGTGTATTTCTCAAGGCCTGGGTGAATGAAGTGTCAGATCCCCTTGAAGGACATAGTTAGAGGGCAGATGGTTGATGAGTTACCTATGATTAATCCATTCCAGTATTATTTCATGAACTCTTGTATATCTTCCTGTTTATTATTATTTTTTTCTTTTTCTTTTTTTTTTTTTTTTTTTGCGGTACGCGGGCCTCTCACTGTTGTGGCCTCTCCCGCTGCGGAGCACAGGCTCCGGACGTGCAGGCTCAGCGGCCATGGCTCACGGGCCCAGCTGCTCCGCAGCATGTGGGATCTTCCCGGACCGGGGCACGAACCCGTGTCCCCTGCATCTGCAGGTGGACTCTCAACCACTGCGCCACCAGGGAAGCCCTCTTCCTGTTTATTTTAAGGGTGCTTTTTTTTTTTTTTTTTTTAATGGCATCCGACTTCATTTTGTGTTGTCCACTGTTATGTCTAGGTTTCGGGAAAATCATCCAAACACCAGTTAAACCCACTTGTAGCGACTTGAATTAGTTTATCGAATCCAGAATCTCTGGTGAATGTACTCATGCTGTGTACACTTGTTTGAGCATCTTTAGAATTCATTTCTACACATATTCCCAAGATTTTTGTAGATTCCAGCAATTCCATTGGTGTATAAGCCTTCTCCACAAGTGATTGACTTTGTCATTGTGTTCCCAAGACATTCTGGGATCTGACTCTAGTTATCAGACTAGTGGTGTAGAGAAGTGAAGGATAAGGAGAACTGATTTTTCCTTGCAAAGCAATTTCTTCATACGAGGTTACTAGAGGGTCTTCAAGTATAGTAGGGGCAGTTCCATCAGACAAGGGTGGCAGTTGAAGGTTCAAAGTAAATAAAGTTCTCCAAATCTTCCCATATGTTTTACTCAGCCTGGGCTGACAAAGCAAAATACCATCAACTGAGTGGCTTAAATCACAGGAATTTATTTTTCACAGTCCTGGAGGCTTGGAAATCCAAATCAAGGTGGTGGTGGCTAATACAGTTCCCAGGTGAGGGCTCTCTTCCTGGATTATAGACAGCTGCCTTCTCACTGTGTCCACACATGGGGGAGAGAGAGTGAGAAGGAGAGAGAGAGAGAGAGAAAGAGAGATTGCTCTCTGAGGGCACTAATACCATGATGACTGTCCCACTCTCGTGGCTTCATCTAAACTTCATTACCACCCAAAGGCCCCGTCTCCAATCACCATCACATTGGGGAGCTTCAACATAGCACTTTTAGAGGGACACGATTCAGTCCATAGCATCATACATCCTCAGGATAGTTCTCAAAGTCCAATTACTTCCCAATGACTGTCCTAATTTTTACATATGATACATGGTGAACATATGAATTCAAATGATGTTGTGATTCAGTAATTTACAGGATAAACATCCTCAATTGTTGCTGATTTCTGACTGCCTCTGGTTGTTTGCATCCCTCCCTCAGTATTCAAAACTCCAGGTGTAAGTATCTGATTGGTCGAGCCTGTGTTGCTGTTACATGCCTTGATTGTCTTCCATAGTGGGAATCAGGGCCCTAAATTCTTTGCCTCTTGGGATCTGCCCTTACTAAATCAGAAGGATGTTCAGGTACTGTGTAGCAAAAAATCCCAATTGTTTACTATAATGATGTTCAGTTATTTTTCTTTGATTTTCTTTCTATTTTAAATGGCACTGATAAATAGCAAAGTTTCCACTTATTTCCTAGGATAGAGTTTCAGAAGTAAAGTTTTGGTGTCAAAGGTTTTATAAAAAATTTTAGGATTTGTGATATATCTGTCAAAATGCTTTCTAAAATTTTTGTACCAATTTATTCTCACTCCAGCAACGTTTGAGTGATCCTGTTTCACTGTGTCCTTACTCCCACTGACCTAAGACGTTTACTTTCTGTCAACAGTCTATTATTCTTTCTTGAAAACATCACCTTTTTATCTTTAAAAAAAAAACTTAACATTTCCCTCATTCCTGTTTTGATTTCTCTGCTTTCTTCTCAAGTCCCTTAAGAATACATCAGTGAGAAATGGATAGTCTCATTTCTGTGGTATTCCTGCCCAAAATACATAACCTCAGTCTGATTATGAGAGAATGTCAAACCCAACCAGATATTCTACAAGAGAAGTGGCCTTCTAAAGTGTCAAGGTTATAAAAAAGACAAAGACTCAGGTACTGTCCCAGACTAGAGGAGAGTAAAGAGACAGGACAACTAAACACAAAGTGTGGTCCTCAAGTGGGTCCTGGACCAGAAAAAGGCTATTAGTAGGAACACTGGTGAGATTTGAATAAGGTCACTAGATTAGCTAATAATATAATATCGATGTTCATTCCTGGGTTTGAGAATTGCACAGTGCTTATGTAAGATGATAACATTAGGGGAAGCTGGGTGAAGGGTATATGGTGCCTTTCTATACTATTATTGTGACTTTTATGTAAGTCTAAACATTGAAAATAAAAGGTAAATGCTTCAGTATATAAATATGTTTATTTATAAAATATGCTCTATGTACAATGTCATGGAAGACACAGCAATGGGTGGAGATGCCGACTCAGTAGCAGGAAGGCTTTTCATTTCTAGATTTTATCATAACTCTGTTTTACTCAGTCGTTGTTCATCATTGTATGGTGGACTTGGGCATTGCTCTTAAACCTATGTGCAAGGTTTAACTGTCAGGGGCCTTTATAAAATCCGTCAGTGAAACTCTCCAGGCCAAAAGCACTGGCTTCCCTCTGGAGTCTTGTTCTATTTTGCTTCTGCTTGTTCATCATGTTCTCCTTTTCTCCAGTGCATCTCCACCCTCCAGCCCCTCCCATCTTAGGACAGACAGCTCCTCAGTGTTTCCAAGAAAATGAATACAAGTTCCTTATTAGGCATATTTGATTTTTTTGTTGCTGTTGACTATTAAACTTTTCTCCGAAGAACTTAAACACACTTTGCATTGTGAGGAACTCTCAAGCACTGTTTCCAGCCTATCATGTCCATTTGTTTCAGCAGTGCCTCAGGGATGTGCCTGCTTTCTCTTCTCTGCCTCTTGGGCATGAACACAGACGGCCCTGCATGTGATCATGGTGTTTACTGGCCCCTCCTGCCTCAGGAGAACACACTTACTGATGAAAATTCTTGATGATACTTGTGTGCCCTTGGACATCATTATCACTGTAAGAGCATTGGTCAGGATAGGGTTTGCTGTCTGCAGCTTACACAGTAGCTTTTCCACAGTGTGGCCCATGGATCACCTGTATCGAAAGTTCCAGGTGGGCTTGTAGAAGTGCACGTTCATTTGGCTCCTGTCAAACCCACTACTGTGTCAGAATCACTGAAGTCACCAAGAAATCTCTGTGTGTCTGAACCATCTTCATTCTTCTCTTACTCTTGATTGAAAGCTGAAAATAATAGTAGTGTTTACTCAGAATTTGAAGAAAATACTTGATGGCAAGAATTTCCTGGAAGAGCTCTTTCTTTCTAAATCTGGAACTGTAATTGGAGAGATAGCCAGAAAGTTTGAGTCAGAATCTCTTGGTATGAAAGCAAAGAATCTGCATTTTTTTTAAATAAGAATTTCATATTTTTGTATGTTTTGTTTCGTCTGTGACCACAATGATTTCACTCTGTGTTTGACTTTACTGGACTTGTTTTTACACCTCCATTTCATGGGAAGAATAGTTGATTCATTCTCTGAGAATCTCTGAGAATCTCCTTTGAATTAGACACTGATACAAAGAATAGCCAAGGTCCCTGCTTTCAAGCAGTTAACACTCTGAGGTGGGACACAGACAAGTAAATAGTCAATTGCATGCCACATGAGGAGGGCTATGGTGGGGGAAATACACAGGAGAAATGCCAGCTCAGCCTGGGGGCACTGGGCAGGGCTTCCTGCAAGGACTAACACCTGGGCAGACAAGGCTTGAGGGCAGCAAGTGTGTCTATGGTTTCTGCTTTGCGTGTGTGCACATGCATGCCTCTCACTGTCTATGTTAGTTTGATTTACTTCATCCATTTCTTCTCTACTATTTTCAGTTCTACTAGTTAAAAATCCCATTTGTTTCTTACATCCCACCTCCTTTCACCCTTCTTTATTTTTTTAACTAAACCCTTCTGAGGAGCCAAATCTGTCATCTCCATTGGCCTTGACCTGCCAGATTTCTCCAAGTCTCAACCACTTACTCCTTCTGCCTCGATTTCTTCCTCTGCTCCCTTGTTCTCGTTGGACTTTGAATGAGTAAATGGATGTTTCCCTTCAGGATCTTTGCATTCCCACACCCTGTACAATGGGCCCTGTCAGTGACTGAAAGGGCTAATCTCTGACACTGAATGGCAATCAATGAGGAGTTATTATTGGCCCAAAACATGCACAGTGATTTCTCCCCACTCCCTAGTGAGAGTCAGGAGCACGTGGTTTGCCACAGCCCTCTCCTGCCACAGCTCTGCCCAACGCCAAGTTCTCCCAGTCTGCTTGTGGCCTCACTGGCATGAGTGAGGGTTGCCATATTGCCAGCCCTCCAGAAATATTTAAAGACTTGCTCATAATGTATCTGTCATACTCATTGATCTCTGGATTGAGTCTCTTAGAGCATTTAAGGTGGCAGTCATTTTAGTTCATTTTGGGGTCAGTTGCTGCCTTCTTTAGGGTGTTCCTAGCCCACTGGCAAATTATCTTCTGATTGGCCCTCCCCATACCTTATTTCTCCTTTGGAAACCATACACATCTCAATTTCGTTTTCATTCTCTTCCTTGAGGTAGGTTTCAAGGTAGGGCCAATGTAAGATATTGAAGCATTAAGTATTTGGGAGGGGTTGAGCTAAGGAAAGATTCAAAATGTGGTCAGGAAGAGTGCCTCAAGTGTGTGCTGGGCACCTGTATAAGACACTCCTCTGAACCACTTTACATCCTCTTTCCTCTTATCCAGGTTTCAGTGACTAGCTCTGTGCATTGTTCAGGAAGCTTCTCACAGGGGTCATCTGGTGGTACCTCACCTCACGGGCTGCATATATCATGCTTCCTGCCTCTAGTGCCAAGAGCTTGACCTCCACCCAAGCTCTGGAGGTGGAGTTATCCTTGACCACTGGAGACAGAAGCTAATGGCTAAAGTGCATCAGTCTCACTTGTGTCTCTGGGGTGGACAGTTCTGACATTTCCTAAGGCTCCTCAAAAGGTCACAGGAGGATCAAGCATGAGTCACCTATAGCAGTGACAAACTCAGTAATGCATCTTTGTATTGTTCTTTCCTGTTTCTCTGTTTCACTCTCATTGGTCCCTCACTGCTGCTCCCTGGACCATAGACTGTGCTCAAGACTTTATATCAAGTTCTGCTTTCAGGAGTAGCTCAGACTGTGACATAATGAGCAATTTTAGCACATATGCTTAATAAAGCCACATTCCCCCCCCCCCCTTTTTTTTCCCCTTTAGGAGCTTTGGGCATCATTATTGAAGCACAAGGAACATATTACTCTATTTTTTTTTGTTTCTCCCTCCTTTTCACATATTTCTCCTCTCCTTTTATTCAACAAATATTCATTGAACACTTACTATGGGCTGAGCCCATAGTAAGAATAGAATAATAAAGTCATTATTCTATGACTTTAAGGTACATCAATGAATAAAACAGACAAAGATTCCTGCCCTTGTGAAGCTTACATTCTAGTGAAGGGAAGAGGCAATAAACAATAAATCACTATGTGATAAGTAAATCACAAGATCTGTTGGAAGTTGATAAAAGCTGTGAGAGAAATGAAAGTTAAAAGTGGGTAAGAGGGAATCAAGCATACCAGGGGTTGATGGGGGTTACAAATATAAATAGGATGATTGAAGCTTGGTTTAAAGAGAAGATGACAGTCAATTAAAGACTAAGGAAGAGGAGGAAATCATCTACACAGATAATGGGAGGAAGAACTTTGCATCAGAGGTAACTGCTGTGCAAGGGCTCTCAGGCTGGAGGAGGCATGCCATAATCAAGGAACAGCACGAGTGAACTTCTTTTCTCCAGAGTGTTTTGCTTTCTGCTATTGGCTACTCACCTTAAGGCAGGTGTGAGCTTTACACACCATGAGTTTCTCTGTCTGATTATTCATAGCTCCTGCTCAGTTTCCCATGAACTTCTAATTCCTTTACATTGTTCTCCTTGTTTTCCTCTTATTCTGCTGCACTCCTAGGAATATCTTGCCATTTCTTTAGAAGTAATCTCAGTTGTATGTATCATTCCTCTCATGAGGATGGAGCAACCGTGTTTGCTTTTATTCTGTAAGATGAGAAGGAGAAGGCATATCCCAATTTTGCAAAAGAGGCTAAAACACAGGAGATTTGGGGTTGACCCAAGTGAGGGAACTTCCAGTCTCATGCACAATGGATTTTTGCAGTTTGATGGTTCAAAAATAAAACCTTACATCCCTTAGGATGGCTACTATTAAAACCCCAAACCACAAAACCAGAAAACAAGCACTGTCAAGTATGTGGAGAAATTGGAATAGTTGTGCACTGTTGGTGGGAATGTAAAGTGGTGCAGCTGCTGTGGAAGCACAGTATGATGATTCCTTAATAAATTGTAACTAGAATTACCATATGATCCAGCAATTCTACTTCTGGGCATATACCCAGAAGATTGAAAGCAGGGTCTTGAAGAGGTATTTGTATATCCATGTTTATAGCAGCATTATTCACAATAGCCAAAAGGTGGAAGTAACTCAGTGTTCATCAGCGGACGAATGGACAAACAGGATGTGGTATATACATATGATGGAAGGTTATTTAGCCTTAAAAAGGAAGGAGCTTTGTCTGCCAGAGGGCAGACAGCAGAAGCAAGAAGAACTACAGTCCTGCAGCCTGTGGAACAAAAACCACATTCACAGAAAGATAGACAAGATGAAAAGGCAGAGAGCCATGTACCAGATGAAGGAACAAGATAAAATCCCAGAAAAACAACTAAATGAAGTGGAGATAGGCAACCTTCCAGAAAAAGAATTCAGAATAATGATAGCGAAGATGATCCAGGACCTCAGAAAAAGAATACAGGCAAAGATCAAGAAGATGCAAGAAATGTTTAACAAAAACCTAGAAGAATTAAAGAACAAACAAACAGAGATGAACAATACAATAACTGAAATGAAAACTACACTAGAAGGAATCAATAACAGAATAACTGTGGCATAAGAACGGATAAGTGACCTGGAAGACAGAATGGTGGAATTCACTGCTGTGGGACAGAATAAAGAAAAAAGAATGAAAGGAACTGAAGACAGCCTAAGAGACCTCTGGGACAACATTAAGTGCAACAACATTTGCATTATAGGGGCCCCAGAAGGAGAAGAGAGAGAGAAAGGATCAGAGAAAATATTTGAAGAGCTTATAGTTGAAAACTTCCCTGACATGGGAAAGGAAATAGCCACCCAAGTTCAGGAAGTGCAGAGAGTCCCATACAGAATAAGCCCAAGGAGAAACATGCCGAGACACATGGTAATCAAATTGGCAAAAATTAGAGACAAAGAAAAATTATTGAAAGCAACAAGGGAAAAATGACAAATAGCATACAAGGGAACCCCCATAAGATTAACAGCTTATTTCTCAGCAGAAACTCACATACCAGAAGGGAGTGGCATGATATACTTAAAGTGATGAAAGTGAAGAACCTACAACCAAGATTACTCTACCCGGCAATAATCTCATTCAGATACGATGGAGAAATCAAAAGCTTTACAGACAAGCAAAAGCTAAGAGAATTCAGCACCACCAAACAAGCTCTACAACAAACGCTAAAGGAACTTCTCTAAGTGGCAAACACAAGAGAAGAAAAGGACCTACAAAAAATACCCCAAAACAATTAAGAAAATGGTCATAGGAACATACATATCGATAATTACCTTAAACGTGAATGGATTAAATGCTCCAACCAAAAGACACAGGCTTGCTGAACGGATACAATAACCAGACTGATCTATATGCTGTCTACAAGAGACCCACTTCAAACCTAGGTAAACATACAGACTGAAAGTGAGGGGAAGGAAAAAGATATTCCATGCAAATGGAAATCAAAAGAAAACTGGAGTAGCAATACTCATATCAGATAAAATAGACTTTAAAATAAAGAATGTTACAAGAGACAAGGAAGGACACTACATAATGATCAAGGGATCAATCCAAGAAGAAGATAAAACAATTATAAATACATATGCACCCAACATAGGAGCACCTCAGTACATAAGGCAACTGCTAACAGCTATAAAAGAGGAAATCGACAGTAACACATAATAGTGGGGGACTTTAACACCTCACTTACACCAATGGACAGATCATCCAAAATGAAAATAAAAAAGGAAACAGAAGCTTTAAATGACACAATAGACCAGATAGATTTAATTGATATTTATAGGACATTCCATCCCAAAACAGCAGATTACACTTTCTTCTCAACTGGGCACGGAACATTCTCCAGAATAGATCACATCTTGGGTCACAAATCAAGCCTCAGTAAATTTAAGAAAATTGAAATCATATCCAGCATCTTTTCTGACCACAATGCTATGAGATTAGAAATGAATTACAGGGAAAAAAACGTAAAAAACACAAACACATGGAGGCTAAACAATACGTTACTAAATAACCAAGAGATCACTGAAGAAATCAAAGAGGAAATCAAAAAATACCTAGAGACAAATGACAAGGAAAACACCACAATCCAAAACCTATGGGATGCCGCAAAAGCAGTTCTAAGAGGGAAGTTTATAGCTATACAAGCCTACCTCAAGAAACAAGAAAAATCTCAAATAAACAATGTAACCTTACACCTAAAGGAACTAGAGAAAGAAGAACAAAGAAAACCCAAAGTTAGCAGAAGGAAAGAAATCATAAAGATCAGAGCAGAAATAAGTGAAATAGAAACAAAGAAAACAATAGCAAAGATCAATAAAACTAAAAGCTGGTTCTTTGAGAAGATAAACAAATTTGATAAACCATTAGCCAGACTCATCAAGAAAAAGGACAGGACTGAAATCAATAAAATTAGAAACGAAAAAGGAGAAGTTACAACAGACACTGCAGAAATAGAAAGCATCCTAAGAGACTACTACAAGCACCTCTATGCCAACAAAATGGACAACCTGGAAGAAATGCGCAAATTCTTAGAAAGGTATAACCTTCCAAGACTGAACCAGGAACAAACAGAAAATATGAACAGACCAATCACTAGTAATGAAATTGAAACTGTGATTTAAAATCTTCCAACAAACAGAAGTCCAGGACCAGATGGCTTCACAGGTGAATTCTATCATTTAGAGAAGAGCTAACACCCATCCTTCTCAAACTCTTCCAAAAAATTGCAGAGGGAGAAACACTCCCAAATTCATTCTACAAAGCCACCATCACCCTGATTCCAAAACCAGAAAAAAATATCACAAAAAAAGAAAATTATCGACCAATATTACTGATGAACATACATGCAAAACTCGTGAACAAAATACTAGCAAACAATCCAACAACACATTAAAAGGATCATACAGCATGATCCAGTGGGATTTATCCCAGGGATGCCAGGATTGTTCAATATACGTAAATCAATCAATGTGATACACCATATTAACAAATTGAAGAATAAAAACCATATGATCATGTCAATAGATACAAAAGAAGCTTTTGACAAAATTCAGCACCGATTTATGATAAAAGATCTCCAGAAAGTGGGCATAGAGGGAACCTACCTCAACATAATAAAGGCCATATACAACAAACCCACAGCAAACATCATTCTCAATGGTGAAAAACTGAAAGCATTTCCTGCAAGATCAGGAATGAGACAAGGATGCCCACTCTCACCACTATTATTCAACATAGTTTTGGAAGTCCTAGCAACGGCAATCAGAGAAGAAAAAGAAATAAGAGGAATACAAATTGGAAAAGAAGAAGTAAAACTGTCACTGTTTGCAGATGACATCATACTATACATAGAGAATCCTAAAAATGCCACCAGAAAACTACTAGAGCTAATCAATGAATTTGGTAAAGTTGCAGGATACAAAATTAATGCACAGGAATCTCTTGCATTCCTATACACTAATGTTGAAAAATCTGAAAGGGAAATTAAGGAAACACTCCTGTTTACCATTGCAACAAAAAGAATAAAATACCTAGGAATAAACCTACCTAGGGAAACAAAAGACCTATATGCAGAAAACTATAAGACACTGATGAAAGAAATTAAAGATGATACCAACAGTTGGAGAGATATACCATGTTCTTGGATTGGAAGAATCAATATTGTGAAAATGACTATACTACCTAAAGCAATCTACAGATTCAATGCAATCCCTATCAAATTACCAATGGCATTTTTTATGGAACTAGAACAAAAAAATCTTAAAATTTGTATGGAGACACAATATACCCCGAATAGCCAAAGCAGTCATGAGGGAAAATATCAGAGCTGGAGGAATCAGACTCCCTGACTTCAGACTATACTACAAAGCTACAATAATCAAGACAATATGGTACTGGCAGAAAAACAGAAAGATAGATCAATTGAAGAAGATAGAAAGCCCAGAGATAAACCCACACACCTATGGTCAACTAATCTATGACAAAGGAGGCAAGGATATACAATGTAGAAAAGACAGTCTCTTCAGTAAGTGGTGCTGGGAAAACTGGACAGCTACATGTAAAACAATGAAATTAGAACACTCCCTAACACCATATACAAAAAGAAACTCAAAATGCATTAGAGACCTAAATTTAAGACCGGACACTATAAAACTCTTAGAGGAAAATAAAGGAAGAACAATCTTTGACATAAATCACATCAATATCTTTTTTGATCCACTTACTAGAGTAATGGAAATAAAAACAAAAATAAACAAATGGGACCTAATGAAACTTAAATGTTTTTGCACAGCAAAGGAAACCATAAACAAAACAAAAAGACAACCCTCAGAATGGCAGAAAATATTTGCAAATGAGTCAACGGACAAAGGATTAATCTGCAAAGTATATAAACAGCTCATGCAGCTCAATATTAAAGAAACAAACAACCCAATCCATAAATGGGCAGAAGACCTAAATAGACATTTCTCTAAAGAAGACATACAGATGGGCAAGAAGCACATGAAAAGCTGCTCAACATTACTAATTATTAGAGAAATGCAAATCACAACTACCATGAGGTATCACCTCACACCAGTTAGAATGGGCATCATCAGAAAATCTACAAACAAGAAGTGCTGGATAGAGTGTGGAGAAAAGGGAACCCTCTTGCACTGTTGGTCAGAATGTAAATTGATACTATCACTATGGAGAACAGTATGGAGGTTCCTTAAAAAACTAAAACTAGAATTACCATATGATCCAGCAATCCCACTACTGGGCATATACCCAGAGAAAACCATAATTCAAAAAGAAACATGCACCCCAATGTTCATTGCAGCACTATTTACAGTAGCCAGGTCATGGAAGCAACCTAAATGCCCATCGACAGACGAATGGATAAAGAAGATGTGGTACATATATACAATGGAATATTACTCAGCCGTAAAAATGAAATTGGGCCATTTGTAGAAACGTGGATGGATCTAGAGACTGTCATACAGAGTGAAGTAAGTCAGAAAGAGAAAAACAAATATCATGTATTAACACATATATGTGGAACCTAGAGAAATGGTACAGATGAACCAGTTTGTAGGGCAGAAATCGAGACACAGATGTAGAGAACAAATATATGGACACCAAGTGGGGAGAGCGGCAGGGGGGTGAGAGGGGGTGGTGTGATGAATGGGGCGATTGGGATTGACATGTATACACTGATGTGTATAAAATTGATGACTATTAAGGACCTGCTGTTTAAAAAAATAAAATAAAATTTAAAAATTTTTTAAAAAAGGAAGGAAATGCTGATATATGCTTCAGCATGGATGAACTAAGTGAAACAAGCCAGTCATAAGACAAATACCATATGATCACACTTATATGAGATACCTAGAGTAGTCAAACTCATAGACACAAAAAGTGGGAGGGTGGTTGCCAGGGGAGGGGAGAATTGTTTAATGAGTATAGAGTTTCAGTTTTGAAAGATGAAAAATGTTCTGGAGATTGGTTGTCCAGCAATTTGAATGTATATGACTACTGAAGTGTATACCTAAAAATGATTAAGATGGTACCAGCAATCCCGCTACTGGGCATATACCCCAAGAAAACCATAACTCAAAAAGATACATGTAGTGCTTCCCTGGTGGTTCAGTGGTTAAGAATCTGCCTGCCAATGCAGGGGACATGCGTTCAAACCCTGGTCAAGGAAGATCCTACATGTTGCGGAGCAACTAAGCCCGTGTGCCACAACTACTGAGCCTGTGATCTAGAGCCTGCAAGCCACGACTACTGAGCCCACGCGCCACAACTATTGAAGCCCGAGTGCCTGGAGTCCATGCTCCACAATAAGAAAAGCCACTGCAATGAGAAGCCCGTGCACTGCAATGAAGAGTAGCCCCTGATCACTGCAACTAGAGAAAGCCTGCGTGCAGCAGTGAAGACCCAGTGCAGACAAAAATAAATAAATAAAATATTTTTTTTTAAATTAAATATACATGCGTACATGTACCACAATGTTCATTGCAACACTATTTACAATAGCCAGGACATGGAAGCAACCTAAGTGTCCACTGACAGGTGAATGGATAAAGAAGATGTGGCACATATATACAATGGAATATTACTCAGCCATAAAAAGGAACGAAAATGAGTCATTTGTAGTGTGGTGGATGGACCTAGAGTCTGTCATACAGAGTGAAGTAAGTCAGAAAGAGAAAAACAAATACCGTATGCTAACACACATACATGGCATCTAAAAAAACGGTACTGATGAACTTAGTGGCAGGGCAGGAATAAAGTCGCAGACATAGAGAACGGACGGACTTGAGGACACAGTGGGGGAAGGGGAAGCTGGGATGAAATGAGAGAGTAGCATTGACATGTATACACTACCAAATGTCAAATGGATGGCTAGTGGGAAGCTGCTGCATAGGCACAGGGAGACCAGCTCGATGCTTTGTGACGACCTAGAGGGGTGGGATAGGGAGGGTGGGAGGGAGACTCAAGAGGGAGGGGATATGGGGATATATGTATACATATAGCTGATGCACTTTGTTGTACAGCAGAAACTCACACAACATTGTAAAGCAGTTATACTCCAATAAAGATATATTAAAAAAAGAATATTAAAAACTTAAAAATGGTTAAGATGGTAAATTTTATGTTATGTATGTTTTATCATAATTTAAAACATCTAATATCACTGGAAGTTTTCAAAAGGCTTTGATAACCAGTTTATGGATAATACTTTGAGAATCGTTAGACTAGAAGAATTATCCATATCCATAATCTTGTCATCAGTTTGCTAGTCCAGACTCTAGACTGTTTTGAGGATTTGTCTGGCCACTCTGGAACTGTGCTAGTGAGTGTTAAACAGAGGAAAAGGGAAAATCAATCCAAGGCTTAGGTGACCTGCTTGAGTCTTGGGGTTCCTTACAGGCCAGTAACCTGAATCTATGGAGGAATTCACAGGTTTAGCTGTGTCTTTGTCTGAACCCCTTTGAGGTGGAAATGGACCCCAAAGTGAGTCCAGGGACTGATTCTCAGGGCAGATTATCTCCAGATTGGAAGATGTAATAGTCACACTAGCAGAGGCTGGGCTCTTTTTGACAGTTTTGACTCTCCATTCTAGAAACAAGACAGAACAACTGGCACTTTCACCAGGTCAGAATAGTTGTGCAGTGTTCATAATAAGATAAACAAAACTGTCACTTACGGTTGTGCAGTTTGTCCACTGCTCAGAAGAGCAGCTGAGGAATGATTGAGGGTCTAAAATGTAGCTCACGCTATTTAAAGAAAAATTTGTTTTTATTGGCGTATAGCTCACCCTATTCATCAAAAATTGTGCCCTGTTGCAGGGTTCCATCTGACCAGAAGAAGGGGTAATCTCTTCCTTGTCCAAAAGTATCATCTTTGCCAAGACCTAAATGAGGGCCTACATCTTCCTCGAGGGGACCTTTTAAAATTCATGCCCAAAGGGGGATACTTTTAAAACTTTGTTGCAGGCACCTTATAGACTATCGTTGGCTCTCATTCCAAAAGCAGGCTGTCAGATTAAGTGATTGGGCCAAATTTCAATTCATACTAATTTTTCAGAACTTGGGCAGGGGGTGGGAAGTGGGCAGAGGGAAGAAGGCAGGCTTAGGGGGATAATGGCTGAGAGAGATGGTGTAGAAGGGGGAGGAAGGCAGAGTGGCCACCGTAGTAATGCTATACCTCGTTGACATGCCCAGTCCTGAGCATGGCCTCATTCTCAGGTCATTACGCTGGTGTCACATGGACTGAGATTTATAGTGCATGCAAAAATTCTTTGCGATGCTCACACATGTGGATAGACATTTTTATCCATTTCTCTATACCAAGGCTTCCTAACTGGGTCCTCTGGGCATTTCCTGAACCTCCTCAAATTGTACCCAAAATTTAGAGAGTATGCTGTTACATGTGTGATTCTGTGGGGGAAGTTCATAACTTTAATAGAATTCTCAAAAGGATATGAGACCCAAAATGGGTTAAAATCAGAGTAGATAAACACCTGGCCCCTTCCCTCTGAGTCTCTGTAGTTCAGGCACTTGTTCTGTCTTGTTCCATATCTGCCTGTATCTTAGCATTCCCCATGGCTCCCGCAGACCAAACACTTATGAGTGGTACTCATAAGAACGCCACTTCAATTAGTTAAGTAGGCACAGTGATTTTTTTCCCCTTTCTACTATATTGGTCTTCAGAAGTTTTGCTTGCATTCTCCACCCCCTGCCCGCCCGCCAAAAAATATTTTAAAAACTGTTTACAACCTCACATCTAAAAATGGATGTATAAAACTTTAAAATCAAGTTTAAATCGTTGCAAAAGACATATTTTCTGGCATATTGTACATGCTTTCAATATATTTGCCTCAGAACTTTGGAGTCTCAAATATAGTCCATTCGAGTTGATTCAAGTGTCCAACATATAATTTAATTAGCAAAGTCAGTCCTTGCTGTTGAAACTTTCAGCCAAATCAAAGTTATTTTCTGCCAGAAAAATATTAGACTTTCTTTTTTAAAAAAATTCAGATCAACGTGTGAACATATCCCTGTGATAACTTCCTTAGTTTTGAATTAAAATTTTTAGGTTGGTAAATTTATAGGAGTAACGAGGTAAGCACGAGGGAGAGGGAGAGAGACAGAGACAGAGAGAAACAGAATAGAGAGAAAAGGAGAGAGGAGAGGTTTAGCTCCCATTATTAGTCCTTCTTGCCACTTTCTGATCTCTTTGCTTCCCTCCCAATGGACTTATCCTCAGAGGCATTTCAAATTTGTCCCCTGGTTTGCTCTGCAGGTGGTTTTACACCCTGGGGCAGTTTACCACAGCAAGAATTAAGTAGGGGGAAGAAGTGTTTTTTGATTTTTTTTTGTTGTTGTCAAGCGGGAGACAGGTCATTGTGAAAGGGGAAGAAAGAACATGAAAACCGTCAGAAGGAGAAGCATTCTCAAGCAGATCAGTTTTCAAAAATTCTTATTTTGAAATAATTTTAGGTTATAAAGAGTAGCAAAAATAGTCCAGAGAGGTTCCACATACCCTTTACCCAGCTTCTGATAATGTTAACACCTCACCCAACCATAGTATATTTATCAAAACTAAGAAATTAACATTGGTTCAGACTTCACAGATTCATACATATTTCACCAGTTTTTCCACTAATGTCTTTTTTTCTGTCGCAGGATAATATGTTGCATTTACAGTTGACCCTTGAACAACACGTGTGTTTGTGTGTGGGGGTTAATCTGCCTATAATTTAGTCGATCCTCCATATCCCTTGTTCCTCCAAAACCTTGGATTCAACCAACTGTGGACTGTGTGGTACTGTAGTACTTACTACTGAGAAATACCTGTGTATGCATGGATCTTTGCAGTTCAAACGTGCATTGTTCAAGGGTCAACTGTAGTTCTTATGTCTTCTTAAACTCTTTAATCTGTGACTGTATCTTGGTCTTTCCTTGTCTTTCATGACCTTGACACTTTTGAAGAGTACTTTTCAGGTATTTTGTATAAAGTATATTCATTTGAGTCTGTCTGATGTTTTCTCATGAGTAGACTGGGGTTATGCATTTTTAAGAAGAACACCTCAGAGATGAAGTGCTTTCATTGTATCAGGTCAGGGGTACGTGACATCAACATGACTTATCATGGTGGTATTAACGTTGATCACTTGGGTAAGTGGTGTATGCTGGGTTTCTCCACCATAAAGTTATGGTTTCTCCCTTTCCATCTTCTGTTTGATAGAGGAGAGTCATTAAGTCCAGCCCACCCTCAAGGGGAGAGGAATGAAACTCCACCTCCTGGAGGGAGGAGTAGCAGAAAATATGGATAAATGTTAAAACCATCATCACAGTAATTAATAAATATTTCAGGAGAGGCTATTCAACTATCCTGTTTAACATTAAAGTTTTGCCTCCTAATTTTAGCATTTGTCAGTGTATCTTATCTGCAGGAATTATTATGGTGGCATTCTAATGGTGATTTTCTGTTTCACTCATTCTTTCTTGGCTTCACTCTTGGCCAAGCAAATATATAAGGAAAATAGTCTCCTCTCCATTTATTGATTTATTCATTCATTTGTTTATATCACTACAGATTCACTGATGCTTATTTTACTCTTTGGGTTATAAACTGATATTATTTATTTTGTTGCTCAATTTCTTCCAGCTTTGGACACTGGGAACTCTTTAGCGTTGTGTACGTTTGACATGCTTCTATCTTCCCTCCCTCCAACTCTCCCATCTCTTCCTTCCTTCCTTCCTCCCTTCCTTCCTTTCTTCCCCCCGACCTTTTTCTTTCTTTTCTTCTTTCTTTCCACTTTCTTATTTTCTGGCACTACATGGTATTCCAGGTTTATCTTGTATTTTCCATGCCCTGTCCCTAGAATCAGTCATTGCGCCAAAGAGGCCTAGTTCCTTTTATAGGTAAATGGTATCTAGAAACCAAGGTCTGAATGATAGCTAAGCAAATACATTTTAAGAAAGAGTATATGTGAAAGTTGAGGATCTGGAAATGGATTACCTTAATGCTATCTATATTCACACATCCTCTGGAAATTCTTGTGTGTTGAACATTAGGTTTTTTTGTTGTTGTTGTTTGTGGTATTTTTTGCGGTACGTGGGCCTCTCACTGTTTTGGCCTCTCCTGTTGCGGAGCACAGGCTACGGACACGCAGGCTCAGTGGCCATGGCTCACGGGCCCAGCCGCTCCGCGGCATGCGAGATCTTCCTGGACCGGGGCACGAACCCGTGTCCCCTGCATCGGCAGGCAAACTCTCAACCACTGCGCCACCAGGGAGGCCCGAACATTAGGTTTTTATAAAGCTTAAAGACATACTGTGTGTTGTACAGCCTAAATACCTGAGAAATAAGTTCTACAAAATGCTAAAACTGTGAATATATGCTTACCACCTATGTTATATGTGATAGTTAACATGCTTTATTAGAAATAAGAGTAATGGCAAATCGAAGCTGGTGAGGAAAATGCCTGTTAACTAAATATATAGATTAACCCCATTCTTTTGTTCTTAAGATTCTTTAGAGCTAATCAAGCTCAAATCTATAATCAGCTAAGTGGTATTTCACTTCTTGAATGTTTACTTCTGAACCCTTTAGTCTCTGTTGCAGGGGCCTTGGGTAGGTATTAAAATCTCAGCATTCTTGCTTGGTATCCTCACATTTTCTGGCTTCTTCAGATTTGTTGCATTAGCAATTTCCTGCTTCACTGCTCCTCCCTATAAAACAAGCTGTAAGGTTTTGTAGTCTTACAGGCAGAGTTGTGTAACAGCACTTCATCTCTCTTTATAAAAATCAGCCTTCTTTTTCTTGCCTGGTGCCTGCCTTAGTATGGTCACTCAGGCTTTTAGGATATTTAAATGGTAACAGGCTCCCCTGGTAGCACAGTGGTTAAGAATCCTCCTGCTAATGCAGGGGACATGGGTTCGAGCCCTGGTCCGGGAAGATCCCACATGCCGTGGAGTAACTAAGCCCGTGAGCCACAACTACTGAGCCTGCGCTCTAGAGCCCACGAGCCACAACGACTGAGCCCATGTGCCACAACTACTGAAGCCCGCACTCCTAGAGCCCGTGCTCCACAACAAGAGAAGCCACCACAGTGAGAAGCCCGCGCACATCAAAGAAGAGTAGCCCCTGCTCGCCGCAACCAGAGAAAGCCCACATGCAGCAACAAAGACCCAATGCAGTCAAAGATAAAAAATAAAAATAAATAAATAAATAGTAACAAAGGAATCCCAGAAAAGCACCCCATGAACTGATGATAGCTCAGTTTCCCTGTAATTCTTCTTGACACTTCACCGACCACACAGCCCCTGATCTAAGTTGTGGAAAATGTCTGAGATCAGTGGCCAAGACTGAGTACACACGTGCAGTGACTGAGGGAAGATTTGGGCTGTGCTTGCATTCACACCAGATACTTTGGGCTTAAGGAAAATTTTGGCTCTGAACGTGGTGCTGTTGTCATTCTTTTTTTAGACTATTGCAACATTCCTCATTGAAAGAAGACAGTACTTGAGCTTCTTAGAAAGGAATACTTAAATTTGTACCCAACTTAGAACATAAGCTAAAGAAGGACCATTTGAATGGCATTCAGTAAGTACCTGCCTTTCCTATCTCCACCAAATGTACACATGTGCTCTGACACTCACGTAAATGGTTTCCAACATTTTTCAATATGAAGAAACATTTTTAATGTCTTCCAATCTCTAAAATCCCCATAAGAGCAGTTGTGTTTTTAGGATCTGCTGAGAAAACATTTGATGACAAAAGCTGTTATGAATTCAACAATGCTTTGAAATAAATTTGTTTTGCACAATAATATATACATACATTGGAAAAATAGTGGTCTGTCTTCATAGGATACATACTATTTATTCAATCTATAAATAACTCTTCGTTTGCGCATAGATTCTGAATCTCCTCATAATAAGCTTAGGGCCACAGTCAGAGCATGATAGACCAGCAAATATAGATATAAACAGTAGTTGATTTAGTTAACTGATGTTACCAAGAGTTCTTAATTAAGGGGTGGTAAGAAATCAAGATTAAGCCTTAGGGTCAGAAACAAATCAAGATTAAGCCTTAGGGGCAGAGGTATTAATAAATATCAGAAGATGTAGTAATAAGAACAATATTTCACATTTCAAGTGACACATGCACTTTTTCACTGTTTAAACAGAATCCTATACAGAGAGCTTAACTCTTGTTAGAATCACTTAATACCTGGAGGTAGGAGGTTGAGTAAATTAGATTGTAGTTGATCATGATAGAAGCAAGACTCAATTCTAATGGCCATTAGTAACATAGAGATTGCTCTTAAACAATCATATTAAAATTTGTCAGTGAAACAGCCACTCTGATAATTTGGGGAGAATTAAATTAGTACAATTTCCTGTGATAGCAATTTGGCAAAGTGTGTTGAAAACCTCAGACACCTTGGTCCAGTAATGCTATCTCTTGGAGAAATAAAATGAGTTTCAGCACTTTTTATGTTGGTAAAGAATGTGGAACTATCTACATTCCAACAACAGAGACATGGTTGAGCTCGTTATGGTCTACTGATTAGATGGAACATTAAGTAGTCATTAAAAATTATCTTTACACATTCAACTGACTGGTTGATTGAGTCAGGCTACTGTGGGTAAACTTGGCCAAAATACTCATTATTATCTTTTTCGTTTTCTGCAAGCATGTACCTTTAACAATGAAGCAAATAACACCTAATTTAAAAATACTAAATAAAATAGTGTAATTGTGCAATGAAAAAAATTATATTTACAAAGTATTCATTAGGTGTAGAAATGCACATATGTTATTTAAGAAAAAGCAGTGTACCAAATTGTACATATAGTATAACTGTGTAAATAACTTTTTTCAAATTTTTATAATAAACCTGAATATCTTTTATAACAAAAGCTCAATATATTTGTTTATTTTCAAACTGTGTATTACAAATTAGTTTCCTGTTTTTAAAAATAATATTGGAAAGCAATATGTAAAACAGCAAGATCATTGGCTTTCTAAACAAGCAGACTTGGGTTCATATTCCAGCTCCAGACTTGGTGGATGTGTGACCTTGGGCAAGTAATTTAAAAGCTCTAATTTCAGGCTTCTTATCTATATAATGCGTTGTCATGAAGACAAGATGTAATAACATATATGTAAAGTGCCTAATATAAAAAAGCATAGCTGGGTTAACAGTTCAGAAACTGCTATGCATGTATACTGGAGTTTTGAACAAATGAAAAAATGGATGATGGGTGATGGGAGCCAGATTTCTCCAAGTTGGAGAGAGAGGTTACAGATAAGCAAGGAGAGGGCAAGAGGGGGTAGATGTTCCACGAGATACTGGATTAAAAACAGAATCATCATTATGAAACTGTGTTTAACTTAATATAGATAAAGATGGATAGATGCAGAAATAATTACAGATTTTTATAACCCATATTACATAGGTGAGTATACATACATGTATTTTTCTAGCTCTGTCTGCTGAGAGGGCCTAGAAGCAGTGACACTCCAGTAGCAACAAGCGTACTCAGAGCATAGATCTTGGTTTCTAATACTATTTTCTAATAAAAGGAACTAGGGCTCCCTGGAAAAATGGCTGATTCTAGGGTTGGGGCAGGGAAAACACAAGATGAGCCTGGGGTGTCTTGTAGTGCCAGAAGTTGAGAAATGCTCAAAAAACAAAAAGATGGGAGCATGTCTAAGAGACACTGGAGGCAACCTAAAAGAGTGGCCAGTGGCCAAAGCTGGAAGGATGTGAGCAATAAAATGAATATTTTTGAGTACATACTCAAATATAAATGATTGATAAACAAGTAAACGAATTGGGAGAAAAGACAAATCTTCCTTACAGAACTCCAGGTAATTTATGTAGATAAGTAGAAACTGACACACCATTGTAAAGCAATTATACTCCAATAAAGATGTTAAAACAAACAAACAAACAAAAAAAAGACTTCCTCCAGGAGGTGGAGCTCAGTTCCTTCCACCCACCCAGTGTGAGCTCTATAGTAATTTGCTTTCAAAAAGTAGGTTATGGAAAGGGGGAAAAAGAGTAACTTTACAGTGGAGAAATCTGACCAACACTGCCTCTGGCAAGTGATCAATGTTCACATCAACAGTCGTAAGTCATGTTAATAAATGTACCCTTAGTATAATGTGATTCAAAATGACACTACTTTTGTGTTCTTTATCTCCCAAACCTGTAACCCCAGTCTAATCATGAAGAAAATAAACAAATTCAAATAGAAGGACAATTTTCAATATACCTCAGAATTGTCAAGGTCATTAAAAACAAGGGAAGTCTGAGAAACTGTTACAGTCAAGAGGCGCCTATGGAGACACGACAACTAAATGTTATCTAGTATATTTTATGGGATCGAGGAACAGAAAAAGGACATTAGTGGAAAAGCCAGTGAAATTTGAACAAAGTGTGTGTAGCTCATAGTAATGCACTGGTGTTAGTTCTTTAGTTGTGGCAAAGGTACCATAGTTGTATGTAAAATGTCACCTTTGCTGTACCCTAGTAAGTGATTGAAAAGTTCCTTCTTGAACCTTCCAAGCTACAAATTGAGGGAGCCTGTTCCAGCTTTGCTCAGCTCTGAAGATTAGGTTATTCACTCTTCATTCCCAATCATCCATTCAATTAGGACTGGTTGTGCACCTTAGGGCCTCCTGCTAGAGCATTAAGGTACATCAGTAAAGAAAACGAATGTGGCTTCTGCCCTCCAGGGGTGATTAGAAAGTGCATGCCTTCAATAAGCAGACTTCCATTTCCACGCAGTATTTACCCAGTGATCCTAGTTCTGCCTGTTTTGGTGCCACAAAGTATATAGAGAATCTCTCTTGCTCAAAATAATCTTCAAATTTAGGAAGGCAATGACCATCTTCCTCTAAATTTGCTCCAGACAAAATGCCCTCTCTCCCTTCAATATTTTCTCAAATATACAGTTTTGGTTTTCCTCTAAATCCTGTTTGTCTTCTAGTTTTTTCATATTCTTCTTGGGGTATGGAGTTCAGAATAATTTTAACCACGACTGTGTAGTTAGTCTGCTAGTTGTGTGACATACTTACACAAACTGTTTATTTTTGATAATCCCCAAAGCTGATATTGTTACCTCATGTTACTGATGAGAAACTGG
Source organism: Globicephala melas (assembly GCF_963455315.2). Classification (NCBI taxonomy): domain Eukaryota; kingdom Metazoa; phylum Chordata; class Mammalia; order Artiodactyla; family Delphinidae; genus Globicephala; species Globicephala melas. The sequence goes on from NC_083322.1 coordinate 61,571,112, forward strand.
TACCTTGGTTAGGGACATGAATTCATCTACAAATGAATTTATTGAGGAACTACTTTGTACCAGGTCCTCTTCAAAGTGATGGGGATAAAACAGTGAATAAAGCAGATTAAGTCTCTGCCTAATGGAGTTTATTATTCTAGAGCAGCCATGGGCCAAATCCAGCACCTGCCATCTGTTTTCATGAATAAAGTTTTATTGCAGCACGGCCCCACTCTTTGTTAACATATTGCCAATGGCTCCTTTCCCCTATAATAGCAGAGTTGAGAAGTTGTGACAGAGACCCACATGACCCACAAAGCCAGTAATATTTACTATCTGGGCTTTTATAGAAAAAGTTTGCTTACCCATATTCTAAGGAGATTGAGAGTATAGGGGATGGTGCTTAGGCATCAAAGGAGAGAGAAAAAAATAAACGAAGGAATTATATGTCAGATGTGATGGATGCAGTGGAGAACAATAAAGCAGGGAAAGGGAGACGGCAAGTGCAACAGTGGTGTGTGCGTGTGTGTGTGTGTGTGTGTGTGTGTGTGTGTGTGTGTGATGGAATTTAGGATGAGAGAGGAACTCTTGGAAATGGTAACATGGGAGTAAAGACCCAGGGGCACTGAGGGAGTAGACAGAGAGGGTATGTAGGAGAGGGACGTTTGGCCAGAGGGAACTGCAAAGACCCTGACGTGGGAGAGAGTGTTACTAGGCTTGAGGAGCAGCGGCTGGAGAAGAGAACCCAAGAGAGGAGGAGGGTGGTAGGAGATGAGAATGGAAGTGGAGGTGGTACAGGGCCTGCGTGCAGTGGGGCCATATAACTTCTCCGGCTCCCCTGCTGGCCGATCTGGTAGGCAAGAGAAGATTGGGGCAGAGGGGCTAGATGATGGGACCACAATGTAAACTATTATTCTGGCTGCTGTGCTGAGGACAGACTGAGGAAGGGCAGGAGCAGAAGCAGTCAGGTGACTACATGGATGCAGGCAGCAGATAATGGTGGCTCAGACCACAGTCACACAGAGTGAGGGACAAAGCAGGACTGTGGCCCCAGATCTACTTTACCCCAGAGCCCAGGCTCCGTCAAACATAGATTCTAATCACAGAACCTGATACTTTAGTCCTGGGTCACGTAAGGCAGCATTTACCTGCAAAAAATCTAGCTTCCTCATGGATTCTCTGTGTCCTGTCAGGAGAATGGTGTGACTCTAGTAGATGAATCCCTAATAATAAGATAATTGAGGGGCTAGATAAAAACTGTGGGCAGTGCTCATTAGCTCTTCTGAGTCAGAGTAGGGACACTCATGAACATAATTAAAGCTCTGAAGCACAGTTTCTAAAAAAAAAAGGGACATATATACACACAATATTTTGCATACATTTTTAGGGTGTTCACTACCTCTGCCTCTAGGATTTAATATTGAGAACTGATTGCTTTGGGGTTACTGAATCAGAGCACTGGCTATAAAGTGAGAATTCGAGGTTCAGCAAGAAGGGAAGCTGCCACTTCACTGAGTGAGTGGGGAGACATGTGGGCACATGTGAACCTTATGGCATCTTTTGTTAGCCTGGATGTATCTCCTATCGTACTGACACAAAATGATATATTTATTCATCATTTTTCAAAACATAAAGGTATTAATTTTATAAAACATTTAAAATTTTCTTTGGTACAAAATAAATGTCCCTTTTGAAATACTTATTTAAAAGCTGAGTACAAGGTGATATCCCATCTCTCCTTGAGCATCAAATGCCTTTGTCATGTTTCTGCTCCCATTTATATTTTGTAAATGAAGAGATTAAAGCAGTTTTACGGGGAACTTAGATTCTTCTCCATTCATGGACTTGACTGAAAATGGGGAAAAAAGGCCATTCAGGCCGAAAAGATGAGCTTTCTCCTTCCTCCTTTGTTACCTGACCAGAGTTGCACAGAAATGTTGGCTTTTCCATGTGCTGACTAAGCTAGTTTATTAGCCTGGTGTGCATCTGGATTTGAAAGATCCAGACTGCAATTCTATTTCCTTAGACAATACTTTTTATCTGACTCAATCCTAGCATTTCTTATCTAGAAGCAAGGACATTTTTCTGGTTGTTGGATTACTTTGATAAAGAGATTTGAGAAAGAGAAAAGCAGAACAAGAATAATAGGATATTTTCTCAAGGCACATGTAGACACCATTATTTATAATAACAAGAACCTGAAGAGTGTTCTCAACCAATTTTTAAAAATTCATTTCATGAAAATTGGGTATTCAACGGTCACCCTTTTCTTCATGTTTCATTGGCTTTTTCTGTAAACGCAGCACTTATATGTGTAGATCTTCCACTCTGAAACGCTAAAATGAATCAATTATTAAGTGGCTTACCTTTATCAAAAACAAGGTCAATCTTATAACTGCATTGGTTTGCTAGAAAGCAATGGTGATTAGGCTAGGCGTTTATCAATGGGAATGAACCCCAAAGGTGTAAAAGACTTTGAATTCAACAAAAATGACAAGAGCCCTTCAGCAATTTTAAAGTACTAAAATAAAAGAATGAAAATACCTTGACTATAAGATTTCAAAATCAAGCTATGAAGTCTTCCTGTTTCCTTTTATTTGGGCTGTGAGGATTCCTTTGTAAGAAATTTTAGTTTGGTTTAATAGGCGAGCCGCGCTACAGCAATATGTGGAAAACACTAGGTGGCGCTAGAGGACTGTAATAATTGACCACAATTAGAGCCCTTTGCAGATCACACCATTGTCAGAACCAAGAGGAGTGTGAAATTTTACATTAAAGACTGATGCAAATGATCAGCTTTCTTTCTCCTCTGACTATGGCTTAGCTCGCTAAGAATCCAAGTTCAGTTTTGTCATGAGTGAAATAGAGTTTATGCAGTGCTCACTGGGCATTAACTTTTCAAAACAAACTACACTATAGAAACAGCATTCCTTTGTTTGGATGCTCCCATTTCCAAATTTTGTTGATCCTTAAAGTCATGGTCTTAGTTTGCTTAACAGTCATCAACTCACTGTAAACCATCCACATGAAAATACTACTTGATAGTCATCTCTCCAATGACTGACAGTTTCCTTTCCTTATTTTGTGCAGCTTTTTTTGTTTAATTTAAAGGGTCACGGTAAATCTTGGAGCATAGCAGAGCGTATGATGAAAGGTGAAGGCTGTTCCTTCATCCTCCACTTGCTCATGTTGTAAAAAAGAATGAAAAATGTCTGCTGCATAAGCTGATCTTCGTGTTTCATCTTGACTCTTCAACAGGAAAATCCATTTCATAATCATTTCATTGAGGGTTGTTTTTGTCCATTTTCATTGGAAGATATCCACTTTCTGGAAGTCAGTTAAGATTTGGCAAAAGAGAAAATAGTACAGAGGGTTAATCGTTATTACATTTCTATTCTCTGTTTGAAAATGATAAAAGAAAGCATATACCTAGTTTTTCAATCAGCTTATTTGTCGAATTCTTCTGCAATACTTGGAAAGGTTCTCTGTCATTAATTAATTCTGAAACCTAAGATACAAGGTAGAAATAGTAAACTTGAGGTTTAAAATATAAAGATACATAGTCTAAAGATAAAATAATACCTTAGTATAGTCAAATAGAATGTCAGTTTCACAAAATTAACACATATCTAATATAGTTCATCTTATTTTGAATTGTAGAAGCTAAAATCCAATATTTCTACATTGCAGATTCACAATTTACCATGATATAAAATGAGAAAAATAATTACTAATATACAGTAAAGTTTAAGTTAAATTATTCCAATTTTATATTTCTTTATCAAAGATAATTTTAAAAATTAAAAATTAGCACTTCGGTTTTATATACAACTCCTTAGAAGATCTCAATGTAACTTCAAGTTTTGGGACAGATGATGATTTTAGGATATAAGCTACAGATTGAGGGTCTCTTGGGCAGGCACTTGGGATGCTGAGTGAACTCCTTGACTGCCGTAAGGAGTTGGTCCATCTCATTAGAGAATGTATTTCTTTCATAGCATCGTATGTGGCCATATAAATTTTCCTTGTTTTTTTTTTTTTTTTCCTTAGAGCCCATGACTAAAAGTAAGGCAAATAAGATTGCCAGACTTTTGTTGCTAACCTTGAAGGATTCAATAATGTTGGGATAGTTGTTAGTCATTACTCATTCAGATCTCTAATGGAGCCCCAATGACCTAAGAGGATTAAGAAAGCTTTCAAAATTCGCAAGTTTCCATACTGGGGAAGTAAAAGGAACATTTAAGAACTATATTTCAGGTGTGCAGTTCATATTAGGCTCAGAAATCTCTTGCTTAATAAATTTTTTTTTTACTAAGTGTATTTTATTTTTGGTTCCATTGGGTCTTCATTGCTGTGCGCAGGCTTTCTCTAGTTGCGGCAAGCGGGGACTACTCTTCGTTGCCATGTGCGGGCTTCTCATCACAGTGGCTTCTCTTGTTGCGGAGCATGGGCTCTAGGCGCGCGAGTTTCAGTAGTCATGGCTCTCGGGCTCTAGAGTGCACCTCAGTAGTTGTGGTGCATGGGTTTAGTTGCTCCGCAGCATGTGGGATTTTCCTGGACCAGGGCTTGAACCGGTGTCCCCTGCATTGACAGGCGGATTCTTAACCACTGCGCCACCAGAGAAGTCCCTAAAGTATTCTTTGATTTTTCTCTTAAGATCAGAAATCTGAGAGGAAGTTCTTGTGGCAAAAAGAAGTCCACTCCAAAGAGGAAATGTATTCCCAGAGAACATTTTAATCCTGATTTTCAGAAACTCAGACTTGTAAATCATTACTGTTTGAGCTAGTAGTAGTTTGATAAGCTTTCAAGGTGGAAAGGATCAAAAGCAGGAAGTTGTCAAAGAACTGTTTTGTTGATATTTTGTTAAGTTAAATTATCAAACCAATTGTAAGACTACTGGTTCATATGTTATTAAAGAGGAAAAAATAGAATTAAAGAATTTAATTTCATTGAAAAACATTTAGCAAAACATCTTCAATTCTAAGTGAAAAGGCTTGGAAAACAAATTTGAATTAGGTATCAGGTAGTTTTATATTTTTATTCAGGGAGCAACTATGGTGGAAAGAGGAAAGGACTGGATTCTAAAGTTGGAGATTTAGGTTCCATGTCTTGGAATAACCTTGGGCAGGTCAACCTCTTTAAGAATATTGCATCATAGTCTTATAAAATACATGCTACCAACATCCTATGGCTCTTGAGAGGATTAAAGAAGATAATGTATGATGTATGAAATAATTGTTCAGTGTAAAGCTCTTTTCATCCATCCATCCATCCATTGTTTATTTACTCATTCTAACATATATTAAACCTTCATTAAGTGTCTTCATGTGTGGCTCTATTTTCTCACTTGATTTTTCATTGATCCTGAAAGTGCCATTTGATCGGTAGAATAAACAATGCTAAGCTTGGTCTAAGTTGTTTTTTTAAGTGGAAGGTATATAAAAATAGAATTTTTGAATCCAGTAGATAGTGCAAGATACGTCATGATGTTGAGTTACAGATGATAAGCCTAAAATCTGGAGTAACTATATGTTAAAGCAAAGAGCACCAAAAGAAAAAATTAGGGTTCTTTCTTGGTTAGTTTCAGAGTGGAGAAAAACCCTTGGGATGGAGCAGGAATTTCCAGACAAGGGTAATATTATAGTTAAAATGGCATGTAAAAATAATTCCTCTTGGGCTTCCCTGGTGGCGCAGTGGTTGAGAGTCTGCCTGCCGATGCAGGGGAAGCGGGTTTGTGCCCTGGTCCGGAAAGATCCCACATGCCGCGGAGCGGCTGGGCCCGTGAGCCATGGCCGCTGAGCCTGCGCGACCGGAGCCTGTGCTCTGCAACGGGAGAGGCCACAATAGTGAGGGGCCCGCATACCGCAAAAAAAAAAAAAAAAAAATTCCTCTTTTCAGGATATGGTCTATAAATTATCCTGACTGAAACAGAGGGCTATATAAGAAATGCTAAAAGATACATTTTGGGTAGAACCATTTCATGAAGGTCCCTAAAGGTCAAAATGAAGATCAGAAATTTGACCTACACTCTGCTTAAAATTATAATCAGGCAGAAGAGTTAGAAAAGGGGGCAGAGAATGCCATTAGAGAAATATTTATGTCGTTCATCATATATTTTCAAATACTCACTGTAGGCACAGAATTGTGCAAAGCTCTGAGTGGGGGGGTTGTTGCAGATGTAGAAGGAGTTATTGATCCTCTCCACTAAGAGCTTCCAAATTAGTTAGAAAGAAGGTATAAACATAATGAGGAGTTAAGTATCACTGAGGGTGAGATATGATAAAATGCCAAAATGAGCAGACTGGTACTAGTTGGTACAGAGACTCAGGGAGAAGGAAGTTAAGAGGGCTGAAGAACATCTTGCAAGAGTGGTCTATACTCTCTGTGTACACTCTCTCTCTTTACGTTTCTTTGTTGAATCTACTCCACTCACCTTCCCCCTCATCCACCCACTGAAACGGCTCTTGCCAAGGTCACCAAAGATTTCCATATTTCTAAATTCAGTGGTCATTTCCAATCTTACTTGACTTATCAAAGCATTTGATTGAGTTGCCTACTTCTCTCTCTTGGCTTCCTCCTACATCACTGAGTACTCCCTCTCAGTCTGCTTCCCTGGACCCACCCGACACCTGACCTCGTAACAATGAAGTGCTCAAGGACTCTTTTCGTCTTCATCTACACTGAGTCCCTTGATGATCTCAGGTCTGTAAATACCTTCTATATAAATAATATCTAAATTTATATTTTCAGCCCAAAACTTTACCCCAAATTCTTTTTTTTTTTTTAATTTATTTTCTTTATTGTTTTGGCTGTGTTGGGTCTTAGTTGTGGCATGCGGGGTCTTCGTTGAGGCATGCGGGATTTTTTGTCGCAGCACAGGCTCTTCATTGTGGCGCTTGGGTTTCTCTCTAGTTGTGGCAGGCGGGTTTTTCTCTTTCTGGTTGTGGCGTGCGGACCCCGGGACGCATGGGCTCTGTAGTTTGCGGCACGTGGACTCTCTCGTTGAGGCGCGCGAGAGCCCAGTAGTTGTGGCGCGTGGGCTTAGTTGCCCTGCGGCGTGTGGGATCTTAGCTTCCTGACCAGGGATTGAACCGGCATCCCCTGCACTGGAAGGCGGATTCTTTACCACTGGACCACCAGGGAAGTCCCTCCCCTGAATTCTTGACTCATAATACTCAATACATCCACATGGATGTCTAATATACATCTCAAACTTAACATGTTAACATGTCTGAAACTCAGCTGTCAATTTTTCTTCTCCCTCTGCCTTACTTTCTTCTCTCACAGTCTTCTTCATATTAATCAGGGTACTCAGGGCAAAACCCTGGAGACAACAGTGTGTCTCATATTCCACATTCAATCCATCAGCAAATTATGTCATCTTTCCCTTCAAAATATATTCAGAATTGGTTATTTTCTCACCAATTCTACCACAACCCATGTCACCGAGTCATCATTGCCTCTTGCTTGGATTATTGCAACGGTCCCTAACTGTTCTTCCTGATTCCCCTCTTTCTCCCCTTAAAGGTGTTTTTGACATGGAATCTAGAATAATCTCGTTCAAATGTCAGTCAGATGTGTCACTTCTTTGCTCAATGTAAGAGCGTTCTATAAGGACTTATGAAGGCAAATCCTTCCAATGCCCTACAGATGCTACTCAAATTTGTCACCTCTGACCTCATCTCTTTGCCATCTCTTCCTGGCTCACTCTTCCCCAGACACATTGGCATTCTTGCTGTTCCTCTAATATATGAAGTTGTACTTCTTTCTCAGCTTTTTTCGCTTGCCGTTCCTTATGCCCAGAAAGCTCTTACTCCAAATATTTTCATGGCTTACTCCTTCACCTCCTTCAATCTTTACTCAATTGTCATCTTTTCATGAGGCTTTGACAGTCCTTAATTGCTACCACGAGAGGTTCAGATGTCATCCTGTGAGATAGAGTTTTAAAATTCCAGTCCATCTGCTTCTAGAGTAAGGTTTCTCAAAGTGTATTCTTCTGACAGTGTTTGTCAGGATCACCTGGATGCTGTTAAAATGCATCCTTTTCAGGGTCAAAGACCAGACCAATAAATTGTAATTGAAAGTGGGGCTGGTAAGGCACATTTTAATAACCTCCTCCAGGTGAAAATTAAGCAAACTAAGGTTTGGAAACTACTGTCTTAGAGTATCCTGGACAGTTATCTAGGATTGCTTGGGGATGGAACAAAGGAGAGGAGGTGGAGTGGAGAGTTTATAGATGCGGATCTAAGCATTCTCTCCCAGACTCAACCAGAGAGACTTTGAGTTTCTGTTTTATTTACCATGTGTCTGAGTGAAGATTCTCTTGAAGAAATGGTTTATTGGAAAAAATAAGTGAACACATAAAATAGCCCTCTCTATATATGGGAAAATGAAAGAAGTTTTATTTATTTATTTATTTTTGGTGTGCAATGGAATAAAAGGGCAAATGTGTTATTTAAGAAATAATCCAGGGACTTCCCTGGTGGCACAGTGGTTAAGAATCCGCCTGCCAATGCAGGGGACACAGGTTCGAGCCCTGGTCTGGGAAGATCCCACATGCCGCGGAGCAACTAAGCCGGTGTGCCATAACTACTAAAGCCTACTGGCCTAGAGCCCATGCTCTGCAACAAGAGAAGCCACTGCAATGAGAAGCCCGCACAGCAATGCAGACCCAATGCAGCCAAAAACAAATTAAAAATAAATAAATAAATAAATTTAACTAAAAAAAGGAAAGCTTTAAAAAAAATAACAACAAATAATCTGGAGGTGTATAAGGAATTTAATCCATGCTTCAGGCAAATATTTATTAAGCATCTATTATGTGTTTGGCACCATATTAGGTGCTGGGAGTACAAAGGTGAATAAGACATAGTCCCTACTATTATGGTGCTCACAGTAGTGAGATTAATGGGACTTGGGAAAGACTATAGCCAGGGAAAACATTTCAGAAGGCGCTGTCCAGATACGAGATGATGAAGACTTCATCTAGAATTGGTTGTAAGGAGGTGGGTGAAAGAGATATTCTGAAGGAAGACGTGATGAGATAATGTACATGACTGATCTATGAGACACATACTAAAACAGTGAGAGCTAATTCTGAGGTTTAAAGGCTGTGTGGAAAGAAAATTTAGGTGTCACTAATGAAATTAGGGTAACTAATGAATTAGGGTGAATAGGACTTTGTGTGTGTGCTGGGGGCGTGTTGGGAGTATTAGTGAGTTTACTCTTGTATGTTTAGTGTCAGACAACTGTAGGACGTTTGAATGACGATACCCTCTGGTTGCTGAAGATGTTAGGCTATAGTTTAGGTTCAAAGGGGTGGCTTGAAACTAAAAAACTGACAGTTTGGGGAGAGTTACTCAGAGGAACCAGCATAGGAGACAAAAAGGAACACTCAGAGAGGCTGAAAAGAAACCTGATAAGGATGGTTTTGTGGAGAATTGATGATGTAAAATTTGAGAAAGGCTATTGAATTCAGTTACATATAGGCTACAGGTTACCTCAGAGCCCTATCAGTGCAGGGATGGAAATATGATTCAGGGGAGCTTAGTGAGACCTCAAAGATCATGAAGCAGGAGCCACAGGTGACTACGATGTCAGGAATTTAACTGTGATGGGAAAAAGTGCTAGTGTATTTTCTTGACTGCGGGCTTCACAGTTCTCCTTTCTGCCAGGTTCATTCAGAAGCTCAGAGCCATCAAGTCTAGAGTCCTATTTTCCTATGGGTCTAGTTAATCCCATTTACCAGATCCAAAGCTGGTGGTAGTTATGATAAGGTGTTCATTTTCCTTTCTTGAGCTCCCCTCTCTCTAGCTCCCCTTCTCTCTTTTATCTGGTGCTGAAGGTGAAGCGGTTAAGGCAGGGTCTGATAGTACTGAAATGTGATACAGGATTTACAGTGTATTAATGCAGAATGAAACTAGAATTTAGGGACATCTGGGGATTTGGGGGTTCCATGTCATGCTTGGCCTTGGAAATGAGAAGGGTTAATGAGTCAGTCATAGAGTAATCCATTCAGACTAAATTTCTCATCAGCCCCTGATTCTGAGAAGAATGTTAGAGGGTGTTTAGGGTGAGGGAGCTTCTGTCTTCAGTCCTAAGCCTCCCACTCTGGTCCTATTCCTTTCTCTCATTTCACCAGGCTGAGATTTGCCTGAAACTTTTTCCAATTGTGCATATTTGAGCACTTCATAGATGAAGACTTGCTATTCCAGAGCCTCTGATGTGCTGTCTTGCAAGAGGTACACTAGGCTGTTTTCTGGACACTGTACTTTCCAAGTGTGGCTGAAAGTTCAGCTCAATCCAGTTCAAGGTAGGCAAGGGGTGCAAAAGTGAATGACACAGTCCAGTAGAGAAGATTTAAACAGCATGGAGTAAATGATTAATAATATGTTTTGGTGCACAGATCTCTGAGAAAAGTGGAGAGGATGAAGGGTTATCTCTGAACGGAGGTATATAGGAAGATTAAGAGTTCATATAGAGGTTGAATTGAGAGAATTCAAAGCAAAGGAAAGAAGGTGTGGAGGCCACAGGTTGAGACATACAGTTGTGTATTTAGAAGTTCTAAGGATCCTGTAATTGATGAATGTGAAACAGTCAAGCAGAGGCCAGGGGACAGGATATGAAGGTGGATGAGTGGACAGAAGCCTGCTCGAAAGCAGTCTTCTGTGCTGAGCTAAGGAGTTTGACTTGATTCTATAAGCAGTGGGAAGTTGTGAAAAGATTTAAACAAATGTGTGATGTGCACACATTTTTGTTATAGCTTTATGGTGGCATGGAAGAGGGCATCTGTATGGAGGTAGAAACTCAAAAGGCTGAGACTAGAAGGCCATTGCCATAGACCAGATGACTGATGATATGATCCTGAGTCAGTAGCAGGAGCAGAAACAGAGGAGGGAGGAGAGATAATGAGAGATAATTAGGTAAAAAACTGAGAGGTGCTGGTATTTTATTTTTGATGTGTAGGAAACAAAAAGATGGCATAAAGACATCTAATTCTTAGGTTTTCAGTGAAGTAGTGGTGTCACCAATTAATCAGCTTTGACCATGATAATGCTGTAAAACAAATAATCCCCAAATATTGATGATTAAACAACAAATATTTATTTCTTACTTTTGGATCTGTGGGGCTACAAGTCAGCTATGGTGGCTGTGATCCAGATCACAGGTCAGGTTCTGGTCTGCTTCATGTGTTTTTCATTTCAGGACCCATGCTGAAGGATGCAGCTTTTACCTGGTGTCTGCTATTCTTCTGCTGACTAGAGGATCAGGTAGGAACATGCTATACCTCTTGAAGGCTCTGATTAGGATTAAAAGGAATCCTAAAGAAGGATTTCCTAGGAAGTAAGGAGAGGAAGGAAGGAAGGAAGGAAGGAAGGAAGGAAGGGAGGGAGGGAGGAAGGAAGGAAGGAAAGGAAGGAAGGAAGGAAGGAAGGAAAGGAAGGAAGGAAGGAAGAAAGAAAGAGAAAAAGGGAAGAGGAAAAAGAGGAAAATTTGCATATACGGGGAGGTATATTCCTCCATTTCAATGAGAGGTCACTTGGCAAAGGGTCACTTAATCATATTATAAGTAGAGAACTCCAGGAATCTATCACACCAACTAACAGGATATGCATGTAACATAGTGATATAATATGTTCAGCTTTAGGCATGCTAATTCTAAGTATCTCTAGGACATCTATCTCTAGGACATATAGACAATTGAATAGTTGGGTCAAGAAAAATGTCAGAGCTGAACTTATGAACCTGTTGGTCATTGGGTGTTAAGTAATAAATAAAACTGTGGAAATACGCAGAATTGTCTAATCAGAGTGAAAAGAGACAAAGAGAGTTACTGATGGAGCCCTGAGAAGCACGAGTGTTTAATATATGAAGATGAGCAGCCTGTAGATAATCTGAGAAGGAATGGTTAGAGGGTTAGTTGAAAAATTTGGAGAGAGGATGGTGTTACTGACTAGAGAAGAGACTTACGAGATGGAGGGGGTAGGAATGAATGGTCCACTGACGCTGAAATTTGTTTTAAGTTGGCTTCCATGGAGAACCAGTGTGAAGAAGGAGATCTTATCTAACCTGAGAGGTTTACTTTTAAAACTAAATTGCTGATTGATGCTCACAGAATCACTAGGGAAACAGTGGATAACGTAAATAGAACCCAGGGTGTGGTCCCTGACGCTCAGTAAATGTTAGGCATTATTATCCTATTGAAATCTATGGAGCTTGGAGAAATTACTACCAGTTTAATACAAAATTTGATGTTAGACCATTTTGCTTTGAATTTTATCAAAAGCATTTTATTATTAGAGCCAGAGGAAGCAGAAAAATGTAATATTTTTTGATTTTTATGGCATAACCTTGAAGTTAATTATGGTGAAATTCTGGTGTAGTTGTTTTCATTAATCTGATGTTAAAAAGGGAAATTGAGAGGGTTGTTGCATCCCTGTGATATCGCTTATTTAAAAGATGTCTAATCCAAGACATTCTTATCATTAGGATCTTAGGGCTGAAGGGGCCATTTGTTCCCTGCCTGTATAAATCACCTTGTTTTGAAGTTCTGTCTTTATATTGCCAAATCAGAATAAAAGCTGAAAAAACATGTATGTTTCAAAATATCCACATACTTTAGATTATGGAGATGAAATATGCATTTTCAGACTTGCTTCTGATTTTCAGGTAATCACAGAGCTTGCAGTTTTTCCTCATGATTTCTTCCATTTCAACGTGGTTCAGAGTCCTAGTATTCTTCCTGGCTGAAAGCATATAATGTATTTCACTTTGTTAAGAGAACACTGGTTACCAAGTTTTTTATCTTTAATGATTCTGCTTTAGAGAACTGTCAATTAATAATCCTTGGAGGGACCACCATGAAGAGTTTCTGTAATTAGATTATAATGCGAAGATTTGCTTAGTCACAGTATTTTTTTTTTTTTTTTTTTTTTTTTTTTGCGGTGCGCGGGCCTCTCACTGTTGTGGCCTCTCCCGTTGCGGAGCACAGGCTCCGGACATGCAGGCTCTGTGGCCATGGCTCACGGGCCCAGCCGCTCCACGGCATGTGGGATCTTCCCGGACCGGGGCACGAACCCGTGTCCCCTGCATCGGCAGTTGGACTCTCAACCACTGCACCACCAGGGAAACCCAGTCACAGTATTTTTAAAAAAATTTAATTATGATTTTTGGGCGATGACCCCAATCTTCCCATCTTTTTTTTTTTTTTTGCGGTACGTGGGCCTCTCACTGTTGTGGCCTCTCCCGTCGCGGAGCGCAGGCTTCTGATGCGCAGGCTCAGCGGCCATGGCTCACGGGCCCAGCCGCTCTGCGGCATGTGGGATCTTCCCGGACCGGGGCACGAACCCGTGTCCCCTGCATCGGCAGGCGGACTCTCAACCACTGCGCCACCAGGGAAGCCCAATCTTCCCATCTTTTTACATTCAACTGCCTTTTTAAATTTAGCTATTTATTTGTTTTTGGCTGCATTGTGTCTTCGTTGCCGCGCTCAGTCTTTCTCTAGTTGTGGCAAGTGGGGACTACTCTTTGTTGTGTTGCATGGGCTCTAGGCGCGTGAGCTTTGGTAGTTGTGGCACGCGGGCTCAGTAGTTGTGGCTCACGGGCTCTAGAGTGTAGCCTCCATAGTTGTGGCGCACAGGCTTAGTTGCTCCGCGGCATGTGGGATCTTCCCAGACCAGGGCTAGAACCCGTGTCCCCTGCATTGGCAGGTGATTCTTAACCACTACACCACCAGGGAAGTCCCTCAACTGCGTTTTTAACACTGATTTTCTTCAATTTCTCTTGTGTTCATTCTCTTTTTAAAGTCTGTGAGTATAATTAAAACTACCCTACCTTTGAGAAACTTCTGTCCTCAGCCTAGCAGAATAAATGAAATATGGTTACAAAGACTGAGCATATAAATTACCTCTAGAAAAAGAAAATGCCTTCTACGTAAAGCTTTTTGATTCCCTTTAAATTTACTTATTTTTAAATTCCAGAGCTTGTCGACTATTTTTTCTCTCTAGTCCAGTGATCTTGTTATTAAAACATTCTTGTAAAAGTAATTTAGCACACATGCCTCATAGTTATTAACCAAGTTCTACTACATTCAAATATCAAATCGCTTTGCAGATGATACTTCCTTCCTTCCACTAGCAAAATATCTTGGGGTGTGGAGGGGCCTGGGGGTTCTTAATTGTCCTGAGTGACATTCAAGAATTCTGCAAAAGTAGTGGAAATGGCTTTGGGTCTTTTAAATAAATATTCATATGTATAATAAAGATGCCACTCTGAGTGTAGAGTCTCATAAATCAATGACATCAAAAACATGTGCAGAACAATTTATATAAAAAATTATTTAATTAATACAGTAGAGCCAACCTTTGACCTAGAAGAAAGGGTATGAGGATGGGGCAGAGAAGGAATGCCCCCAAAAGGCCTTGAACTCAAACCTACAAACACGCTTGACTTAAAATTTTTGAAATGCACTGAACAGAATATATTCTTTTAAATTATTAATATTTTTGAAAATCATAATACATTATAAAATTGTGATTTGTGAAGTAAATTTTTTAAACCTGAGATGACTTCACATTTAATCATACAAAAACAAAATAAAGGTATTTTAGAACAGGAAGGCACTTTAGACATCATCTAAGCCTACTTTTTCATTATATAGGGGAAGGTTCTGAGGTCATGGGAATCTTCAGGTACTTTCCCAAGGTCATAACACATGTAAATACCAGGTTATACTGTGGTCAAGGCAGACAAGATAATGCATGCTTTGTAAGTTTTTAGCACTATTAGGGGAAAAATAGGTACAATGCACTTACTGTGTACAAAGTGATTTAATTTGGCCTGCAGCTTAAGCAAGACCACAGCTGGGTGCTTCATAACAACATATTTACTTGGATTTTGGGTAAAAGATGATGGTATTCATGCTTTTTTTTTTTTTTTTTTTTTTTGCGGTACGCGGGCCTCTCACTGTTGTGGCCCCTCCTGTTGCGGAGCACAGGCTCCAGATGCACAGGCTCAGCGGCCATGGCTCACGGGCCCAGCCGCTCCGCGGCATGTGGGATCTTCCGGGACCGGGGCACAAATCCGTGTCCCCTGCATTGGCAGGCGGACTCTCAACCACTGCGCCACCAGGGAAGCCCGGTGTTCATGCATTTTAAAGGCAGGTTCATTTTAGGGCAGAGTTTTGTAGAACTCAAAATTAATCTCTTTCTTGCTTCTTCCCAGCCCCAAGATAATTCAAACTTTTAACTCCTGTCCTCCTTCTCCCACTCAGAGAAAGAGAATCATACAAATGAACTGAAACAAATCAACCAAAACAGTTAATTACAGTTAACAGGATTATCATTTTATTTCACATGAATTCTAATTTTAATTTGTTCTGGCTTTAATTATCAGGAAAATTGTTTAGTATCACTGTTTCCTTTTTGAGGTCAGCCCATTTTAGTTCTTTTAAAAATATATTTCTTGGGGATAAGCATATATTATTGCTTTATAATATTCATTTCAGATTGGATCAGGTAGATTGGGGAAAAGCCAAGGGCAGAGGACTATGTTTTACTGTGGTTATAATTCATGCTAAATTTATATGTGTATTAAGTTGCAGCACATAAAATTTAGAGAGTGATTTCTGAAAGGATTCTCAACATGACTAAAGTCTGAAAAAAATGGCATGAGTACTATACTTCTTAAGGATAATCACACTTTTGTTCTATCCTGGTAAGGCTGATTGTGGATGAATTCTAAGAGTGCATTTTAGAGTAGCGTACTACTTTAAACAGAAGAACATATGAGAATCATGCCCTTAATGTTTTTAGTTCTTTTTAAAGCAAATGATAGGAAAGAAGGAGGGTGAAGCAGCCATCCTTCTTTCCCCTACCCCCACTCCACCAATGTTACGTTATTAAAATTGGAGAGGTTTAGCAGAAACAGTAATAAGTTTTTCATTGTTACTTGGCCTAGTGTCCTTTTCTGATTGAGTACTACAGGAAATGAAGACTTGTACAAAGAGACAAACATGACAGTCCACTGTTGTTTCATATCCCAGGCCAAGGGTCTTGTAGGATCCATGAGAGTTGAATGTCAGGGCAGAAGGTCTCAGGTCATTACCATAAAAAGCTCTTTGGCACCCTGTGTAATAGAACAAAGTGTCAGACTAGTTCCCATTACTAGGTGCCTGTGGTGCTTTTCTTCAATAATCAGTCCCATTCAGACAGAGATTTTAAGGTCCTTCATCGTCTTTCTGTTTCACAAGCAGTAATTTTTTAAGGCTAAATGGCCCTAGAGGGAGAATGTTTTTGAAGTAAGGTTTAGGAAAAGAACTTGTTATATCCCAAAGCTGGCCTGATTCTTTCTCCTTTTTCCCTAAGGTCAGATGCAAGTTCAGCTCGGAGGGCACCGAGCTTGGGCATGTGGGTAGAGGGCAGCATTGTGGGCAGCATTCACTCCAGCTCCACATGCCAGCAGTGGAGTGCTAGGAGCTAATGTACAAGTGGGGATCAATTTTAGGGTGGCCTGCTTAATCCCAAAGGGTGGAATCAGACGAAGCTTCCTTTGCCCTACTTTGACCCTCAACCTCAGATATGGGTACTTTTTTTTCTTCTTGAAACTTTTTAAGAGCATGAAAAACCTGGGAAGTGAAGATAGCCAAGATAACATTGCAACCATGCTATATATAAATGTGTGTTTTTTTCTAAAGTGCATTTTCAAAGTCCCAATTAGAAAATGTGCTTCACTGCTTTACTCTGCATATGCCCCAATGAATTCCAAGAGGTCACAGAGGCAGACTACAACTTTGGAGATTAGAAGAGCTTGCTCTTTAAAGAGCTATTTTTAGCTTGTAAGGGAGAGTGTAGGCCTGGAAGTGCCTGGCAGGTACGTCCTACAGTGGGGATCTAAATTGGAGGTATGATTCCAGGCCAAGGTCTCAGCAAGGCTCCTTCTGCATTTGCTCTAGGAAAGGGTGGTTCTGCTGATTGTCACTGCTCTGTTGGGGAGTGGGGGTACCAGCTTTCCCTCGGGGAACTCAACCTGTGGTTGGGGGAGACCTCTTGTGTAGAGGGTACATTGTGTCTGGGCCCCGACTGACCTAAGCAGAAACACTGGAGCCTGAGGTGTCCAGTAGCCATGCTGGAGGAAAGGACTCCCCAGGACTCATTAAAAATCACGATTCTATTTTGATGGTCACTAACTGGGGCTCCTGAGATGAATTTCAAACCAACACTTATATAGAATTGTCATCCCGCAGAGTGCACCATTCCAGGCCAGGCATAAGCGAAGGGCAGGCTTCGCTAGTGCCTGGCCTGGAATGAGGTAACTAACAGGTGAGGTAGGAGGAGGAAAAATGTCTGCTCCGACTTGTGGACTGAGTCTGGACCCGTTGAGGAGATGCTGGCCTCCCCGCCGGCAGAGAGGGCCTGGTCCCGGGATCTCACCGGATACGGGTGAAGCTGGCCTGTTGGTTGTGTGATGGACAGGGTGAAGGGGAGAAGACAAGGACAAGGTTTGAGAGGGAATGGTGAGGGTGAGATAGAGACACAGATATGCAGAGACGGAGAGGGTCAGAAAACCTGAGAGAGACACAGAAGGAGGTAGAAAGACGCCGAGGGACAGGCATGGAGTACAAGAAAGAGGACACAGAAATGAGAGTGAAAGAGAGAGACAGCAAGGGAGAGACTGAGAAAAACAGAGACAGTGAGAGTCAGAGCAAAGAGGTGGAGACTGGGAGATACTGGCCGAGGAGGAGGTTTTAGGAGCGAGGGAGGTGGCAAAGGCTGCAAGCATCCCCTATCACCCCACCTCCACTCCCAGGCCGCACCCCCGCCTTGCCCAGCCCACGGCTAGGAGTCGAGCGCGCAAGGTCGCCCAGTCCTCTCGGCTGTCGCGCGCTGAATGGCTGGCGGTCCGCAGCGCCCGGGTCTCAGGCCTCCCAGCTACAGGTCCGCGGTGCCCCGCGTAGGCGCCCAAGGCGGGCTGGGGAGACCTGCACCCTCCGGCTCCCGTTTCCGCCCTACGCACCGCCCCACTACGCTTCCCGCCACTCCTCTGGCGGTCGCAGTCCTCCTCACGACCCTTGGGAAGGGTGCACTGCGGCCACCAGAGACACCGCAGGAGCCACTTCTCCCTGCGGGCCCAGCCCGCCGAGAGCCTAGGAGCGGGATCCATTTACACGGGGTATTAATTGGTCTCTGAGGAATCGTTCGCCCACGTGCCGATGTAATTGCCCGAGTCAGGAAGGTAGGCGAGCCGAGCGGTGGACCTACGGAGAAAGCACCACGGCACTGGCGCCGAGAACCCCAGCGCACTCCAGAGCGTCCCCCAGTGGCCGGGCAGGACCACGGATAGAGCCTGCGACTCCGCTCCGGAGTGGCTCTCGGGGTTCTCAGGGCCGCCGGTAGAGGTACAGCTGCTGGCTGCGCCAGGATCCTCGGGGCTCAGCTCACCCCACCCCTCCCTCTGAAACTCGGACTGCTTGCGCCTGCCGTGTGGCTGTTTTCTTCCGAAAGGCCAGTGTCTTATATCTCAAGTTCAAGTCCTGAGGACTTGCCCAGTCTCCTCCCCTTAAGTCATTTCTACCATCCTTCGGCAGCCTCGGGAATCAGCGAGCCTCGGACCGCTCGTCCCACATCCAACGCGGGCAGTCCCGGTCTGTCCGGTGCAGTAGCCCGGCGCATTCGCTTCTCACCCTCCCTCTCTTTCTACCTCCCTTTCTCTCTTCCTCGCTTTCCCCCTCTACTTCCCCTCCCTCTCTTGCCTCTTAAGTTTCCTGCACCGTGAATCCAACTGTGCCAAGCCTAGGCTCCCGCGGAACCAATCCTGAGCGCGACCCGGGTACTGGGACGCGGACTCTGCCGAGGCTGGACAAGGCAGCGGGACCGGTCCGCGCCCGAGCATGGAGATGAAGCGCCAGGGAGGGCATGTTCGGGACGCCGGAGACGCCAGGCCCGAGTAGCTCCTCCATGGAGCCTTCGCAGAGCGGTCCCTGCTTGCTGGATTCGCCCCCAGTCCTGTGCGGTACGTACCCTCCGCCTCCACAGTCCCGATATGGGGGACACCTTGGGGTGGGGTCGGTGGGGCAGCAGGAAGGGGCAGCGGGGAAGGCCACTGGTTGGGAGACAGAGTGAGCCTGAGGGGTGACCCTCACAGACCCGGGCAGGCTTCCACTCTAGAAGTTAGCGACTGGCTGTGCCCCTTCGCTCGAAAAAAGTAGTACATGTGTATGCGCGTGGTATCTGTGTGTGTGCAGGGCGCTCGAATGGGTAAATTGAAGCCGGCTTTCCTATATGCAAATTGCATTCACTTTCCCCACCCCCATCGCACCAAACGCGTGGAGATACCCGGTACCTAATCCTGGTCAGCCCTACCTACCCCTTCCTCTTCCCGCGCCCCCCTCGCTCAATATCTCTCGCTCGCTCTCCCTCTCTTTCTCTCTCCACCTCTCTCTGCTGGTGTGTACGTGTGTGAGCACTGCCAGGGCTGGCGAAAAACCAGCCACCGCCTTTAGTCCGAGCCTCCCGGCCATCAAACACTAGGGCAGGTCTCGCTGCCAGAGACGCTTGGTCTCGGAACCAGCCTGCACGCGGCTCTGTGTGCCCCGCCACCTCCTGGCTCCACCTCCCGGGAACTCGCACCCGAGCAGCACAGGGCGCAAGGAGCCCCTCATCCTCCAACCCTCCTGCCCGCCTGCCTGCGGACCGCGCGCTCGCGGGTTTCAGGCGCTGGATTTGCTCGCTTTTCAGTTTTTCCTGCCTCCCCCACCTCCGGGTTTTTTTTTTTTTTTTTTGGTCCATCCCTCCCGCCACGACCCCCTTTCCGCGCTTGGTTGCCAAGCCTAACCTTGCCCGCGTGGTCATGGGATGTCTAATTTCATTTGTATCTAGGCTGCTGAGAGCGCTCCTTGCTCTATAAAGTGGATGTCAGGTGGATCTATGTTTTTGAAGGAACAAAGACTCAGCGAACGCACCGCCGAGGAAGTTTGAGACGCGGGAGGATGCAGGCTACGTGCTGGTACGTGCTTCTCCTCTTGCAGCCCACCGTCTACTTGGTAAGTCGCTGCCAGTCCCGCGCCCCCGCAATCACACCCTGGTCGCAAGGCCAGGCAACTGGGGGCGCGCGGGAGGAGGGTGAGACCGCCAATTCAGCGAGAGCGACGTTCCTAGCGACGGTGTTGGAACAACTTTGTCAAACTGATCTCCCCATCCCTGTGGGATTTTCCGGGGCTCCCACCCTCGTTTCCTGCTCCAGTACCCCCTCCTCTCCTGCGATTGATTCTAAACCGCGTCTAGGGCGCCCTAGATACCCAGAAACCGAAGAGATAGCTGGACGGGATGCTTTATAGGGAGAGAAGGCAAAGAGAAGGGGTGGAAGACAGGGAACTCTTATTAGTTCATCCAGAGTTTAAACGAAAGGAAATGGAGGTGGAGAATGGAAAGCAATGAATCTGCCCAGGTCCCCGACTTTGAAAGTAAATCCACCCACCTAACCCCCAGTTTGGAGATGCGGCACATAAAGAAGTGCAGGTAACTTTGTTCGACTTGTAGGGTTCAGACAGGACAAGTTTAACTATCTAGGAGCCCCACAAGCGTCCAGATGGAGTTGGGTCAGAGATGCTCCAGCAAACATGTAGAGTCTCCCCTTCTCTCTCCTCCCAATCTCTCCTTCCCACCAGATAACCAAACCCCAGTTCCAGTGCTGAGCCCCCTTATTAGGGAGTGGCAGACCTTGTCGCTAGGGAGAAAATACTAAGCAAAGCTACCATCCGAGTCCTCCCAGAGCCGAGTTTTCTGAGGTCCGGACTTTGCCCACTGTTGGAACTGGGGTTTGCGTGGGCGGGGTGGGGGGCTTTGAGGGAAGCACTTTATTGTTGTGGTGGTGGTGGATTGGTAGCTGTGGACACGGCGCGGAGCCAAGACCGAGAGCACGATTTCTCGGGTCTGACTTCAGGGAGGGCCAGGGACAGTCTTATCCTGCTGGTGAAGTTGTGCTCAGTGCACAGAACCCCATAACCTACCTCTGGGCCGCAGGAGCGCACTGAGGGCTCTATGTGTTCCGGGTAGGAACAAGAAGCGCTGGGGCGGCATGATGGGTTGAATAAACGGGAATGGGGTGAGCGGTGCTGTCTCAACCCCAAGGGCTTCAGAACCCACAATCCTTGGAGCAAAAGTGTGGCCATACCTGCAGTTGAGAGCGTTTCCCAGCTGTTGCCCTGGTGCCTGTGACTGCAGGGCTGCTAGTTGTGTGAACTCTGTGTATGCTAATGAATGTGTATGTATACGTGTGTGTGAATATGAATGTAAGAGTATGTGTGTAAACGGGTTTCAGCTGGAATCCAAGAACCCTCAGTGTTGCGTGTGTTTGCACCTTTATCGCCTGACCATGGCAGCCGCGGACGCCAGAGGGCGCTGCGCGTCAGTGTCCTCGCCTACACGACACCTTGGGGTAAACAGGTGAAAGCCCGGGCAGCCAATCCAAAAGAACTGCCTTTCTGACTCCTTTACCGAAGTCTGTGCCTTCCCCGGCTAGAACGCAGACGCACTGCAAAAAGTGTCCTTCCCATTTCTCATCTTCAATCATTCTTGCCCACCTGTGTCCAGTAAACCCACTGACATTGAGAGCTTAGAGAAGCAGGGCAGAAAGTTTGGCCAGAGGAAACACAGAAATTGTTTGTTGAAAGAAGGGGGAGGGACCCAAAGTGAAAGCTACAGAGGGAGAATATTAAAGATTCCCTTGACCATGGAAACCCTCCTGCCCCTCTCCTCTGCATACCTTTACGCAGGACCTGAACCTCAGGACTGTTCGTAACGTCCTTGAACTGTGCTCACACACGGCAGAAGCTCGCGGCTGTGGTGCAGTTATTGCTTGGAACAAGTATTTCGATAGTCTGGAAAATAATCTGTCAAAAGTAGAAGTGAAATCAATACGTTGTGTTAAATTTTAAATGTGTTTGTTGGCAGTTAAACCGTTTTCCACTCATTGCAACAACAGTGCTGGATTTATTCTAATGCGCTGCGTTCTCAACAACAAGCGCATTAATTCTCCTTTAATTGTAAACTGGGAGCATTTGAAAACCATTCAGTGTGAAAATTATGCTGATTCAATTACCGTTTAGTTACAGACTTCATTACCTGAATGCCTTTTGGCAATACAGAGAAAGGAGACAATTTTTCCAATTTCACTCAAAACAATACAAAATGTGAACAATAAAATAGAGAAGGCGATTTAGAAGTCCATTCTTTTTCTCTCCGATCTAAAGTTGTTTTGTGTGTCGGGGATTAGAAACCACACGCACCACAAAAACAAAAGGCTGGTGGCTGTGACCCAAGGCAGTATTTCCAGGGATTGCAGTCCCATGGTTATTTGTCGGCAAGATCCCAAGCTGTTTTCCAGGAGGAGCAAGAAGCTGACTTTTACCATGGAAATGAATTTAGAAGGGTGAATTGGGCAGTCAGGACAGGTTGGATTTCGGCAAGTAAATACGTAGAAACCCTTGATCAAATCTCTGGGGCAATGAGACAGACCAAGAAGTGGTCAAAGCTTCTTTCTCCATCTGTTTTGTTAAATACCAGAAACAGTAACTGAATTTATCATTTGTTTGGAGCCGCACCCCAAAACATCCCAGACCTTTGCAAGAAACTGCAATAGATGCCTGCAGGTTGTCAGGAGATGCTTCAAGTTACGCTCCAAAAAGGCAGGGGTGGCAGAACCATTATTTTATTTTTCCCCTTGAATTGCCACAATCCAGGGAGGAGTTAAATGAATAATTTTTTTGTCCTTATGGACTCACACCACAAGTTAAGTGACAGGGGCACTCTGTACATTGCCTCATAGCTGATACCACAGTATCACCTTTCTCTTTAAGCCCCTCGAATCCCAGTTATATTTCCCAAGGAATAATCACACATTATGTTCCAGGATCAAGATTTGTTTAGGTATCTCCTATGCAACAATATTGAGGCTTCTGCTTATAGAGACATACCTTAAATACTCCCAATTTTAAGAAGATATTTTTTTAAGTGAAAAATAACTCTCTATCCAGCAGATCAGTGCTCCATATTTAAGCCACAGTTCCCAGCCTGTATTTAGGTGAATGTTCTCAAAGTATGTTTCTTGGCCCAGGGTTCTTTGAATGCCTGTTCTAGTTTGAGAATTTTGAGTCTTTTTTTGTGCTTTGAGAGATGGGTCTGTCCTGTTTCAAACTAGAAGCCTATTTTAATACTGCAATGGGAAATTAGAGATGTGTCTGCAAAGTTACCTCCTGAAGCATATTAGCTAGGATACGCAAAAATCACCACAGGGCTAACTCCAGCCATAAATGCAGGGGAGTGGGAAATCATTAAAAAAAAAATAAATAAAGGCAAGGAAATCTTCTGTTTACTGAATGTTATTGAATTGCAGATTTAAAATTCTGAATTCAGCAGGAGAGGAACTTATAGTGTAATAATACTTGTTAAAAATAAAAAAGTCCTGCAATCTTTATTCTCCTGTCAGTTCTGGATTGATTCCAGGATATTTTCAGTATGATATAATGGGGTAACAGATAATAGCATTTTAACAGAATTGAAGCACACACTGGATAATCTAGGGCAATGTGGTTTCTGGATCGGAAGAATGAGGGTCCTAAGTTGAGTTATGAGCTGAAGGACAGGCATGAGCACACAGGGAGGGCACCTCCCAGCAGAAGGCAGAGGTGTCCTGCTTGGGGGCTCACCTGTGGCAATTTTCAGAGTCAAGAATTAAGTAAAACAGCACTCCCAGGGCATGTTAACAAAAACGTCACTCAGAAACTGAGTCCAGAGATTCTGCTGAGAGGTTGAATGATGCTACTGTGATCAAGTCACACATCCATAGTCTATTTTGAGAAGAGGCCCCTTGTCCTCCAATTTAGTTCCCACCATTTTTGCTAGGAAATTAATTTGCTAATAATCCTAGTCGCTTTTTAACCGATATGGGCAAAAATGGAAAGTTCTTTCTCAAACTTGTGCTTAACATTTTGATTCATCTATTCCCTTGAATTTAGGGTATCCTGAAAATATGAATTCCATTACCAATTGTTTAACAGAGATTAAAGCATGGTTAATATATTCATGGAATACTACCTCTACACTGTTAGAAGCCAGACTGGGTGAATTCCACTCACTATGAAGGTAGCTGTTAAGAAATGTGGAAGCTAAGGGAAAAGTAGCAGGAAAGAGATCACCAATGTCTATCCTTTGGACTAGGTATGTGTACTTCCCATTCTTTGAAAATTAAGCCAGCTGACCGCTGAACATTTTAATTAATTTCAGCTTATTCCTGAAAAGAAAAGCACATTACCTAACAGCAGTGATTCAGTGTTCTCTATTAAGGTCAGCTCTCGGAGGCAGTACTATAAGTTACCCAATCCCACTGAATTTCCTGACTCTTGTGCCCTAGATCAGCCTTCCAGATAAAGGATTAAACCTAGATTTTTAAAGGAGCCTATGCCCCAGCAGCACAAAGTGAGAACTCATCAGTCTCAAGACCTATTCCAGGGCTCTGTGAGAAGAGAAGTTGCTACCACTCCAGGCATTTCCCTGAAATAGTCAACTCTCCACTGACCAGGAAAGCAGCTCTCTGGGGGTGTGGAAAGCGCTTGGGTGGGTCGCACTTCTACTCACTTCCAGGAGGATTATACTGGTCTGGGGCCTTCTAGTGATACTTTTGGGGAAACAGCTTTCAGTATTAGTAGGAGAGAACTAGAATTGCTCCAACTTTCTCAGCAGTGTTTTCCCAGAAAGCCATTAAGTTTGTGGCTCCTCTTTGTGTGAAGTTGATTTCCATCTGGCTTTGAATTGTTGGCGACTATTTCCTCCTTAATGAAAGTGTTGTCTGGGTGAAAAATATATCAGGTGGCAGGGAAATTGGTTGATTTTTTTGAGATAGGTGACCAATGTCCTACTTTTCTATCTGAGGGAAGATTTTCTGCAGACTACAGAAATTGACAGTATTGTCCAGTTAATAACCACCGACCACAATATTTTCAAAAGGGCATTTGAGTGATGAAAGCATTTGGATATTGCTTTTTCAAATAAGCAATTTTCTCTCTTGGGCTTCTTTGATTTTTATAGGGGGTGGGGGAGAAGGGGCCACGCATTGGCAAAGGGATGCCTTCCCGGTTTCGCCTAGTTCTGAGATACCTAGGTACTTGTCAGCCTTGCTTGGAATTGCGGGGTCTGAAGAGCTCTCAGTGAGTTTGACTGTCGCCGCAGTGATATTAAGGGTCAAAAGGGAATCCTGAGAATGAAGAATAACCCTCTTGTTGCACTCTTCCTCCCATAAAGAAAGCTGATGGAAGCTGTGAAAGTTTGCCTGCTCTCAAGTGGCTAGCTAGGAAGCGTTTTCTTTCTTTTCTTTCTTTCTTTCTTTCTTTCTTTCTTTCTTTCTTTCTTTCTTTCTTTCTTTCTTTCTTTCTTTTTCTTTCTTTCTCTCTCTCTCTCTCTGTCTCTCTCTCTCTCTCTGTCTCTCTCTCTTTCTTTCTTTCTTTTTTAAAAAAATGCCTAGGTTTGATTCGATTCAGGTAAGTTCTCTTAAAGCAACCTCGTCCTTTAGGAGCTTCAGATCTCATTCTAAGACCTTAACAGTCCGCGCCATTTTAATTAATAGAGGGAAGTAGGCGAGTTAGCCTGCCGGGCGCCGTCGGGTCAGCGACTTCCAGAGCAGCTGGGTGGCAAGGCGGGTCTGCTCCCTCGCCTCCCCCTACATTCTTCTAGCCAGTCCTGCCGTCAGTTTGCGGGAAGTTGCGATCTTGATTTACCCGCTACTCAAGCCCCAGACCAGCTCTTTTTCTCTAAGTCAGCACTAACCCCTCCCGGAGCTCGGTAAACACGGCGCGCGCGCATTTTTCTGCTGCCGATGGGCAGGTTGACGACTCCGCTTGAAGGAATGTGACAATAAAGTGGGAACCAAAGCTTGGCAAGCACTTAATCAAGGATAAAAAGGTTCCGCCGTAAGGATGTCACTCAATTTATTGTGAAAGTCGAATGAATTACCTTAAATGAAAGTGCTTCCCAGATGAATATTACCGGCAATTTCCTGAGCTGGCTCTGTCAGCACGAGATGAGGAAATGCCAACCCAGATCAGGAAAGAGCGCCCATCTCAATTACTATGCCAGCCTTTCAAGAGCGGCTTTTTATTGAGATGATATGTATTGGCGGCTTCTTCAAGCCCCTCCGCGCGCCCAGGAGCGCGTTGGCGCATTTTCCAAGTTTGCTGTCTGCCCTCGCGGGTTGCTGGCTGTTGTTTAAACTTCTAATGAGCTTGCCGCGTTTCTGCTGCGGGCTCCAAACCTGGTTGCCTCTTCTGTAAAGAGCTTTCCCTAGTATGTTTTGTTTACTTCGGAGGTGGGGGCTGGCGGGGGGTGGGTGGGGGTGGGGCGGAGAGAATTCCCCTTCTAGGGGTCCCACTGTTATAGAAGGTTCCTCGGCATCAGGTCGGGGGCTCAGGAAGGCAAGTCGGAGCCTAGAGCTGGGGCCTGGGGATGGTGAGTGCCGTAGGGCCTCAGGAGCAGAGAGCGCGCTGCACGTGCCCCTCCCGCCGCGGCTAGCGAAAAGCCTTCGCCGGCTCCCACTTCCTTTAAAATTAATGAGCGTATTTTACTTGTTCCAGCTGGAAATACGGTGGGGAGGGTGATAAGCAGGCCGCGGCCGGAGCACACCGCTGCATCTGCATGAGAATGGAGAACCGTGAGGCTTTTCTGGTGCTGTTTTTCTCCCACAGTAAGACAAATTGCTGCTTGTAAAAACCGAGTGTTTCCTTAGAAACTGGCTCGTGGGGGCTCTCCTCGTCCCTGCCGAACCTGACTCTGGCCGGGCCTCGCCCAATATCCCCGCCACCCTAATGGATTCTGACGGGAAGGATCGAGACAGCGGCTCGAGGGGCGCGAAGAGAGGCTCCGCGCCCTCGCCCCACCGGAGGAAGCGGGCGTCCTCCTGACATATGCCGCCCCCGTTCTCAGACCCCCTTTCCCACCCATTGATTTTCAAGGCCATTTCAAGTCATCTTCTTCAGTTAGAAGCGAGAAACTTCCTTCGACGTAGGCTTCAGACCCTCGACTCGGAAACTCAGCCCTCTGACCGAAGCCGCGGAGTTCGGGCCTGGGAAAGTTTCCCAGCCTGAGTCACCGCCGTCACAGTTGCGCTCTCCAGTGTCTGCTTTTAGCCTCAGGTGACCTCCAGCAGTCCCAACGGGTTTACGAAAACACAGGTGCAGCCCTCTCGCGTCTGAACCCCAAGGCCTCACACCAGAAGCGTGGCTTCTGGGGAACTCTTCGTTGACGCCGCCGAGCTTCGATGCTTCTGGGGCAGCCGGCAGGACAACAGCGGTTCTCCGGAGGGAGGCCGTGGCGCGGAGGGTGAATGGGGCCTTGGCCGGAGGCCGGCGGCTAGGCAAGCCGGGCCCGCAGAGCGATCCCTCAGGACCACGGACAGCGCCACAGGCTCCGCCCCGCGTGGTGCCCGCGGCCCGGCCTCCCTCCCAGCCGCGGTGCGGGCTCGGCCCCTCTGCAAGCAGAGTGCGCTCTTTCCGCAGACACCTCGCTGCCGCCCAGTCGCGACCTGAACCACCCGCCTCCCCCTCCCAGTCTTCCGGGAGCACTAAGCTCCGATCGCTAGGTCCCCAAGGTTTCCTGTGGTCCGAGTCTCTCGTTAGCGCTCCTTTCCCCGCCCCCTCCCTGGTGGCGGCGTCACGTGGTCGCCACAGAGTTTGTCCTGAGGAGAGGTGAATCCTTCTTTTCCTCCACTTTCTCCTCCCCTGCCTGCCCCCATTGCCTCGCACAGTTCGTTAAATCTGCCCCTCCTCCCAAACAGAAACGCGAATCCTGTGAGGTAGAGCGGCAAGCATCTTTAACACTGTAAAAGACTCGTTTGACAGACAAGGAAACTGAGGTAGGAGGGGAACCAACTGTCTCGAAAGAGTAAAACCAAGTGGGGAACAATGAGTCCTGCCCTGTCTCCCACCTGCGGGGAGCACGGCTGGAGCCACCAAGTCGCCCACCAGATATGCGCCTTTGAAAAGCAGCGCGGGGTGGGGTGGGGTGCGGAGTCCTAATTATTATGAATTTCCAGAGGAGCAGTAATTATTCACGGAGAGCAGGCGAAACAACGGCCTGAGCAAGGGAATCGATATATTTGTTATCGAAAGTGCCTGGCTCGCCCGTAATGCAGACGAATGGGGATGCAGCCTCATTATTTTCCGTGGTTAGGCTCCCCGGCGTGGGGCCCGAAGCAGCATGGGATCTATCATCATTAGACCCGGGATGGGGTGAGGGGCAGTTTCTCCTTATTTACTTAGCAAAACAAACACTCCACCAACCCTACCCCCTCGAACACTGATAAACAACCGTCGTTCCTCCTCCTCTTCCCCCTCCCCTCGCCCTCTTGCTCCGACTTCTGTTGCACACTCCCCCCGCCCCCCGCCCCCAGGCCTCCCCGAGCACTCTAGAGCGGACACTACGGTCACTTGAAGTGCGAGCAGTTCCTCCTTGGCGGCGGTCACACGGTTGATTTGGTCCAGAAATAAGCCGGAGAGTACCGAGCGTTGGCGCTAGGGGTTCTCGGTGTCAAAGGCGAAGGTTGGCTGGGAAGTTCCGTCCTTTTCTCTCGCCTTAGCGTCAGAGCCAGTCCTTTCTGGACTCCCGATTCTGCAAATCCCCGCAGTATTAAAGGAGCAGGGGTCTGGCAGGTAGTGCTCCATCAACCCGTGTGAGAAGCCAGCTTGGAGAAATGCAAGCCTGAGAGAAGAGAACGAATCTGGAGGTGAAGGGAAGTCGAATATTGAATAGGAAGGGGAGGGAAGGTTTAGGCATAACGCCTCCAGGGTATTCTCGAAGGTCCCCGGTGAGAACGGCCTTCTTCCAGCTCCAGGTGAGGTGCTGGCCTTTTGCCTGCGCGCGCCAGTCAGCTGCAGTTTTCCAGGAGTGGGAATGGGCCCCACCTGCACCCACTGGAGTCTCCGAACTGTTGAGGGTCCTGCCGAGTATATTGCACAGCGTCTCCCCATTTCTCTTCCATTCTGCAGCCCTCACGCCCTGGCACAGCCTTTCTCACTCCTAGAAGTTGCCTGAGGCTCCTGGTGAGCAGCTGCTGGGATGAAACTTGTATTCCTGTACAGGTGTCTTCACTGTTCCCTGAAATGCCACAGTTCTTATGGTCAAGTGAGGGGTGTGTGTGTGTGTGCGCCCGTGTGCACGTGCGTGTGTGTGTGTGTGCGTGTGTGTGTGTGTGTGTGTATCTTTGAGTGCTTGGTCTTCATCTGGCAGCCTTTCCCTTATTACAGCAGATCAATGCTGCAGAGAAGATAGAGTGTGGCCCTTAAAAAAACCCTAACTCCTCCTCCTTAATTGCAGTAAAACTATCATAGTTATAATAACATTTATAATAATACTGATGAGAACAAAATTTAAAATTGTGGACTTCCAGCCACTAAAGTAATAATAATACCCTTCTCCCCTGGAATTTTCTTTTCTTTGGAGCCCAGCCTTTCATGGTACATTGTAATTACCTGAGTGTCTTTGTTTCCTTGCCAGCAGAAACAGCTAGCCAACACAACACCAGCACTGTATGATCTACTGGCATCATTTCCTCCCACCATCTTCATTTTTAGAGGTTTTATAATTAAACTCCGTGAGATATATGTAACATAAATCCAGTGGAGGACTTTTTATTTATATTTATGTAGCATGCTGAGAAAGGAAAATTAAGGAAGTGCTTATATTGAAGTAATAAGCCTGCTTTGATATTAACAGAAATGTCACTTTAATTTACTTTTCTCAAGTCTAAAAGACTGTCTCTGTGAGACCAGACCCCATAGTCATGCCTTTTTCAGGAGAGATCCCAATAAAGTGAAAAAGATATTAATTAGCTTGTACCAACTTAGTGGGGAAAAAGGCCAGGCTCGCCACTCACTGGAAATATATACCAGACTAAATGTGGCAAAGTTGCAGTATGATGTAGGAAGTTGAGCAGCTAGCTGGAAACAGCTGCAAAGCCCTACATTTTTCTGCCTATCCCTGCCCCTAACCTGTCACAATGCACATTTACACATAGAGTAACAGGGCCTTCCAGAGCCAACACAAAGACATCATGCAGCAAATCAACAGGAATTTTAATAAAACTGAAAACCATAGACTAAAAGGAAGAAGGCACCGATTTCCTTCTCTAAGATAGGTTATTGCCAGAAAACTTACGATGGAAAGTCTTGGAGAAAATGTCCTGGCTTAGAAGACCCTTTTACATGTACAGGTTAAACACACACACACACACACAGACACACACACACACACACACGCACACACATAAGAGCAAGACTGGATATCTGTACATCTACTCTTTGAAGGATTCCATGGAAAATTATAATGGGGAATTCTTTTGTTTTCATAAGTTGTTGGACCCGAAATTTCAACTTGGGTTTGACAGTACCATTTCCTTGATAGGTATCTGTTACCTGATACTACATTATTTCCTGTTTATGTCAGTATTTTCAGCTATAGAATGAAAGCAATTTAGGTGAAGAAGAACTACTGGCACGATAGCTGGAATTTCAGTGATGTATACATATGCCAACCTCTCCAACTGAACTTTAGTAAATGATACTTCTCCTTGTAACCTTGTAGCTGAATGCTATTAGAGGCCCACAGGTATATAAAACAGCTTATATAAAATTAATGGACTGCTTTACATTCACAATCTCTTACTCGTGAAGCCCTTGTAAAATATTACACCTATTTAAAATAGGGAGAATATAAAATCAGGTTTGGTGTGCAATCGGTAGTTGTAAATGGTTCGATGAAGTATTTGATTGTTTTGAGTGAGTTTAACAGTGTGATGGAAATTTATTGTTCATCTTTGTTCACTGATGTGCTAATCATAAGGCTGCTTCTTCTTTTATGTACGTGGCCAGTTTTGAAACTGATCGTAAGGTTCCAAGGCAACGTCTAAGTACATAATCAAAATTTTAGGAAAGATGAATTTATTGACTTACTAGATTACAAAGAGATCCACGGGTCACCATGAAGTCACACACACACACACACCCCCTCCAACATTGCTTTATTATTTTGTTTAAAATGATCAACCATATATTTATTAGCATTGAATACACTGGACATTTTATATGCATTTTTTGAATAGGAAAATGGATAGAGGTTTTAATTTAGCATCAGACTCATAAAAATAGTCTTTCTGAGTATAGTGAAATTATTAAAATCTCTTCTTGTTTTTCATTGATGTGGACAAAATTTGGAAAAATGAGAGATCCTCATTCTTTTTTTTTTCCCCCTCCAAACATATATTAAAGACTGCGTTTCTCTTTAATCCGTTACTTAGTTTATGATCTCAAAGACAAGCCGTAAGCCCCACTATGGATTTTTTTTTCCTTACTATGCATTTCGTTTGGGGAATGAAGCATTTTTTTTCTCCTGCCTTATTAGACTGAGAATTTTACGCAGCCTAAAACCATAGTGACCTTTTCCAAGCCTTCTTCCCCCTTTCCCCCACTTCACTCGAAGTTTACTAGGTAAACTTCTAGAATGGTCATATTTTTTTCTTCTTGTATGAATGGCCACTAGACTATTGTGTTAACATCTCCTCTAAATGAGAAGCAATGCCCTAATTTACCAACCATCTATATACATTGCTGATGCTGCTCCATACTTGATGGAAAACTCTTAAAAACATGCATCAGATTACATGAGATCCATTACACTTTTCGTTTGAGAAGTTTTCAATGAAAATGCCATAATTAATCCCAGGTTTGATTCTAAAACTGAATTGAACTATGAGTTGTGATTTGTTGTTGGAGCAGTTGTGCTGTTGGTAATAGGACCGACTACATGATCTCTGAAACTGGAAATATAAAATACCTTTACTCACATAATTTTTCTGCTTATTTGTGAATAGTTTCCTATGCCAGGGCACCATCATTTATTGTCTTACAGCATTAAATGTAGAGAAAGATGCAAACCACTGCATATGAAGTTATTCATGGATAGTCAGTGTAGTATTTCTCTGCTCTTGATGTGAAACTTAATTGCTATTGATGTTGAGATTTTGCAGAACATGGCAGAGTTTTTGCCTCTTTCACAAGAAATATGTAATTGAATGATGAGTACCTCATATTAGATTTTCAACCTTATTTCTGATGGTTTAGTAAGGCAGTGTTATGAGTAGCTGCACCAGAGGCAGCCACAATCTCTAGCCATTATCAAACTAAAGCAGAACTGGCACTAGCACATATGAGCTGAGCTCCCACTTTTGGATCTGCAGCTCTGCTGTCAGGCTGAAATGTTCTGGAGTGTGGAAGCATGAAGAGTGAATGATTTGTCCTGAGATGTTTAATCCTGCCTTGCATTCTTGACTGAAATCCTTCACAGTTAGAAGAGCTCTAATGTGTGGCCAGATGGATTTGCACGTTTCTCAGACTGATGGATTTTTTTCCCCCCTTGAACAAATGCTGAAAAAAATGAGAAGTTTTAACAGCAAATCAACATGCCAAAAGATGGCTGATATCCTCCCAAAGACCACTACTTCTAGCTAGGTGGATAATATCATGACACCTGTGCAATGTCAGCAATGAATTCATTACTCTTCTATTCAGGAATAGAAAAGTAATGATGAAAAAGTGGGTGACTTCTTGCTCCAGTGAAGACCTGGCCACAGGAGGGAGAAAATAGGCCCTTTTCATTCATCCTGGATGCCCCTACCCACCTCCGGTCTCTCTCTCTCACTTCAATTCTTAAGGGAAATGGCGTTGATAAAAGACTTATTAGGAGAAAAGAGGGGAAGAGAATGGCAAAGTATTTTCTTAATTCTGTGACCTTGGGCAAACTTTTTAACCTCTCAGATCTTAATTACCTAATCTGTAAAATGAGGCTAACAATACCTCCTACCCAACAGAGTTGTTATTGAGGATTAACTGAGTTAATGTGTTACAAAGAGCTTAGAAAGGTGTGTGGCACATAGCAGTGGTGAATCAATAGTAAAGGAAAAAAGTTGAGGGAAAGGTTTCTGGACCAGGTTCCCATGCTTCCAGCACAGCTGTTACAGGGATGAAACACCGCTCTGCCCTAAGACCAATCCTATCTTTTGTTTCCCTCTTGCAGCTGGTTGATTGCTGTACCGTTTGCCCAGGGCTGTCCCGTAAGCCATATGTATTTAATGGGAATAGTAACCATTATGATTAAAACACAAGAAAATGGCCATTTCTACAGCAACTACCCAAGTGTTTATAGAAATGAAGAGACAAGTCATCGGCAGGCCCAATGAACAGATTGTCTAATTGAAATGAGAATTCTTGTGATGTTTTAATTTCAGGTGGCAAACACTGTGGGCATTTATTAAGATCTAATTTTAAGTATTGATTAATTTGTGAACAGTATTTGCTTTTATTTACTTTTTTTTTAACACTTGAAATTCTCTTAAAATTTGCACACAACATAATCAAAATGTACAGCCCACTGGGTTTTAAAGTCCAAAGACCTTTGGACAGGGGATACAGGCTGCTTTTCTCTGGTGAAGTTCATTCTAGCTGCACGCTTGTATGTGGCAGTACATTAGCTCCCCAGAAGTACTAGATGAAATAATTTAGTGGGTTGAGAGCACAGCACCCTTCCTATATGCTGCTCAGAATATCTCCTGTAGGCCACCATATGCCTCCTTCCAAGGCATTGTCCTGGGTACCCAAGAAGGGTTCCTACACAGAGATAGTATTTTGTGTCTTGGATTTGACTTGAAAGTGGGGAAGGTGTGGAGATGACTGCAAAAGATAAAATCTTCTACCTTCTTGTTTATACCCTGAGCCAAGTACTGTGCCAGGACTTTAGCATGGATTTTTTTTTTTCATTTAGTTCTCTTAACCCTGTAAGGTGATAGGTACCGTCAGTAAGGTACTATTAATATCACTAAATATTAATATATTAATATACGCATCCTAGTCATATCATTAATAACACTCCATTTTATAGATGAAACAATTGAGGCACTGAGAATGTGAGTGAACAGTGCAAGGTGGAAAGATTCTCTTCCAGATAGTCTATTTCTTGAGCCACTGCTTTTAATTACAACACCATAGTGTGTGTGTGTGTGTGTGTGTGTGTGTGATTAAAATATTTTTTGAAAGTAGGAACTGGGTTGCTTTCTACTTCAGTGACTAGTTCTTGCTACCCCTCCCTCTGGATAGACCTTATTTGAATAACTGGATGTGTACATAAAACGCTGTTGGTACTACTGTAATTTAGTAGTTTTATTAGATGTAGTGCATCAAAGGGGGGATACAAAGGTAATATATGCAGATTTGACACTGATGGTTGTGACTCTAGCTTCTGCTGATGGCGTGTGTGGGACACGGTCTCTTTAGGAACTCTGCATCTATTGACCTGACCAATATGAAAAATGATCCCTGGGCCTCAGGGTAAGGTAATAAGTGAGACCCGGGCATAAAGCACAGCTCTTACAATCATCTGTGATGGAGTTTAAAATGATCCATGACCTCCGTATCTCTTCTAACAAATCACACACCTGTTTCCTGAATTATTTGCCATGTCCGGGCAGGAGGAGGTAGGGAGAGGAGAGTAGAGTTTATTTGTAAGGGGATAACCACATGTAAGAGGCATAAACTCTAGTGTTTCTCATGGCATTTATCCTTGTGAGTTCTGTGTTTCTGAGAGCTGACAGATATAAAAGAGAGATGCAAATCCATATTATTTTATAAGCAAAATCTTTGCACATTGATACAAATTAAGAAACTTTAGAAAATCTGTTTAGCTTAATACCTTATAGTCAAAATAGCCCCAAACATTTAACTAGTTTAGCATAGGCATTTTCACTGTGGGCTGGATATGTGATTTAAAAGTAAAATAGAAAAGTGCTCACAAAGTATTTTATAGAATTACTCGGTCTATGTTGAATTTAGGAATTTTTCTATTTCTGAAGAATAAAGGTAGATCCAAGATACTCCTGCCCAAAGTAGAAGCCCTCTGGCATGAGATGAAGGTGGAGAGTCTGGCGTCATTTCAGTCTTGTACTACATTTGACCTTGGGAAAGCTTAGTTATGCCTTGGGGCAAAAAATTAAATGTTCCATTTTGCAGCAGTATCATCCTTCACCTTTATGTGGATTTAAAAATGTAAATAAAATTGCTTTCTGTAAATGGTATACATGAAGGTCATATTCATATCCTCTGCAAGGATTCCAAATGCCATTTGACCCATCATTGGCTCAATAGATAATAATGTGTTCTATTAGTTTTTAGTAATCTACTTTTTAAGCATTTTATGACCCAGTATTTTTATGCTTAGTTCCTAGTTTGTGAAATAAGAAATCAGAAATAAACCTTTTAGCAGTTCATTGTAGATTTATTTATAGAATGTGGGCTTTCAACTTTGAACTTTTAAAAATGCCAGATCTTCCCAGAATACATAGTCTGGCTGAAAATCTGCAATGAGAGAAGAATGTGCTTTTGAAAAATTTTGGGGGTTCAAGCTTATTCTAATTATTATCTCCATTCCTTTCCTTGCAGGCCAGTCAGAAAATGGGGTTTGAGAACCCTCATAGCAGAGTGCAACCAATGGACTTAGACAGTAAAGTAACTGCTCTTCTCTTTGAGAGAGAGGGTGTTTGAATTCTTTTCATTGAAATTTGGATAATAAGACCCTGATAGATCCTTGTATTTAATTGTCATGATTTTGATTGTTAATGACTTTTGACTGCTTCTTCTGGAGGTACCTGTCAGCCATTTCCGAAGCACAAATGGCTTTATCAGAAGCAGTAGGAGTTCCTTTTTCTTACTAACCTCGAGCTGAACAAATTATTTTGGGAAGATGAGCAGACCAATATCATCACAAGTTTTTCTGTCTTTGGGAGATTATTTTGTTTATTGAATAATGTATTGAGATCACTCTGTTTCAAAAATTTCTAGCTGTTTTTTAAATTGTAAAGAGTATT
Organism: Globicephala melas; assembly: GCF_963455315.2. Taxonomy (NCBI): domain Eukaryota; kingdom Metazoa; phylum Chordata; class Mammalia; order Artiodactyla; family Delphinidae; genus Globicephala; species Globicephala melas. Next base: position 61,607,037 of record NC_083322.1, read on the forward strand.
AGTCCTCTCTCTGAGTAGATATGTCAAGAATATTGAATGACCAAGGCCGTAAGACAATGATAATACACCCCTGTTTGCTTGGGAAAGTCCTGTTTTATGCCTATCATTTATATCAAAAATACCATCTCATTTTCAAAAGTGTTTTGGTGGGGATGGTAAAATATATGGTCATCTTATATACAACTCAACCCTCAAATGGCTGAAAAAGGTTGATTATAAGCCTTTATGAAAGGCTTATGATTATGAAAGATTGTTGAATAGGCAAGGAAATCATTCCCATCTTTTACGTTCCCTTTCTTATGAGACATTCAGGGTCCTCATGAACTTGGGCAACCAGGTTCACTACCATAATGTGCTTCATGGAATGTATCCCATACTCTTTATTTAAAAATTTGGTAACATTTTAAATTAAATATTGTGCATTACACAGTCATGGGAAAAGCTGATAGAAAAGGACTGGCTGATTAGCTATGCAGAAGTCCTGCAGGGTGGCATCAGCATGGAGCAATTGCTTTGGTCCAGGGACCAGAAACTGAACGTTACCAGTGCTCCTAGAGTTAACACAGAAATAGACTCACTCTAACCAGCAAATCATTTTGATAATGCCCTTTTGCTGTGAGAAGAGTATCTAAAACACTATTCAGAGCACATTACTTTCAATATGGTAGCTCTGGAGGGTCCAATTAGTAATCAAAACTTTATACATATAAATATATATATGTATGTGTGTGTGTTTATAAATGTATATGTGTATATATATGTGTGTGTGTGTGTGTGTATATATATATATATATATATATATATATATATAACTTTGAGGTTATTTCATAAGACGCATGGCAGACCCCAAAGTAGAGTCGAAGATTCCCTTTTTCTGTCTAGTGTCTTCCTATCCTTGAGAGTGCTGAGCATGCATCACCTTGCTTGCTTCTCTGAATCCTTGTTTTCTATGCTGACAGACCCTTTCGATCTTTTTGATACATTCTTTCTCTAGGTGTGTTACTATCATTGATAAAACTTCGAGCAGCTGCTCCTGTGGACCTATTGAATATTCTTCCTATTCCCATTATTTATTTTATTAGATCTCCTGAAGGCATCATTTTCTTCCTTAATGTCTTGGTTCTTGATGCGTTAGAAACTCATTGACACCCTTGACCCTCCATCATGTTTTATATCTTCCTTTTTTAGGGCTTTGCAAGGCCTTGAGACTAGGAATGTGAATATGTGATGTTGATTTAATAGGTTTCTCTTTCACACCTCTACTGGGGGTTATTCATGATGGGTAATTCAAGCAATTAGGCAAAGCCATTTAGTGTGTGGTGGGAAGAGGGGAGAAGGAAGCATTTTCCATGCCTTTGTTCAAATGCTTGAGCTGTTTTTACAGTAGGCATCCTATAGACATGTCTTGGTTTTTCCAGATTTCATGGGATTGTAGAAGTTGGTGCCTGATAAAGTGTTAAAAAGAGTGGGGGAGAGGGTGAGGTGGTGGCTGTGGGGATTGATACTAGAGACGCTTCACGAATTCTCCTTTGTTTTGCAAACGCATTGGCAAAAGTTAAATGGATCCTCTTTGGTAAGAAGCGTCAATGCAGATTGCTCCCTCTGACAGCTCAGGAGATGAGTGTGCTTCTTACTTTGCTTTTCTGGGAAAATCTCATGAGGAATTGTTCCCTAGGAATCTAGTTCGTGCTGGTCTCTGGCAAGGATGGTTAAAATTTTTAAAAAATCTACTTTTATTTTTAATTGTGGTAAAGTATAACATAAAGCTTACCAGCTTAACCTTTACGCGGGCCTCTCACTGTTGTGGCCTCTCCCGCCGCGGAGCACAGGCTCCGGACGTGTGGGCTCAGCGGCCATGGCTCACGGGCCCAGCTACTCCGCGGCATGTGGGATCTTCCCAGACCGGGGCACGAACCCATGGCCCCTGCATCGGCAGGCGGACTCTCAACCGCTGCGCCACCAGGGAAGCCCCAGCTTAACCATTTTTAAGTGTACAGTTCAATAATGTTAAGTACATTCACATTGTTGTGCAACCAATTTCCAGAACTCTTTTGATACTGCAAAACTGAAACTCTATACCCATTAAAGAGCAACTCCCCATTTTCCCCTCTCTCCAGGCCCTGGCAACCACCATTATACTTTCTGTCTGTTTAAATTCGACTACTCTAAGTACCTCGTATAAGTGGAATCATGCCATATTTATCCTTTTGTGACAGGGCTTATTTCTCTTAGCATAATGTCCTCAGGGTTCATCCATGTTCCGGCATGTATCAGAATTTCCTTTTTTTATAATTAAATTTATTTAATGTGATCATATTTATCAATTAGCCTACACTCTGATAATATAATAATTCATCCATATTTTCTTCTTGTACATACATGGTTGTTTTATTGTTTTACATTTAGAACCCTGATCCATTTTGAATTTGTGTCTTATGTATGGTGTAATAGAAGTCTAATTTTATTTTTTCAAGTGGATAGGCAGACAGCCTACCATCAATTGTTTAAAATACCACCTTTGCTTCAGTGATTTCAGATGACGCTTTTATCGTATACTAAATATCCTTGCATCTGTTTTTCTTCCATTGGTCTGTTTGCCTCTGTATGTACCAGTACCACGCTGTGTTAATTAGAAAGGCTGTCTAGCTTTATTTAATGTCTGTTGGAGCTGGTTCTCTCTCACAGCTTTTCCCCCCAGCTTTATTGAGATATAATTGACATATAACATTGTATGCATTTAAAGTGTAGAATGTGATGATTTTATACATGTATATATTGGGAAATATTTGCCACAGTAAGGTTGGTTAACACATCCCTTGCCTCATATAATTGTTTCGTTGTTGTTCTTGTTGTTGTTACAGTAAGAACATTAATGCTCTACTCTCATAGCAACTTTCAAGTTTTTAATATGGTATTGTTAATTATAGTCACCATGGTGTACATTAGATCCCTGGAACTTATTCATCTTATAACTGAACGTTTGTACCCTTTGACCAACCTCTTCCCGTTTCCTCACCTCTCAGCCCCTGGCAACCATCATTCTACTCTTCGTTTCTATGAGTTTGTTGTTTTTAGATTCCACATATCAGTGAGATCATACAGTATTTGTCTTTCTCTGTCTGACTTATTTCACTTAGGATAATGCCCTCAAAGTCCATGTTGTCACAAATGGCAGGACCTTCTTCTTTTTTTATTGCTGAATAATACTCTCATTGTGTATATATGTGTGTATCTATATCTCACATTGTTTTTATCTGTTCATCTGTCAGTGGACACTTAGGTTGTTTCCGTGTCTTGGATATTGTGAATAATGCTTCAGTGAACATTGGTGTGTGGATATCTCTTCCAGATAGTGATTTCATATATTTTGGATGTATACCCAGAAGTGGGATTGCTGGATCATGTGGTAATCCTATTTTCAATTTTTTGAAAAACCTCCATACTATTTTCCATAGTGGTTGTACTGATTTACATTCCCACCAATGGTATGCCGAGGTTTCCTTTTTTCACCATCCTCACCAGTATTTATCTCTTTATGTTTTGATAATAGCCATTCTAACAGTTGTGAGGTGATATCTCACTGTGATTTTGGTTTGCATTTCTCCCCTTCATTGTGCACTTTGCTTCCCCTGCTACACAATTCTTCATCTTTTCTAAGCCCTTAGTTCTTTTCCAGTTTTGGCTTCTAATGACTGGGGAAGTGGTAGAATTAGGACCATTCGTGGAGAAGGATGTAGAAAATCCTCTGATGATACGTTTTAGCCACTAGCTCCTCTTTCTGATTCCTACGGTATCTCTCTTCCCTTAATCTATGCTATCCTCAAAATTAAGAACGAGTACAAAAGGGCCCTTTAAAAAGGGACACATGGTTCTAGAGAAATATTGCTGGTTCATGGTAAAGGTGGAAAGGATGAGGCAGCTTTTCTAGCAATCAGTGTCGACTGGAGTCTCAATATTGAAACCAGAGTTAACATCCCCATGGGGTGTTATAACAGGTTTTTGGTAAATCATGAATTTCTCAGCTCTTGGGGGTTACCGCAGCTGGACATTCATCTTTCTTAGCTACTGCCTTATATTTATGTGCTTGTGGTAAACAGGGCATTTTGTCGTGGGGGGTGCTTTTCCTGTCTCAGAGACAGGAAATGAGTCTGTGGAGAAATTATGTAGAAATCTTTTTTCTCTGATAAATGCAAAAGACAAGGACAATTTTTAGAAACTGGAGTCTAGAAGTCTAACTTATACTACTGATTTCATCATCTGAGCTTCTATGTACTGTGGAGTGAACTGTGGGCAAGATGGACTGTGTCTTGTGTCTCAGATTATCAGAGGGAGCCTTGTAATGCTATGCCATGCCGTTACTTTCCATACGGCCCCCAATGAGTCACTGAATTATTCTACGAATTATATTATTAGTTCTCCTATATGTAAATTTAACAAAAGGGGACTAAAGCTGTGTTTGCAAAACTGTAGTGTAGGTCTGAAAAGAAAATGAATTGGCTTAAACTAAAGATCAACTTGTGGCCACTTTAAAAGGCTAATCCCAAGACTTTAATCAGCTGGAGTAATATTCCATGCATGGAGAAAATTGATGTACTGAATATTGTGTCTTGGTGAGTAATCTCTGGTCCTATTTTCCTTTGTGGTGCCATTGAAAAAGGAAAGGAGTGGATCTTTGAATGGAAATCCGGGCTGTTAACAGCTCTAGCAGAAGGGTGAAAGGTAAAGCTTTATTTCCAAGCCAGGGCATTTCAGCTCACAATGAGAACAGACTTCCCTCTTTCTGAATACCATCTGCACAGTCTTGTAGCCTGAGTTGACGTTTACTGTCCAGAGAGAATGGCATTTCCCAGAAAGGATCAGAATTTGAGCAATGTTCCAGCCTGGAATTTTAACATTCACAAGCCATTTGTGAGCACAAGTTGGGAGGAAATTGCCTGATGCTTATCAGCATCCACTTTCTGTTACTTCTTCCAAAAGTGTTTGGGCCAATATTAAATATCAGGTGCTGTTGGAAGCCACTAACCTAGAAAATAAAAAATGACTTGTTACAATACACATTGGTGTACTTGTCAGTCATTCAAACCAAATATGAGATGCAGGGTTTTCTTGCCATGTGTCCTAAGGGCTGTTTCTTTGCCAGTCATTTATTTGCTGACTCTTACAGAAAAGAACAATTCTTTAAGGCACTTTTCTAGATATAGCCTCTGCTCTGAAATGGGAAGGAACAAAGCTAGTTGTTGGTAATTTATTCTATAAGTGGTGAAGCTGAGGCACAGGATAGTTAAATGTCTTACCTGGGTCACACGTGTAGGAGTTAGAATCAAGTCTGCTGACTTTCATCTTGCCAGCAAGAGAAATTAAGAACCACAAGATTTCATACTATTTTGCTACTCCCTGTCTACATAAGGGTGAAAGCCTAATATATTGACTTAGGGGGATCTTACCTAAAAGCATAAAGTTTGTAAAGGAGATAAAGAATTCTGGTTCATCTTGGTGATAGCTGATTAACTCATTGATCCCTGGCTTGGGAATAATAAATAATTGTTGTGATTGTTCATCATTATTACTTGATTTCAAGGTTGCTGTAGTTTGAGCAATTTTATACAATAATCTGCCCATCTCTTTAGAATTCACAGAGGCAATGGGACCTTGAGTCTGGTCCAAGTGGCTGTGTGTGCTCAGCATGTGACAAAAATGATGAATGAAGATGCAGGTTCAAGGAAACAGAGGTCTTATTGGAATGACATCTGCTTCTCTTCCAGGCCAGACATGACATACCAGGGATTGGTGAATCATGGAGGAAAAGGAATTCGACAGGCTTGAAAACATAACTTTTTTTCTGGCTTATTTGACTTTGAGCAGAAAAACGAACTAAAACAAAAGTAGTTGATTTTTCTATTTCTCATACTTTGTGCATCCAAATTCATAAAGCTATATTAAATTAACTATAAAAGGAAACAATTTTTTGGCTTTATGAGACTTGTAATTTAAGCTGTTGTTGCCCTCTTACATATCTATTCACTTATTAAGGTCCAGCTTGTTGAAAACAAGGCTTTGCTTTTGACTTATGTTTTCAATTTATTTCCTTGCCAATGCTAACTCTCCATTTGCACCACCCTCCCCACCATTGACTAAATAAACTCTTCAACTCTCAAACTATATTAAATTATCAGAATGGTGGCACGTTATCCTAGGTATACTTTCAAACACGGCACCTCACATGTAGAACAGAGAATCTCTTATATCCACAAAGCTCAACTGAATATTTATGCTCATCAGATGGACCTCTAAAAACACTTTGTAGGAGCTATGGGTTTTTTTACATTTAAAAATGGCTTTTAAGAGGTATTTTCAAACTCTATCGTTATGGAAGCGCCATTACTTCTTGGCTTTTCCACTTAATTTCTGATGTCTTTAAAGAAATGCCCTTTGCGGTACAGCCATTTTGCAATAGTTGGCAACTGATGCAAATGAAACAAATCTCTACTGCTCTAGTCTAAGTAGTTTAATTTTCTCAGGCAGTTCCAGAGCTTCTTCCTAAATGGGGGAAAGAAACAACCCGCAGATACAATCTGTGACTGGTATATGCTGGATCAGAATTGATACGTTGATGGGGAAACCATTTGTCAAACGATGTAGTTAAGAATCAGGAAGAACCTAGGGGTAGTTAAGAATCATGAAAAACCTAGGGGTAAGACAGGAATAAAGACACAGACCTACTAGAGAATGGACTTGAGGATATGGGGAGGGGGAAGGGTAAGCTGTGACAAACTGAGAGAGTGGCATGGACATATATATACTACCAAACGTAAAATAGATAGCTAGTGGGAAGCAGCCACATAGCACAGGGAGATCAGCTCGGTGCTTTGTGACCACCTAGAGGGGTGGGGTAGGGAGGGTGGGAGGGAGGGAGACACAAGAGGGAAGAGATATGGGAACATATGTATATGTATAACTGATTCACTTTGTTATAAAGCAGAAACTAGCACACCATTGTAAAGCAATTATACTCCAATAAAGATATAAAAAAAAATGAATCATGGTGCCGTGACAGCTCAGCCTGGAGGCCCACATCCTTGACATAGTTGAGAAACTGAGGGTCTAGTCACACACCATATTTTTCATTGGTAGGATGCTTTTCATTACCCTAATTCTTGCTGAATTTTTTTTCGAAAACAGTTGAGAGGAGCCTCAGAAGGTAGGTGAGCCAATTTCATTGGCCCATTAGATCTCATAGCTACTGAGTCTCCCCCATTGTTCATGCTTAAATTTCCTCAGCATTCTCTTTGGATTGAGCTCTCAGTGAGGATCCACGTAAAATACTCGCATATCTACCCTTGCTTCTCAGCCTTCTGGCAAAGACCAGGTGAAGGCCATTTTTACCCCCTGTGTGTATGTGCGTGTTTCTTTGAAGACTAGGTAGGCATTTCTATAATCTTTTTTGCCGTTGATTAAAACAATTAAATTTTTCAGAGCTATGAAAAATTTAAGAATCATTCAGACCAATTCTAGTTCACTTACTTGCTTAAGGTCAGACAGAGAGTCAAATGCTTGGGCCAGGTTCCCGGAGCAGTTCTTCATGAAGTCATACTAAATGTTTTTATTTAATTCTTTGAGATTTGCTCTAATTGCATTGATATATTTTTTAAAATTATGAAAAGAATTGCTGGCCCACAAAAATAATGAATTGATTGGGGGGTCTGAATGAACTGATATCTAATGAATTTGTACATATTCTGCTCTTTTTCCTTCATAGTCTGTTGAATTGTGTTGATGTGAAATGATGAACAAAGATGTTCCAAAGAGGCAGGGAGGATCTTTGACTTGCAGGTTTATTGACTTAAGCAGTGGAGAGAGGACTGGATGAGTAATTGAAGACCTGTATCCTAATTCTGAATCTCTCAGTGTTAGACAAGGTTTAGAATTTGGAGATGAAATGCACCTTAGAGTTGATTTATACTAAGTCTCATCTTATTGCTAAGGAAAATGAGCTGAAGAATGATGAAGTGACTAATCCAGGAACACGTAGTTTATTACAGGGGGAATAAGGAATAGAATCTTGGACTTCTAACTTCAAATTCTTCAGTATTTCTCCTACACTAAACTGCTCCCAAAGTCATTCAGCATTCCACGTTTCAGTTTTCTCATCTGTTAAGTGATGATTGTGATATTTGCTTAACTACTTAATAGGGTTTTGAAAAGAGTAACCTGCGATAAATAAGAAAGAAAGAGAGGGAGAAGGAGAGAGAAGGAAAGTTATGTTACGGTAATTTAGTGGAAGAGGAATTTTGGGTAAAACATAGCACATTTCCAGGTTAAATAATCTTGATGGAAGGAACCACTTTACAAAACTATTGGGAAGATGCTTTCTGGCATGGAAATGGAATTTTGGGGTAAGATTAAGGAGCAAATGATCCCCTCTTTTTCTTAAACTAAATTTATAAATTGATTATTGTCTTGGGGCATTCTTATCCATACACTTACAATTACATAAAACAGCCTCCTTATCATATAGTAGCTTTTTGATGCTGATCTATTAATGATTTTTTTTTTTCAAGCAGAAGGAGTCAACTTAATGAACATCTTGAGTTGTCTCTGTGGTCTAATAATTTAATGCTCATCTAAGAATTTTAGTATTTTGCAGGAAAAATGGTTAATGAGAACATAAAATTATGCATTTTTTACCTGAATTCTAGATGAAATGATAGAGAAGGATGATTAATTTTATCATGTAGAGACTTTACTGGATTTTACAAATTAAAGCCAAATACCCTTCACGAAAATTCCTGGAGATGTGACAAACCAATTTATATTCCATTAATTTAACTCTATTTAGGCAGAATCGTGGACTTTTGTAATAAAACACAAAATTAATTAAATTGCCCAATAGTATAATTACAGTTTCATCAACAGTGAAAACAACTTTGAGTGCCAGAGTTTTGAAATGTTCAAATGCATTTTCAGTGTAATTTGGGAAAATGTGTAATTGTCCGCTACCCTGCCCTCTACTTATTGCTAGAAATACTAATGCAAAAGCACGCACTACTTTTTCCCACTAATGACTTCAGCTTTTATTCCAGTCTATTAAACTGGCCCACTGTGGGTCCTCAAGGCTGGAAGGAACTGTGAGGTTGGGGAGACAAATGCATCAAAATGAAGTGGAAAAGGTAAAGAAAATTTAAGGGGGAAAGAGTAAGGTTGGGTAGTAGGAATAAATCCCATTATGAAGTCTGTGTGTCTGTGAAGAAAATGACAGAAAGCAATAAAGAGCTCTAGAGGCAATAAGTATTTGTTGCATGAATGAATTCATGAATGAATGATACAGGGCTGAAGACCCTTTGAAAATGAAAGCAGCCACGAGGCATATAAAATATGGATGCTTAGCCAAACTGAGCTATGCCATGATGACCTCCAAAGTTTAATGAAATAAGTGGCTTTCCTTAGGATTACAGTTTAGTATGTGACATTTCTTGTTTTCCTATTAGTTCCCTTGTTGGTTTTATTCAGATAAGTAAAAGCATCTCTGCATATAAAAGAAACTTAATAAATGTTTTATTTACAAATATAGCATAGGAAACTATATTCAATACCTTGTATTAACCTATAATGGAAAAGAATCTGAAAAAGAATATATATATGTATAACTGAATCACTTTGCTGTACACCAGAAATTAACAACCTTGTAAATCAACTATACTTCAATAAAAAAAAAGAATGATATAATCTATCATTTTTAACCCAGGCCAAGTATTTGAAGCTAAACTTCTATTAATTTTATCTGAAATTTGTCATGTACCAATTTTGCAACTCTGTTCTTTTTCATTCCTTCTTCCTAATGGCCCTAGACCTCCTATTCCAAAGGAAGAGGAAGGTAAAGGGGGGCTCTCTTTATACCTTTTCTTGTCCCTCTGGTTGTTTTGGATTAGATTCCATTAAGAATCAAACTTTTAAAAATCAAGCAACAGTGTACAAATCTAAGTGTTTGAGCCTTGAAAGCAAAATTGATTCCTCTTTGCATGATATTTTGCTTAGGAGTTTCCTGAAGCAGGTCTGTTTCGTTAGTAATAGAATGGGATCAACAGGAAAGTTTTCAGTGGGGAGACCGACTTTCAAACCTTGTACTGACCATTGGACATGCCTAGCTCTGATCTTTCCAGAGGAGTAGTAGGTTAAGTGAAATGAGTCTGCAAGGTTCTGAATGGTTTTTACTTCTTGCATTCAAAGTTTTTGTCTCCTGGCATAATGAGAAGTGGAAAGTGAAACAGCATGAGCCTTGGACCAGACATACTTGAGTTTGAATCTCAGCAGTCCCAATTACTGGCTGCCTATTTTTGGCAAAATTACTTAACAACAGCCAAGGCTCTGTTGCTGCATCTGTAAATAGGGAGATTATAATAACCACCTCCCAAGACTTTGTGAGAAATAAATGAAATCATATATGTGAAAGTATCTGGCACACATTATAGCCTCATTACATTTCCCCATGTTTTGTTTTCTTTCCTTTTGGCTCTCTGTGTCTGCAAATTTTTGATATTATGTATTAAAAAGGACTAGCTTACACTGCTGACAGAGTACTAAATTTATTAAAAATGTGGTAGCTCTTGTTTATTTAGAGCATTGGGAAAACACACAAGGATCTGTGGGCTGTTTGGAGGTGATCTCAGCATTGGGTTGCAGAGGAGGAGAACATTTGGAGAGTGGATCCTGTCCCTCAGCATTTGCTGTCTAAATGTTCAATTTTCAGTTCTTCATACTCCCTCTCTCACATCACATGATCGGGAAAAGATGCTAGTTAGCACAAATCCATTGCTCATTCTCCAGTTCTTTCTCTCTTTTTTCTTTGTTTAAAACATCAGCTGAACGAAGAATAACTTCAGCTACTACCAGGTTTTAAGCAAGAAGAAAAGAAAAAGGGAAAAGGTAACTGAAAAGAATTAAGGAGCCTAGGAGGCCAAGGAAGGCCTTGTAGAGATTCTGGAGATGGTATCATTAATTCGAAGTAGATAGTATTATCTAGGTCACTGAGTTTCCCCCAAATCCAAATAGCTTTATTGTTTGCTGACTTTAGGATTCACAGCCCTCCCAACTTTCATGTGCAAATATACCAATACTGGAAATTCTTAACAGTGGAATTATAGGGTCGAAAGTCGGGTAAATTTAAAATTATGATAGTTATTTCCAAGTTGCCCTTCAAAAGTTTTGTCCCAAATGATATCCCTACCAATAGTGTACGAGAGACCTATTTCTCACATCCTCACTAAGATTTTGATCATCAGTATTTACATAGGTGAAAAATAGGAACTTATTTTTATTATTTGCATTTACTTAATTTTCACTGAATTTGAGTACCTTTCATGTGCTTAAAGCCATTTGTAGTTCTTTTTCTATGGACTGCCCAGGTTCCTTTCTGGGTTAGTCACTGAAGCTTTCTGAACTTCAGTTTTCTCATCTGTAAACTGAGGGGTTTGGGGACTAAATGAGAATATAAGGGTTTTTTTTCACAGTACCTGGCAGAAAATAAACCATTAATAAATGTTGACTGTTATTATTATTTTATTATTTCCGCTACTCCATACCAGCACCTTTTCTCTCACTGTGTCATTTGAACCTTTCTCTGGATTTCCAGATTCATATTTCTATCCCTCTCTTTTGCTTAAATCAGTATCTTCCCAGAAACTTATCTTCTCTTCCTCCTTCTCTTTGTTCTCTGCCTGTGAAGTGGCTTCTTCATACTCTGACTAATGAGGTTTGTCAATTCTCAGTCCTCTTCACCCCTCCCTCTTCTTCACTCCCCATATCTAACCAGCTGCCAGATCTTATCAATTTCACCTGGATAGTCAATCCCTTTAATCTCCTTCCTTCCTAGCCCTCCCTAGATATGTATTGCATGCCATTTTCTTTTCTTGCCCTTGAAGACTGTCCTTGACAGCTCATCCGGAAGTATCCTGAGAATTCATATAGTGAGTGTACTGCTCACTGGGTTGGCTCTACTTATTGCCAAGGATTCATTTGTACATACTCTAAAGGGCCGTAATGTCAGCCTAAGTAGTTTAGATTTTGGACTTTAAAATTTTTTTTTTTTTTTGAGTAAGGGAGGGTTAGAATCAAAGTGTAATTTGGGTAATTAATCTGGTGGTACGACGAAGGTTAGACATGAGAGAAGGAGCTATGGAGACCAGTTAAGAGGTGTATGTAGATACTAGAACTGGGGCATGGGGGTCAGGGGAAAGAAGTTCTAATTTAAGGAATGGTGGCACTTAGAATGGAAAGAACAACAGCAAAAGATATAGCACAGTAGGTCTTCCCAGAATCTAAAAAAGCTTTCAGTTGCACAAGGGGTTCTTGGTTTGATGGAAAAGCTAGAGAGAAATACAGTTAAAGCATCCAGGGGGTTATCATGGCATCCTTACAGAAACACTTGATTTTCCTTTAGAATTTCTGATATAGCCCCTTTTCATTGTGATATATATATAAATAATTTAGAATAGTGGAATTTCCTACTTGTTCCTCTATGCTCAGGTGACACTGGGGATTGTGCCTCGTGGAGGCCATAAAAGGTCTCTCACCCCTGAAAGGCTTCCTTTTAGGTCATGGTCCAGCTCAGCCCAGGCCAAGCTGGGAAGGCGTGTATGTGGATTGCCTGCAGTGCCCCTGACAAGTAGATAGATGAGCTCTCATTTCCCATATTGTGCTATTAGACTCCAGAGCCAGTGTAGCTCAGGAGACCAGGAAAGTACTGCAAAGCAGGGGCCATTGTCACAGTCCCTTTCCAGCTGTTGGCTGTTAGCAACAACATCCATTCTGCTGCTGACGCCCTGCTCTCCCAGGTGGCACTTCTGCTTAGAAATTATTTAAACCACTTAAAGACAGTAGAATATTTAAAAGTCAAAATGCCTGTTTTCTAATTATTCTCTAGACCTCACTTAGCGATAGCTGGCTTCATGTCACACAGTGTGACTGACTCTCATGGGGATTTCAGCAGCCCCCTGAGCAGAAGTGACAGCGTTGGCATGTTATTAGCAACACTGGAGTCTGCTGTGCTCACAGCCTTGAAGTTGGGGGGGGGATGAGAAGCCCCTCCCCCTTTCTCATCCACTCCAAAGTCTCTAATGGAGTGGATAGGGCAATTTCAATGGGTTGTTCTTAGTTGTTTAGGGGAAACCTTGATGCTATTCCTTGACTTGCATCAATTCATTCAGGTCATTCCTAATGAAATGATCTGTGATAAATGGGAAGCAGTGAAAAGGGATTTTGTACTTTTGGCCTCTCTTGACCCTCCCTGACTTTCCTGAGCATCTTGAAAACTGGTGACAAAATACAAAAGAAATTAATGAGTTAAAGGAAATCAAGACCAGGACCATCATATTGTCAGGAAGTTTGTTGAATAGGCTTTTGAATTTGCTTTCTTAAATCTCAAAAATGGCATTAAGCAGTTAATGGAGTTGATATATTAAATACCACCCTTATCTGTGCACAAAATGGACACTAGCTAATCAGTGATTTGGTACATCAATTGATATGGGAAAGATGAGCTCTTTTTATTAGGTCAGTGGAACCAGTGATGTATGGAGGCGCTAAAATGAGATTAAGCTGCTCTTTGCAATTTTAATTATGATTTTTTATGAACAAAAAAAGTAAAATGTAGACATCTTTGGGAGAATAAAGGTGTCTGCAACATTTGCTGGAGTTCTGAGCTATTGATGTTCCATTTTTCTTTAGTCTCACATGTAGATAAAGATTTGAAGGGACTTTATGAATTCACGTATTCTTAGTTTTCAATATATTAGTAAGGAAGATGAGTTGTGAAAAATCGCTTTTATCTGACTTCCTGTGATATTATTTATATTACCCATTTAAAAAAAAAAGAAAGAAACATAATTTTAGACCCAGAAAATTTAGGAGATGCTGAGTCCTAATCCTTTGTTCCTTAGTCTTGGAAATTCACTTTTCTTTCCATTTGTTTCCCCCAGTTATGGGTGGGGGAGGTGGAGTAGGGTAGTGGTAACGAGCCCAGGATCTGGAGTCATTAGGGGCTGATGCAAATACGGGCTTTGCTACTTGCTAACTAGTTAGCTTCCTTAATCTTTCTAGACTGTAGTAGTTTCTACATCCGTACAATGGAGATAATACCTCCCCTAGGACTGCTTTGACGCTGAATAATACAAATGAGAGAAATGTAAAACACTTAGCACACTGTGCGGCACTTAGAGTTGAGTGAATTGTTTTTATTATTTGAGTATGAGTCCTGCAAAATCTTCCTATTGTAGAGTACATTTTTTTATATGGAAGTTTGCGACTACTTTGGGCCTCTTCTAGTATGGCGAAGTTTAACTCAAATCTGGTTTGGAAGGTCAATGTCTTTTATAGGTCTATGAAAGTGTGTTAGTACCTAAATACAGCTAAATGAGGAGCCATAGGAAGCAGCAGGTGATAAGGCCACTTCTGGAATCTCCCTAAGGCCAGAGCATACACATTTGCATATAATTGGCGATTTACAGATGCTTCCTATCTGTTCTGCGATATTTTCAACGTAGGATTTTATTATGGCTCCCCTTAGGACACAAATTTCCCGAGTTTACTGAATCTTCTTGCAGACTTTCTTATATCTTAAACTGTTTATTGTTAATTTTCTAAAAGCATGAGCCTGAGACAGCAGATAAACAAGCTAAGTGAGGGGTAGGGTAGGGGGCGGTAGAAACCTTTGCCAGGGCATTTTAGCCTATGTATGAAAATGTTGAATTTGCAGTATAATGTCTTTAGATCTTGCTAGGACATCTTGGTAGTTCACAGGTATCAAGCTGTAATTAGGACCAGTTGGTTAATATGGTGATCAGTAACAAGATAGCAGCCATTTAATTTAGAACTTTTTGACTTAAAGTGAATAATCATGAATAGACATTTTCTTGGAAGAAAGGATTTACTAGGTATTTTGCCTATTTTCTGCTACAAATTTATTACCAAGCACTGCTATTTAATATTTTGAGGCCAGTTCCAAGTTTTGGGGCACCTTGTGCTATCAGTGTTACTGATTGCACTCTGTAGGGATACCTGTAATTTGTATGCAGTTAATTAATACAGTTTATTGAGCATTTAGTTGTGAAATAAACTGCACAAAAATAAAAAAGAGGAAAGAAATTGTGATCCATCCATACTCCATTTAAATGAAGCAGAAAAAATAAGAAGTGTTTTTACCATGTTTTAATATGCTTCCACCAAAATTTCTAAAACAAATATATCAGGTTATAGAATAATGATAAACATAAATCCTTCCAGAATATAACATATAGGATGCTGTATGAAATCAAATCTGGAAGTTGGTTAGAGCATTAAAAGTGAAGTCAGATAAACTTCTTAGCAAACAGCCATGTAAGAGTGATCTTATCTTAGAATTTCTTCTAAAATGGGTAGGCAGATGAGCTTACAGAAATTGAAGATTTAAAACCAGTTCAAAAATTTAAAGCCTATTTGCATTTTATCTTTGAAAGCCTTTTCTCCGAAATTGCTGACCATTAGATAAAAGCCATGCTTGCCACAACCTGCATTTATTTTCATGTATCTCATTCTACCAATGAGATCTAGTCCATGAGTAGACAATCTTGTGCTTGGTTATTGGTTTTGAACTTGTGTTGTGTAACCTAAGATTTGTCCCATGTCCGCTACTCTATTTTTCACCATCACTCACCACAGATCAGGGAACTATGGCTTGGAATGCTTCTGCACACCTAAGGTTGTGCACTTTCCCTGAAAGCCTCTGAGATAATACTGGCCTTAGGTGGAAGGTTCAACGCTTTGGGTTAAGTTTCTGTGTTGCTTGCAGTTGATCTGTTGAAGATACTTTTTCTTCCTGTATTTGTAAGTTTTTCCCTGGTAGTTATTCTATCATGATAATTTCAGTTCTTAGATTTGAGCAATAATTCTAATGGGGTTAGTGTGAACAATTACCTGAGATAAAATTCTGGAAAGGTGATTTCATCTAGAGGAATTTATCTCATTTCTTTCTATTTCTGGTAAAACACATAAGGCAATTAATCCATTTTTTAAGATTGTTACGTTTTATCTGTGGTTTTAAGACTATTTCTCTTCTATGATATTGATATAAAAATCTTGTTTTTAACTAAATGCTTGTGTTGAAATGCTTTTTTTAAAATAGATCTTTATTGGAGTATAATTGCTTCACAATACTGTGTTAGTTTCTGTTGTACAACAGAGTGAATCAGCCATATGCATATACATGTCCCCATATCCCTTCCCTCTTGCATCTCCCTCCCACCCTCCCTATCCCACCCCTCTAGGTGGTCACAAAGCACCAAGCTGATCTCCCTGTGCTATGCAGCTGCTTCCCACTAGCTATCGATTTTACATTTGGTAGTGTATATATGTCCATGCCACTCTCTCACTTTGTCCCAGCTTACCCTTCCCCCTCCCCGTGTCCTCAAGTTCATTCTCTACGTCTGCGTCTTTATTCCTGTCCTACCACTAGGTTCATCAGTACCATTTTTTTGTTTTTTTTTAGATTCCATATATATGCGTTAGCATATGGTATTTGTTTTTCTCTTTCTGACTTACTTCAGTCTGTATGACAGACTCTAGGTCCATCCACCTCACTACAAATAACTCAATTTCGTTTCTTTTTATGGCTGAGTAATATTCCATTGTATATATGTGCCACATATCCTTTATCTGTTCATCTGTCGATGGACATTTAGGTTGCTTCCATGTCCTGGCTATTGTAAATAGTGCTGCAATGAACATCGTGGTACATGTCTACATGTCTCTTTTTGGATTATGGTTTTCTCAGGCTTTATGCCCAGTAGTGGGATTGCTGGGTCTGGGAAAACTGGACAGCTACATGTAAAAGAATGAAATTAGAACACTACCTAACACCATACACAAAAATAAACTCCAAATGCATTAAAGACCTAAATGTAAGACCAGACACTATAAAACTCTTAGAGGAAAACATAGGAAAAACACCTTTTGACATAAACCACAGCAAGATCTTTTTTGTCTCACCTCCTAGAGTAATGAAAATAAAACAAAAATAAACAAATGGGACCTAATTAAACTGAAAAGCTTTTGCCCAGCAAAGGATACCATAAACAAGATGAAAAGACAACCCTCAGAATGGCAGAAAATATTTGCAAATGAAACAACGGACAAAGGATTAATCTCTAAAATATACAAACAGCTCATGGAGCTCAATATCAAAAAAACAATCCAAATAAAAAATGGGCAGAAGACCTAAATAGGCATTTCACCAAAGAAGAGATACAGATAGCCAAGAGGCACATGAAAAGATGCTCAACATCTCTAATTATTAGAGAAATGCAAATCAAAACTACAATGAGGTATTACCTTACACCGGTCAGAATGGCCATTATCAAAAAATCTAGAAACAATAAATACTGGAAAGGGTTTGGTGAAAAGGGAACCCTCCTGCACTGTTGGTGGGAATGTAAACTGATACAACCACTATGGAGAACAGTATGGAGGTTCCTTAAAAAACTAGAAATGCTTATTTTTTAATTCATAAATTCAAAGTACACCTAAAAGAAAATAAAATTTAAGTCACAAGTATCTTTAAGACAGAAAAAAGAAATATTAATGTAGAAAAATCATGTAGGTTTCCTTAGAGTTTCATATCATACAGAGAAAAAGGTGAACACATTAAACTTTTTTTTTTTAAAGCACTAGTGTGAATTTTTGAGATGCTGCAGTCTCTGGAATTTTAAGACTTGGACTTTGCTGGACTTGCATAGTAAATTTATCTAGACTTTGAAAAGGACTTTTCTTAAAGTGATCCATGAACTCTCTGTGATAATAATCACAGGGACATAAATATAATCTTTGCCAATACATTTTTACGG
Source organism: Globicephala melas (assembly GCF_963455315.2). Taxonomy (NCBI): domain Eukaryota; kingdom Metazoa; phylum Chordata; class Mammalia; order Artiodactyla; family Delphinidae; genus Globicephala; species Globicephala melas. The sequence continues at coordinate 61,624,904 of NC_083322.1, forward strand.
AGTACTTATCAGGTACCAGGCACTGTGCTGGGTGATTTAGCTTTAGTTCAGGAGCTCTTGGTTTTGTGAGAACCACCATCTAGGACATAGTGGTACAGAGCAACAAATATGTCTTTGTGCTGCCAGCTGTTTCTCTTCTGAGTCTTGTTTCCCCAGTAATGGTTCCCTCTCCCCTTACCCTTTCATAAGACTACTAGTCTTTATCTTTCTTTTTCAAAGTATGGTTTCAGAAAACAATCAGCGTCAGTTAATCAGATAACTTACATCTTATCTAAAGTAACTTCACAATGAATAAGCAGAATAAGCTCACTATGGAGTCTCCCAGAAATCTTTACGCTTCTAATTGTGGATTGAAATGCTTACTATATTGAGGGTAAAATACACACCATTACTATTAGTGCTAGCTATAGACGTCTACCATATGTATAGCATCTATCGTAGACATTATGGTGAGCATTTTATATACCTTATCTCTAGTCCATGCAACAATCTCTATAAGATGTTATCATCATTACTCTAATTTTATATGAAGAAGCTGAACTTCAGTGATGTTGGGCTTGTTCAAGTCCATGTGGCCTATGATTGGAAGAGCTGAGATTCTACCTGCCTTCTGATTGCTTCTAAAGCACATGCCCCTCTCACTCTGCTATTTGGCCTCTGAATGTAAATTAACATCAAAAATATTAGACAATATGGGTTGTATGTCTTGTCTAAATAAAGTACATGTGCTGTAGAAATCTACCTCAGGCACAGGCAAATTGAGTGAAAGTAATTTTGGGCTGAGCTGACCATGGCTCAACCTGCCAGTCTTACAGGAAAGACTCTAGTATTTGCCATTTATGTTGTACTTGCATTGCCAAATGGATCATCCAGGGACCTACATTGACCACTAAAATGGTTAAAATATAGATTCCAATCATTTGCTGCATGTGTAAGTGGTGTTAGCACACATCATCTAAGAATGGGAGGGATTTAATGACTTATAGTTTTTGACATATGGTCAAGAGTAACTGACTAACATTCCTGATAAATCTTTAAACTGGAAATAATTTTCCTACAAAGGGAAAATTTTACTTGATTCAGGGTGTGCTTTTTCAAAATTCTCAGAAAATTTGTACTTTGTTTAAAGCTGAAACACTTTTGAATTTTAGGCCATACAAGGCCAACTTGAGCTTTTGTAGAGCAAAACTTGGAGTAAGGAGATAGATCTCAGGAAGGGAGACCTAGGGACTGGCTGGGCCAGTGGGGAAGGGGCAGACCTATACTGAAGCTTGATGAGGTGGTGAATATAAAAGAAGCACCTACATTTAGGATCCTTGATTATGTATTTTACAGTTTTTTTTTATGTGGATTTTTATAATGGCTCTTTACCAAGTTGTTTCAAATGTCCTGTAATAATCGTAAAAACCTATTGTAAGGTTTTTTTGTATAATGTTTTCAGGGGCTGAGGATTGTGAAGTCTTCTCCTCCCTACCAGCTGTGTCCCTGGGACGATGAAAAATGACATTTTTAGTAAAAAAGAAGGAAGTGGCAGGATGGCATGGACATGGGGATGAGATCTTATACAATTCTGTGTTTCAGAGAGATAACTGGAGGTTAGGGCAAGAGCAGGAAAAGGAGTAACTATTTGGAACTTATTGGGTTTCCTTTTTGGGCAGTTGAGTATTGGGCAGAGGTAAAATGATGGCGTTTGGGTTTCTACTGGGTTTGTATCTGAAAATCATAGCTATTTTAGGAGGCTTGGATTTATCCAAATTGGATCTGATTGGTTTATGTGGAATTGCCAAGTTTAGAATTTCAGAATTAAAGAGAACAAACAATAGGACATGTCATCTTTGAATTTCACTCTTTAAGGTGGAGATTAGGCCAGTGAGGTAGCACTCTACAATAGAGATTGCATTTAAGGGAATTTATAAGTAGCATGAGCCCTCACTCTGAGAGGAAGGATTTGTGAGGAGTAAAAACTCTGTGTCACAGACATATCATTAATATAAAAGATATATTCTCATAAAACTGATCTTTTGTTCAGAAGACAGATGGAAGGATGAATGTTAAAAGGCGTAATATCTCAGTTTTGTACTCAGGGTTGGAGCTGCTGAGTCAGTAACTGCTTTGGAAATAGATTTTAAATACAATAAGAGTGACTTTTCTTAGGATTTCATTTTGTTGCTTACCACAGAACATATCTTGACTTAGCATGGAACATTAGGAGGATGGATTTGTCCATGGCCTTCAACTAACTGGAGAAGCCACTACTTGTTAACTTCTTAAGCTATGTGTATTTATTTTTTTGTTCTCTGGAGAATAGATCAAGAACTTTATGGACGTGTCCTTTTCTCATGAAACCAATTACTCTTTTATGTTTTTCATCATTAACATGCTTCACCACATGTTACTTTGCTGAAAGATAAAGACTAGCATTTTTAATTCTTCTCATGCAAAATAGCAGATTATAAAACAGTATGTAGAGTATAATCTCATGGTAAATGGTGTTTACCATAATGTTAACGCTGATATTTTTCCTGAGAGAGGGATTATGGGTAATTTTTATTCATTCATTTATTTATTTATTTGGTACGCGGGCCTCTTACTGTTGTGGCCTCTCCCGTTGCGGAGCACAGGCTCCGGATGCGCAGGCTCAGCGGCCATGGCTCACGGGCCCAGCCGCTCCGCGGCATGTGGGATCTTCCGGAACCAGGGCACGAACCCGTGTCCCCTGCATCGGCAGGCGGACTCTCAACCACTGCGCCACCAGGGAAGCCCCCATATATTTATTTTTTGCTGTCCTAGGGTGTGGCCATAAAAACTGAAAATGTAAATAATATTATTTTGTCATGTTTACAATGTAATTACAATAAGCCATTCATCATGTATTCCAAACTTGGTGGCCTTCCTGATTATTTCATTTTATTTCTATAGGCAATGTGGCTTTTTTTGTGCTAAGAAGAAAGAGAAATACATTATTAATATATTTGCAGTCACATTGGAATTATACTAATTTGTAATAATCATGCTTTGAATTGTATAGAAGCTCTGCTTCTGTTTGACTTTGTTCAAGTCATTTAAGCACTTGGGGACTGTTTCCTCATCTGTATAATAAGGGGTAGCACTAAATTAAATGATCTCTAAGGTCATTCTAAAATTCTGTAATTTTATGAGTGAACATTTTTCAAAGTACTTTCATATTCATGATTTTATTTGGTTTCCTGACCGTCCATTGAGGGAGATAAGATCAGTGCTATTTTACACATGAGGGACTGGGCCACAGAGGGGTTGGATGGTTTGTCCAGAGTCGCCCTGACTCTGTATCAGAGCCTGGGTGAGGATTGGCTGTTCTTCTGTGGGCCCGTGTTTCTGTTACTAGGCTGCCTGCCTCAGTGCCTCCAGTTCTCTCAGAGGCTCTGGTGTCTGGAAATGCTGTGGATGTCACGCTCCTGGGTGGGCGCATTGGCCTGGTAGGAAAGGGACTCTGGCTGGGATCTCACAACCCAAGAGTGCCACCATGGCAGGAGAGCAGATAGAAGAACTCACCAGGCCAAGGCAGGGGAGCTGTTGACTGCCAATCATCCTTCTCTACCTAATAAAGAGTGCAGCTAGGCTGCGGAGGGAGCCAGCCCTTCAGCCACAATAGATTCCCCTATGCCTGGTGGAGACAGAAAGCTTGAATACAAGGATCTGGACTAAAAGAAGGAAACTCACTTGGTTTTAGTTCTGGCCTTGCTACAGGTTTCTAAAAGCCGTTGCTGCTCTGATGTTCCAGTTTTCCCATAGTTCAACAGCAGAGCCAATCTGCCTCCTCAGTGAAACATCACCTCGTGGATCTTACATAAAACGGGTAGAAGACTATCAGTGTTATGTGCTGCCCTCCAGTTGCAGAAGCAGAGAATGGTGTTCACATATGTCATAACTGATGGTCCTTTCCACTCTTTCTTACTTTTTCCAGTTTTCAGGGAATTCCTTTGGATTAATTCTCTGATGTAGGGGAATAGCTGCTGTCAGGTGCCTAGAACAGTAAATGCTTTAGCAGTGCAGCTGTTCCCAACCAAGGTTTGAAAATCATTGACCAAAGCAGTCCACATCATCTAAGTCAGTTGTTTCAATGCATTACACCCAGGCTGTGCTATCCATCATAAATGTACAAGAAAGCCTTTTTCCCACTGCTATTGATTTTTGCATGGTGACTATTTGTCTGCACTCTTGCCAAGATGGCAGTTGGCTGACATTGCTGGGCTTGAGTGTCCTTTTATACCTCCTGCAGTCTAAAACTGGTATGTGGGTGGGAAGATTCAGATTAAAACCCACTTAAATTAAATTGCTCCCTTATTGGATTTTTTTCCATATCACTTATTATTGTGCTGTACTGTCAGTTCCAACATCTTATCTCCCTCCACCAAATTATAGTCCTATTTTTTCAGTATTCTATCTCTTTATACTGTTTTCTATACAAATAAGCTTATACTCTCATTTACTAGATTCTAATGTCATTCTTAGGCAGTAGACAATGGCTTAAGGTAGATATTAACATGCCATGCTTTCTAGGAGAGGAGGCAAGTTGCCAAACCCCAGCAATGATAGACTTTCCATTTACTTAACTTCTCAACTGCATGTATCTTGAGCTCCCTTCAAATTACCCAGGGGCTTGATGAATAGCTGGACTCTCCAGTGAGTGGACAGCTCATTAGCCAATCTACAAGGACCTGCTGTGACTATTCTTAATCAAAAAGCCAGGTTTTTAATGGTAGATAGCCAATTAACAGCAAAATGTACCCTCATGAATTTTAACTGTTGCCTTGTCAGAAGTGTCAGTTTGATGTTCTCTTTCATGATGTTTATTTTCCTTATTGTAATTGGGAGCATGGGAGGACCTGGTCGGAATTAAGAATCAGGTGTGTAAAGACAATGTTAGGATCGTGATGACTTTTATGCATGCTTTGTGTTATTTTTTTCTTTCTCTTCAGTGAATACCAACAGTCATATCATGAGTTTCCATCAGACGGGTGCTGGGAAAAAGGATACAGAAAAAGAAGTAGTAACAAAGCTTTCTTTGTTTTTACTTATTATTATTATATATTTCACATGATTGGAAAATATAAAAAGCATATATGGAAAGAACATGGAAGCATTAAAATAAGAAAATCACCCAAAATCCCATCACACAAAATAAACTCATGCTAGAATTTTTTTTTTTTTTTGGGTATATTTTCCTATCTCTTTGGCCTTTGTCTCTATTCCCATCTTTCACACACATATCTAATATAATAGGTATACAAGTATACTAACCTCTATATGTTTATACATATTTACAAAAATGAGTAGATTCTACAAACTATTTTTAACCTGCTCTCATGGTTGATCATTATATTGTGAACATCTCCCTCCAATCACTCCATATATTAGAAAACACGATTTCAGCAGTTACATACTAGTTCACAGGTTTTATTCAACCCAGCCCTAATCATTCACCTTTGTCTTCTAGTTTCCTTCATCTAAGCCCACACTTTTTCGTTTTTCTTTTTTCCATCCTCACTGTCATGTACATTATCTTCTCACTGTCTTTAGTATATTATCCACCTTACACTGGCTTTTCCTTCCCTCTCAGCAGGAGTTCAAGATGAATACCTTATGAAATTGTGGCCACACTAGTTCTTACAGGAACCTTCTCCCAAGGTTAACTGAATAAATGCAACAGAGGCCTGAGTATAAGGATGGGAGAAGGTGTGAGAGTGGGGATGCTGCTGGCAATGTCCTGGTTCTGGGTATCACCTCTACTTGCAGGAGGCCATCCCTGGTCGTGTAGAGGCACTCTGATTTGGAGGGTGATGAGGTGTGGTTTTCCTGTACTGTGCTCTTCTCTTTGCTTTTGTTTCCACCTTCCTAGACTCCTTCAGAAATCCCTAAACTTCAGTTGTTTAGATCCCGTGTAGAGAGCTGTAGGATGTGGAACCTGATTCCTGTTCTGGCCTGTCCCCTACAGGCTCCATTTAAACTCTTCGGCCTGGTCTCCTTAGAGGGAATCTCAGGGACTTGACGCTTTCTTTGATGTTTCCCTTTAATATGAGCCTTCCTGTTCCATAATCAAACTATAAAGTTGTACCATGTAGTTTTGGTCTAAAAATAATGGATCATTTGGGAAGATTTGGGATTAGGTATATGAAGGCTAATTTGGATGTGATTTACAGTTATATCGTAAGAAACACATAGAATGCAGAGCCTTTATAGGAAATGGCACTAGCCATACTGACAATTAAACTGGATGAAAAAATAACCCTCTGTGAATTACATGAAGCTGGCTGCCTTCAAATGCCCTCCCTCTCTGCAGCCCAGAGCATGATAATCATTGTAGGATTAAAGGAGAAATTTAGTGTTCAAAGTGTTTCTTCTTTGGTGGGAACATTCTTTAACTTCTCTACCCCCTTTTTTCCTTTCCTCTTTTCCCCCATTAAAATGAGGATATCACATATCTATTTGTTGATTAGGGACTGCTGAACGATTTGATTGAAGTAAAATTTAGTCATAGTAAAATGTTATCTCAAACAGGCATTTGGATTCTGTGACCTTTATCTCTAATCGTTTTTATTCCAGCTAATAGCCATGTCCTCTCCACCCCGCCCAACCTTTCCAATTTCCACTCACCTTGCCAACAGGGAATATTTTTGTTTGGTTGGTTTTAGAACAATGGGAGTGGGGCTGAGTCTGAAACAATACTAACATGATTTTGTTGATCCTGAAAGCAGTTTAAGTTCTTCTATGGCAGGTTTCTTAACATTTTTGGGGGATCATATTCCCTTTTGTGAATATGAAAATATTTATGGATTCTCTGTTGTAAAGATTTTATATTTTCTTCTTCTGTTCTGTATGTTTTTAAAGGAAGTTCATGAATCCCTGACTATGGCACCTGTTCTTAGCAACACTTTGAGTGGCGTCAGTAAGTGTAAGAAAACCCTGCTTCTTTCTGTATTAACTGATCACCTTCTTGGTACTTGAAGTACTTGACCCGTTTTTTAAATTTTTTTCTATTCTTTCAGACCCGGATGTGTGTCTTCATGTCCCCACCTCAGATAGGCCCTTTGGCTCTCTCCCTACAGAACCCTCTTACCCTAAATCATTTCTTATCTGAGATAAGACTAAATTCATTTTTTTCCCTTTCTAACATTATTCAAATCTTAGCTTGTTCTTTTCCCCTCAAGAATTTCCAGATTCATATTTCACATTATTTGATGCCTACAGTTTTATTTTAGTTAGTTTTTAATGATATATTTTTACATTAAACTTCTTCTGATCTGACATCCTGAAATGCAATTCTTTACATTGTTTTCTCTTTTTAAAAAATAATTAATTAATTAATTAATTAATTTTTGGCTGTGTTGGTTCTTTGTTGCTGTGCGTGGGCTTTCTCTAGTTGCGGTGAGCACGGGCTACTCTTCCTTGCGGTGAGTGGGCTTCTCATTGCGGTGTCTTCTCTTGTTGCAGAGCATGGGCTCTAGGCATGTGGGCTTCAGTAGTTGTGGCACGTGGGCTCAGTAGTTGTGGCTCACGGGCTCTAGAATGCAGGCTCAGTAGTTGTGGTGCACAGGCTTAGTTGCTCCGCGGCATGTGGGATCTTCCCAGACCAGGGCTCGAACCCATGTCCCCTGCATTGGCAGGTGCCACCAGGGAAGTACCACATTAATTGTTTTTTCAACCTTAGCTGTAAAGTATGTCAACAAAAGGCATGCTTTCTGTTAATAGATATATTAACATGCTTTTTATTAATAAATGTAATAAGTCTATCATTGCATTTAAAATCTAAAAACAGTGTAGAGCTGTTCCCAGAGCTGATTTCTGGAGCAGGTTACAAATTTATTTCAAATTGAAGATTGACTGGGGATTTTATCTAAAGGAAGGTATCTAAGTTCAAATGTGGTCACATTTTTGTGAGACTTGGGGTTTGTCTGTATGTTAAATAGTATACCAAATACATTGTGTCTGCTTAGTTGAGAGAGTGAGAAGATGAAGAATTCCTCCTCTCCTTCTTGGTTCTGAAAGGGAGACAACAGTCTGAGGTACAGCTCTAAAAAGGCACTTCCCTGGTAGATGACCCGGGACAGCAAGTTTCCACAGTTCCCATAAACAATGAAAAAAGAGAAAACTCTGGTTTGCTCAAAGATTGGTATATTACTCCATCTTGTGTTTACCCTTTTTTGTTTCTTTATAATTATGTTGCTAGACTGCAGGTGACTGATGGCCATAGGTTGTCATCTCAGCTGAATAAATTTATATTTCCTTGAGGTAAGGAAGACTGGGAAAAGAGTAGTAATTCTTTTTCCTTCCTAGATTTTTTGCCTAGAAACACATATTAATGTACTATAGGACAGAGTGAACTGTACCATTAAAAAAAGGAATATGCCAATGTGCTTAATTTTATCGTGTCTTTAGTGGGCATTTTAATACAATTCTGAGTTTAATGGCATATTCGTGCTTGAGTTAGACTAATGGTTCTTTTTTTTTGTTGTTTAAGGTGTACAGCATGATGGTTTAATTTACATATATTGTGAAATGATTACCACAATAGGTTTAGTTAACATCCATTATCTCATATAGATACAATAAAAAGAAAAGAAAAAGAATTCTCCTTGTGATGAGGACTCTTAGGATCTACTTCCTTAACGACTTTCTTATATATCATACAGCAGTGTTCACTATAGTAAGCATGCTGTACATCACATCCCTGGTTCTTACCTTCTTCTAACCGAAAGTATGTACCTTTGACCACCTTCCTCCAATTCTACCTCCCCATGCCTCCCACCTCTGGTAACCACAGATCTGATCTTTTTTTCCATGAGTTTGGTGTTTTTGGTTTTTTAAAAATTAGATTCCACTTATAAGTGAAATTATATGGTTTTTGTCTTTCTCCATCTGACTTATTTCACTTAGCGTGATGCTTTCAAGGTCCATCCATGCTGTTGCGAATGGTAGGATTTCCTCATTTTTTATGGCTGAATGATATTCCAGTGTGTGTGTGGTGTGTATATACATACACACCACAACTTCTTCATCCATTCATCTATTGAATGGACACTTAGGTTGTTTCCATGTCTTGGCTGTTGTAAATAATGCAGCTGTAAAGATGGGATGCAATATCTTTATGAGTTAGTGTTTTTGTTTCCTTTGCGTATATTCTCAGAAATGGAATTGCTGGATCATATAGTAGTTCTATTTGTAATTTTCTGAGGAACCTCCATACTGTTTTCTGTAGTGGCTGTACCAATTTACAGTCCCACCAAGAGTGAACAAGGGTTCCCTTTTCTCTCTATCCATGTCAGCATTTGTTATCATCTTTTTGATGATAACCATTCTAACAGGCATGAAGTGATATCTCATGTGGCTTTAATGTACATTTCACTGATGACTTGTGAGTGTCTTTTCATGTATCTATTGGCCATTCATATATCTTCCCTGGAAAAATGTCTGTCCACGTTCTTTGCCCTTTTTTGAATTAGATTATTTGTTTTTGTTTTGGCTGTTGACTTCTATGAGTTCTTTATATATAATATTTTGGATGTTAGCTCCTTATCAGATAGATAGACCAGCGATTCTTATAGGGATTTCCTCTTGCCGCAAGGGTGGTGGTGGGGAGGATGGCTGTATCAGAATCACGTGGAGAGCTGTTTGATATGCTGCCTTAAGGAAACATGTTTAATGAACTGCAAAATCATCACTGCCTAGTTAGCCTATTGCTGTTCTATCCCTCATGTATGTTATGGTAGAAGAAGATTGAGGACTGGACCACAGAGATAGATTGCCTTCAAGGACTTCATTATACTTACCTGTTTGATTTTCTGACTCCTCCATTGGGTTGTAAATCTGTAATGGCTTAGCCCATGTCTGTCTCATTAATCATTCATCTTATTAATCAGTAATTATCTTATTAATAATTTGATCCTTATTGCATACATATAGTAGGTGCTCATTAGACATTCGTTGAATGCATAGAAGAATGAATGCATGATGACTGGGGAGACATTGCAGATAGAAATTTCTCGAGGTTTAAGTTGAATTGTTTAGTTAGGCATTAGATTGTGTGGGCACTTGCAAAAAATTTACCACTTCACCCACTCCCTTCAAAATGCCACCAGAAAAACATAGTTTTTAAAAAAACCTGTAATATATTATTTAAAAATAAGCTAGAGCATGAAGAAAATGGTTCAATAAATGGATCGATCAAAGCAAAATAAAACATACTTAGAAATGAGGGACTTTAACTCAGGAAAGAATCAGAAATAAAAGAAGAATCAGTTCAGAAAAAAAGACTAAACTAGAATAAACAAATAAATCAGCACAACAGATACTGCTTTAAAAGAAATATGAGGGGAAAAGGAGGAACATTTTAATGGTCAAAAAGAAATGAAGAAAGAAATAAAAAAATTTTGAATGAAAGAAAATCCAATATCAATTTAATAGGAATCTCTGAAGAACTAAACAAAGAGAACAGAACAGAACAAATGAATGAAAAACCATTATTCAAGAAAATTTTCCAAAATTAAAAAACGATTTGAGGGCTTCCCTGGTGGCGCAGTGGTTGAGAGTCCGCCTGCCAATGCAGGGGACACGGGTTCATGCCCCGGTCTGGGAAGATCCCACATACCACGGAGCGGCTGGGCCCGTGAGCCATGGCCGCTGAGCCTGCGTGTCCGGAGCCTGTGCTCCGCTGCAACGGGAGAGGCCACAACAGTGAGAGGCCCGCGTACCGCAAAAAAAAAAAAACAAAAAAAAAAAAACGATTTGAAACCACATACTGGAAAATGTAGTTGAGAATATCAATCCTGAACAAATAATACCAAGATATATTCCAATAAACTTCGTTGAGTAAAGTCATTTGGGCATCTTGACACAGAAAGTGACTTATGAGGGAAAGAGAATTAGATTATTATCGCACTGTTTTTTGGACAGCAATGCTTTATGCTAGAAGAAAATGGAGTAACATATTTTAGGAAATATGAAGAAAAAAATGTGAGCCAAAGATTTTTATAGCTAGAAAAACTGACTTTCAAGTATAAAGAGCACAGACTGTTATTAACATACAATATTAATAATATAGTTCATAAAAAGAATATATTTCCCATCAGATTTTTCTGAGGAATCTACTAGAGAATTATCCTCAGACAATGAAAGTAGTTAGAGAGACAGACATTGCCATAAGGACTAGTGATGAACATTAAACATATAGTTATAAAATAGAAGTAAGACTAAATGAGGGCTAAGAGGGAGTAAGAATTTATAAAACAGCAGTACGCAATAAAATGTAGATTAAAATAACTATAAAAATGCGTGTGCAGAGGGCACACCTAACATTCAGATTGTGGTGGCCTTAAAATAATATTTCCCATTAAAGGAAACTAGTGTAGTACAGGGAACTCAGCTCAATATTCTGTAATAACCTAAATGGGAAAAGAATTTGAAAAACAATGGATACTTGTATGGGTATAACTGAATCACTTTGCTGTATACCTGTAACAAACACATCATTGTTTATCAACTATACTCCCATATAAGATAAAAAATTTTTAAAAAGTTTAAAAAAAGGAAACTAGAACTTGGAGAATTGGTCAATTCTAGGTCTGGGGCAGGAAATGCACAAGATTAATCTGGAACATCTTGTCATACCATGAAGCTAGGAAGCTATCAAAAACTACTGGGGTTTGTCAAAAGAACTCAGGAACCAACTTTAAGAGCTTCCCATTGGGACAATTTAAGCTTCGAAAGAGGTAATTGCAATTGAATGAAACCTATAAGTTATGTTTAAATCCATGGATACATAATTGTAGTTTAAAAACCTAACCACCTTCAGAAGATTCTAAGGAGCCAATTCATTTTCTTGAAAATGGTAAGTAGAGGGAAAGAATGAAACATTTATCCTGCCTTTCCAATATGAACCACGGGGAAACCAAAGAGTAGATGAGGGGAAGCACATATTTACAAAAAATTTTTAACTAATAAATGAAAAAAAAAGGATAAAATTTAACTATCATCATTTTACAAACCTCAAATGAATGACTAGATTTAAGCATTAAGCCTCAACAGCAGCTAATGGAGAAAGAGAGATAACTAGATATTAAATGCTTTTTGGTGAAAGGCCACGGTAATTAGAGTCTTTGCAAAGGGATGGAACCCAAACCTAGTCAAGGTTCCCGATCCAGCTGCCAATTTGAAAGAAATACACTAGACAGAGGAACATGCTGAACTGTACCATGTTCATCAGCACTGTCTGAACTGTGAGAAACTCTGCAGGTCAAATGTCCCAGATCCTAGAACAAAAAAATTGTAAGGGAAAGAAAGGGATGGTTGAGAAATCTGTGGATTAAAAGGGACCTAAAATATGTATCGGATTTAATAAAATGGGCAAGACTAAAATATGATGTCTAGGAATGTGTATTTATGTGATAGAACTTATGTGATAGAAAAAAAGTGATTATTATAAAAATAGTGCTTACTTTTGGGAGGCAGATGGTGTTTGAGATATGGATGGTGCACATGCATGCAGTATCTTCGGCTGGCAAAGGTCTATATCTTGACTTAGGTGGTGGTTGCAGGATGTCTACCTTATAATAGCTCATTAAACTATACATAAGTTTTTTGTGGATTTTCTTTCACAATTAAAAAGTTAAAAGCCAAAAAAGGAAAATAAGATTGGATGGGACTTTTATTCCTTCTCCCAAGTAAATTCTGTGATTCTTCCTCTGCTCATATATGTGGTCTGAGATCTTATTAATGCCTAAAGTTCAAAGACTCCTAAAATAGGGGGCAAATTCATCTTTACGTGACAGTATGCCCAATGCTCTAGAGACTTGACATGGTTCAAAACAGACATAATTTTCTTTTGGAGTCCAGAATTTTTCTGCATTTTATTTGCCTCCAGGGAAAATAATATGACTTTATATGTTCCTTGTCATCAGTGAGAATTTCTAACACTGGGGTGTCAGGGAGCTGGGCAGTAAATCTCAGTGGACTAAACCACTGTCCTAAGTGGCTTACTCATGCCATAGCACTCCCTGTATAGCTGCTAAAAATGACTGCAAGCTGGACTTTCCAGAAGCTAGAGTTGATCTTTATTAAATCTATCCATCCCATTGTGTGAACTTGGCCACCTGGGAATTATAAGAAGAAAAATGAGTCCCCAAGACTTGTACATTGTGAAAGGCAAACTCTCCCTCACCGCCAAGCAGTCCTAGAAATTAAATCTTTTTTTCTTAGTGATTCACTAAGTGTTTGCAATTGTGGTCCACACATTTAGTTGTTGTCAAGATGATGTTTCTGAAGGAATTATCTTTTCATTTCATGGTGAGATTCTTTTTTTTATCTTCCAGTTACTTCAATTATTGACAGAAACTGGACATGAGAGGCTCAGGTAGTAAGGTTTCATTTGTACATTAGTGCTCAGGGATGAGGGTCCCACATATGCTGCATTATATCCACATCTCATGAGCCACAGCAGCCTCTTTCGTGGACGATGATGGAGATTTCTGAACTTCCATTCAGGGTCTAGCTTTTCAGTCAATATCTAAAAAAATAAAATAACCAGTGATGATCACCAGAGTCAACTCTTTTCTCTTCTTTGCAGAACTCATGTAGAATAAACTGCTTCATAAATAATGCTGGAGTGACTGTCCAGGGCTGAAGGCAAATTCTTTGCATTAGGCCATGGAGCATATATCAGAGAGGCATTAGCAAAGGTGCGATTTATCCAGTTGCAATGGTGAGCAGATATGTATAGAAACATCTTGGGAGAGAAAAAAAAAAACTTCCATAGAAACATTTTTGGGTGGTGGGGAAAGATTTTTTAATTTGAAGCTTTGGGAGTATTGGGGAATGAAATAAACACTATGAAATGAAACCTGGAGGTCAGAAGTGAGAGTGAGCTCATTTGCATTGCTTTTGGATTTGTTTACAATTTAAGAGTCCTTCTACCATGAGGAAGTTGGCATTCAGAGGAAAGAAAGTAATTTATAAAGTTGAAAAAAATAAATCCTCCATCACCATATAAAAGTGCTTTATCTTGCTCTAGTAGCTAGTTTTAAAAATGAATCCTAATGACTTCAGTTCCTCTGAAGTTTTTGCATAGACCAGACTCAGTGCTGCAGATTAGGCTGACCAGGACCTGATGCCCCCTTTGGACAACTTCCTGTTGCCCGCACCTAATACACATGGAGTCCAGTGGACTTTTGATGGAGCTCCCTGTAAGACTGGCTTGGGAGACCCTGAGCATCTGGCCAATGTAGCAGAATCCATGGGCTGGGACTATGCAGAAGCTTTGGCCCAACAGAGTGAAACTGCTGAACTTCAGCTTTTTCACTATTTTGCTTCACTTTAAAGAGCAGCCTCAGCTTGAACAGCTGGAGCTAAATTGCAGGGAGAGTGTTTCCATGAGCTTCAATGGCTTTCACAAACGAGCTTGTGGAATCTGGCCACTGTCAGCAGTGTCCAAACACGCCATCTGATTGTGCCTCAGTGAAATGAGGGTGGTTTCATTTCCCTTTTTAAAGTCCATTTCCCACACAATCAAACCTCTGGTCAGGCCCACTTACTTCTGTTTTTAGCAGGGAGTTGTTTAGGGTTGTTTAGGTGAGGAGGCATTTATTGTTTATATGACTTTGGGGGACTTTAGGTCTCCTTCTGGGCTTCCCGAGCCTAAACTGGCAGATAATGGGCCTTAAAGTGAAAGCTAACTGCCCTAGCTCAGGATTTAAATCTTAGTATCTGGCCTTTTTCTCTCTTTTGAACTTTTGTCATTTTAAATCAAGAATGGTTGGGCTTCCCTGGTGGCACAGTGGTTTAGAATCCGCCTGCCAATGCAGAGGACATGGGTTTGAGCCCTGGTCCAGGAAGATCCCACATGCCGCGGAGCAACTAAGCCTGTGTGTCACAACTACTGAGCCCGCGAGCCTCAACTACTGAAGCCCGCATGCCTAGAGCCCGTGCTCCACAAGAGAAGCCACCGCAATGAGAAGACCATGCACTGCAACAAAGAGTAGCCCCCGCTCGCCACAACTAGAGAAAGCCCGCGTGCAGCAACAAGACCCAACACAGTCAAAAATAAAATAAATAAATTTATATATATTAAAAAAAGAATGGTGATGACTTGACACACATGCCCCCATTTCTTCCTTCTTGTGCCAAAGGCTGACATTACTTATGGTCATTGATGCCTTTCTACTAAATCTGCGCTCAGTCTCAGAATACTTATTAATATGACCTATCAATGAATTAGCCTATGTGTTGAATTCTATTTCCTATCCTTGGTAAGAGATGCTTCAATGATAGCGCAGTGGAGTGGCCCAAGAGACTGGTAAGTTGGCCTCGCCCCCGTATTGTAATGGATGGAGCCTTGGATAGAATGGTTAGGACTGTGTTCTTTGCCTCAGTTAACTTCAGCTACATTTGACCTCTTTGAAACTTAGTTTTCCTCATCAGAAGAAATGACATACCGATTCTGAATACCTTGCAGTTTGTTGTAATATACATAAATAAATAAATGGGTGTGGATGCCTTTGCAAACTGCCTAGTGTGACACAAATAAAAGCTGTTAGCAACATAATGTATTGCAGATTTCTGCTTCTCTATTTCCTAGACTCGGAGGAGCTGTTAGGTGCCAGGTACTTTAAGTACCGAAAACTCCCAGCATTAATAGTGCTGTGGAAAAACCACTAGACTGGGATTCAGCATGTCTGGGTTTTTATTTATATCCTGTAACAAATTGCTACAACATCTTGGGTGTGTGGACTCTACATCCATATTTGTAAAATTGGAAGGTTGAATTAGATGAGTGAATGTTAAGCATTGTTTTTAGCACTTGAAACCACATTGCTAATAAAATCTTATGAAACCCTTTTATGTAAATGAGATATATAAAAGGAGCTATGCAAAATCACCCTTGTGGCACCTTAGGGTCCCCTGGAACACAATTTGAAAACCACTAGACCAGATGTTCTCCAAGATCCATTCAAACTTTAACATTCTGTGATTCTAACCCTGCAAAGAAGACTAATCTCTCAATGCCTTGATCAATTTTTTCTAATAGAAACAACTGGAAATTTATAGTAATGCCTGTGCAACCACAGCCAGCAGCTAGGCTAAATGACACACCCATTCCTTTGTTTTCTTTTAAGAAGTGGCCTGTAGAGGACATCAGAAATGTCTGTTGCACTCTACAGAGCCATCTTGTCTATGGAGACACCTGTTTCATTAAGCATCAAATCCTCCATCCTCTTTCCTTGTAACAAATTCAGACCCACAGAAATGTGTTTCATGCTGTCCATGTGCCAGGCACGATGCTGCCTGGGGTACCTTCATGCTGGGGTTACAACAGGCACTAACACACAGCCCTACCTCACACAGTCACAGCAGTTTTCAAACTGTGCTCAGCAAATGCAACTTTATGTCTTAGGCATTGTGTACCAGGATTGTATTAGTTTTTTAAGTGTGGTGCAACACAATAGTTTGATTTTTGTGCATGAAATATTTGTTTTGCTTTATCTGCTGTAGCTTGTCTAGGTTTATACCATCAAGCTGGATGATGGCAATGCTTGTGATTCAGGGTTCAGTGATGGCAGCTCTCAAGAAATAGGTTCTGGCCTCATTTGTGAGTTCTACAAAGCATTTGGACTTTCTTTTTTAAAAAAAATAAGAAAAAATAAGTTAGAGATTTAAAAAATATATTTTTAAAACATTTCAGAAATTAAAGCAATAATGAAATGAAATTAGCCCTCCCCTTTTTAAACTGTACACAATATAACCCCTTCATAAGTTGCTTTTGGATTATTTATCCTGAACTTGGTTAATGGTCATAGAACAGAGCTTCTCTAAAAATGATGAAAAAATCTTCAACAAGCTATCACCTTTGGGAGTAATAATAGGAAAATGGGCATATGTAGGAGTGTTTATTTTTTTCTTTTCCTTCAATAAAAATAATGGTCTTTTCTCATCCAAGAAAAATATTTTTTCATCCAGAAATGGACTTCTTCATCTTTCAGATTACATTCCAAATGTAGTCAAATTGCAACAATGACCTTGAACCTCTGTCATTCCATACTATACTTAGATATAGAGACCATCACCTAAGCAACTTGCTAAATATGTAAGCTTCTGACCAAAGGAAAAAAGACAGGTGAGGTAATCGTGAGCATGAAGTACATTTATTAAGACACCAAACCCAAAGCTGAAGTCAAACTAAATGACAATCTGTCAACTCATCCTCTAGAGTGTCCTGTTCATGGAGATTTCAGAAGTTCCTGTGAGAGGAATTTCGATTTCTCATCACTTCCTCTTTCTCCACAGAAGGGTGACACAAAGAACCATCCTATTCTCCAGATAGGAGATTCCATTCTGTTTCAGGATGTAGTGAGGTTGAGGTGGGCTAGGGCAGAAGTGTAGTATTTTGGGTAAGTCGGGGAGGGGGCTCAAAAGACAACTTCCCATTTGGCAGTTTTCTTGTGTGTTTTAAATATAGTATTAAAAAAAGGAGACCTATTTTTTCTCCAACTTCAGGCTAATACATTTTAAGGGATACATCAGAGACAGAGTACAAGAGGCGATAACTATAAATTGTTTTCCTGAAGGGAACATTTTGGATTCAGGTATTGATTAGGATCCTCTGTGAAAATGAGAGGAGCAAAGGTTGATAGGTTCAAATCAATGTCATAAAAACAAGAATAGTAGCTGCCAGGACCATTTGTGGATTAAATATCATTGGTGTTTATCTGGCATTGATGCTGGTTATAAAGATCAATTTCAACCTACCCGGTTTTTCCCTTTCCAACCTGACTAGCTAGGATTAAATGCTTAGAAAAAGAGTTATTCCCTAGCTTTTAAAATTACACAAATATTATGGGATCTAAGATACTCCCACAAGTATCTTCCCCTACCTGAGTTAGAACCAACTGAGAGGTGTCAGGAAGATGACTTCAAAATATCACCTTTATTTCTGATAAAACTGATTTTGGAGAGTATGTTTTTTATCTGCTTGTAAGTGAATTTCCTTTCTGAAGGCAGAACTAGACAGAATTCACATCAGCCACAGATAGCAAAATGGCACTGCGAGACTCCTAATATATGACTTGGAGGAGCAGAGCAGAATGTGTGCTTCTTTAAGGAAGAGAAAGAGAGGAAGCACAGCGTAGGTGCTGAGTGCTTCATTCACGTTCCAAACTCCTTTGCTTGCTCCTTTTGCAGGAGTAGAGAAAGGCTCGCCTGTTCTGCTGGAGGGGTCCCTCAGATGGAAGGAATCCTCTGGGCAGGGTGGGAAAGGAGCATTCCTTACAAGGATACATTCTCATTGTAAGACTACACTCCCCAATGACTTGCTGTGTATGTTCAGAGCATTCATTAACTTCTCTGAATCTTTCCTCATCTGTAAGATGGACATAATAAAGACCTACATCTATCACTTAATTGATTGAGATAATTCATGCATGATAAGCTGGGTCTAGCCTCTGCCTACCTCTCCTAGATCATTCTACCTTTATTCTCAACACTCTGGCTTTACAGTCTTTTCAGTTCCTGCACACATCATGCTCTTGTTGTCTTGGGATTTTTGGTATGCAGTCATCTCTACCTGGACAGGCTTTCCCATTTTTCTGGATCTGATTAATTCCTACTTATTCTTCAGTTCTTCACTTAACTGTAATTTCCTTAGTTATGCTTCCTCCTGACCCCTTTCATTATCTAAATTACCTGCCCTTTGTTATTTCTCACTCATAGCATTTATGATTCGGAATTTATATTTACTTAAATAATTATTTGTTGAATGTCTATTTTCCCTGACTGGAAATTATGCATCTAAGAATAGGGACTGTGTTTATTTTGTTTATCATTATATACTGAGAGCCTTGCAGAGAACCTGGCCTATAATAGTTACTCAGTAAATATGTGTTTAATGAATATGTTAAATGCCTAGCATATGGTGCGTGTCTTATTGATATTAGTTTCCTTCTCTTCTGTCTCAAAAACCATCAGCGCACTGGTTTATATGATGGTAGACCCATCACTGGATGGCCTTTCTCTTGTCCTTCCATTTTATTTTATTTTTAAATACTTTTTTGATATGGACCATTTTTCAAGTCTTTGTTGAATTTGTTACAATATTGCTTCTGTTTTATGTTTTGGTTTTTTGGCTGCGAGGCAGGTGGCATCTTAGCTCCCAGACCAGGGATCAAACCCACATCTCCTGCACTGGAAGGTGAAGTCTTAACCACTGGACCACCAGGGAAGTCCCTTATCCTTCC
Organism: Globicephala melas; assembly: GCF_963455315.2. Taxonomy (NCBI): domain Eukaryota; kingdom Metazoa; phylum Chordata; class Mammalia; order Artiodactyla; family Delphinidae; genus Globicephala; species Globicephala melas. The sequence continues at coordinate 61,644,160 of NC_083322.1, forward strand.
ATTTTATAACTCTACCTCCATAAGTGGAGAACTACTTGTGAATGAGTACTATAACACTTTAATCACTGTGGAAGATTTTTAAGCTTCTTGAAATAAAAATCTTTATATTTAACTTTACTCACCAGCTTGCCCTGAAATAAATAGCGCTACCCCCAAAATGGAAAGTCTTAGAGAGTACAGCTAATCTTCTCATAGAAATCAAAGTGACTGAAACCCAAGCCGTACATCTCTTAGTTTTGTGTTCTTTCTTCCAACTGTATCCACTTAACAATGCTAGCAGAAGCTACATAATAATTCCATTTTGTGTCTTTTGTTTTAATTTAGATTATTTTGTTCTTCTGAAAGTTAATGGGTGACTTGCCTCTTTCACATATTCTTTTGCATCAGCATCTCTGAGTAGGTTTGCCACCTACTAGCTGTGGGACCTGGGATAAGTTACTTAACCTCTTTTGACTGAGTTTCCTCATCTGTTAAATGGGCATGATGGTAGGACTCATCTCAAAGATTATGAAGGTTAAATGAAATAATTTATGCTTTGCATGGTATGTAGTTTATGGAAGATGGTAAGAGTTCGGTAAATAAAGTTTAGTGCTTTTGGTTCTGTTATGCAATTGTCCATCAACTCTTTTAGCAGCCTACTGAACTTCAATAACTGTTCTGAATTCTGTAGTAAGTCTCAACTCTCAATATTGATTCTGATGTAGGGTCTTCAGACTCAAGACTTTCAGAGGCATTTTATTGAGTTCCTTGAATTTGCAAATCATAACACATGGAGCTCTGAACATGGATATAGAATGCCTGCTTAAGGGAACTTCATGTGATTGGCAGCCCCATTATGCAGGACTGAAATGTGAGGGTAAAATCACAGTGACTTCCGCCTCCCCATGTGTTAGAGTGGATTTGGCCTGTTTGCGGGATGTCCCTTTCTTCCCTCAGTGCTCCATATGGGACCTTCTGGAAGGTGGGTGGCCTTTTCAGATGGAAGAAGTTCTTTGTCATTCAAGGGTATCTGAGTTTTTATGATGTCAGTCTGTTACAGTTCCAGAAAATTCTGGTGCCGTTGTCCAGGGCATTAAACCACTCACCACCTTAATGAAGGAGGAGAAAGGAACTAGAATTTATTGACTGTGTATGATGTGCCGGTACTGCACTTGGGAACTTTATTTTTATTTATTTATTTATTAACATCTTTATTGGAGTATAATTGGTTTACAATGGTGTGTTAGTTTCTGCTTTATAACAAAGTGAATCAGCTATACATATATGTATATCCCCATATCTCCTCCCTCTTGCGTCTCCCTCCCACCCTCCCTATCTCACCCCTCTGGGTGGTCACAGAACGCAGAGCTGATCTCCCTGTGCTATGCGGGTGCTTCCCACTAGCTATCTCTTTTACATTTGGTAGTGTATATATGTCCATGCCACTCTCTCACTTCGTCCCCAGCTTACCCTTCCCCCTCCCCGTGTCCTCAAATTGCACTTAGGAACTTTGAAAGCCATTTTCACAGTTAGCGCCTACAACACCCCTGGAGGTCTAAGTGGGGCTCATGGTTGAGTGGGCGGTGCTGTTACTATATTTGAGTGGTTGATTCATTCATAAGTCTGTGGGCTGTGCAGAGGGAACCTTCTCTTAGCTACTAGTGGCCCCACGGAAAATAGTTGCCTGTCAAATATCAGGAGCTCCCAACTTACGAAGAAAAGCTCAAGATTTCTGCCTTGCGATTCTGGTCTACAAAACCACTTAGATTTAGTGCTATGGGTGTTGTTGAAAGGACCTGCCAGTACATTCCCCCAGTTCCCTAGCTGGATACTCAATCTCTATCTCAAATCTGCTGTAGGTTCAGGGACCCGTTTAATGGCTAAAATCAGGAAAATTTCTCTGCATCTCAATAGTTTTGCTGGATCCTACTTTGACTTGACTTCTGGTTTAAAGTGATTGGGTCCTTGATTTAATTTAGCCGCATTCCACCTTATTCTCTGAGCCTGTACCTTGGTTCCTCTACCTCTCAAATCCTAATCCTACTGCATCTTCATTAGTAAAATCAGAAAGTCACAACTCCGAGACCCAGCCTTGAGAGGGTTTCTTCTCAGTTACCTACCAATCTTGCTCTTTGGAACATCTCTCTCAAGGAAAACTCTTGATATGGGCATTCAAATTCCATAATTCTCCAAACAATATACTCAGCCACTTTTCTATTAAAAAAGGGCTTTATGTGTACTACTTAGAGAGAAATTAACGAAATTATTCTGGCAGTGCTTCAGATTAAGATTAAATGAAAAAAAAATCAAGAGAAACGAAGAGTCCGTGAACGGTATTCTAATTAGCACAGAAATTGCTGGACTAACTTTTCAGTTCACTTATTCCAATATTTTAGCAGGAGTCTGGGGGAAGGGAAGTAACTGTGTTTGTCCTCTATATACACAGGCTGTTTTTGCAACACATTTAACTCACCAACTGCAGTTTTGTAATCAAACTTTCTACTTTGTACTTCATAGAAAGGGCCCTATTTTTCATTTTCATTCAACCTTGTGTGTGTGAAGCAATGTGGAAGTGATGATTCATTTTGTGTGGCTCTACACTTACACTTGGGAGATCTTGGCTTTCTGTGAAGTACATCAGTTCCAACATTCATGGGAACATTTGGACTACTACTGTTCACTAGTATAAAAATCTGTGTTAAAAAATGTGAGAATCACTGCTTTCTATGTAAGATGTCAATACTTTTATAATGGCAATAAATATTTAAGGGAGGAAGGAGGCACAGTGTTTAACTTATTCTGAAGCTTGACATCCCAAGCGATATAATTTAATCACAACAGCCCCACCCTCCAGTCCTTTAATATTTTACCAAATACATTTCATGAATAAATATTAGTCAAGTACTTCTGGAGTTTGTGATTAAATATTAACAGGGTTATTTTTACAAAATGCACAGGAACATTTCACAGGATTGTGTCTATAAATGTAAATAGATCTACAGACATTTTGACAGAAACTTGTGGTATCTTTTAGTGACACCTGCTTTAAGTATGATTTATTATTAGAAAAACTTTTTTTTTTTTTTTTTGCTTCTTCCTCATCAGTGTGACTTATGGTTTATCATCATCTGAAAGTATGATTTTTACCAGGGCAATGAAGAAAAAAGGGTTTTGTAATTTATCCTAATAAGCTTGAATGGGAATCCACTTGCTTTGGACATTTCCAGCCAGGCATAATTTATCCCCATCCTTGGCTGTGAAACAGTGTGGATCTTCTTAACTGAGTCCCTGACAGATGGTTTCAGTGTTTTTAGGACTTCATTTCCAATCATTTTGCCCATATTGCAAAATTGGCTTTGAAAAAGGGTAAAGAGTTGTTATGCTGCATTAACATCCCTTCAGAATTGCTTGCTGTGAAGGGCATGAAGAAATGAAGGAAATCAAGAGAGAAATGCTCGAAAAATATGCTTCTGGAAATTAGAAATGTTAACAACATACTGATGGTCCCAGATTACATCACAATCTCCATTTAATTTTGATTGTAAATCCCAAAGACACATTAAATGCAATAATAAAAACACAAATATCCAGTTAATGTGGCTCATAAGCCATTCTGATGGCATCCATAATTTGGAAAGTGAGAAAGGGCTCTAGTTTAGGCCGGCTTCCTGTCGTCTTAAATCCTGCTGATAGGTACCACCACTGTTCGATGTACAGAGATTCTCATAGTACTGTTCAAGTCTTGCTACTGGCTCATAATGAAAGCACTCAAATATCTACATTCATTTTCCAAGAAACATGAATTGATCACATTCAGCAAAGCCAAATTTCCATTTTCTGTTGCAGCTTCAGCTGACTGACTTCTTCATATAAAGTGCTGTTCTTTTCTTTTTGTCGCCTTTTAGTTTATGATCAAAATCAATGAGGACTGAAGCTTTCCACAGCCATCTATAAAATGCAATTACTGTATACAACACTCAGTAAAACTCCTGTGGTGTATATGTTGAGACATAATTTATGCTACTTACCTCCAGAGAGGTATCGATCTTTTTCTGTGAATGTTTTACAGGAGGGTCTCTTGAGTGCAAGTGAAAGAAAATATGTGGCTATTGGGGCTGATCTGTAATTTGATTAATAATGACCAATCTCGTGAACTTGACTCCTCACTGCACTTTTATTGTGATCTGACCTTAGAATTTTAGCTTTTTTTTTTTTGCCATTCTTTTCAGAGGCGTAGTTATTGCTACATTTTGATGTGCTAATCTTGTTACTTGCCTTATCCGTGATAAAGCCCTCATCAAGTTTGGCAGCACTATAGGGGATGAACGCTAAACCTGGAATCAGAATACCTTAGTTTGTCTTCTGGCTCAGGCACTTAATAGTGTGTACTTCGAGCATACTGCTCACCTCCCTGAATCTCAGTTATAGTCTCTGTGAAATGGAACCAGGAATCCACTTCCAGTGACATTATTTTCTGAGGACTAAATGAGGTATTTAATTTATTTAGTCGAGAGACATTTATCAACCAGGCAATTTGACAGGCTTTTGCAGGACATGATGTTAAATAAGACGGACATGATTCCTGCCTTCATGGAGCTTACATAATCCATGGGTATGTAAATAAAATCCATATAATTGAATAAGTTACACATATGGAAGGTGGCTTCATCATCATTATTGTTTTTTGGTTTTTGTTTTTTTTTTTGCGGTACACGGACCTCTCACTGCTGTGGCCTCTCCCGCTGCGGAGCACAGGCTCCGGATGCGCAGGCCCAGCGGCCATGGCTCACAGGCCCAGCCGCTCTGCGGCATGTGGGATCCTCCCAGACCGGGGCACGAACCCATGTCCCCTGCATCAGCAGGCGGACTCTCAACCACTGCGCCACCAGGGAAGCCCCATCATTATTGTTATATGGTCGTAGTTGCTGTCATGCCTGGGGGTGCAAAGCAAGATCATGCTGATGTTGTTCCTGACAGTCAGTCCCATTGGTGGAGGGAATAGTTAGAGCTAATGACATGGAAATTGTTTTGACACTGCACAATCAGCCTTCTTAATGCTCCAAAGCTTAGCATTTACTAGTTTATCCCCTTAAGTTTGGCTGGAAGCTCTATTTATTGATTATTTCACTTGTAGCCAGAGTGTTCTAAGTGAAAGAGACAGTAAGAAAAAAGAAGGAAAGGCCTTTTCTTTACACTCTTGTAAAATGTAATCTATCAGAGTCAATGAGCATGGGAAGTTCATTTTCAAAGAATAAACCTTCCTGTTTCATCCATGATCACTCAGGAGCTTATCTTGGCTCTCCATGTGATGGATAATCCACCATCTCAGCTGTCTCTGTGAGGCAGGACAAATCTGATTAAGGGATTGTGCCCTTTGAACTAGGAGATTTTAGTTGTCACCAGGGTTATGTTATGGGATTTTATGTCTCCTAAATAACATGGGGACAACTGTTAGCTTGCTTGGAAGAATGTCTCCTTCTGAGCCTTCTGTAACAGCCATGGAAGGGAGTGTGTTTTAAATTACTTGAAGTTTTAACCCTATATATAACTCTGGCTATTTCAACACTGCTGAATGAAGGGTAGAGTTCAAACCTAGTCCTTTGCTGATATAAAAGATGGCAGCGGGTAACTAAATGATAAATAATCAGACTGCCTTATGCTTTGACTTTGCTTACTGCTGTTCCCAGAACCTTATATTCTCCTGGAATATTTGTCTGTACTATGTGAAGAAAGAACATTTTGTCCTGATAGAATGAAGGATCAGCTCAGGCTAATTTGCCTTGAGCAGAATCTGGACAGTAGAATAAACTTCATTGTTATATGACTACAATATATTTTCCCACCTTGACCTGGAGTTAGTGTCCACTTTGGGGATTAGAGGAAAATTAATTGCCTATTTTCAACTCACTGAGGTGAGCAACATAATAAAATGCTCATATATATGCAATCAGAAAGATTATATGGTCAAGGAAACTTTCCGGTGAGGTCAAGGTCCACTTTTTGGCTTAAGAACAAGAGTCTGGAAGAAGCTGCTTCTATTCAGATGAGATCCTCATATGTGCAAGAAAGTGAACTCTTTCCCTCTTTTAAGTTGAGAGAATTTTCTGCATGTTTGAGGCAATAGGAGTAACATGGGGATACTGCTGGGTAAGATCAATAGGGTGGGGCATTTAATCCTAATTTTGTTGGCTTAAATAACAGTGAGAATCCAAAAGTTAAATGAAGGAAAGCATAGGGAGTAGTTAGTTGATTTTAAAAGTATTTTTCTGTTAGGGCCATACCTATGTATCCTAGATTTTTTACTCTCTCCGATTTTGGAAGGCCTAACTGAGAATCAGGTGGTCAGCAAGCTCATAGGAGGTATGTATTGGCCCAACTTTGTTTTCTAATTCCTTCTTGAATTTTCACAGCAGAATAAAATTTTTAGCAGACAAGTATAATTTCTCTAGGTGGATATTTATTTCTGCAAAGAGGAGAAGGAACTAATATTTCTTGAATACACAGAATGTGTTAAACCCTGTGATAAACACTTTTACATGTATTATTCAGTTTTCCTCTCTTTGTATCAAATTGTGAGGCATGTATTATTTTTTTCATTTTATTTCTGAGGGAGCTGGGATTTAAACTTATTTGTTGTGCAACCTTAACTGACGTCTGTGAACCTCAGTTTCTTTGTTGAATGAGGCTAATAATACCTTCTTCATAGATATTTAACAATACAATGTGTATAGAGTTAAGATCACACATAGTAAAGATTTCAGAAAATGGTTGCTTTGAATTTTTTTTTTTTACTATTGTTACAAGTATATTTCCTCCCCAAATATCTTGACAAGGCAAATAAAATGCAGTCAGTCATCTAAATGGTGATCTTTGAGAAGTGCCGGTTCAATCAAGTTGACAGAATTATCTTGAGCTTAAATCACTGAATTAACTGTTCTTGTTCTAGGCGTACATAATTTCATGGGTGAATCTACATATGAGATGCAACTGATTTAGTGGTTCAGCTTTTATGGGCACATGGTAATACTTTGTGGTGGTGAGAATATGGTCCTTGGAATCAGAGAGACCTGTTCAAATCTCAGGACCACATTCTGACCATACCTTCACTGAAAGCTGTCTCCTTGGTTAAGTTTGCACTTTTATTTCCTCATATGTAAAATGGGGATAGTATAGATTTTTGTGAGGTTTCAAAAGGGATGTTAAAATAGAAGTCTCAAGTAGACATCATGCATTTTTCAGGGTTCTCCAGAGAAACAGAACCAATCGAATATTTATCTTTGTATCTATCATCTATCTATCTATCTATCTATCTATCCATATCTATCTATCCATATCTATCTATCCATATCTATCGAGATTGGCTTACAGATATATTTATTTTAAGGAATTGGCTCACATGGTTGTGGGGACTGGCAAGTCTGAAGTTTGCAGGTTAGGCCACCAGGCTAGAATTTCATGCAAGGATTGAGGTTGCAGTCTTGAGTCCAGAGGCAGTCTGGAGGCAGAATTCCTTCCTTCTCTGGAAACCTTAGTCTTTCCCTTAAGACTTTCAACTGATTAGATGAGGCCTACCCACATTATGAGAGTGATCTTCTTTATTCAAAGTCTACTGATAGAAATGTCAATCATATCCAAAAAGTATCTCCACAACAACATTGAGACTGATGTCTGACCAAACAATTGGACATCATAATCTAGCCAAGTTGACACATAACATTAACCATTACACATAACAATATAATGGATAAAATATTCCAAAGCTGGTTTTACCTAGGTTGAATTCATAGAAGCAATAATCAGGAACAAATTCCCTACTTTTCTAGCCTTTGTCACACTCTGAAAATATGAAAGGGTCTGAGGAGAAGGAAGAGGAGTCAAGATTTGTGAAGAGATGTAATTGAAGAGAGGTATGGTGTATTGTGCATCTGTACCCTCCCTTACCCCAGGGATGTGGGGTGCGTATTACCTCCTTTGCCTCAAGCTTCGTGAAAGAGATTTCCATAGGTCTACTTAGCAAACCTGAAGTGTGTCCCTTGCAGTTGGGAGAAGACCTAGAGGACCAGGGCTTACACATGCATGAGGATGGTACCATGGCCTATGGCTGCCATGGGGTTGGTGTGTATTCCTGGAATTTGTTAGGCAGGGTTTGTGGTGTTGTTTCTGGTGAACCATGGGAGAGAGAGCTAACATGAGTGATCGCATGTCTCTCCAATAAGGCCTCCTGAAGGGACCAAGGGATCCTGAGGCAAGATTCTAGAGGGTCAGCACTAGATTTCTAGGGACTTTTCTGGTGGTCCAGTGGCTAAGACTCCACACTTCCAATGCAGGGGGCCCAGGTTCCATCCCTGGTCAGGGAGCTAGATCCCACATGCTGCAACTAAGAGTTCGCATGCCACAACTAAGACCTGGCACAGCCAAATAAATAAATATTTTAAAAAAACCCAAACATTAGATTTCTAGAGGCTGAGGAAGGAGCAGGTGACAGTTAGTTAGAATAGAAATATATCAGATAACTTGCAGCCTTGAGATTCTCCCAGTAACCCATTAGAGCATCCACTATAGAGTCAGCTTCAAACTCTTCCTAACCAAGAACATGTGAAGGCTGTTACAGCAGTACCAGTTCATGTAAGGTCTTTCTTCACCCTTTGTCTCTCTTTTCGCTACCTCCATGAGATACCCTTCAACAACCACAGAGGAGCTGGTATACATGGTAGGGAGCACAGGGCAGAGAAATCCCCAAACCAGCCATGCCCCTCTTTCCCACTCTGCTGTCTTTCAGCCTGATAGAGCCTGAAGAGGAAGAGGGGAGATGTTTTAATATTAAATTAAGTTCAGAGTTTTGATTAATATGATAGACTAGACATTCTGCTTTCTGAATTAAGATTGTTTATAATTTAGAGCAATTGTATTTGCAATTTAAAAGAACCCAACAGAGAGCAGAAAAGCCTTTTTACTTGTTCAAATTTTCATTTAGGGTCATGGGGAGACGAAAGAGAATTGTGTCTTGAGTACCTGACAAGTGGTTCTCAACGTGTGGTTCACCAGACCCTCCACATCAGTGTTGCCTGAGAACATGTTAAAAATGCAACCCTCCCCCTCAGCCTACTGACTCAGAAACTCCAGGCAGTGGGGTTCAGCAATCTCAAGCCCTTCAAGTGATTATGTTGCAGGCTAAGCCTTGAGAACACTTGTCGTGGAACAATGTCTGACAGTAGCGCAAGAAAAATGTAGTGCCCTCCACCATGCTCAAATAAATCTATTTAATGACCAATGCCTCTCTCAATATACGTAAAGGAGATATGTAAATAACAGAAGATTTAACCTGTTTCCTTACAGTAGTAACATTACACTGACATTTCCTCTTCTGTAGGAGATAATCATCCCTGCTCTTCTTATTTTGTGAAAATATTGCATCAAATGAGCTAATGTATTTGAAAATGCTTTTTAAACCATGAAGCACTGTACATATGCAGGTTATTATTAGAAGTACCTTATTTACATGGACATCAGTTTCATTTTGAAAGTGATATCCTTGGGGTTTGCTGATCATTTAGCTTTCATTATCATACCTGTCAACCAGCTCCTACCACTAACTAATAAGGTATCAAGCAGAAGAGCCAAATGAGGGGGAGAAATTGGTCAAATTATGGCTAAATACTTTAATTTCAGTGGGAAAAAATAGAGTTGATGGATTTTGTCAAGGCTGAGATTGGGTATTTAGAGTAATTTAATGACTACTGGTTTATCAATATCCCTGCTTTTCCCCCTCACTTTTGAAAATGTTTCTGCCTATCATATAAACCCAACCTTGGGTGAGGTTAATAACATTTGCAAACCAAAAGCAATTTAAGGATAATACTGACTGTTTTTGAAATTTCCATTTGTGGAAAATCCTTTCCAAGTTGAAAATACTCTCTCACTTTACTTGTTCTTATTGGAACAATCTCTTTTTCAGTTCTTTTGGGGAATTAGAGCACAATTAAATTTTTGCCTTTTTAGATACTGATAATTTTGTGTCATGAACTTCAGTATTGCTAGCAGTCAATGATCATACTATTCTGAGGAGCTATTAAGTGCCAAGTCCTAGGGGAAGATATCAAATGTGAAACTGTTCCAAGTCATTCTCAGAGCTTAGTTAGATAGAGCAATAAGATGTAGACCCAGGAAAGGGTCTTTGATTCTTTTGACTGTGATGTCAGTTGTATGAACAAATAGAGTCTAGGTTAGGGTCAGGTAGGTAATGCTTGTGTGTGGGTGGCTTCACTGAGAATTTGGGATTTCATCTGTGATCAGATGGTGTATATTTGTTTAACACGAGAGTATAAAGTTTGGCAGTTGGCATTCTAGCAGTTTGGACTTGGGAATATTTAGCATGAAGTGAACAGATTCTACATAATGTAAACAAGATGTAATGTAATGTAAGACATAGATGATGTCATAATGTCATAATGTAAGACAAGATGAGATGAGGCAGTAATGCTAGTGGGAACCCCCGCTCCAGGTGCCGGGGTGGTGATTAATGGTGTGAGACAGGAAGTATCTTTGAGCTGCTGTGCCAGTGGAGGATTCTTTTTCATTTCCTACATCAAGTAGGAAGAGACCATTTGTATGGAAGGGGCTTAAAAACCCTCTCATCACCACTACAAAAAAGAACAAGTTTTTTTTTTTTGCGGTGTGTGGGCCTCTCACTGTTGTGGCCTCTCCCGTTGCGGAGCACAGGCTCCGGACGCGCAGGCTCAGCGGCCACGGCTCACGGGCCCAGCCGCTCCGCGGCATGTGGGATCTTCTCGGACCGGGTCACGAACCCGTGTCCCCTGCATCAGCAGGCGGACTCTCAACCACTGCGCCACCAGGGAAGCCCGAACAAGTTGTTTGAGCATAAGAATTTTCCTTCCAGCTGAGACCACTCAGACAGAAAGACCAGGAGACCCCCAGCCAGGACAGTCTTCTACAGCCACGCCCTGGATTCACAGCAAACAGCCATTGCTCCAAGACTGTACTTTCAGCACGTGCTCAGGCAAAGACCAAGACTTGGTAATAAGGGCCCTTGAAGCAAACAGCAGAGATCTCAACTGAGCTTCACCAGCCCACAAAGGCCTGTTTTGACGATCATCAAGAATGAGACTTGGATTTGGCTTAAGTTACTTACAGTTTGGGTTACTATTGATCTACTAAAAGAAGCAGTGTAAAGATAGGGGTGTAAATGAGTGAGTGGGTACAGCACCTTCCCAGTACCTTCCCAGGCCTCTCAGGTCTGCACAGAGATAGATGCCCCCAAGTTCTGTGATTGATACTAATGCCTGGTGAAAAACTAGGTCAGAAGAGCAAAAGCTGGGCTCCTTATACTGCTGGGCTGGGGCAAGGCCTCAGCCTTGTACAGGCCTCAAAGGTCTGTCTGTTTTGGGGGTCTTTACTCTCCATGCCGTAGTTGAACACTTGTGAGTGTGGGCCTGTACAGCTGGCCTAGGCATGGCTTCCACACCACCCTGGACTTCATTCACAGGAGAGGGAGGGGCTGAACCAGCAAAGAGACTCATTCTGTAGTCTCCTTTGTTACAGGTGATCTCCACTTCCCTCACAAGGAAGAACCACAGATGGAGAGAAAACCCTCTTCATGTCCTTTACAGTTTGCTTTTTGTGAAGTTAGTGACTATAAAATAAAATGAATAATGTTTTCATAATAGAATGTGGGTTCCAACATTCTGAACAAATCTTTCTGTCATTTTTATATATTTGAGACTTAAAATACTGTATCCAGGCATTGTTATGTGCAGACTCGCACTGGTAGAAGTTTCCTGATCACCAGGGTCAAGATTCTGCAACCAAAACGGGTCAAAACAAGGCAAGGCTTTCTTTGGTGTCTGGGGGCGCATGGACTTAAAAAGATAGCAGAAGGCTCAGATGACAGAAAGCTCAGTGTTCTGGAAATGTGGACCTAAGCAGTGGTCATTCTTGCATTTTAAATCTCAGTTTCTCTTCAACAGCATCAAATCCCATCTGTCAAATAGCCCCTGATGGTAACAGCATTGAATCAAGCATTTGAATTTCTTTATTTATGGTTTCTCTTGAGAACTGATGACTGATTGATTCATAGATCCTGATTGGGAAGGTTTTAAGTTTGTTGAACTGGGCAGAGGCAGGGTAACAGACACAGATCTTTAGGATCTGACTGCTTGAGTTTGAATCCCAGCCTGGCGTTTCCTAGCTGTGTGACCTGGGACAGGTTGATCCAGACACGGTAGCTGCGTTATTTGGCTGTTGTAAGGATTAAATGAATTGCTGGGTTTTGAAGTTTATAACAGTGCCTGACATGTAAGTGTTTGCTATTATTATTTTCAAACACAAGCCTCCTCTTTTGTGAAGGGCACAGTATAGTCTAGACTGCTCAGTTTTGCCTGCTGCTGTAATATAGAATTTTTGAAAGGAACTTGTTTCTTAACTAGAATGGTAATAACACTGTCTGTAACCATTGGAACCAGCTGGTGCATTATCTGTAATCTTGATAGCAAAATACAAACACAGTTTACTTTCTTAGCCTCACCTTTCACAGAATCATAAAATTTTAATGCAGACTTTCTCCACTTGGACCTCTTCATTTTTCAGACATATGACCAAAGGTTAAGCAAGTAGGTGGTGGTCCCCCAGCTTGTAGTTACAGAGTCTGAATTTGATTACTAGTCTTTATACTCTTAGCTCTAAGAAGTCTCCAATAAAACATAATGTTCAGGGCTTCCCTGGTGGCGCAGTGGTTGAGAGTCCGCCTGCCGATGCAGGGGACATGGGTTCGTGCCCCGGTCTGGGAAGATCCCACATGCCGCAGAGCGGCTGGGCCCGTGAGCCATGGCGGCTGAGCCTGCGCGTCCGGAGCCTTCGCTCCGCAATGGGAGAGGCTGCAACAGTGAAAGGCCCGCGTACCGCAAAAAAAAACAAAACAAAAAACCAAAAAACCATAATGTTCAAAGATAGATGCCATAGATGAGGTCTCTGTAACCGTAATCTTGAAAGATCTGGCCTGGGATCATGGAAGCTGTCTTATTAAATCCTTTAATGATACTTGTTTTTGAGTTGGGATCTTCAGCATGTTTTTGTTTTTTGCTTTTAGAGCTTTGAAAAATCTGTCAGCTATCACAAATATGATTTTTGTCATCTGGCTCTTTCAAGGACTAAGGATCTGTCATTTCTAAATTTCATAATATAATGTGGCTATCAGTTCTCACCATTGAACTGAAGTTGGGCTTTTCATGTGCACAATGCAAAAACGAGAAACTGTAATTTGTTATTGAGTAATGAAATGGCAAATGATCAGTTTCCGGAAGCTTTTAGGAGTTGTGCTATATAAGATACGACTGTGAAACAAGGAGCCTGAGTGCCTGGGAGCAGTGATGATCATACGCAGCCATGCAGTCCCTGGCACCCAGGACCTTCTAGAACCTAGATTTCTGGGCCCATTTAAACCCTTGGAATTAGGATATCTAGCAGATGGAAAAAAATTATACAGTGATTCCCAAATGACACATTAAAACAGTCTTGAAACTCTGGAGTTGTATTTCAAGTATTAGAATCAAAGTACTTGGGCACTGGTAGGAATTCAATGTAACATCCAGTTCAATTGTACATTTTATAGATGAAGAAAATAAGATTGTGGGTGGCTTATAGGTTTTAGGATCATAGAGGTTTAGAGGAGGAAGAAAGCTCATAGATGACCTGATACACAATTAACATTTTAGAGATGAAGAAACTGAGAACCAGAAGGGCTGTGTGACTGGCCCTAGGTCACAGTCAGAGCAGCAAGCTGAGATCTCTCAGAGCTCCCATCACAGAGATAAGGTAGCTCACAGGGTCTTTCCAAGGTTGTGGACACCAGTGGTGGAGACAGGAATCAGAGGGTAAGGCCCAAGGCCTATATACCCCTCAAGTTGGCCTGTGTGCATCTTTTAAACTTGTCTTGCCATGTTTCACATTTAGAGAAAAAATTAACTCAAGATGTCATTTGAGATTGGATCAGTCTTAATCATCGTTGTTGGGAGTTAATACGGTGGAGGGCATGAAAAAACATTTGGCTGGAAACTGGGAGATCTGAGATCTGTTCCTACATCTGTCCCTAATTGCATTGCAGGATTGTAGGTAAGTCATTTGACTTCTAGCTTCCGTTTCCCTATCTCAGAAATTATAGGATAATATCTTCCCTAAATACTTATGGGATCATTATGAATATAAAATTTTAAAAAATATGTAGGAAAGTACATTAAAAAGTATAATATATTAGACATGTTAATCTTGTTATATGGAAAGCCATTTAAATAGAAATGATTTTTACGAAATAGGGAGATGTTAGTAAACTTAAGTTTAATTTATCATTCAGCCACTGTGAACATTGCTCACCAATTAAAACACTAAAATATATATGCTTTCACTATATACTTGTTTTAAACATCACTTATTTAATGTAAATGCCTAGTTTTTACCTAGTATGACAGGCAATAGGTTTTATTGCACTAAACATATTTAATGGCAAAAGCTGTAAGTAAAAAAGAAGGAAAGCAAATAGTTTTTCTTTTCCCAAGGATACCAGGTCAGAGGGGACACTTATATCATGCTAGATCTAAAACTATACTTATTCCTTTCTTTCCTGGCCCTCATATTAAAAGACTAATGTAACAAACACTTTAAAAGTGCTTATTATGTACAAGGCACTGTTTTATACTTAACAAATAGGATTTTATTAATCCCCCTACATCAGTCAGGGCTCCACCAGGAGACAGAAACCACACAGTAATTTGAATAGTGAAAGTAAAATATAAAGCATTAATAAGCATAACAAGGGATTGAAGTAATGAGGAATTGTCTAGTAAGAAGTGAAGACAACTGTAAAAAATATAGGATTAGCAAATACAGGAACTGCCACTACCCTTAGGCTAAGATAGAGCTCCCAAGGTAGAAATAAACCTGAAAATGGATCCCCCTACCCGTAATTAAGATTCAGACCCCATTGAAGAGGGTGTGGCCATGGCACACTGGGTAGCAGAGGAAATGCCAGGTGGAACCTGCTCAGAACTCATCCTCTGGGGTGCTGGTTCTGCTGGCTGCCGCACACTGCAGAAGCTGGGTGCTGGAAGACTCATTCCCTACAAAAGCCGGATACTGAAAAGGCTGCAAGCTGTGGGAGCCTGATGAATGAAACAAGCTGGCACTGGGAGGGAAACCCCTTCCTCCTCCAGTGTCTCTCCGTTGCTCTCTAATGGTGGTGCTTAGCATCATGCCAGCTGGCAAAGGAGAAATGTTTAAAGGGCCCAACTCCATTTGTGCGGAGCAGGCAACGAAGGTTAAATTTGGAGCTTTGAGGAAATAAATTGATCATTGGAACACCTTTCAATAGTTCTGTGAACTAGGTACTACTATTATCCCCATTTTACAGAGGTAGAAACTGAGACACAGAAAGGTAGAACAACTTGCCCAAGGAGGGTCACATGGGTAGTAAGTGACAGAGCCAAGATCTGAACCCTTATCGTTTGGCTCTGGCACTTACTCTGAATTACTCCACTGTGAAGCCTCTGTGTTACTTTCTCGCCTGTGATGCATGGTCAGCATTATCTCATGGCTTCATGTGCAAGCCTCACTATCGTCCAGTTTGATGATATAATGTCATTACATAAAATCCTTAAACTTTAGCACAAAGTTGTTACTATTCTCCTGTTTGTTTTCCATGTTTCTCCAATTTTTTCTAAAATTATGTATATCCAAATCAAACCACAAATCTACTCCCTTACTCCCTTTTAACATTTCCTGTT
Source organism: Globicephala melas (assembly GCF_963455315.2). Taxonomy (NCBI): domain Eukaryota; kingdom Metazoa; phylum Chordata; class Mammalia; order Artiodactyla; family Delphinidae; genus Globicephala; species Globicephala melas. Next base: position 61,659,927 of record NC_083322.1, read on the forward strand.
GTGTATGAAGGAGACAATGTGAAGAGGCCGTCTGTGGATTCTCTATATCTATACATTTCTATATCTCTTTTCTGCTTTCCATCTCACTACACTAGTACAGACCCATAGTACCTCTTACTTGACTGTGAACATGGCCCGACTACCAGTACATCTGTTGCCAATGAGAGGTCTGGTTCACCTTGAACACTATCACTGTGTTAGCCTTCATGAAGAGCAGCTCTGATCATATCACCACCCTCCTCCATAATCTCCAGTGGTCCCTCAGGCTCTACCCTAATAAAGCACATTCCCTCAGTTCAGACTCCAGAGCCCTCTATGTCATAATCCTGACAATGTTTTTCCAGCCCTAGCTCTCCTCACTTCTACTAGCACTGATCTGCCTGCCTAGCTGAAGTGAATATTCAGTGTTCCTCCAACTTTGTTTCCTGCCACCATCCTTTGTTTCAGGCATGCATTTTGCTGGAAGATTTTCTCCCCAGTGGCATGTGTCCAATTCCACCTCATCTCAGAAACAAATCCTTCCACAAAGCCTTTTCTATTTTCAAATAATCTTTTTCTCCTTTTAAGCTCCAGGGTGCTATGTTTTTCTCATATAGCTTTTTAGGATAGCAATATTGTTCTTGACTTCTACCCTATTATTAGATCACAAGTTCCTTGAAGGCAGGGCAATATTTTACTAACTTTTCTTTCTTTTATCTATCTATCTATCTATCTATCTATCTATCTATCTACCTACCTATCATTCATCCAGCTATGCATGCATGTATGTATGTATGTATGTATGTGTCTACCTAACAGATTGTATTTCTTGAAATCCAAGAAGTCATCAATATAGGTTTCAAGGTCTGGTTTTCAGTCAGGCTCACAAGACTCAATTAGATTTACTTGGCATCAAATTTACTTTGAGAGGATGTAGAACAGGAAACACAAGTATGTCCAGCGACGGCAGCATCACAGAGGCTGCAGCCATTCAGTTGCAGTTTCTGTCTCTTAATCGTTGCTGGGACATGCTCCTGTCTCAAGATTAATAGTAAATGAATGGAGAGCAAGGTGTATCAAGGAAATCACTGGTTCTGGGGTTCATCTGTTTACATGTCCTGTTAGCCTACACAGCCCTGAAAGGGTCAATGACATTCTGTCACATGGTACCCTGAACATAGTAAAAGATTAAAAACTTTTTTAACTTTTAATTTTATGTCATTTTGGATTAGATTTTTGGTTTTGCTCTGCATTTATGAATCCAAGTTTTCCTGCTTATCAACAGAATGCTGGGCCTCTGAGCCTCTGCTGGCTGTTCTTCTGTTTATACATGCCCTTTTCTACCTGTTTCTAATTCCTAACCTCATTTACACCTCCAACTTGATCTTTAAAACTTTCCTAGTGACCTGGGCTTATTTTCAGTGCTGACAACCTGCTTGATTCTTTTTTTTTTTTTTTTTTTTGCGGTACGCGGGCCTCTCACTGTTGTGGCCTCTCCCGTTGTGGAGCACAGGCTCCGGACGTGCAGGCTCAGTGGCCATGGCTCACGGGCCCAGCCGCTCTGTGGCATGTGGGATCCTCCCGGACCGGGGCAGGAACCCGTGTCCCCTGCATCGGCAGGCGGACTCTCAACCACTGCGCCACCAGGGAAGCCCTGCTTGATTCTTGAAGGATTGCCTCAGCCTCCTCTCCAGTTCTAGGTCCTTATTGTTTGTTTGTAATTAGCCCCAGAGTAACCTGAGTGGCCAAAACAGTCATTTATAAGCAATACACCACTAGAATACCTGTATCTAGGAAGAAGTAATAGAACTCAACGTTGCAGATTGGATTCCTGAGCCACTCAGCAGAGGTTTCTGGTGGAAGCCATGTAAGAAGAATAGTTTTAAAATCATATTTTTCATACTAACAAACTCTAGAGATATATTGTTCTATATATTATTAGATAATTTTCATAAAACTTTGTAAAACTTGCACTTTTTTGTGCCCATTAGGTTTCCATGTGACTTTCTGAAGATTTCTGTTTGCACTAAAGTTTTGCATACACTAAACATTCAATAGCTGTTAGTTGCATAACTGTGTAAGACACAATGTTTTTTTTCTCAATTATTAGAAATCTCATTGTCTGCTAGAAAATTAATTTTGAAGAGCATGCAGGTGTTTCCACACAAGGTCTTAACCAGGTGATTAGCCTTCTCCTTGAGGACACTTGCCTTTTACAAGCAGTCCAGCTGCACGCAGATCACTGTTTCTCAACTTTGATGTGCATATGAACCACTTCCCATGCAAATTAAGAATGTAGGTTTCTGGGATCTCATCCCCAGCCATTTTGATGAGGGTGTTCTGGAAGTGGGCCTAGGCACCTGCACTTTTACAGCATCCAGTGTGGTTCTGTGCATGTGGTGTGAGGACATGACTTGAAGAAGCACTAAATTTGTCTCTAGAGAAGGTGTTCAAGTATTTTAACAATTTTTAAGGTACTTTCTGGGTTGAACTCCAAAATATCACTTAAGAGTTGTAGTGATTTTCAAAAACAGTTTTATCAAACTATAATTTACATGCTATAAGCTTCACCTACCTTAGTGGACAAACCTATATTTTTAGCACATTTGCTGAGTTGTACAATTCTTATAATGAGTGTTACCTCTTTTTCCTTTGTGTGGGTTGATCTATCACGCAGTCCATTATGCCAGTTGTTGACAATGTACATACAGTTTCTTATCTGCAAGGCAGCTAAGTGTTTTGGGAGAACCAGAAAGTCAAAAGACCCACGTTTGAGCTTTGGCTTCATCACCCATTGGCCTGAGACCTAGGGCAAGGGACATGGCCTTTCTGAGTCTTGATCACCTCATTTATAAAAATTGGGATAATATTATTTCATATCTCTTCTATAGGACTCTTGTGAAGATTAAATGGGAAAAGGTATTTGGAGTGTAATTTGTAAGTATATTAAATTATTTAATTAATGAGTACTTGCTTTGGTTACTTAATTACTGATCTAGGAAGTGAAGAGACATTAGTGAGTAAGATAGACACCATCCCTGATCTCCCTGAACAGATAGTAGGGAAAATGAGTATGGTCCTATGAGGGCATAGAATGGAGAAATTTAAGTGGAGTGGGGAGTGAGAAGTCTGTACAAGAAAGGCAGGAAAGTTTTACCCAAGGAGGTAATGCTTGAGATGAGAGCTGACAGATGAATTGGCATTAACTAAGCAAGGGGATGGTGGTGCTAGCATTCTAGGTGGAAGAAATGGGGGACAATGTGGTAGATGGTACATGGTACATTTGAAGGATGTGAACAAACGCTGTGGTTGCTTGAGGCGGGAGCAGACCCCAGACCCCAGCAGGCTCCAGACTCCGCAATGTGCTGCAGCCCATGTAATGGTTCAGGGCCTAATCCTTGAAGGATGTTAAGTGCCTGGGCAGGTGTGTGTGATGTGACCAGATTTGCATTTCCAGTGACTGCTCTGGGAAGATTAATGGGGAGTGGAGGGAGGGCAGAGAATACCAGAACGCCAGTTTGGAAGCTATTGCAACGGTTTAGGTGAGAGACTTGGGTTAAGGTGTCTGTGGTAGACTTAGAGAGATGTTGGTGTATTAGAAATAGATATAGGGTATTGGATTGATTGGCTTTGGCTACGGATTATATTTGGAAGGTGTGGAGAGGGTGGTGTCTGGATGACTCAGATTTATGACTTGCATAATCGAATTGTGGTGGTTCATTCACTAGGATATGAAACATTACATGGAAAAAGAGTTTGAAGGTGAAGGGGGAGATCTTGAGCATATGTAAAGCACTCAGAACTGTGTCTGACGGTCAATGAATGGTAGCCATGATGATGATGGTGATGATTTTAAGATGCCTTGAAGGCATCTTAGTGGATATCTTGAGCTGTAATGAGGTATAAATATGTTGGTTATTACTGTTATTTTGCTCACAAAACATGGCAAGCACTGTATTAATTCATGTTTTAATTTCTTTAACTTATACTTCAAAATTATAACATTAATCCTTCCCCCCGTGGTATAAATGTAGGATTTTACTGTATTAAATAGGAGCCCATGTTTCAAAATCTTCCAAGTTTATTGATTGAAACTGAAAGCTTCAACTAGATCACTCCTCAGAGCTCCTCTAGGGAGTGTTGCATTAGAAAGATAGCAGCAGGCTTGTAAATTAGTACAGTTTACCAACCCACAAGCATTTGTCACTTCTTCCCTCCTCACGAGAGAGCAGAAGGAAAATAAGCAGTCTTTCCTCAGTGCCTCCTGCCTTGTGATTTGTTTGGCATATTTGCTACCTGCCTTGTGGCTGGGCAGTTAGCTAATTTAAAGGCTGAATGAGAAAGCTCTGGAAACAGCCAGAGTGCTCTGTTGAAGTAGATGGCTAGTCAGTAGGAAAAAGGAGAATAAGCTGATTAATGAGGAAATCAGGAACACCCTTTGAAAAGAATGCTTGTGCTTTGCCAAGCTGATTTACGTGGATCTTACGTTACTAGTCCACCTGATGCCCATCCAATGTTTCTGACTTCAACTTTAGACAGTTCCCAGCATATAATTATTAAATCATGGCTGACATTTTTTCAGTGGAACACTACTCAGATAATTGTGACTTAGTTTTTTTTTCTGTTATAAATTTAGTTGTCTACCTGTGAAGCAAAAATATAGTTAGATGAATACTTGCATATTTACAGGTGTATTTCAGCCCAAGAGAAAATCTAGATGTTTTCAGCTAACAAACTTAGATTGCTAAGGGCACAAGGAGTTAGTGGTTCTTTGTTGTCTGACTTAGGTTAGCATTTGATTGCTTTAATTTTAATTGTTAGCATTTAATTGCGTGGCATGCCATTTTGAGTTACATAAGCTTTGCTATTCTCGTCCATAAAATAGAAATGATAATAATATTACCTCCTTCAAAGGGTAATTGCCAGAATTAAATGAAGCAAATATCTACAGAATGCTTTGAACAGTGCCTGCCACATAAGTGTCTTAGTCCATTTGGGCTGCTATAACAAAATACCACAGACTGGGTGGCATATAAACAACAGAAATTTGTTTCTTACAGTTCTGGGGTCTGGGGAAGTCCAAGATCAAGGCAATGGCAGATTTGATGTGTGATCAGGGCCCACTTCCTTGTTCATAGATGGCCATCTTTTTGCTGTGTCCTCACATGGTGGAAGGGGCGAGGGAGCTCTGTGGGGTCTGTTTATAAGGGCACTAACCCCATTCATGAGGGCTCCACCCTTATGACCTAATCACCTCCCAAAGGCCCCACCTCCAAATACTCTCACATTGTAGACTAGGTTTCAACATATGAATTTTGAGGGAGCACAAACGTTCAGTCTATTTCAGTAAGCGTTCATTCACTGAGGGCTATACTTATTGTTAAAGAGTCCCCACCTAGCTCAACATGGTGAGAGAGAATGTAAATATTTCTCCATCATGGGGTGAGCACTGTGGATAGAGTATGAAAAGTACCAAAAGGACCAAAAGAAATTGTTCGTCACTTATGTGACAAACAATCACATAATACAATTATGTGATCTCATATTTGTTCAACACCTGTCTCCTAAATGTCTAATGTCTAGAATGTGAATCCTGCAGGGCAGAGGCTCCACTTCTTTCTCTTTCTAAGCCCAGTGTCTGGCCCCATGTGCTGTATAGGGTCAATCAATGTACATTGTGTAAATAAATACATAGTACAGTGATTTGTAGGTTTTTCATTGGTTCTCAAATCTCCATGGAAGGGGGGAGGCAGGGTCTTCTAAAAGGAGAGGAATCAATCTGAGGCTGTTAATAACATTCCCACTATCATTTGGGGAGGTGGGGGATGTTTAGAAGCAACGGGACTGGGTCTGTGGCAAAAGAGAAAGTTGATTTTTACAAAACAGTGTCTTGTAACACAATCCCAACAAATGATATTTATAAAAAACAACTCAATTTTTGTGGGTATTTCCTTGTTTTAGAATCAGATTCGCCTGAAATAGGCATGAAGCACCATGGAACAAAAATTCCAACACTGCATAGTTTTGATATCTTTATTAAATGATATTATCCATTAGTGCATGACTGTGGAGTCCACTGTTTACCAGCCTGGAATGAACTACAAAACCTACTCACATATATTATTTAAAAATTAAAATGTTGATTCCACAAGGTTATTGAAAAATCCAAGTCATGCTGATTTAATATTGCAAGATGGAATTAATTTTGGAAGGGATTTTGTATAATTTGAGTAGCTTAATTCCACATTAATAAATATGTTGTGGTGTCTAGGATAAACACTTTGCTTTGGAGGAGCATGTTTATTTTCCAAAGACAGTGTCAACTTGTGCCCTGTCATAGACAGTGTATTATATGTGGAGTGTCTTTTTCTCTCTTCTTTTCTCTTTTTCTCTTTTCTGTCTCTGAGGACAAACATCTTCCTTTACCTAGGGTCTGTAGTAATTAGAATCACCCTTAGGAAACTGGTGGTGGGTCTGATTTTCCCTATTATATTCCCTCTCCATTTCCTCCTTGTGGGGTTTGTAAGGGAGCTTGTAAGGGTCTGCTGTGGGTAGAAGCTTGTGTTTTATTTGAGGGAGAAGAGAGTTAGTAAAAGGGGACTGGGCAAGTTGGGCATGATATGTCTCCTCAGTGTGACGTGAGTTTCATTGTTTGTGAGCTTCACTAATACCAGTATAATAGTTAACACGTGTTCCAACAAAAGTGAAACCAGTGTGGGGACGTCTCATCAATGCCTTTGTGTGGTGATGGACAGGAAGTATGGGGGACAACATTTTATCATGTAGCTGAGAATTAGCAATGATTATTTCTTCTGAAAGCATCTGCTTAATGACAGGTCTTTTAAACTTCATCAGAAAAGGAGTTAATGAAAAATCCGTAGTTATAAATCTTGCATTGAAGGGTTCCATTTAGATGCTTACTGTTTCAGAATCTGAGCTGATCTCAAACATTAGGGTGCTTACTACAGACCCTGATAGTCTGACTGTGTGCCGGGCACTACTCTAAGCAGCGCTCCTGGGTATAGCTGGGAATGACGTTTATAAACAAGGAAACCCAGCACAAGGCCAAGTGGGGCGGAAAGCCAGGTGTGACGTAAAGGTAGTCTGGGGAGCCAAGAAACATAAACTTGACATTTTGCCTACTTCTGCCCCAGAAATGACTGCTAATAAGTCAGTGATGAATATAATCAAAGTCTTATTAGTAACTCCTAGTGTCTGTCATTGTACACAAATATTAAGTGAAATACTTTCATAAACATTATTTCATATAATTATCACAATTACTCTGTTGAGGTAATTATCATTCTCATCTCACAGGTGACAAAACTGAGGCTCAGAGAGTTTGAGACATTTGTCTATAGTAGAATTGGGACATAAATCCAGGGTTATTTTTCCCACATATTCTGCACATACAATTCCAATGTTAGCCCCATTAAAATATAGGGTTACAGGGAAAGGCATAGTATTTTGAATGTTTTTGAAGTTTCATGATTGAAGACATATTAAATTTTCATTGTAGGTAGGGTGAGAAGTACGGGAGTAAAAGCATAGAAAGCCTGCTTCTTTTTGGGTAATTATATAAACATATACTCATAAAATATAGGGATATATAACTTTAAAAGATACTTATATAGGCATATGTTTATATGTGTTTGTATTTATATATACCCACCATTAATATTTATTTAAAATATTCTGTTACAGGGTCAAAGTGAGGGACTAGTATAAATTTAGGGTACCTGTTACTCCTAGCTGGAGCTATAGTCTCTCTCAATAAACACTTGCCTTCTGGCTTCAATTCATTTAAGTTTGAACTTCTGAACCCTTTCATTGGACGGTTCCATTTATTTTGTCATGGGATCTTGGGAAATAAATACCTGTAGTAATGCTGGTACTGGTCTGATCTTTGCTTCCTTGACCTTGGATCAATAAACGAGAGGCTGCAGCCGCTGTTCTCAACTGTGCAAACAAACCTTATTTTAAGTAGAACAACAGAGTTTGGCTTTAACTGGAATCCAAAAAATAAATCAGACTTGATTTACAATTACAGACAAACTCTTTGAAGAAATAATGCATTGTGTGCAGCATTAAGCAATCGTTCTAACCCTTAAAGATAACAGGTGAAATGGGGCATTATGAATACCTCTTTTACGAATCTTTGCTATTTTATCAGGCTTTGTGTTGGTGACTTTCTGAGTTAATTCCTGCAGGGTTTATCTCCCTTTCCTTAGGGCCCATTACTCTTATGTCAGAGTCTGTCAACCAAAATTTTGCATTTCCTTTCTAAGTGTGGAAACTGTCCTGCCTATGAATATTGTCCTGGCCTTTGATATCAGATTTCTGCTGCAAGTGGCCTTGGGTCTAATGGCCTCTGGCACCCTGCCCCTTCTCTCAGATGTGAGTCCACTGTGTGCAGGGTAGACTGATCACTCATTCAACCAGAGACCTTGAAATGTCTCCCTCACTTTACAGAGATTGGAGAGAAACAGACTAATAGTAGGGGAAAAAAAGGATGCCGCACGATGTACCCAAAGGATTTGAGGAAGACCTTTCCATCTCTATCTGACTCTCTTGGCCCCAGAGAACTTGTGGGCTGTATGCCACTGGCACCAACATAATACAGCTAATAACAGTTATTTCTGTTCTGGTGTTGAATTAGATTCTTAGCTTCAAATCCTCACACAGCAGGTTTGTAGACCCTGCTGAAGATTCTGGCACAATTTCAGTCTAGTGCAAGCAGCTTCAATAAGACATGGGCCAAGGGACTGAATTGAAGGCATATTTCCTTTTATCAAGGTTGACTGAAAGAAAGTAGCCACCAGGAAGTTCTGACAGCCCAGGAATGGGTGACCCTGCCCCGGCAGCTCTGGCCTTTGGAGCCCAGCCAGGGCAGATGCTAGAGATGAGTCTCACTACAGCTGCAGATGCCAGGGCTCAAGATGCATAATCCAGAGCTTGACAGCTGCCAAACTAGCACCCCCCCCCCCCGCCCCGAGTGCCCAAATGAGTTGGTGCTTCTGAAGGAGATGACAGGAAGGAACCAGAGGGATTGCCATGGCTCCTCTCCAAATATAGCATTAAAGGGAAGCCAAGAGAACATTACAATTTCCTCTGTATTTTAAGAAGCACAGGAATCATATAATAATCTTAATCCAGTGTATCACTGCTATACCTGGAGGAGGTTGTGAGCTAAATCCTGTACATTATTTGTGGCCCTTTTGGTTTTTAAAGCATTCATTTATTCAATCAGTTGACAGTCTTTTATTAAATGCCCACTCCATGGTAAGCAGTGAGAATATGGAGGTTAAATAAAAGTATAGTAACTTACCTTAAGGTAGTGGTTCTCAGACTTTTTGAACACAGCCCACTTGGGAGGGGCTGAAGATTCCATGGCTCACCAATTCCACCTTCTTCCTCTTTCCAGTGGTGGAAAATTTCAGAGAGTGATTATGATGAATTTACTTTAGGATTAGTGAAATATATGGCCAGTGAAATATATGGCTAATATTTGAATCATAATGCCTAGTCTGGTAATGTAAAATCTATAGGCTCAAATAATTTTGATGTAAATACACCTTTCTTCATGCTAAAGGATTAACCAGTTAACCCGAAGTAAATTCATGATGAAGCTAAATTCATAGAAATTTCTTACTAATTGTAACAAATGCAAGCTACATCCAATTTAGAGTATTGATAATGTACTGGTAATAAAGGGCTTTTTCTCCAAATGCCAGATTCCATGTATTTGCTTATGTGTATGCAGAGAAGGAGCTTTTCAATGTTGACCAGCATTGGAGGGCAGCCAGAGTTGTTAGTAGAAAACTGAACCAGAATTCTAAGTACATTCTTAGAAACACTAATTTTCGTTTTCAAATGCTAAGTGTTAGAAACTTCTGGCACACTTAGTACTTTACTAGCAAGTAGCCCTTGGTGCTAAATTAAGATGAAGATATATAGCATTGACCTTCATTATCTCTAAAGACCTGGAGAAAGGTGTTCTTTTTGCACGTGTACACAGTCAATGTAAGTATTGCCAAATTAGAGATACGTATTTAGAAGATATCATGGAAGGAGGTTGGGAAAGTGCCCAACTGCCTAAGTAATGAGGGGAGGTTTCTTGGGACTGGTGCTCTTTGAACTGAGTTATAAGCATGGCATAGGAATTTTACAGGGATGAGGGTACCAGCAGGACATTCTCGGTGAAGGAAACAGAATATACAGGGATATGGAGGAATAAAAATATGTATAGGTTCCCAGTACCTTACCTGCCGTTCTGAAACCCACAAAACTTTAAAATCTGAAGGTTTTTAATTCATTTGGCAACAAAACTGACCTGAAGTGATGTGAGGCTACATGTAGTTTCTGTTTATCCCCATTAGTGTTAATATTCACAAATTTAGTTGCAGACACATTAATATGTTGTTTGTAGGGTGTATCACCATATCCCACTGGGAGTTTTACGTGATAAATGCTTCGTGCACTATAATGTTTTGATAAAATCTGAAAATTTCTGAATTCCAAAGCACATCTAGCCTTAAGGGTTTCAGGTAAGGGATTGCATACCTTTGGGCAGCTGTAGAATTTCATTATGGTTTGGGAAACAAGGGTCATTTGGAGGTGTGGTGGGTGATAGGATGAGAAAATTAGGGAAGAGTCATTTGAACCCCGTGAATTCCCTTTGAGCTCACCACTAAGGATTTCACAGAGAACTACATATATCACATGGTTTGTTAGACTTACCTGTACCTTGTTCTGGGTGTTAGTTTCCTAGGGCTGCCATAACGAAGTACTACATACTGAGTGGCTTAAACAACATTTTATTGTCTCATTGCTCTAGAGGCTAGAAGTCTGAAATCAAGATGTCAGCAGGGTTGGTCCCTTCTAAGAGCTGAGAGAGGAGCTATTCCAGGACTCTCTCTTTGGCTTGTAGATGGCCGTCTTCCCCCTATATCTCTTCACATTGTTTTCCTTCTGTGTGTATCTCTGTGTCCAAATTTCCCCCTTTTATAAGGACACCAGTCATATTAGATTAAGGCCCATCCTAATGACTTCATCTTAACAAATTACATCTGTAAAGACCCTATTTCCAAATAAAGTCATATTCTGCTGTACTGGAGGTTATAACTTTAATATTTATGGATTTAGAGGGTATACAATTAAACCTAAAACCCTTCACATCTTGCCTGTTCTCAGTTTCTTTTGTTTCTTCGATTACTAGACTGAAGATAATGTGTTGCTTCTCCCTCATAGGTCCTCTTCCTTTCCAGACATTTATTAAGCCTTTAATATTTATGAAGCCTATATATAAATTATTATTGTTCTCATTTCTAAGGATGACTCAGAGAGGTCCAGTAACGTCTCTAAGGTTACACAATAAATAGCAGACTTGGAATTCAGTCTTCAGTTTTTCTACCTCTATAGACAAGCTTTGGAGTTTTGTCTGCTGTACTGGAAAATGGTTAAACCAAACAGAGGAATCCATCCCTAGATACTACCTCAGGATGGTGTATAAAACCTCACTTCCCCCTCTCGCTGCTCCCATGACTGAGGATTTCGAAAGCTGTAGGGTATATGTGTCAGATGGGTAGGGCCTGCCATCTCCTTGGTGTTTTACACTGTCAGCTCTGATCCAAACAAGCACTCTGCAAGGCAGCATATCAAGATTTCCAGTTCCACGCTGTTGTGTTTCACCTCAGGTGAATGTCCAGCTTAGTCCACTTCCTACCCTTCTGCTCCTCTCCCCTGGCTACAAGTCAGTGGTTCAGTTGAGATGACTTAAAACAGATTACACACTCTAAGGGAAATTTACTTTACTGTCTTATTTTCCAAATATTTTACAGTCAGTTTAATTCATATGGCCCATATGTCCTCTGTCCCACGCAGAAACAGCTGCATACTTAGTGCCTCTTGTCTCTTTCCAAGAACATCAGATTAAACCGAGCATTGCAGAAAGTGATATGCACACACACACACACACACACACACACACACACACACACACACGAGATAGGGAGAGCAAGAGTGAGAAAGAAAGAGAGAGTAAGATGCTTTGTAGTTTACAAAATGCTTGCCAGAGAAAAATGACATTTTACTAGTTTCTAATCTAGCTGGGCTGCAAATGTTTCCCATGGGGACCAATTTTGAGTGAGGCAAAAAATCTGCATTTCTGGGCAGATGTGTGTCTAGGTGGGAGGTGGGATAAATAAGAGAACAGTTCTGCAGAACTCCCACTAGTCTGTGTTATTCTGCTTCATCGTCATCAATTAATATTTATTGAATGATAGCTCATGGGGCACATGGCACTGTATGCTGTTCTGAAGAGTAATATTTTATTTCCTGCCAAGGAGTCCTGGAGAGTTGCTACATTTCACAGCTAAATGGTGGATCTTTGAACAGTTGGTTAAAGAGACTCCTTCATATATTGTTTACAAAAGTACCTCACAGTCTTGGGAATCAAGAAAAACATTCTATGAGTATGTATCAGTTTCAGCTGATTATCACAGAGAGGAAATGGAATGTATATATTACAGTAAAAACTGGCTTTTTTTTTTCTGCTAAGAGTATAGGAAAAAACACAACTTATGAACTCCATATTACTTTTTACCAAGATATTCTAAAGTGCTTTAGGTAAGACCTGGTATGTACTTGGAATCATTGCTGGGAAGTGTGTTTATTGCAGGTGTTAGCATCTTCCCCCTTCAACAGTTGGGAGACCTGAGACATTGAGCATTTTAATGATGTCTATAAACTCACATATGGAATGTGGATCTCATCACATAGGCCCTCCAAGTCAGGGCAAATTGAATAAAATATACATTTTCCTTTGTCGTGGCCCATGTGTTGCTTGTTACTCTATAGCCTTATCTCCCTCTAAATCTTCCCTTCTTCCCTTCTTACTCCCCACCCTCCTGGCCCCACTCAGCCACTCACACACTCATGCACACACACTTGATACTCTTGCCAAGCTAGACTATTCATTACCTTCTGGTTTAGTCATATATTTTACTGCCACCAAACCTTTGCTTTTATTTTCTCATCTGTAACTCCATATGCTATTATCCAAGTTCTGCTTGCTTAAATCTTGGGCATCTTTAGGGAGCTGCTCAAATCCCACTGGTTCTCAAAGCCTTTTTTTTTTTTTTTTTTTTTTTTTTTTTTGCTGTACGCGGGCCTCTCACTGTTGTGGCCTCTCCCGTTGTGGAGCGCAGGCTCAGCAGCCATGGCTTACGGGCGCAGCCGCTCTGCGGCATGTGGGATCTTCCCGGACCGGGGCATGAACCCGCGTCCCCTGCATAGGCAGGTGGACTCTCAACCACTGCACCACCAGGGAAGCCCCCTCAAAGCCTTTTTAATACCCCTTTCTTCCCATTATTAGTAAGCTCTCTTTTTTTTTTTCCTCTTCCACTATTGCACATCTTTTAGATCATCTATCATAACTCTTTTCTCTCCCCCCATTTCTCATCTTCTGTCTACTTGGGATTTGTTTATGAGTTGGTGAGTATCTCACGTCATTGGCTGGGTGCTCTCTTGGACCTTAAGGCATTGGTATGATCAATCAATAAGCCGATCAGTCAATCAATCAATTAAGACAACTTGCTCAGTTGTCCACTCTGAAGTAACAGAATAAACATAGATCAAAGAGCATTACAGTGAGCCTCAAGGGACTATCTAATACTGCTTTTGCTGATAAGGAAATCAATTGTTTTGTATGAAGTATTGTTTGAAATTCTTCAGATATTATCTGATGCTCAGAAATATCTTGATCCTGCTGAGATTTTCAGTATGTTGATCAATAAAAGTAATTTCTTTTTTTTTCCTTAAGGAAAGTATTTCAACACCTGAGTAGGGGAATAGCTTTATCCAAGTTATTCTTGCCCTTATGGCTAGTTGCCAAGAGGAGGTAGAACTCTATAGTCTTTTGAGTTTAGAACTTTTGTGAGAAGAGAGAAAGAGAATGAGTCTCGTCATCTATCCCCATTCAAATGGGTTTATAAAGCTCTTTATCAAACAAAACCATAAATAACTGCAAAGAGGTCCAATACCCAGGGTATAGAAGAATAGATGGAAAAGAAAGAAAGCAGCTATTTTCCCATGAGCATCCTGTGTTTAGCCGCCTTAGGGGTCTTGTTTGTTTGTTTTGTCCTTTAGGGTTAAATCTGGTAGGATTTATCTTTTACTATCTAACAAATCATACATAAACTATAGATAGACGTTAATTGATTGATGGATTAATTCAATCCACAAATACTACTGACCATCTACTTAGTGCAGGCATAGTATGAGGCACCAAAAAACCAATAGTGAAGGAGGTAGAGGCAGTATTTGCCCTCACTGAGCTTGTAGGTTAGTGTGTGTGAGAGCAATTCAGCAGGGAACAACGGTGGTGTGTGACAAGGCCACTACAGGGGAAGGACAGGGTGCTGCAGGGGCATGGAGAGCTACCTCACCCAGATGTGTGGGCTCAGAGGAAGGGTAACCTATACATGGGGAACTGAAGACTATGTAGGAGTTCACTGGTTGGAATGAGACGAGATGCAAGCAGAGGAAAGGGCATGAGTGGAGGCCGGGGATGAAAGAGAAAGTGGAGAGTATGAAGGTCCACGTGGCTGCAGGACAGAGGCTGGGGGGCACAACGCAGTGCTGCGCAGATGTGAAGCTTGTTTCTGTGAGATCCCACCTCCTGACCAGGGGTGAGAGAAGTGGAGTCTGGAGTGGTCCTTACAGAGTAGCTCTTACATGCGTTGCTTGTGATCTGACTCTGGGTTTGAAGCAGGCAGATACTCACGCAGACTAAAGAGGTGCTCTGACTGTTTCTCTTTAAAAGGAACTATGGCACTGGAATCCGGCGCCCTCCCAGAAGAGATCTCTACCCACATTTGTGCCTGGGCTTCAGTTTATAGAAATAGTAGAGCAGGGTTCAGGGAGGGGGCAGAGGAATAACACCTATTTTCTTACCCTCTACTAGGCAAATTTATGTAGAGGCAGTTCCTGGCAAATTTTTGAGATAATGTAAAACATGCACTGGGGAGAGGGCTACAGAGATGATCCTTGACATCTCTGAAGAACTGCTAGGCGTGAACAGAGCTGCCTGGGACTGTGTTTTAGAAAACAAAATTGTATTAGAAATGGAAAGTTTCACGTATGTTTGATGCCCCGAAGCAGCTTCTTTCCACCATTGAAATATGTGTCAAACATGCAGATAAAAGGTAGGTAGAAATATCAATGCTTAGGTGCTGAATTTTAGTAGTCGTATTTACGGCACTTTGTAAGCCTGAGGTATGCCCTCAGCTAGATTATGACACAGTACTTTGTGTGTAGTGGGTGTGCCAAAATATTACTGGAATGAAGTTGAATTTTGAATATATCACTAAAAACTACAGATCAAAATGGAATTCAAGGAAAACCCCAGTTTTATTTTCTTCCACATGAAGAACAATTTATTTACTTCTCTTGAATTATCCCTAGTACTGAGCTGGGTACTGGATATATAATCTTTGTTGACAAGTTGAAGGAATGTTATCCTAATTAAGATTAGTGTTAGAAGTGTCTTCATTGTCAACAACACAGTTACTGTGATGTCACACTTCTTCCAAAGTGTTTTCATATGTGCCTGTCCTAACTCATAATTTTAAAAAAGAGGAAAGAATATTGATAGTAAGAACAGAGAAGAATTTGTAAAATATACATTTATTTTCTAGCTCCAAGTAGCTCTTTCTAGTCCTTGGATTTTGGAGCCATACAACTTTGTGTTTAAACCTAACCATTTTCCACTGGGAGGAATGTAGGGCAAGTTCTTAAATTCTTTGTGTTTCCTTCCCCAGGTCCTCCCACCTCATGACTGTTTTTTTCTTTCAAAATGGAGATAATATCAATGTTACAGGATTTTTGTGATGACACAATGAGATATGTGGTAGAGGACCTGTTAGAGGAGGTGTTTAATTGATACGTGTCCTCTTCCCATCAGCCTTTCCTTTGCTCTGAAGATCCAAGCTTCAGAGCAGTACAGCTCAGCATCATTAGTAGTATCTACTTATTTTGAATTATTTATTATTTTGCTAGGGATAATAGAGCTTTACTTTTGTATACTTTATAAGGGCAAGTTAAAAAAAAAACTGTGTCAAGACAATTACAGGAAATGTGTTAAATACACTTAGAAAGCGTACTTTTTAAAATGGTGAAGCAAATGACACAGACATTAATTAAAGCTACCCTGTTGTACAGAGATAGCTCCAAAGTGAGCTGATTAAGTATTACATATTCTGTAATTCAAGGTTCAGATTCAGAATGGCTTTGCCATGCCGTTTGCTTTAGTGGTCACTTTTCCCAATGAACACATTTAAACTGAAAACACATTTGAACTAGGGGATTCCGAGGAGCGAAAAGGAATGGACTGCACAAAGAAAGAGTTATAACACAGAACAAGCACATTCACAGCTTTTTTGCTATAAGATTGAATTGTCAATACTCCTATCTTGATAAATTATAAAACAGCATTCCTTTTCCTCTGCTTTCTTCTCTTTTTTTCCCTCTATCTTTTTAGCTTTTCATATTTGTGTGCATTAGTTGAAAGCCAGGTATGGGCTGAGGGATGTTGCAGTTGAAAAACAAGAAAAAGGCAAACAAAAGCTTATTGATTTTCACTGTTTGTTAACATGAAAGAGTATATATTTGTGGGCGTGCACTTGCATATGAATTAAGATGTAAGTTGAAATGGAAATGTTTATGAGAAAATATCTAAAACTCAATGCCGCATCATCAAGTAGCTATAGATAAATGTGCTAGTGTCACTCCCCAACTATCTTCATCATAATGCTCATTAATTATGATTTATAAAGTTATGTGTGGTATATATTCTTTATTATATAAAAAGAATGGGTGTATAGACCCCAAATTTAAAATTGAGAAGTCTGGACTGAAAAGCTGCTTGACCATGGTGTCACGAGACTCCGGAATAATCTTCCAGTCTCTCATGCTTACCTGGATGGGGCACTCAGCAAATCCATTGCAGTGATCTAGGCAGTCAACCTAGAAGAAAGGTTTTTTTGCAAGTCACCGTCTGACTTTTCCAGACAATTCAACAATTTCTTTTTAAGGAAAAAAAAAAAAGCAGCATTTGTTTTCCTTCAAAGCGTTTTTGTTCTATGATTGAGATGACATGGTTTTTGGACTGCTCCCCGCAGGAGGAGAAGCCAGACGGAAGGCAGCTTTCTCTCAGCTCTGGCAATTATAACCAAGTCATAAAACCCCAGGTAAATGGGAACTCTTTAAACATTTGCAGATATAAATCTGACACAGTAGGAAAGTGACCCAAAGGGAAGTGCTTATTGATCCATTTTCCCCCAAAGCTGTCAGTGACGAATGAACATCATCTAATTTAATAGGAACAGCTCCAAGCCTGCAACCTTGCAAGGTACTCTCCCTGGCTTTTCTTGGGCGGCTGTTTGACTATGACGGAGAAACTTAACCTTTTCAGGTATCACTTTCCCCATCTGTTAATGGGGATAACAGTGTCTCAGCTCTGAGTCTTTCTGTGGAAGGCAGCTCAGAGGAAATGTGCTGTTGTGCTGTATTGTATCATAAACATATTTCTTGCCAAGTTTTGTCAGTTCATTTTCTCCTCAGTAGGTTCTTGTCCGTCATTGTTGATTTCCTCTGTCCTAGAGTACAAAGCAGTGAAGGGGGAAGTTTCAAAGTTGTAGCATTTACATGTAGTCGATTGAGACAGCCACAAGAGATTCTGACATCCCTGCCACGTTCATTTGTCTTGTAAGCTGCACTTTTTCAGCAGCGAGGAAATGGGACAAAGAGCTGTGGAAGAGACATAACTTGATCAGATATGATGTTTTCCCTGTCAGTGTTCAGATTAAATCCATCAATAAATACTTTCTGAAGCAGTTCTGTTATATACGAGGCACAGTTCTAAGAACTTTGGCAGAATTCCAGCCATGTGTGCGATGAGTGCCTCGGGAGCTCAGACAAGCCAGCTCACCACCAAACAACCAGAGCTCAGTTTAACTTCCGTTAGCATTACTGATGTCCCAGTCTATTTGGGAGACATGATGCAAACTCACTGTGCTGGAGAATACTAAGGCTCACCCATATCCAGGCCTTCTATTCTTTTGGAACCTATGGAAATACTATAATTTTCAGCCTCCTGTTGGTAGGTGGGCTGTGTGACTGGCCAGTTACATGTTAGAGGGTGAGGTGTGTGTCACTTCGGGGCTCGGGTGTTGAAGAACTGAGAAAGCTACCTCCACACTCTCTCTTCCCTCACCATGGTATCCTTGAGGGTCAGGTGTTGAGATGGCAGTGCCACAAGATGAAGAGAGCTTGGGTCTCTGAGTCCGGGAATGGTGAAGAGACTCTAATATCCCTCATTAGACTTTATGTGAGTGAAAAATAAACTTTCGAAAGGTTACACAGTTAAGATACAGGGTTTCTTTCCTATACACCGCAGCATAGTCTGGCCTCTTCTGCCTAATGGAGTGTTAAGCCAAATAATAAGAATTAAATGACAACATAAGACAATGACAAAGTAATTGTCACCAAGTGAGAAGTAAGATCATTGAGTTTCCTTAGCACAAGGAGGGATGGGATCAGTAGTCATGGAAGGAATTTAAGGATATGGAAGATTTGAATGGGAGGAGGAAGGGGACAGGAGGAAAGATGTTCCAAGAAGGCACTAGTCCAGTGCTGTGAGCCATGACTTCGTGGCTGCATGGGAGAGCCTCAGTGTAGGACACTGGCCCTGCTGCCTTGGAGAGGGGAAGTGAAAGGAAGCAGAAGTCCTTATCATTACGTATTAAAAACTAGAAACCTACATACATATAGGTGATTATTGTTCTTAATTAAGAGGCGGTGTTTCAGAGTTTGAGGAGAGAATGTCAGAAGACAAGTCATAACTGAACAAAGGTAATAAGGACCTGTGGGAGATAGGCCATTCGTGTGAAATCAGTGATGTCAGTTTGAGTCTAGCTCTGTCCCTTGGTCCCACTCTCTGCTGGGCTAGTTTTCCAGAGGTATGTAGTTTTCATAGCACCAATGTACTTTGATTGCACCGTGGTTGGGCCTGTAAATCAGTTCGTTCATACAATTGAATGTGATGACTGATTATGCCACAACATTGCTAAAGTCCCGTAGAAAATGGATCTAGTTTGTTTTATGCAGTTACTATTATTTTATTGAGTACGCATTATTGATTTTATAGAGTAGACAGTTATTTGAGAGATAAGTTCATGAATTTGAATCAACTCCAGCACCATTCTTTTAAAGCACAGACGATGCTGGTGAGGGACTTAAAATTCAAGTCTGCCTTTTGTGATTGTTAATTTTATTCAGTTGTCATTTAGATTAATTTCCTCCTAGGTTATAGAAAACTAATTTTCCTATTTAAAAGCTGAATTGCAGCTCCAGCTTGGTTTTCTCAGCCTGTATCTTCCATAAATGGCCAGAAGTGGATCCACTGCTGCTTCCCACCTTCAGGTCCAGGCCCTATGTGCACCCCATCTTTCTGATGGTGAGTGTGATTATACCAGGCTCTGAGCTCAAAGGCCAAAGGCCTAGAGGCCTAGGCAGAAAAAAGTAGGATTCTAAGGATTAAATACATTTTAGGAACCTTGAGTTAAATAATATTTTTTCTTATTTCAGTATTTATCAGAGCTTGTTTTCCTTTTTTTTTTGCAGTATGTGGGCCTCTCACCGCCGTGGCCTCTCCTGTTGCGTAGCACAGGCTCCGGACTCGCAGGCTCAGCGGCCATGGCTCACGGGCCCAGCTGCTCCGCGGCATGTGGGATCCTCCCGGACCGGGGCACGAACCTGCGTCCCCTGCATTGACAGGCGGACTCTCAACCACTGTGCCACCAGGGAAGCCCATCAGAGCTTTTGTATTCTACTTTGCACCATGGATCTTTAAGAGACCTAATACAGAGTAGGCATACAACAAATATTTGTTCCATGAATGAATAAATAAAGGAATGGCAGAGTTAAACTTAGATTGCCCCTTCTGGACCCAGTTTTGAAGCTTCATCAGCTTCCCTTTGCCCCTCACCTCTTACCCCTTCTTTACATGTGCCTGGACCCAATTTGTTGTCCTTCTCTACTCGTCGTATGTTTTTGCAGACCTGTATGCCCCTGTCCATATTTTCAGGTTGTAAGAAACACCAGTGTTTTTGGTATGTCAAGGATTCAGGAAAGCTATGTCCATGCTTGTGAGTCCTTATGGCACACAGTGACCCAGACAGTTCTCAGTCAGTAGCCTCTTGAGGCCTGGCTCTTTTCCCCAGGATACTAAGCTCTTAAAAAGAGCACCCCAGGCAGGACTTGCCTGTAGTGGGTCGGTCTGCAAAGTCTGCTTCAGAGGCTCACCTGCCCCGTCCTTCTCCTCCTTACTTACGCAGACTTGGCAACTGCCCTTTGGAAATTACAGGGAGGCTTGCTGTTTTTTCCCCTTTCTTTGCCCAAATAAGGGGCCCTCTGAGATATTGGGCACTCTCTTTTCTTTAGAGAGACAATGCAGAGGTGTCTCAGCAGAGGTAAATGTATTATTCTGCTTGGATGATATAGACTGTCACAACTTTTAATTCCTGTTCTTCTAATACCAGCCAGGACCACAGTCATGAATTCCCCTATAGTCATTTCCCAATAGAATTTCAAAAACAAAATGCACAGAATTTTTCTGCTACCTAAAATTCAACCAAGCCAAACCTAACAACCCTCTCCTCTTTCATGCGTAGCTGGAGAAATAATGGCCATTGGGTAGTAAAAGGTGAAGCCATTTTGAGTGGCAGCTCCTTATTATGCAGAGATTTCCAGTTGGGGTCATTGTTGCCAGGCCCCCTATGTTGGCCTGTCACCTCACCTCATGTTCAGAGCACGTGGAATCAAAAACCTGATCCATGCATGTTGACTGAGCAGTAGACAGGGAGGAGGAGCAGGCAATAGACTCAGAGACCATCTGACCATCAGGGAAGCTCAGATGGTCTATGAGTTGCCTTCAGGATCTTATCTTCAGGGCATGCAACTGGTATTCCTGCTTCAATCTTGTCCTTTTTGATGAAGTAACAGTCTCCTCATTAAAAAATGACAGCAAGAGCTTCCCTGGTGGCGCAGTGGTTGAGAGTCCACCTGCCGATGCAGGGGACACGGGTTTGTGCCCCAGTCCTGGAGGATCCCACATGCCGCGGAGCGGCTGGGCCCGTGAGCCATGGCCACTGAGCCTGTGCGTCCGGAGCCTGTGCTCCACAACGGGAGAGGCCACAACAGTGAGAGGCCCACGTACCCAAAAAAAAAAAAAAAAAGACAGCAAGTATGGCTTTGACAACCCAATAGAGAAGACAATCCAGACCCACAGAATCAGAAGGGGAGGACTTAGGTCATTAGTTGAGACAAGGACTTAATTATTTCTAAGTTTGGCAGGAATTAGTGCAAGTGGTCCACACTTTTGAATGAGACTTCTTTATGAGCTCCCAAATGGATGTATTTTCATGGATCCAAACTCTGGCAAGGAGAGAAATGGACTTGTTGGATTAGCTAAATCTTGACATGTCCTCCAAATAGCTTACTCATCCAGGATCCAGTCTGCAATTGTTTGACACACATTTGTCCCTCTTTAAGAAGCCCCACCATAGTGATTTATCATGGCAAAGAGACACACATAACTCGATGTGCTTTTTTAGTGGGAGAGTTTGGGAGAAGAAGGAGCATGGGTTATGGGAATTTACTGGATGGATTTTGATCCACTATTAATGGCCCATGACATGCTATCTAACTGACTGGTGAAAATATTCCTGGGGAAAAAGCTTCCCTTGGTAGACTATTTTTTTATTTGTTTGCTTTAGTCTTCACTTTGTAGCTGACAGAACTCACAAGGGTGGTTCTTTGACCCAACTCCAAAAGCACAGTAACTGATACTTGGAGTGAGAGAGGAGCTATGATGTGAAGAAGCCATTTCATTTATAGAAAACAGAGGCTGGAGGAGGGAAGGAAACAAAAGCTTCTCTTGAAAGGACCCTTCCTCCCCTGAAGGGTGAGTTTGGAGGCCTGTGGCAGTGCCCACCAGCAGCAGCACAGATTGTGCCCTTCTCCACAGTGCCTGGGCTGCCTGCTGGGGTGACACCTCTGTGGGGAGCTGGAGTGGGCGGGAGCGCCCACGCAGCCTGGGGCTACAGGCTGGACATATTTCCGGAGGATGTGGTGGGATTTAGGCATGACTTTGGATTGCAGAAAAGCGTTTGTTTTTCCAGCAGATTGCATCCCACAAGTAAACAGCAAGCACAGACACATGATTCGTTTTAACATGAAATCTACACAAATGAAGTGCAAGGCATGGACCATACTGAATTATCTTTGTTTTAAGACTCTTTGTCTGGAATGATGCCTCATTTCCATATGAAAAATATGTTCCTTTTTGCAGTGGTCTCTTCCCCCTCATTTTTCTTTCAAGGAACAGCTCCAGTTTACCAGTGAGAAGCATAAAGTTTTTATTTTGTTGAAGAGTAGAGGGAATGGCTTAGTGGCTGAAAGGAGAGATATCAGGGAAATTGCGTATACTTGTTTAATATTTGAAGTTTTATTTTAAAGTTGAGATATCTGTTTTTCCTATCCCAGGTGGACCTTGAAAAAGGAGTTGAAACTAATAAGACAGAAGGTAGTGTATTAGTTTCCAGTTGTTGCTGGAACAAATCACCACATATTTAGCAGTTTAAACAACACCCATTTATTATCTTGCAGTTTCTGTAGGTCAGAAGTTCAGCAGGGTATGGCTAGATTCTTTGGTTAGGGTCTCACCATGCTAAAATCAAGGTATCAGCTGGGGCTGCAGTTCTTATCTGAAATTCAAGGCCCTCTTCCACGTTCACTGGTTGTTGGCAGAGTTCAGCTCCTTGCAGCGGTAGGGCAGGTCCCTATGTCCTTGACAGGTGGCTCCTTCATCATCAGGTGTTGAATGGGGTGTTGAAACTTCTCATGTTTCAAATCCCTCCGATTTCCTCCTCTACCCTTAACCAAGAGAAAGTTCTGCTTTTAAGGGCTCAGGTAATCACACTAGACTCACTCAAATAATCCATATCTCCCTATTTTAAGGTCACTAATTAGTAGCATTAATTACATATGCAATGTCCCTTTGGCAATATAAGGAAAAGTATTGGCAATATAAGGAAAAGTATTCATGGGTGTGGCATGGGGGGGCGGCAAAATTCTGCCTGCCAGAGGGAGAGAGGAGGAGATTCAAGGCAGGAGGTGTAGCACAAGAAAGGTGTGGGCATGGTATATATGGGAAGGTAAAGGGAGACATGATGGACATTTTTAGTATTTTTACAATCATTTGTATGATTTTATTTCAGAAAGAATACTGGAGATAAGGAGGCTAGTTAGGAGTTATGATGGGGGTCTACACTTGCCATGACCTATTTTTCATGCTGGCAAGGATAGGCTTCACTAGTAGTACTAGTTAAGTGCGGACTGAAGGATCAAGCAGCCTGTGTTGTTCAAGTCTTGGCCTTGCCATTTATTAAATTTACTCCCTTCGTCAAATTTTAGTTAATTCTGCTTATCCTGAATTTTCTCAGGTGTATAATGAAGATAATAATAATTACCTACCCTATAGGATGTTGTGAGTATAAATGAGCTAGGGAATATCCTGGCATATTGTCAGTGGTCCATAAATGTTTGCAGTTTTTATTTTTACTTCCTCCTTTTTGTATATCAGAAGAAGTGGTTCAGAGTAATTCATATCAAGCTGAGAATATTTTGAATTTAGTTTCTGACCTCTCTCTTCTACTGGTTAGCTGTGTGATCACCCCTTCTCTGTGTCACTTTTGTTTTATCCCCTTTAAAATGAAGATATTGTGAAAAGTAAGTTGTTGATATTTGAGCAGTTTGAAATAATCAGTGGTTATTTATGAGGATATGATTATGTAGAGGAAAACAATCTTGATTTCTTTTAGCTCATTCTTTATCAGAGTCACCTACAAATAATGGAAGAAGTCGAGGAAATTTCCTGTGGGCCCATCATTCAATAAGATATAGAGAAAACCAATCATCATGGAGAGTATGTTGGAAATTTGCTTACCCCATGAATGGGCAGAGTAGCTGGCTGGCCAAGGAATGTGAACTGAGAAATGTCAAAAAGTCAAACGCCCCTTCAAATCTCCTATCAATTTGTAGCAAATGCCCCAAATACTAATATTAGAGATTTTGTTCTTTTACAATATTAAGACCTAAAAAGCAAAGTGTAGAATACAAAGAATAATTGACTCAAAGCAGGAAATCTGCATTTTGGTGGGTCCTAGGACTAACTAGCCATAAGTCCTACATTCTTTCAGGGTCTCATTTGTAAACGATGCAGGTTGGTCTAGGATGATGTCTATGGTTCTTTTCTCCTTTAAGATTCTATGAAGTAGGCTGCTGAGACAGAGTGGATTCCTAAAATCTTTGATCTTACTGTATAACAGTTTGGACAGCCATTCTGGTGAGCAGCACATGCTCCAGGAGGATTACTCTGAGGGGGGTGGGCAGGAGAGAGGGCTGTTGTAGGGATTCTGCAGGCAACAGTGGAGACTGGCCTGGCTGGGTCCAGAGTTGGTATGAGGGATGAGGCGAGTCAACAAGGGAGATGGTCTCGTGGGTGAGATGAGAGGGAAGGCTGCTATACAGACTTACCCACTTTCCCAGCCCTGACAAGCTCTGATTAGAGAGACCATCCGTTCAGACTTCCGGTTTGTACTATAAAGTTACTAGCCTGTTTCTTGGGCTGACTGAATTCTTTTGGTGAAAACTTCATCTGTAAATGAAGTTAATACTGGTTTATTTGTCTGAAGGCAGGGCTTTTTGAGGTTCGTTTAGCAATGAGGTATATTTATTCTGGGATATACAGTATCTCGTTTGCCTTCAAAGCAGGCAAAAAATTTAATCTAAAGTTTTGTATGTTTTAGTTTTAGGAAAACTAGAATGGGGATCAGAAAGCCTGGTTTCAGTCTGAGCCCTGGCACTAAACAGAGATGTGAACCTGGGCGTTCAGTAACCCTTCAGGGTCTCACCCCTTATTGGTGATGTGGCGATAATAATATCTGACTTGCCAGTCAGTAAAGCTATGTGAAGTGCTCCGCACAGGGCTTTGCATTTAGTAAATGCTCCATAACTATGGGCTATTATTTTTCAATCCTGGTGCAGTACCTGGAAATTTGAAATAATAAAAAAATAGTTATTGAATGAATGAATGACAACAACAACAGGGTGTTCTGTTGTGAAGTTCAAAATAAGTCAATGTGTGAAATACCACATTAGAGTAAGTATATTCTATTTGTTGAATGAAGCAACATTTTCACACATACAGCAACATTGTAGAAAAATTCTCAAACCTTAAATCTCTCTTCCTACCTGAGTGAAGTGTATGGTGTAATTGCTAGTGTGTTACCTTATATCAGAGACACCTTCCCTCACCACCCTATCTAAAATAGAACTCCCTCTAATTATTCTCTACCCTTTATCTGGCCTAACTTTCCCTCTCAGAAGTATTATCACCTGACAAATCCACTTGTATTTATTATCGGACTCTCTCCTTCCCCCTTTTGGAATATGAGACCCATGAAAGTGGATCCTTTTGCCTATTTCTGCCTTTTCTCACTACTATAAATGGCATTTATAGAACAATACATGGCACATAGTAGGCACACAAGAAAGATGTTGAATTAATATCTTTTGGGGATGCTTCAGCTGTGATAATGACTTTTCTTAAGTGATCAAGTCCTTTTTACCCCATCCGAGATTACCTAAAGCCTATAATATACCACATCTAGTATTAAAGCAATAGCAATAACTTTTCTTGGTGACTCATAGGAGGTATCACTGCATATAGATGGATCTTATGACCAGGACCTGGAAGCTGTTTGTCTGTGATCGTTTGTCCCCGTAGGGGTGGTCAGGAGAACTGCTTCCCAAGTGGAGGTGCCCTCAGTCCCGATAGCTACAGAGGTGTCTAAGTCAGGAGCAACACCAATAATTCTGCTTTGTGCTCCATAAAATATTAATAGCCATAAAAGTCAAATTGGCTTCCTCACTAGCAAATGAACTTTACTACCTGCTTTAACTTACAGACTCTTAGTAACCAGTATGTAAAAAATACCAACGAGGGAAAGATATTTTCCCTCTTTATAGGCTTTAAAAAAACCATTTAATTCAATCTGGCATGCAGGCTGAATGTAAAATAGCTGCAAAGTGGTATTGATGGGACAACACATGATATAATTAAATATATGTATCAATTCATCAAGCGTAAGATAAAAATTAGTCACGTGCAAACAGACACCTTTAGGCGGGAAAAAAGGCAGATGTTCACTGCAGCCCTGCTTCTACATTGTATCTGGTTGGTCTCTTTTTGGAGCAGTATCTTACCTGCTGCAAGATTATCGTTTGATATTTTCTGAGGGCCTGCTTTGTGCAGGGCTCCGAATAAAATTTCAGAATTTTTGAGCCATGATCTGGGGCCTAAAACACACCTGGGGAACTTGTTAAACCTGTAGATTCTTGGGCCCCATTACAGATATTCTGATTATACTGATATACTGATGGTGGTCCTGATGCCATACTTAGAAAAGGAGTGTCATTTGCAGCCATAAGCACTGGGTGAAAATCCAGGCTCTATCACTTAAAATTCTCTGGTGTTGGGCAAGAAACTGTAACGTTTTCTAAACCTCAGTTTTTTCATTTGTAATTCAAGCTTCTGGATGATAAAGTATTCTGGGTACATTATCGTTTCCTCCTACTTTATAGGGTAGCGTAGGAGTAAATGAGGCAATGTATGCAAGACACTTAGCTCAGAGTCTGATAAATATTGTACTATTGCTACTGTCAGCAGCTAAGATGTACTGAGTGCTTCCTCTCTGAGGGGCACTGTTCTAAGTGCTCTACATGTATTCACACTTTTAAATCTCAGGTAGGTACTGCTATTATGCCTGTTTTATACAGTTGAGGAAACTGAGGTGCAGAGAAATTAAGTAATCTGTTTGAGGTCACATAGCCATGAGCAAAGACAAGAATCCAGGTTTGTGTGACATCAAACCCCACATACTTTGTCTGCTTTTATTACTTATTTTCTCCTGGAATCCATCTATCTTTCTTCTTCTAGCTTTACATTTGGTCCTTATCAGCTCCACAGTGAAGTCCTCTTGCTGGTTCATCTGTTGTTCTCCTATGTGTTCTGGTACCAATACATTTATTGGTGATGGGGAACTCTTAACATACACATTCTAAAATAAGAACGTAACTCATAGCATTAAGAAGTGCAAATAATCTGCTATTCTCCACCCCTCCCCCCAGATATATGTATAAAATCAACATTAGTTGACAAATCTGAAGAATCAACATAGTTTTTTTTGGCTCAGGGCAGTATGTACATCAAAGGAATCAGTAAGGAAACATTTGAAAACTAAATTGAAAATTCCATTTTGTTTATGGCTAGCTAGGGTTAGTGGAATTGTAGGTAATTTCTTTACTTTTTTAGAATTTATACCTTTTCTGAATTTTGTACCACAATGAACATATATTACTTTGTAGTCAGAAAAAAATTTCTTCCTTCAAAAGAAAGCAAATTAATTGCAAATAGAACCTCACAGCATCAGTCTTATGTTTCTTCAGGCTGCTGCTCACTCCTAGGCATGCATCCTGGTCACCTCTGTAGGACACTGAGAGAGAAGCTGATCAATATTTTGGTGCCAAGGGGAGGAAGGAGAGACTGATGAGAGAGGGACTATTTTAAAACTTGGTGAGCGCTGTTAGAAGTATGCCTCAGTTCACTGACCTTGAAAATTAATCTAGGGTAACCAGAGGACTAAGCCCCAGAATAAACAAATAAGCAAGAAAATTCTTTTCCAATTTTGAACAAATGTTAACAACATGTTGTGTTTCCGCAATGCCAAAACTTACTAATTTAATGAAAAACAACATCAGTCAAGTCATTGGAAACACACAAAAATCAATATGGGTGTTATTTTATAGATCAAGCTATCACTTTATAGATGGAATTTCTCTACTGTTCATGTATTTATTTAGTTACCACTTGAAATAGTTAGAGGTCATACTGGATTCTGAACAGACACTGGTGCCTCAAAGAGAAAAATTATGAAAATACCACATTGTCAAAGGAAATGTAATGAAAAAGGCTCTAGTACTTTTCAGGGCCATAAATGAGCTATTGGAAACATTCCATTTTCTAATAAAGTGATTGCTATTTTTTTTTTCTTTTTGATAGTACAGTATAATCCATTTACTACTAGGTTGGAAACCTGTGGGTATAAAGAAATTGTAGACTATATGGAACAATTCTCCACACCAATAATAATGTCCCAGCCACATTGATGCGTTGTTACTTATAATGAGAGTTGCTTGGTAGCTAATGGGAAAGAGGGATCTGCAACTAAGGTATTTCATAATCTTTTATATAAAAGCAGAGTTTCTAAAATGAGGAAAGATGTTATTGTAAGTTCTTGAGAATGTGGAGAGGAAAAGCCTATTATAATGTGTAAGCCAAAGAAGAGATATCATACAATAATGGTACCTTACATTTATAAATTATAATACTCTCAAATATTTGATGTGTTTTCAGATCTATTTTATCACTCTATTCCTGTCACAGCTCTGTATCAGGTGGGCATTTTCACCCCAGACTGATGAAGAAACTGAGGCATGGTTAAGTCATTTGCTCAAAGTTACTGGTAGGGTAAAAATTACAATGTGGGTCATTATAGTTACTAAGTTGGGGCTTACTTATACTCTGTTTTTTGTCTGTCTTGATAATTTGTTTTCATGGCACAAAAATATCTGTGTGAAAAGTACAAGCAAACAAGCAAACAAACAAAAAGAAAAGGAAAAAAACCCCAACACAGAACCCAGTTTGCTTTGTGTGTACCACCTTTAACATCTAGAAATGCCCAAATCAATAAATGTGAAGTGCAGTGTTCCAAGAAGTTTGGGTCATTGACTACTATTTTTCTTTTTATCCAGATGCTTTGACATCATTTATGCCCAGCTGACGTTAAAATATAGACAGACAGAGAGTTGCACAGCAAAGATTATCTGGCTCAAATTATGCATTTTATAGTAATTGTGATTTGGTTTTAAATATAGTTTAGATGTTTGTCACCTTTAGGTTTGTACCAAAAAAGCAACCCGTGGAAACAGTAAGGACAAATTTAGATATACATAATAGAATCTCATGCTTCACTTGGGATTTTGGAAAAATTTATCAAAAGGATTTTACAATTTAAGCCCATGATGATGGGCCTTTTTTCCCTTTTTCTCTCTCTCTCACTCTCTTTTTTTTTTTTTTAACAGAAAAAGAGATTGAAATGATATAAGTGGGATTCCTATCATACAGGCCTGAAGAGGATATGTGCTAACCTGCCTTGGTGACCAGGATTGAATGGGGTACAGCACAGAAAAAACAAAAATAAGAACAAACCAGGATCCTACTCCCATGGTGCTTAGAGTCTAGTGGGTGAAGAAAGAAAAAAGAAACCCCAAATAAATATTTTCCACTTCAGGTGGTAGTCAGTACTGGGTTGGAACAAAGGTAGGAAGAAAGAGTGACTGGGGTGCTCTTTCATATAGGGGGGTTCAGGCAGGGCCTTTTTTGACAAGGTAAAATTTTGATGATACATTTCAATCAATTTATGGTTATGCTAAAAGGCTGAGTTTTTCAAAGGTGGTGGATGTGAACAGATTAAGGTATATGTGATGGCAGAATCATGTCCTGTACATCTTTTGTCCACTGTGCTGCTTCCTCTACCGGAAGCGTCTCCTTCCCACTTTCCACCCAGCTCCCCCCTTTATCCAAGTGATTCTGGTAACTTCTGTTTATTCTTCAGGTCTCAACTTAGATGATCCCTTTCTCAGACAAGCATTGTCTTTTCAATTCTCCCTTAATACTTCATTCTTCCGCTTTCATAATCACACTTGTAACTGTGTTTAATAGCAGCCAACCCCACTTCACTGAATTACCAGACTGCTAAGACCATGCACCTCTGTTCACCTTTTCTTTTCTTTTTTCTATCCCTATGAATGTGGAGATTTAAGATAGGAAAATAAGAGTTTATCTTCTATTTGGGGGATTGAACACATATATAATAATACAGAGTATATAAACATATATATAATAATACAGAGTGTTTGAAGTTCAATTCTAATAATACATTGAGAGCAGCAAAGATGGGTGACAGTTAGTGGATTCTAGGGTGATAAGAAAATGATTTTAGAATATTTCTGTTTTTGCACTGTGAAGATTTAACTGACAATGCACCTTTCTGATACTGTTGTCTGCTCTTCTAAGAACCATATCATGTATCATATTCTGTTACTGAAGTCACAGATGGTTCTTTTTTGCTAGTAGGTTGCGGTTGTTTAGGGATGCTGGTTGTACCTTCTTGAGTTTACCTAGAAAAGCACTTAATGAGCTCAGTTATAAACTACAGAAAGGAGGCTGTTATGACCATTGGTAGGCTTAAGAAAGGGAGTGACTTCATCTGGTTCACCTGATTTTGAAGACATCCTGCTTGCTAGGTAGAAAATATATTGTATGGGACCAGAGTGGAAGAAGAGAGACTATTTAAAAAGCTGTATTCAGGGCTTCCCTGGTGGCGCGGTGGTTGAGAGTCCGCTTGCTGATATAGGGGACACGGGTTTGTGCCCGTGTCCGGGAGGATCCCACATGCCGCGGAGCGGCTGGCCCGTGAGCCATGGCCGCTGAGCCTGCATGTCCGGAGCCTGTGCTCCACAACGGGAGAGGCCGCAACAGTGAGAGGCCCGCGTACCGCAAAAAAAAATAATAATAAAAAAAATAAAAAGCTGTATTCATAGCCCAGGCAAGAGAATAGGGTGGCTTAGACTAGAGTTGTGGAAACAGAGAAGGAGAGAAGTGAATATGTTTGAGATATATCTTGGAAATAGGATCAAGAGGATTTATTTTATGGATTGGATGCAGGGTGTGAAGGAGCTGAAAGTGCTTGCTGATTTTTGCCATGAGTAGCTGACTGAATAGTGGTGCCGTTTACTGAGATGGTGACACTTACATGGTGGGTGACTGAAACTGAGAGTTCCATCATGGATTCTTTAGATTCTAGATGCCAAATTATATATTCAACTCTCGTTTTTGGACTGAATTCGCAAATTATGACATTTATTATTATGTTTTAAAATAATGTCTTAACATACTGTTCCTCGTTTTTAATTGTAAACTCCTTCTAAGGATAGAATGTTTTGTACTCACTTTTGTAACTCTTTGTATTTCTGGGCCTCTCAATTAGTTGAATGATGAATAGATGGTGGTAGGGACTTCCACATTGCTTACTCTTTATCTCCCTGTCTTGTCTCTTTCCCTTCCCTTCCCTTCCCTTCCTTTCTTCTTTCCTTTTTTCTCTCTATGTGCCATCTCCCTGCCTTCTTCGATGTAGGAAAAAGCACTAAATTGGGAATTATTCACATTTGGGTACTAGTCTCCACTAGCTGTGTGACTCTGGAAGCTCCAATTAATATTTTTTTGAGCCTCAGTTTCTTTGTTTGAAAAATGAGGCAATTAGAGGTGATCCCTAAAGTTTCTTCCAGTTTTAAAACTCTGTAATTGGTATCTTTCTCTCTGAAGTGTGCAAATCCAATATGTAGTTGTAGGTTTTACTTTGTAACTGTTTCAAGGGAAGGTATTTTTAGAAAGAGAGGATTTAGAGGTAATCAATTCAACTCACTCACGTGAAAGGTGAGAGAAGTAGAACCCTGCGGTATGCTTCCCCACTTATAAAATGAGACTAAAAATGATAATAATAGTAACAATAATAACAATGACAATAAGAACACCTACATCAAAAAAATTCTCATGGGGGCTTCCCTGGTGGCGCAGTGGTTGAGAGTCCACCTGCCGATGCAGGGGACACGGGTTCGTGTCAAGGTCCAGGAAGATGCCACATGCCACAGAGTGGCTGGGCCCGTGAGCCGTGGCCGCTGAGCCTGCGCGTCTGGAGCCTGCACTCCGCAACGGGAGAGGCCACAACAGTGAGAGGCCTGCATACCGCAAAAAAAAAATTCTCATGGGACTAAAATGAGATAAAACATCCAAAAGTGCTAGGAATAAACGTTCAATCAATGTTGCCTCTTACAATGATTATTGTTGTTAGATGTCATGTGATTTGCCTGAGGATGTCTGATCAGCTAATGGCAGACCTGGGAATAAATTGTTTCCTTAAGAGGCACAAGCCTTCAGTTTCTCTTCTAGTCCTTTCCTGTCTTCTCCAGCAATCAGAGTTGAATACATTCATACACTGTGGAGACAGTGCACTAAAATGGTTATGAACATACCTTAGGGGTGAGATAAAACCTGGGTTTGAAACCAGTTTCTGGTACTTTTTACATGTGTGACACTGGATAAGTATCAAATGTTTCTGAATCTCAGTCTCCTCATTTGTAAAATGGGGTTAATAATAATGGGTACCAACCTCAAAGAGATGTAGTGAAAATAAATGATGTAATGTATGTCACGTACTTGGCAATGTCCATGGCGTGAATGAAGTCAATAAACAGTACTTAAGTATTATCTCCCCTCCACCACACTTCCTAAATGAAGGAAGTTCTCCATATTACCTACCTAGAAGTTATTACATGTACTTTGAAGGAAGGTCTGACACTGCAGTCTGGCAGACAAAGATATCTGCTCAAACGTTGCCCTGGGAATATTGTCAGAGCAGTTCAGTTGGGATGTTAGAAAATGACAACAGTTCTTTAGGCCTGGACAGCAACCAATATGGCTTAAAAAGAAGGGTGGAGGGCCACTGGAAGGAGGTCTCTAGGAAAGAAATAAAATTGTTAGGTTATCCAATGTGTTTGAACATGAAAAATATGATTGGTGTTTGAAAGGTCTGTAAAAACGTTTAGAAAATATTAGTGATCGTTCATGTAAATCTAAGGAAATGAGACAAGTATCTTCAAGAAAATATGGATAGTAAAGGAAATGTCATCATTGTACATCGTTTGGCTTGATGAACAATATTACACAGTCAGAATTATTTAAACACTGCTTACCTGTGTAACCCCAAATAGTAACTTCATTCTACCGAAAAGATGGGTGAGTGGAAAAGAAGAAGTTGAGGGCAGTGGTGAAAAAGAGCTAAATTCTTATCTAAAATGACAAGATGTCAGAGAATAATGTCTAAGCTTAATAAATAAAAAAGCAATATTTATAGTTAGAAACATTAAGGCAATTAACGGAAAAACAACAAAAGATGTTGAATGTGGTTACTGCTGGAGAATAGGACTGGGGAGTGGGGAGTGGTGAGAAGGAGGCTACTATGTTTTCTTGTGTGCACTTATATAACTTAAAACGGTGTTTAACTTAAAATGTTTAACTGAAAACGGTGATTGATGAAAAACCAGATGATCTACACCTATCTTTACTTTCTGTATCTTTCCTAAATCTTTACTTTCTGTATCTTTCCTAAATGAGATAAATATGAGTTATCTGTAAAATTTGTATAAAGCTTATTTTTTGCAGTACGCGGGCCTCCCACTGCCGTGGCCTCTCCCGCCGCGGAGCACAGGCTCCAGACGCGCAGGCTCAGCGGCCATGGCTCACGGGCCCAGCCGCGCCACGGCATGTGGGATCTTCCCGGACCAGGGCACGAACCCGTGTCCCCTGCATCGGCAGGCGGACCCTCAACCACTGCGCCACCAGGGAAGCCGTTTTTTTTTTTTTTTTTTTAAATGCTTGTCTAGGCTCTCACAGTGGTTTCGGAACTACGACTCCCTCTGATGACGTATAAGGATGCCTATGAAATGCAGTATTGGGCAACAGAATTTTTTTGACATTTAGATATAAACTTAAGGTATTATTAGTGTTGGAAGTAAAGTTTGTATTAATTAATTATCAATAAGCTTGTGTTAATAATATTACCAAATACATGTCTTCAAACATAAATGCAGGTTGCAAACTTTTTTATAAGTAAATGTGATGATAACACTTATTATTCTTTTACTATACTTTTAGCTCATGGAGGGCAGGAACTGAATCTTTCTCTTCTTTGGTAACTCTTAGAACCTGGCACTGAATATATGAATTCTTTTTTGTGTGTGTGTGTGTGGAAGTGCACTCAGAGCAAAGAGTATCTGCTTCCATTCCCTCATTTTAATTTATTTTTTATTTAAAAAAAATTTTATTCTATATAGTTGATTTACAATGTTGTGTTAGTTTCAGGTATACAGCAAAGTGAATCAGTTATACATATATCCATTCTTTTTTAGATTCTTTTCCCATATAGGTCATTACAGAGTATTTAGTAGAGTTCCCTGTGCTATACAACAGGTTCTTATTAGTTGTCTATTTTATATATAGTAGTGCATATATGTCAATCCCAATCTCCCAATTTATCTGCTCCCCCCTTGCCCCCTGATAACCATAAGTTTGTTTTCTATATCTGTGACTCTGTTTCTGTTTTGTAAATAAGTTCATTTGTACCACTTTTTTAGATTCCAAACATAAGCAATATCATATGCTATTTGTCTTTCTCCATCTGACTTACTTCACTCAGTATGACAGTCTCTAGGTCCAATAATCTTAAAAACAAATTACTAGTACTTCTTATTTGGGGAAGAAGGTGAATGATGTCACAGAATCATAGAATCACATGGGAAGTAATTTAAGAAATTAACTTCCCACCTTGGATGGTCAAAATACATCTCCAATACCATGGGAGACTCAGTGGTTCTTATCAGAATCTGAGAAAAATGACATTTAAATATATTACATTAAGACCTTACTGAGAACTACATTATAAACTCAATCTATTATTTCCATAATTATAATAAGAGCTGATATTCCCATATAAGGTTTAACAGTAATATTAATGGCATTGAGTCAATTAATTTTTAGGAATAATAATATATTTAAATAATCTACTTGAATTGGGGCTTCTGCTTCCAGTGAAAATGAAATGATGGGGGTTGAATTTACACTTTTACTCAAAACAACCAAAGATGGACAAAATGTGTGAAACAAGTTCGAAGATATTGGATATTATATTCTAAGTCATAAGACTGTTTCAATAAATTAAAAAGGATTCAAATCACAAAAAAGATTCTCTGACCATAGTGGAAACAAATTAAAAATCAATAAAGTAGTCCATTTAACAAATTAACAGATATAATTATTTATATTATACAACTATTTGAGTGAAATATCCTTGGATTTTGGGGGGGGAACTCTCAGTTCCCACCTCTCAAGAGGAAAAATCATGTTAAAGTGTATAAAAATGGTCAGTATAGGAATGTCATTTTATATCTGGGTTTACACTGGCAAAATAATATGGGTACTAGAGGGAAATAAGACTTATTCAGCAAATAAACATGGGCTTTTGAGAAATAAAATGAATTAGGAGACTTTGAGATCTAGAAGTTTTAATGCATTGAGTAATTTTGTTTTCTTCTTGAATTGCATATATGGCCTAAAAATC
Source organism: Globicephala melas (assembly GCF_963455315.2). Classification (NCBI taxonomy): domain Eukaryota; kingdom Metazoa; phylum Chordata; class Mammalia; order Artiodactyla; family Delphinidae; genus Globicephala; species Globicephala melas. The sequence continues at coordinate 61,695,383 of NC_083322.1, forward strand.
AGTGAAACACATTTTAGTCAGACAACACTTAAATAGGATTTAAACATCTTTGAACTAATTTTTTTTCCAGGATGGTTGTCCTTTGGGGGGATAGACATTTTCAAATTGATTCTACCATCCATGTATACAACTAACTCACTTTATTATTTCTGTTCAATACAAGTACTGATGTCTTCAGACTCTTCATTGACTCCCAAGTCCGTCTCATCCACTCCCACATCTGGTCCTTTGCTCATGTTGAATCTCCACATGAATACCTTTCCTGGCTCTTTCTAAACCCCATCTATTTATACTTCCATCTTACCCACTAGGGACTTTCCTTTAACTATTCTGACCTGCCATTGATGTTTCTTTCTCTGATTCTCTTATCCATTAATTTTAATTCAGTGAGTTTTAAACTATAGTATACATACTCACTTGGAAGTGATTGTAATAATGCAGGTTTTGGACCAAATCCTCAGAAATCCCAACCCATTAAGACTAAGGGATCAGGAATTTGTATTTTACCAAAGATCCTGGGATATCCTGATTTCAGGATCTACATATTTACTTCTGGCAAAAACCCCATCTCTTTAATGGGTTTTAATAATTCAGTCTAGTTTACTTATAGAGATGCACAGTGTCTAATCCTTCTTTTATATCTTTATGTCAACAAGTAGAGTGCTAAGCATATAATGGATTCTCAATAAATGCTCACAAATGTATTGAAGCAGTGCAGTTAATGGTTAATGTATGTACTCTTCAGGTATTTTTGTTTTTAATAATTGCATAGCCAGGTATCTTAATTAAAATTTTTTTTCTAAAGTTGTGATTTGCCTTCTCATTTGAATAATAGAATTTTAGAGCTGGAAGGGATTTCTAGAATTAAATTGATTCTCTCATTTTTTCGATGAAGCAATTGAGGGCATTAGAGGTTAAGTGAATCGCCCAAGTTCACACAGTTAATTAGAGAGAGAGCTGCATCTTCTGAAACTAAGTCTCCAAGCTCCGAAACCTCATGTTCTTGCTGCTGCATGTGTTGCCTCTCACTAAGAAATCTGCCCAGTAACCCTAGGTAGTGACACAAGCAATAAGATTTAAACACACATTTCTCAGTAAGTTAAGTGACTAAAAACTTTATGTCATTCTAAAGAACTCACAGCAGCTGTTACTTTAGCTTATTTGGCCTGGAAAATTTGGGGTCAGATAATTCCTTTTTGTGGGCCTGTCCCACGTGGTAGAAATTTTAGCAGGATCCCTGACCTCTAATCAACAGTTGCCAATACACTCTTTACCCCACTGCCAATAAAAAATGTCCCTAGATATTGCCAAATGTCCCCTGGGAAACAAAATCACTCCCAGTTGAAAACCTTTGCTTTATACAGACAAGCACATAAATGCTTGGATCCTTGAATTCTTATATTCTTGGAAAGACTCGTAAAGGGTCTTTCAAGATCCTTTCAAGATAGAGATTTTCATGGGAGGATGCTCTGCATTTGAAGCAATCACTATCTGGTGATACCATACACATATGTTATAAACCAAAGGCTAGGGAAGTTAAGAGTGCAGTGTAATGTTATAAAGCAGAATTACTAAGCCATATGATGGTGTGATTTAGATGGATTTCTATGGCTTTTTTATTTACAAGAATTTTTATTATGCTCCTTTTTATTTTATTCCTCAGTGCTACAGTGCCTATTATTTCTTTAAGTGGAACATTATGTTATGATATAAAGAATGGTTTTCATCATCTGTAATCCAATTTATATATATCCTAGACATAAAAGATTTATCTTGTGGATTTTTCAAAAGTCAAGAAAAACTATGTACATATACCCTTTGGAAAATGTAAATATATATAATGCTTCGTCATATGCAATGTGTCTTATTCTCCCCCACACCCCTTTCCTTGAATATAGAAGCTCAGGGAAGCCTATTTGCCCACTTTAGTCAAGCTTGACATTAACAGAATAATTTCTTAATGGGTATCTGCTTATCTTTGCTGCTGTGCTGAAGGGAACAGCATCTTTCTGCTCTCACGGGATAGGAATTATGAACTGAAGTTTAATGGATGAGCAACATTTTATCAAACAGCTGCCAGAGAAACATCTCTTTAGTGTAAGTCTGAAATAAAGAAAGAGAAATATTATTTAAGGAAAATTTTATCCCAGAGAGTAGCTTGGGAAATAGGAGCATTAATAGGGGAGTGGAAGGTTGAGTTCCAGCCCTGCCTCTGTCACAAGGACACTCTCTGATTTGGGGCATATTTTTATTCAGCAGTTAATAATGGTGTTAGGCTAGATGGTCTTGTACATGTATATACTGCACATCTATAGTAAAAATTCCAATTATTTATATTGCTCAGAACAAATTTTTTTAGCAGAAAGAAGGAAAAATAGCACTAGAGAAATGTCCCAAGTAATAATGTAAACTTCATCAGGAAAAACTCTCCTCTTCTAGAGTTGAACATGGAATTTTGCTTAGAGGACATACAAACATAGAAACCGCATACACAATGGTTCTAATTAAATTAAAACAAAATACTAGCCTCCAAATAACTTTCTTCTTCTCTAGCTAAAACAAAATACTATATTTGCTTTTAGCAATATTCTGCTCAGTTAGGTCAATTAGTAGTTTAATAGTCAAAGGAAATATCACTCAGCGATTATAATATTGATGATTTTCACAATTAAAATATAGAAATTATAAATATCAACTGCTAAGACTCCAATTAGCTTATTAACATGCAGCAGAGAATATATACCTACACTATTTCGTGTATTTGTTTTTTTTTTTTTTTTTAGTTCATGGCAACTAAGCACTGTTAGCCCTCAATGTGATTATGTCAAGCTCTCATACAAGTTAGCTTCTGGCCAGAGTCTGACACGTGCAGTCCATATCTGGGTTTAATTATGTTGATGAACAAAAATAGTCACCTTTTTTTGTGTAGGCTAAATGCTCACTGTGTGCAGGGAGACCAGTTGTTGCTCTTTTGATTTACCCTAAAGATTGGAACAAAAGGTCAGGGATCTTTTGATGCAAGCTAATTAAAATATCAGTGATTATGCACACCTTGTAAGCTTGTTCTTGGGTCATTGTATAATGCAGAACTTTCTTTTTCATATGTATTATGACTATGCACTTTGGAGTAATGATTTAGATGTGTAAGTGCCAAGAACATCTACACATTAACCTTTGAAAGAATATTCAAACATACCTGGAGTTGTTTTTTCTTCCTTTACAAAACTGAGTACATAAATGTATGTTTCGCCTACTCACCCCAGAGGGCAATTGAGTTTGGGAAAGGAAATTGTAAACATGGAAAAAACTAGATCCCATCAGATCATTAATGAAACCGGATGGGGATATTCTTCACAGGTTGTTGTTGGGCCTCTGGTCATGTATCTGCGGATATTCCAGCTCAGTTAATTGGCTTAGCTTTCTTAGAAATTTGTCTCTTTAGATCAAAGTGTGATCTATGGACTACCTCTCTTAGAATCACCTGAATTTCTTGAAATGCATACTCCCTGACCTCACAGCTAGATATTCGGTTTCCGTAGGTCTGGAGTAGTGCTCAGGAGTATACGTTGCCAAACAAAAATTCCAGGTGATTCTGATACTCCTTAAAAACTCTCAAACCACTAACTTAGGTAGCAGCAGCCAGAACTTAGTCAGGACAAATATTTTCTCTTTTGCTTGCCTGCTTTTTCCAGGAACCCCTCATCCCTCTTCCATCCCCTACCATCAGCTTGTCTAGGTTTCAGTGAACTGTCAACTAATGCCTGCTAATGAGAGCTTAAAGCATTAGACCCTTTAGGGGCATTTCTATTTTGATGATGATGATAATAATAATAACAGTAATAGTAGTAGTAGTAGTTGTAGTAGTAATATCTGGCTCTATACATTTCAAACCTTGTGTCTCTTTATCCATATAATTCTGGTGTCAGAGGCTGCGGAGCATTTTCATATTGTAAAATGGCGTTGGACCTGGACTTCTGTGTGATCACGCTAGATGAGTGGGAACACTGAGAAGTAGGAGAACTCCTGGAAATACTCCTAAACTGAGATGGTTAACAAGAATTTAGATCTACATGGAGGTGACTGTAAGCCACATAAATATATCCCATTAAAATCCAACTAAATATAACTATTTACAATTCAGTTTCCCCTAAGGTGGATGCCAAAAATCTGTGCAATCACTCCAAAGCCACAGTACACAGGAAAGCAAGGAAGAGAGAGGGGAAATCCAAGGGGGAAAGAGACAGTGGCCTTAACTGATTGTAATTAAAATATCTTCTTTTGCAAATTTTGGAAAAATACATGATTGTGAGAACACATTGTTGTCCCCCACTGCCAGCTGTTCCCTTGAAGGGGCCCAGGGAAGTGAGGGGCCCTCAAGCTCAAGCTTCACTATCTCCTAAATAAATTCACTTCTGCCTTTACGTAGTTCAGTGACAGACACCTGGCTGCTGTACAAAATAGATACATAATAAGTGGATGAATGAATAGAAGAGGTGTAAATCTTATTCTCCCAACATTTTAGATAAGGAATTTAGCAACATTTCTAAAGTCACATACAATAAAATGACATTCACATTAAAAAGCAAGTTTCCGACTCATGGACTTTGCTAGAAGTCTCAGTGATCAATACTTCCATTGTTGCTGGGGTACCTTGTTTAGCATTGTCCTGGGTTCAAGGAGCAAGCTGTGCAGTGATAGTCTCTCTCCAAGAAAATTTCCATCTGCATAAGGTCCATTCTCTGTTAAAAGGAATCCAGAAGAATGTGATGGCTAACAATCAGGATATTTTTTCCAGGTATCAAAACCCTCTGACCTGGTTAACTTGTGAGCTCATAAGAAGGCTATTAGGTGGTTGTATAAATGCTGGGGTTGGAGAGAGTGGGATACAGTTGGCCCTCCCTAGCTGTGGGTTCCACATCCCTGGATCCAACCAACTGCAGATCAGATGGAGGGCCAACTGTACCACACCATTTATAAGGGACTTGAGCACCCGCGGATTTGCTGTCCTTTGGAGGTCCTGGAACCAATCCCCTGCAGATACCGAGGGATGACTGTATTCATCTTTTCTGACTTCCAATCAGACTGAGTAATATGTGTCTGATGCGGCCTTTGACATGAGAACTTTCAGGTCATTTCGCTAGTCAGTATTGTATAGGGTTGAGAGTGTGGTTTCTGGAGTTGGAGTTCCTGGGTTCTCAATATAGTCTGCTGCTTACTGTGTGACCTTGGGCCAGTCGCTTAATTCTATTGTGCCATCATATTTTATCACCTGTTAAATGGGACTGTTTTGAGGGTTGAATGAGTTAACATTGTGGTTCGTTAAGTGCTCAATAAATACTAACAATTACTGTGGTTATACTGGGTCTTGTCTTTTGACACTAACAAGCTCTTGACATTGGCAAGAACATTGTATCTGTGGGCCTCAGTTCCTCATCAGTAAGTAAATGGAGTAGTTAAATGATAGTTAAGATTCATTATTTTAAGTCAAAGCTGTTGTAGAACTCCTTTGTTTAGTAACTGAAAGATAAAAGCCCACTCATTCTCTAGCATCTTAAAAAATAAATGAAAAAAATCTAACAAGTTGGCCTTTTTTTTTTTTTCCTCTTTGGAAACAAGTATATTGAAGAGCCAGTCTTGTTGCCTAATGAACCAAGAATCCAAACCTTGGATTTCATTACTGTTATGATTCCAGATCCCATCAGAGTCTCTTATCAAATGTGACCTCATTAAGTGCAAAGGCAACGTACTTCTCCATTAAATTGTGCTGAGCTAACTTGTGGTTGACGTGAGCCAAAATGAAATGTAATTATTTATATCTGTACGTCACAGACAGATATAAACATGTGCAAAACTACTTGGGAATCCTCATTTATCTTGGCTCTATTCTGAGTAAGTATACTGTATATCAAACCTATTTAATGAGGCTCTGTCAATATAAAAACTAAGTATTTAACAACTCCAGTGTGTTACTCTGTTTTGAGTAAGTTACCTCTAAGACTAACCCAATAGATTAGATTTTTTTCCCTTCGTGGAAAATGGAACTGTTTATGAACAGACCCTCCAACATGTAATCTGTACTTTTTGGTAGCCAGGAATTTTGTTAACATATTTTTAACCTTGGAAGAGAGAAGACACATCATTTTTATTTTGTGCCAGTCTCAGCCAATATTGTGTCTGGCCTGGCCCTTGTGGTTCTTACTATGATTGCAAGTCGCCCTCAGCAATAACTACCTGGGAAACTTTGAAAAAGTTTATTATTTACAAGTCCTGGAAATTACATGGAATACCTGGGGCCACACAGTGAGGTTGAAGGGGAGAGAGAGAGAGGACACATGGGTCCAGGGTTCTGCTTTTACTGGGTATCAAGGGGTCAGGACCTAGGATTTCGAGGGCATACTCTTTATCAGTGAATTTGAAACATAAAAGCAGGAATTCAAATTCCAGAAAAGGAAAAAAAACAAGCTGCCCAATGGTTAGTTATCAGAAATCAACAAAGATCTCTAAAACAAGGGCGCCTAGAAGGGAGGATGAGGCAGGAGGCTTTTGGCTCTTTATCTAGTCCTATGGCTAGAAATGTGTTCATTTGAGATATCGGTCTTTGAAGTGAATGCCCCTTTGGAGCGGATTCCTCAGCAATCAAAACTTAAATCAAGTACCTGCATTAGAAAAAGAAAAGCCAACTGTCAGAGCTTGCACTACAGCTTTCTAATAATAATTGCTAACATTTGCTCTATACCAGAAATGGTTTAAGTGCTGTATATGTGTTAACTAACTCATTTAATCTGTTTTTACAGAGGAGGAAATAGAAACACAGAGAGTCTGTGAATTTACCAAGATCATATAGCTAGTGAATGACAGCTGGATTCACATCCAGGAAGTCCAGTTTGCATATGTGGTTGTAGCCACTAAACTACTACTATTTCTTGAATTCCTCCTAAATTATGTCAGTTTCCTTAAGGCAGAGAGACACACTAGACACTGAACAGTGAGAACTGAAACCATAGAATGCAAGTTGGTATCTGGTGATCTTTACATCTTATTTTGTTTCTCAGTGAGGAAGAATATAATATGCAACCCAATTTTGAAATAGGTGGTTACAAAACTTGCCTGAGGTGACCTGGAGATGTTAGTGAAAGCAGGAATAGGTACAAGCTTCTGACTGACTCTGTTTCTTGGCTAAAGCCACTAGAGAATGTCTTCCCAGTGACAGCCATCAATGGCTGTAGGGGATAGAAACAATTAGGAGACAATTAGTGATTCCAGAGGGAAGTGACAGAACATGAAATGCTTGGGGGTGAAAGGAGGGTGCAGGGATCTGGCTTATGGTTATAACTTCACTGGCAACCTCAACTTAAAACAAAATTAATGATATATTTTTAAATGGCATTCCAAAAGGATCTCAGTATTCGACACTTCAGTTCCAAGCATCCACATTGTAGAGTTAGCTCACATTTTTCGTCCCTGAAATCTTTTTTTAAGAACCAAAGAAACATGGGCAAACTCTTCCCTAGACTTTTTGGGAAGTACAGTGCTTCTGTATTTTGTAGATTTTGGAAGTATAGTAATCTATATCCAAAACAATGACTATTTAATGAACATATTACATGCAAAACAAGATAAAGTACCAGCACAGATTGGAAAATAAAAATTATTTGCAATCCCATTATTCATAAATTATCAGTATTTTTTCCTATCCATATTTCTATTTACAATGACTTTAGAATCACATACATGTACAATTTTAAATCTTGTATTTCACTTTATATGAATATTTCTCCAGATCATTCCATATTTAAAAATTTTGGATCTGAAAACACCATTGAATGAGTGGAAAATAACTCATTGCACATAGTACCATAACTTATTTGATATGCTCCTGTTGTTGAACAATTAGATTGTTTAAGGATGTTTGTTATTTTGAATAATAAATATTTTTATATGTGAATATTTGTTAGATTTTAAAATTATTTTTAGTATAGTCATTTGTAAGATTGGTGTTCATTTTCAAAGACTATACTGTCTAAAATAAAACCTTCACTATGTGTTATAAAATTATTTTACAGAAACATCTTGCTGATTTTTGTTCTATCAGCTGTATAAAAGGATGTCTGTTTCACCAAATCCTCACAAACATTAAGGATTATTATGAAAAAAATGTCTTAATTAATTTAATAGGCTAACTGTCATATCCTATTCAATTCCCATTTCGTAAATGTTTACTTATCATCCGTGTTTCCTCTTTTGCAAATAAATTTTCTGCTTACATCCTTTGTCTAAAATGTAAAGTATTAAAGAAGTTTTGCTACTGTATGTTGTGACAAAAATGTTGGAAAATCCAAACAAATTTGTTGAAAGCGAATATACTAAATGCCAAACAATTTCACAGGAATTAAAAAATTTTCCTTTACCAGTGTTCCTCAAGACTGTTTTTATGAGAAATGTGGAAAGGTCTAGTCAGAACAAATAATGTGTTTATAATATCTTATAAAAAGGTGCTAAATTATAAATAAGGCAGAACTACCATTTTGGAAGAAGGGAAATGCATTGTGTGTCTGTGTGTGTGTGTGTGTGTGTGTGTGTGTGTGTGTGTGTGTATTGCTGAGGCTTATTTACTACTCTAAGTATATAATCCATTGCTTCTGCACTCCTATAATGCGTTACAACAACTTGGAAGAGAAAACAAATGAGCAAGAAAACAGAGTTGTACAAATACTGTCAAATGTCTTTTCCCATGTCCAACCCCTTTGAATTAAACTGTCTAATGGCTTCTTTGACCCTGTTCACCAGATTAGCTTTCAGTTTGTTCAGGTAGATCCACAGCTTTGAAGGTGTGCATTTTGTTCCCCCCTCAACCCTCTGGAGTCCCTTTTTCTTAAACAAAGGACACAAGTTTGCTTAGCTGTAAAATTTGTCTGTACTTTTCAGAAATTAAAGTGAAGCTTCCCAAGTCTGAGAACAATAATTCCATTTCATTTAACTCCAGTAATCTTCAGGAAAAAAACAAACAAAGAAAAAAAAACCCACAAACTGTAAGGAGAGTAATGATTTGTAGAAATTTGCAGGAGGCCTTGGTCCTTGGTCCAGGAGTATTACTGCTGACAATTACACAAATAGTTTTCGTATGCAATTATCCCAGCAATAACCAATAGCAAGCAAAAATTATAGAGGCCTGATGCCATTTATGCCCAGTGGTTTCTGTGTAGCACTTTGTTTGAATCAAAATGGCTATCTTTATTTTTTTTTTCTTTTCTTTAAAGAAAAGAATCAGGCAACTCCTTAGGAGAATATAATTTTCTTCCATCTAGTTTTAAATGGCATTAGCACAGCAATCAGATGTCAAGGTGAAAGATAGACATATCTGCTCCTGGGTGCCTAAATGGTGAAAATACCATGTAATGTGGTACCACCTCCCTGGCTTTTGCATTTTAAATAGTATTAACCTTGTGCAGTGTGGAGTTATGATTTCTTAAACTGTTTTCTCTCTACAGTGGACAGTTGGTTGCATGATTTTAAAATATACAGGGTGTCGTCAAGTTTTTCTATTGAATGTGAGTGCATAGAACAATATTCAATTTGTTTTGTTTTTCAATTTTGCATGATTAGTGCATTGTACTTATTTCCACGATTCCTTCAATGTTACCATTCAACTGCCCTTAATTGAAAACTGCTTGTGTTTACTCTTTGCCCAGGAAATTACATTTCAGGATATATGTAACACAGATAGGAAAGCACCAAATCAGATTGGAAGAAAAAAAATTTTTTTTCCTTTTTGAAGATGTATGTATTAATGGTCATGTGGGAAGTCCATTTACGAGCTCTGGCAGCCATTTAACAAAAACTAAATGCAGCTGCAAAATGGAAGGTGGGGGAAAGCTCTTTGGCACCAGATCCCTCTCAAATGACCCCTTCTATCAAAAAGGACCAGAAACTGAAAAACAGTTTTAGTGAAGCTGCCTTTGGAGATTCTGCAGACTCTGTTTGGCTGAAAGGGAAAAAGGCAGAACTGGACAAACAAATCTATTTCTCAACCCTTAATGTACTAAGTGGAAACTGGATTCCAGTAGGCAAACAAGTTATCTCCTCACTGGGGCTTAAAAAGATGACATCCCAAAATATTGGAAATTTGGTAGCTTTTTATACAATTTTCAAAAATTTTTTTGGAGGGAGACAGTGCACATTTTTTGCTTGTTGTATCTATTAGAAAAGCAGAAACAATCTAATATTTTTCTATGTTTAAATGCTGAAGCAGAAATTGCCTGGTAGGGACTTCCCTGTTGGCTCAGTGGTTAAGAATCCACTTGCCAATGCAGGGGACACGGGTTCGAGCCCTGGTCTGGGAAGATCCCACATGCCACGGAGCAACTAAGCCTGTGTGCCACAACTACTGAGCCCATGCACCACAACTACTGAAGCCCAAGTGCCTAGAGCTTGTGCTCCGCAACAAGAGAAGCCACTGCAATGAGAAGCTCGCCCACCGCAACGAGAGTAGTCCCCGCTCACCGCGACTAGAGAAAGTCTGTGCGCAGCAACGAAGACCCAATGCAGCCAAAAATAAATTAACAAATTAAACAAAAAAAAAGAAATTGCCTGCTACGTGGTTACTGTTAAACAAATGTTTCTTAAATTAAATGTTACTTGGCATTACCTTGGCTTGAAGCCTGGGCCAGTTTCATGACTATTTGGCTTATTGGGACTATACCCAAGTTTGAGTCCTAGTCTAGGATTGGTTTTATAAGAAGAGAGGGACTACGCAGGAAACTTTCTCAGGGTGCTAATTATGTAGCAGCCCAGATCCAGGTTCATCTATCCAGCCAAAATCTCTTTGTCTTTCAGTCTTCCAACCAGCTTATCTCCATGAACGTAATGAATCACCAAAAACCATCCAGCTAACATGCCCAGAGAAGGGAATCAATCATCTTGTGTCATGATCATCTGAACTATTTGTTCTGTTTGATAAAGATGCCAAAGTCTATAGTCCTCCCTGAGACATATTACTAATTCCATATCATCACATAAGTACTCTGATTAGTTTGGGTATTTCTTGTGGCACTGGGAAAACTTTTCAACTATATTTCCAAGCACATTTCTTAGAAGAAATTCTTTGATATAACTGTGGAATTTAGTATTGAATCTCTAGAGAGCTGAAAAGGTCATATTAGTAGCCAGGGTGTGATTGTGATCCACAAAGCCTTAAGAGATTTATAGGGTGTTTAGGGTGGGAGCTAAGTTTGTGAAGAGTCAAAATCTTGGTCCCAACAGGATGTGAGACCCAGGGAGCTTGTAAATCAAGAAAGGAAAAAAAGAAAAGGAAAAGGCTATGTAAATGTTTGCATACTGTCATTGTTTAGGTCTTAGCCTGCTGGCATTTAGGATGATGCTGAAGTTGTCTAAAAATACAGTAAGAGCCAGAGGCAGTCAGTCCTCCAGTCTAATGAGACAGATGTGATCCAAACGTGGAGATGATGCACTCATCAGTGGAGGAGAGAGGTGGACCATATGGTGTGAGATCAGCTCACATCCATCAGGATGAGCCCGTTGGTGTTCTTTGGGTTTGAAGCTGAGGGTGTTGTGCTGTTGGGGTTTACACGTTTGGGTATGTGCGGGTAGGTAAGTGAGCAGCAGTTCTCAGCACCCTGAATTGTGATATATGAATACACTTAGAAGTGTTCTTATTCTATTAGTATATGTTATTTATATTTTCTTCATACGTCAACGTTCTTTCTCATTTTCAAAGTTCAGGAAAAGCAAAACAGTATTTGTGAAGAAAAGAGGTTCTAGAGATATCTGCTTTGATATTTACAAATAAACAGAACATGGTTGATCTATTTCCTGGATTCTTTAATGTTTTTTCAGTTTTCAGTCCTCCTATTCCCTAGGAACGCTCTTTGCTTGAAATGGTATAATCTGGCCCAGAACAATAGTGTTTGTAACAATATATGCAGGAAAGATTTTAGAAGAGAGAGAAACAGTAAGACCTCAGGTTTTCTAATTGCAGTTTAAAATTTTATTTGATTCTATTAGAATTCAAGAGGGAGATCTCAAATTGGTGGGAAATTGCCATGATTTCCTGATTCACATGGGCTGTAAGTCTCTTGTAGATCAGGACATATCTAGATGCCATTTTCTGCCAAAGTTTGACAGTGGGAAGGATAGCCCTTGTATGGCAGTATGGTAGGGGCCTGCCGTTCAGCTTCATTTCTGATAAAGGGTAGATCTTCAATAGAAGGACTGAATGAAAAGGTAGCGTGCAACCCAGGTGTGCTGGTGTCAAGAACCTGTGGTTTGAATGGTCAGGAGTGAACACAGCCCACTGGTGGGGGAAAACTGACACACAGCTGATAGACTGAAGTCCACTGGGAATTATTTTCTGCCCAGCACTCCATTGGCAGCTACATTTGTGAATCAACTAAGAGCAGTTTGTATTGATATGGTCACTTTGCTTTTAGTTCCCATTTTGAAGTGTGCCTCTTTGATGGATGTATAAGGAATCCTCTCAGACACCTCTGACAGAAGACACCAGGCAGAAGATACGGCTAGATTTTGAGCAATCCTGATTCCACAAAAGAGATGACAGACTGCTGAGTAAAACACAGCAAGCCGGTTTGTGAAGAGACCAAGCATTATGTAACAGAAGCACCTAAGTGTTCAGGCTGCTCGTCTTTGAGGGCTAGAGAGAAGGCTTTGGTCTGAAAGGAGAAGAGAAAAACTTTCCCAAGGCTAACACACCAGGTTGTAAAAGCTTGGAGTCGAGATTTGTTGACCCTTCGTTCTGATCTCCCCAGCCTCATTTCTTTGTTCACTTGGCAAGGACCCTTTGCTGGAATTTAAGCAGTCTCCTTCACAGGTCTTGTCAATGACTTGTTCATTACTACTTTTGAAACTTCACATATGCCATTTCTAAGTTACAGAACATATTTTCTGCCTGCCATTGGTATATCTACTCTGTTTTTGCTCTCCTTCAAAAATCTGGCTTAAATCTAACTTTTGGGAAACATTTCATAACTAAGCCAGTCCTGACTGTGTACTCCCTGCTTAGATTTTTATCTGTATGTGGAGCAGACGGACCTGGTTTAAGCTTCTATCATTTGTAACCCCTGCACTGGGGTTAAGTATTTGGTAATAAGTATTTGGTAACTGTATTTTTGTTACTTCCGCATACAGCTAGTCATTCTCCCTAACCACACTGTTGCTACCTGAGGACAGGAATGAGTTTATTTATGCAGTGTATTCTTCCCTCCTCCCTCCATCCAGAACAGTCCAGTGATTGGCAAACAGCAGGTACTAAGCACGTATCATAGTTATAGATTCTAAAACAAGAAGTATCTCCATGATGGACCCACTTAGAGAAGGTGAGCACCAGGTAAGTGGAAAAAAAAAAAAAGAGTGACTATATAAAGTGCTGTTTTTTGAGGATCTACTGCTGTGTAACAAACTGTCCTAAAATGTAATGACTTGGCACAACAATAATTTGCCAGTTAAGCAGAATTTCGAGGGAACTGCTTAACTCTGCTCCATGTGGAGGTAGGTGGGCTCCGGAATCTGGAGAATCTACTTCCTAGATCGCTCACTTATCTGATTTGCAGGTTGGCTCTAGTTGTTTGCTGGGAGTTCAGCGGCAAGTGTTGGCTGGGGGCCTTGATCACTCCCTCTACATGGGTACCTCCAGGAGGTTATCTGTGCTTCCTCAAAGCGTGGTGGTTGAGTTCCAAGAGAGGGTGTTCCAAAAAGCAGGAGGTAAAAGCTAACTGGCCAGTTAAGGGCTACATCTAGAGGTGGTATAGCTTTACTTAGTCAGACACATATTCTACCTCTTTATGGGGGAGTGGCATGGTCACATTGTAGAAGACCACATGCGATGGGAGATGTTATTTTGGCCATATTTGGAAAATACAGTCTGTCACATGCTGCTTTACTAATGAAATTACACAAAATCACATTGCATAAAGGAAGGAAATGCCTTGATAGTGAACTCAAAGTTAATGATAATAGTCAACACTTGTTTGTTTCTTACTCTGTGTTAGGCACTGGGCTAAAAGGTTTATACATGATCGCTCATTTGATTCTCACAACTTATGAGTTAAACATTTATTATTGTCCCCATTTTACAGATGAAGAAACTGAGATATAAAGAGGTAATATAGTTTGTTCAGGGTCACAACTATTAAATGGCAAAGGCAGGATGTTAATCCAAATGGTCTAACCCCAGAACTTGCACTTTTCTCTCTCTTGTTCAGAGTGACTGTATAGAGTGAGACATTATAATGTAGCACAAAGACACAAGAAATAGCAGCACCATTAATCCAGGGGTTAAGAACCTGGGCTTAAGTTCATGTGCTCATGGGATACTTGAAGCCTCTATGGTTATTATGCAGCATTGGTCATGTGTGTGTGCCCTTTGCTTTTATCAGAGTCTTAAACATCTGTGCTCCATAAACTCTTAAATGTTAACAAAAAAAAGTAATGTAAGTCATCCCCTTTTTCCGAAGACAGGCTTACTCTCAATATCTTACAACAAGATCAGTTAAATTCTTCCTTTAAAACCTTCCGAAAGAGGCATGAATGATACACTGGGAGCATACTTGCTTTGGGGTCTGGGGTCTGTGATGGACTTGGTCAAAATCCCAGTGGCTCTTTTGCAATCCTTATAATTTTTGGGTAAATTATTGACCCCTCCCCTCAGGGCCCATTTTCCTGGTTTGTAGAACATGGCTGATACCTTTAAGGTTGGGAGGAAAAATTAGTATGCTGTGTTTGATGTATCTGGCAGTAATAGGTTTTTATCTGGTGTTATTTTCTTTAAAGGTATTTCTTGAGTGTTGCCCAGAACTGGTGTAGTAAAAACATTTCCTTCTCAAGTAGCTGCTACCCTCTAAAGGCAGGACAAATCCCCAAAGAAATCCATATGCCAAAGTGCTTACATGTGGCTACATAAATGTCCCAGCTCACATCTCAGTATTCAAGAGCATACCAGGCGCCGTATTTTCCTCCTTGTGCAAAAGTATCCTGCAGATTTAGTACTACGTGAAGGAATACAGAAAATCAATCCAGGCAATTCTTCACTTTCTGAGCAGTTCTTCCTAGTTTATTCCCAGCTTTGAATACCCTTTATCTCTTTGGTGTAGACCAGGATCTACTCCTTCCTGCCCCCAGGTCCTGCTGTAAAAAGAAAGACTCAAAGTGCTTCACACAAAGACTTGTTGTTACAAGTCTCTCTCCTGGCTTCTCTACTTTGCTATTTTCTTAATTAAATCTGGGAGAGATGTTTTTATTTGACATTTGCACCCGAGGAACACTTTGATTTTAACTTCTTATAATTACTTCGGTTTTGGATGGGTTTCTTTGTCATCAGCTTTCATGGGGCCGAATGTGGCCTGTGTTTTGCAGAACAAACATGAACATGTCCCTGTGGGATGCAGGAGCTCCTGTGTAAGGGAGGTGGAAGTAATAATTCTTCCAGAGCGCTTTTCTCCAGTGACTCCCTGGAAATCCTTCTAGACTTGAGGAGTTAGAGTAGCTGAGGTTTGAAAGAGAAGCCTAATAAGGGTTAAGGGTGAAACAGGCTTTTGATTTGATCTTTTTATCTTATGTCTAAGAGACAGGGGAACAAATAAAACTTGCTTATTATTCAGAATATTTATTAACAGTGCTTCTGCTTTGGTCTCTTTCTTTGTTCTTGGGGCCTTTTCTTATAAGCAGCTTCACTTTTTCAAAATTTTAAAGAAGGTGCCAAACTGAGCTAGATTCTTACTTCTCCTGGGCCCAAGTCACCTATAAACCCACGCTTTCCTTTTATGTGAGTGTTACTGATATTTAATAACTTTTTTAAAATCTCTCTTTGTTATTTTTAAAATTACATTTCTTCAGCCTACAGCAGAATTCAAGTCACTTTATAGTCAGAACCAATTGATTGAACTGCCTAGCTTTCTTGCTGGCTTTCGCTTTTAATTGTTTCAACGCTGACTGCCCTTTTTGTTGATTCTCTATTTTCCTATAGTTTTTTTTGGTGTTTGTTTTGTTTATGGAGGTATAGTGAACCACAGGAAAAAGAAAAAAAATTGGAATATTGATCACATCCTAATAATTTTAGAACATCAATATAAAAACAGAAGTATCTTCATTTGATTAAACTATGTGTCTTTTCTTTCTTCTGCCGCCTCCTTTGTAGTTTAGGAGATCTGCATCTACAATTTCCCTTAGATTAGCAAGCCATGCTTTTGTCTTATGTGTTTTTGTTAAAAATTGCAACCAAACTCATTATTTGAATACCAAAATTTAATAAAAATATAAATGCTTTTTGTTCCCATTTTCTTCCTAATTCCTTAAGATGTAGTGATTGACTTATGCTGAAAACACTAATTTTTGTCTTAGCCGAGTTCCCCAAAACTTGCAGCAGTTAAATCCACAGATGTGTGAGGTTTGAGATGCCGTTAATCCATTCAGCGTTAATAGCTTGCGCTGGATCTGGTGCCCATGCAGAGCTAAGTGTAGCCCCCTATCGATTTAGGCCTGTCCATTTTATCTCATATTCTTCTTTCAAGGCAACTCTAAGGAGACACAGAGTTTAGTCACAGAAACTCAAATACTTCAATGACTACAGAAGGCATGAGGTCACCAATTTAAAGTGGGTGTGACATACTGGCCCAGTTCTCCACTTGCTTGCCGACTCTGAGCCATTTGTAGTGGTTCTGGAGGTGCTGGTTTTCTGTAAATAGAGCCAGGCTGGCACGAGAGACTGACAGGAGCGATGATTCCCTCCCTGTCTTTCATGGAGGGAAATATGGTAATGGGAGAGCCATATATTTGCCATTTTAATTCTAGGTATTCATTATTTATTAAGAAAACACAAGGGCTCCCTTTCATTTCATTTAGATGCCTCAGCTCCCAAACAGGATTCTATGTGAAAGGTCAACATTACTCATTTCGGAACATCTTAACACCCACTAATTTCCGTATATGTAGTTATAGTTAGGTCATATTAAAACTAACAGCATATGTAGAAGTTTATCATTATTAAAGGATTACAGGTTGTAAGGTTCAATTTCTCAGACCCAACCTCATTTTATGAAACTAAAGACAGTCACAGACTCGCTTTCCTCTCTGGCAGTAGGTACCTCAAAGACTGCTGACATTTGAAAACCAGAGAAGCTGAACGCTGACCCTCGAAAGAACACACTCTAATTCTAGAAAAAAGGTGGTCTGATCTGCATGACTGTGTTTGATGTGACTGCAAGGGAGTCTACTTTGTTGTCACAGAGATGCTCTCATTTTGGAAGCAGCTACTCATTTGAACCCGTATTATTTCTGTTGAACCCCCCAATGGTAGGCTGTTGGCATGTATTTATTACCCCTTCTGCAGTGTGTTAGTTAAATTCGTTTTCTAAGGCAATGGGGCCCTGAGGGAATGTCAAGGAAAGGGGGAGAGGGAGAGGAGTCTGGGATGAGCTGCTGGTTCTATAACTTCCTTCCAGGCCATTAGTTTATCTATTAGATCAGATTTTCTCAAGCTTTTGTGTGTGACCTTCCTGGCAGAGTTGTTGAATTATGTGCAGCCCCTTTCGGCAAGCTGCTTAGTTCGGGGGCTGTTCTTAGGCATTTAGCTCCCACGTACTTAAACAAGACCCCTCAATTTGCTAATTTGTTTTTTAACACTAGAAGCTTGTTCTCCTTATCCATTTTTATTATTTCTTTCACTCATTGTTATTCATAACACATCTGGCTGCAGGTTATGGCGTTTTGGCTGCTTTTTGCCACGCTAACCTCCGTTACCTCTCCTAGGGTTTAGGAAACAGTTCCCTCTGGATTGAAATATTAATGAGCATAAGTACAACAGCAACCCCTCTGCTTTTCAAGGAATGGAATTCTAAGCCGAAGGGCAGCAGCGCCAATTATAACTACGGGAATCCTCTATACTCTCCCGGTAGGATACACAGATGCACACATAGGGAATCAGCTGGGCTCTGATACTTGTAACTCGATGCTTCCTTGTGCTTTGGTGTTTTGAGGCTCTAAAAGAGAAAAATGATTCCAGCAAGGAGATTTGGTTGGTGAGTGAGAACCACTGACAACTGCTGAGCTGGCTGTGTGGGAAACTGCCCTTAGGTGCGCGGTGAGGTCTCCTCGCCTCCTCTCATAACACTCAGTTGCGGAGATGAGGGAAGCCTTTGTGACTCTCTCTCTCTCTCTCTCTCAGTTTCTCCTCATTCCTCTGGGCTGTTTTCTGTAATTAGAATAGTGTACCAGGGAAAGTAGTAGTAGGTTTCATTTTCAACTCAACTGCCACCTGATAGACAGGCCCTCTACGCCCAGGGACATTCAGCCCAAGGGTGAAAACAAATGAGCAAAGATTATCAAATGGGTCGAGTCACATGGTGTAGGAAGCCTGTTGGCAGAAACAGATCCACAGACTGAATCTTTTGAGGTTGCCTTTTCTGCTAGACTATTTCCGAACTCCAGGCTGACAGTCAAAAGCCTTAGGCTTTAGAGGGCATAATCAGGTTTTGTAAAGGTCCATGCGTTCTCAACAGGAAGGAAGGAGACAGAAAATGTAGAGCAGAGCACTGGGCAAGCAAAAATTGAGGTATTTACATAAAAAGAGTGTTGTGCCCAAATGGTAAAACTACAGAAAATGGGAAAACAAAAATAATTGCCAAGAAACAAAAAAATCCAAAACAATGTGTGATTAAGTGACCAAATGAGAGTTGCAGATAATGACACTAACCATTTGTTGATCACTATAGTGTTCCAGGCAACATTCTTAGTGCTTGCTATATATTGACTTATGATCTTCATAACAGTTTTATAAGAAAGGGAATATTTTTATCCCCATTTTATAGTTGAGGAACTGGAAGCACACAAAGTTTAAATAACTTGCACAAGGTCAACATTATATTCTTTTTTTTTTTTTTGCGGTACGCGGGCCTCTCACTGCTGTGGCCTCTCCCGCTGCGGAGCACAGGCTCTGGACGTGCAGGCTCAGCGGCCATGGCTCATGGGCCCAGCTGCTCCGCGGCATGTGGGATCTTCCCGGACCGGGGCACGAACCCGTGACCCCTGCATCAGCAGGCGGACTCTCAACCACTGCGCCACCAGGGAAGCCCAACATTATATTCTTAACCTTTATACTTCAGCTTCCTCCCAAGACATAAAAGAGACTTTCTAAGAAAAGTTTGGAGAAGCTGGCCAGATAGAGAAGACCGGTTCTTGAAAATCAAGCGAGTTGTATGAGTAGTACTAACAAAAGCACCCTAGCAAAAGGATACTCTCCAAAAGGTGGCCTCTGTATATTCTGGTTTTAGAGGTTGGTTAATTTCCTTAAAGTAATTGATGAAATTACTTTCCTTTGCCTGCATGACTTTGGATATACCTCTGGGTGCAGTGAAATGATGTTTTTCTTTTGTTTACCTTAAACCATCAGTTTCTTGAATGTGGTTTTACAAATATTCTTCTGTTTTTTTAAGATTTTTTTTTTGATGTAGACCATTTTTAAAGTCTTTATTGAATTTGTTTCAATATTGCTCTGTTTTATATTTTGGTCCCTTGGCTGCAAGGCATGTGGGATCTTAGCTCCCCGACCAGGGATCGAACACCCCCTGCATTGGAAGGTGAAGTCTTAACCACTGGACCGCCAGGGAAGTCCCACAGATATTCTTTAATGATTAACATTTTGGGCTTTTGAAGAATGTTAACTGGAAACTTTAGAAACTAATTTAAAAATAAATACAATTGATGGAATAGTATTAGGATATATTTAACATAATTGGGAACGATATACAAATAGTATATCTAGTATGAGCCCAATTTTGTTTAAAAATGTGTATATGTATATGCACATATTCAAAAAGATTAGAAAGATATACCTCCAGGTATCTCTGAGAATATAAAGGATTTAAATGTGTATCTTTTTACCCTTCTGAATTTCACATTTTTAAAAATAAATGACACGTATTACCTGAATAAGCAGAAAAGATGCTATTAAAAGTGAGATAAATACAGTGCAAGCATCATGTTTTAGAAATGGCTCCAGCAGATACTTAGTCAAGTTATGAATCCTAATCCACCAGCATACACCTATCTCTGCTTTTTTTAAAAAAAAAAATTAAATCTTCTGACTTTATAAGCTAGACAGAACATTGACTTCCGAATCTAAAATAGGATTAGTCAAGCTTCAGAAGGTCAAATGAAACTGATTCTCAATCACACATTGCAAAGAAAACTGTCAGCTCCCGTTCTAAACTTTGGCTCCTTGGAATCTTTGCTGCTTTCTTAAGTGTATAGCACTCTTTCGTTAGGGGAAGAAAAACAACACTGTGTTAAAAAGAGAAGAAACTATATTTCAAGTAAAAAATCAGCCTTATTTTGTGTGGGTTATATTCAACTATTAGCTTTGAATTCTTGGAGCTCTTTGAGAATGCCCACTCAATTAGGGATTTGAGTACATATGCTTCTAGAATGGACAATGAAATATGGTATGGTATGGTACGGCATCGTATGGTATAATACAGTATCTGGAGATCAGAAAGCTAAATTTATGAAAGTACTATATATTGATGTTATAATTTTCATTGATGACATAAGAAGGGAGAAAGCAAAAAGAATTGAGAAGAGACTTTAGGAAGTACTTTCTGACTACCACCAATAAGACATGAAAAACATTGAGATGTAGTATGAGGGCTGGTACAGGGAAAGGATTTCAGGAGAAGTAAAGCTACCTTGGGGTGGTTCTGGTTTGGGGGAGGGGTTACACTCTTGGAAATTCCTCCCTCTCCCTCCCACTCTTGGACAAACTTCACCAGCAAATGCTTTATCTCTTTACCTGGAGTTCACAGCCACTGTGCTCTACTAGTAATGCACACAGAAATTCCTTAAGAAATGCTGCTTATCCGGGTGACCTGGCCTGCCCAAATTATAAACCCTGGAGACAGCTTAGTTAAAAATTGATGGGCCATTCAAATTAAAAGAGCAAAGCAAACAGCCAAAACAAATGAATAAGTGATGCTTCTTTAGTTTGTTAATTCCAGAACTGCTCAGTGTTAGTCAGAACTTGGGCAGAAGACAGGGCAAGTGTCCATCTCAGTCCCATTGCATGGAACTAAGACCCTCCACCCCTGTTTTTCCTATTGCATCCAAAGCATAAAAATTATAGATTTAGCCCATGCTTTGTGTATAAATGCCTGCTCCTTGGGCAAGAGTACCAATAACGTTGCCAAACACTTGCTCTGACAGGGCTGTGTGGTTTGTCCTTGTTCATTGTCTGCTCTCCATCCTCATCTCTTCTAGTAAAACAGATTCATGCCAACTGCAAAAATAATAAACACACAAATATTTTAAGCCAGTGTAGCAATAAATTAATTTCGTGCCTATTCTAAATGGTCCTGTTAATAAAAATAGAAATCCTCTGGTGCTTGAGAATAGCTGAACAGAAGACGCGATTTGCTGGCTCTCTCCTCGGAATGTGACATTGCTCACAGCTCTTCCTAACTGCTGCCAGGAGCTGTGTCGGTCGTTGGTTGTGGGTGCTTAGCAGCCATCTGGAAGGAAAGTTGGCATCACCTAGTTGGAGGCATATCTCAAATCGAGGGATTGTGGCTGCCATCTCAGTTAGTAAACACTGTAGCTTCCCTGCTGGGTCGAACGTCTACTCCAAACTCCTGACAGGGAGAGAAAATCAAGAAGGAGGGAAGAGGATAAGCATCACCTGAATGCTTTGCTGACTGGCAATTCATTAAGGCAAGATGTTTTTCTTTTATTCCAGAACTCAATCTAGGTGAAGTGTGGCCCATTTTTGTTCTTAATCTCATTAGATAGAGCTAGTCAATTGCTGCCCATGCTTAGAAAGCTTGCGCAGAGGACCGTGATCTTTAGAAACCAGAGTTTGAAACAGTCTTTGCTGGGAATAAATGAAGGAGTAGGAGGCATATGATTATTTTGTTCTTTGTTTACTTGACACTTCAATTGCTCATTCCAGAAGGCATGGGCAGTCATTCTACTGAATTTTCTTCTGTTATTTTCTGAACTGTGTCCTTTCAGGAAGTGGATGTCAAGAGTCCCCTTAAACTTTGGATCAGAGGTAGCAAATAGTAGAGATAAAATAGGACCCTTGTGCTGAGAACTCTTTCCAGTCTGATCACCTCTGACTTATAAAATGGTACCTCAAAGCAGATGTGACCTGGTGTGTTTTTGCTTATGACAGTTCTCACAGATTTTAACGGTCATTTTCAGAAACCTGGAGAGTGAAGACGGATAGATTCCAGCTCACTGTCACCGTGGGTGGTTCCTTTCAAAACAAGTAAAATGTGCTTTTGCTGTCAACAGAGTGTGCATTTCTTCTCTCTCAAGAGTATTTCCCAGGAAAATGGCTGGAAAGAGTTTGTCTTATACCCATCTTTTAAGCATGCATGCAATATAGGATCTTGGCATTTTTAAAGCCAAAACACCAAGGAGAGCATGAGCCAACAGAAGAATTGAAATGTAGAATTCACATTTGCTGCTTAAATCTGATTAAAGAGCTCTGGGTTTTACTGGTGTGTTTAGGTGCTCCCATCACATATTTGGTGGAATAAGCTGACATTGTCTCTTGGCCCACTGTTGCATTTTACCAGAATTCTGGGAAAAACAACTTTACAGTTGGTTTACATGTTTACGGTCATAACCTGGTGAATTGTAGGTTCACAAAATCAATAACAAAATCGTTCTTTTTTTTTTTTTTGCGTTACGAGGACCTCTCACTGTTGTGGCTTCTCTCGTTGCGGAGCACAGGCTCCGGACGCGCAGGCCCAGCGGCCATGGCTCACGGGCCCAGCCACTCCGCGGCATGTGGGATCTTCCAGGACCGGGGCACGAACCTGTGTCCCCTGCACCGGCAGGCGGACTCTCAACCACTGCGCCACCAGGGAAGCCCAAAATGGTTCTTTTGATACAGTCTTCTCCCACAAATCTCGCTGTAGCATAATGTCTTTTATTGGTTTAGAGATGGAGGATTCCTTGTATGCCTTAACATGCTAACATTTCTCTTGAAATTTCCATTGGCTTTCACCACTCCTAACTAGGTAGGATGATGCCAGACAAGGAGGCCCTGTCAAGAGAATCCAGCCTTTATTGCTTCCTCTTTGTTTGCTTTGGTTTCCGAGAAAGCACAGCATCGTGGTTTCTGAGTCTCCCATAGAGACCAGCAAGGGAGCTCTATGCTCTCTACTTCTTTGGCATCATCTCTTCTGCTGACTCAGATAATTGAACATATGGAATCATTGAAAGCTTCTCTGTGTGACTCTTTTGTATGACTATGAAATTGTTCCCAAACTAAACCTGTTGTTTAACCTCGGTTGAGTGGATGGAGACCCATCGCTTACTCAGATTACTTTGAGGAGAAGAATATTTAGAGTAAGGATTCATATGGGCCAGAACTTCAGTGAGAACATTGTGAGAAATCCAAGCCTCTCTGTTGACTAGCTGCTTTTCTTCTCTCCCCCCATAGACATCTGTGATAGAAGTTTTGCTTTTCTCTTACCTCCATTACACCTTTTCTACTATCTAGTTTTCTTTACTGATTGTCTCTGGTCCCTGATACTTTTAGCTTACTCCAAGTCTTATGGTTCAACTCTAACTATGGTTTTAGCTCTCCCAAATAACTCTTAATGTCTTTTGGGTTTTCCAAAACTTATTTCCTGAGAAGTCCTGTACCATTTTTATTTTAAATAACAGGTCCTTTTATAGGTCAATTGCTAAGTTTGAATTACTTGTGGTAGGTTCATGTTTCCACATCTGGTCAAAGCATCTCTGGCAGAGGTCTTAGTAAGTACCATGCCTGGGAATTGTGAGCAGGACGTTTCCTCATGGAAGAGGCTGTGAGTAGGACCTGCAATGACTGACACCTGTGTACATGGTATGCCATTCTTAAAATGGGTCCACTCCTATAGGATGACTATTAGTCAGACATATTTAAAGATAAGGGAGAGGAAACTTTATTTTATTCAAAACTTGGACATTTTTATTGATGTTATATCTTGAATGACTCAAAATAAAGGAGAAACGTGAAATTATGACACAAAATCTTGAAATATTGTGATTTGCACCAAATATTTTCAAATTCTATTGCTCTCTTCACCTTGGATATTCAGTGCCACTAGATTGAAGCCTGTATGTTTCTCTGAGGTGGACTGTATTTGCTGCTCTCTGAGGTTAGTTTTCTGCTAGTGAGGCTATGTTGACTGTGATGTTCATAATAGATCTAAACAGTTTAGTTCGAGGAGAACATATGGTTTTTTGGCGTTGCTCAGGGAATGATTTCATTGAACTAACTCAATTGTGTACATTTTTCTGGATAGCACTTAACAAAATTATAGACAGTTTGAGCTAGGAGTGGCTTTATACCATCTCATCCAATCTCTTCATATTTATAGGAGAGGATTTGTCCAAAGCAGATAATTAGTGTGGGTGTAGAAATTAGGAGCTAAATCTGCTGAACTGCAGGGCAAGGCTTTTTCCAGTGTCCCATGCTATTTCCAAGGATGGAGAAACATAATGGCTTTAAAATTTATACTTATCATGAGCCCTTTAAATACAGGTGAATAGAATGGAGAAGATTATGTAGATACTGACTAAAAATATCCTACGGGGCTTCCCTGGTGGCGCAGTGGTTGAGAGTCCTCCTGCCGATGCAGGGGACACAGGTTCGTGCCCCGGTCCCGGAAGATCCCACATGCCGCGGAGTGGCTGGGCCCGTGAGCCATGGCCGCTGAGCCTGCGCGTCCGGAGCCTGTGCTCCGCAACGGGAGAGGCCACAACAGTAAGAGGCCGGCGTACCGCAAGAAAAACAAACAACAACAACAAAAATCCTATGGATGGTAGAGGCCTCTGTCACCTATGACTAGTCCTGAACCTAGATGCTGGGCTTTAATTTCCTCAAATGCTTTCAGTTTAAAATTTTCCTTGTATGTTTCTCTTTGGGACCCAATTTCCTTTGTCAATAAATAGAGAGCTAATGATGTACTTTCATTAGCTACATTCTTCTTCCTGCTGCTATGAATTTCTTTATCTGATGCTCTGTGCAAATGTTATAGATGATGTTTTTTACACAATGCAGAGCATAGCAACTTATCATGTAGCTACATAAAGAAAAGGCCATATTTTTGTAGGATTGGCTATATTAATATGATGAGGACAATATTTTTTATTTGTTTCTCTTCACAGTGTTATGACCTCTTAACTATGGTTCTACTTCGTTTGTGTGTAGATCTCCAAATTTGATGTTTTGGTCAAAAACCAGGTCATTAAATATCTCTGCATAATGCATAAAAGAAAGTTCACTTCCTTAGCAAAATCCTACTTTTAATAGGATAATTTTTTATTGAATCAATGCCAAAATGTTCTTCGAAGAACCAAGTACCCTGCGATACTTGAGGTCTATGTCAACCGTAATTTAATGGAGAACTTGTTCATTTGTCTTGATATGAATAATAATTTCTGAGACTTGAGACATTTATCTGTTTCCAAGCCAATACTGAATGCAACATTTGATATCTTTGCATTTGTACCTTGACCCATTTACTGACCAACATAACAGGTGGTTGATAATCAATAAGAATCCCATCTTATAAATGGAAAAGGAATTATAGAATCACAAAATATTATCATTTTTAAAACTCTTAAAATATTGGTTCTTGAAAATAAAAGTCAATGACTTCTAAAACTATTTTGATAAAATTTGTTGGAACACAGAATAATTAGTGGATCAGACTGACAATTCTTGAACCCACTGATCAATCTTAATCTCACTAAATTTAGGACCACTAGACATTATGTATATCCTGATTGGTGTCATAAGATATATACAGCACCACCTATGAAGATTTTTGTCAAAAATAATTGAACTTGAATTTAATTAAGCCCCTAGACTTAGCTACCGGTTCTTCAACAAGTAAGTGGCTTGCGAAAAGAAAAGGGAGGGGGAACCATTATAGATGAAAAGAAACTTAACATACATAGCAATCAATTGTAATGGGTAGACATTGCTAGGATCCTAATTCAAACACATCACTGCAAGAAGACATTTTTTAACATCAAGAAAATTGACCATAGACTGGATATTAGATTATATTAAGGAATATTTTTTAATTTTGTTAAGTGTGGTAACTGTCTTCTGGCTCTTTTAAGATATCTGTTAGAGATATATACTGATGAATTTGCATGTGAAATAATACGATATTTTGGACTTTAAAATAGTTCAGTGATAAACACATAAATAAAGTGTGGGAGGGTAGGTGAAATCGATAATGGTGTACTCTTAATAATTTTTTTTTTTTTTTTTTTTTTTTTGCGGTACGCGGGCCTCTTACTGTTGCGGCCCCTCCCGCTGCGGAGCACAGGCTCCGGACGCGCAGGCTCAGCAGACATGGCTCACGGGCCCAGCCGCTCAGCGGCATGTGGGATCTTCCCGGACCAGCGCACGAACCCGTGTCCCCTGCATCGGCAGGCGGACTCTCAACCACTGCGCCACCAGGGAAGCCCTCTTGATAATTTTTGAAGCTGGGTGACGGGTTCATGGGAGATTATTTACTCTTGTCTCTATTTTTGTGTTTCAAATTTAAAAAAAATATATAAAATAGGCTGACAAAGAGAGCTTTGTCTTCATCCTAGAATATGCAAGTTTTTTGAAGCCAGAACTCATGTTTGACTTAGAAAAACAGATATTCTTCAAGGTCCTACTCTACTTAACACTGAAGGCTGACAACTTGCCTCTTAGGGCAGGCCTACTTTGGGTACTACTTTGCTATGTTACTGGTTTTGTGTCCATGGGGATTAACCCCTAGGAGCCATAGAGGTAGCATCTGTATAGTGAAAATAATAGTATCCACAGTACATGTTGTAATGAGGTTTAAATATGACAATGTGTGTGAAACACCTGGTATGATGCCCAGCATGTGTTCACTCCTCAGTAAATGGAGCTGTTACTATCTTGGCTTCATTTAACAAAGGCTAATTAAGTGTCAGGTATGTCCCAGACCTCTGCTTAATCCAGGGGATTTTTATGGAGAAAAAGATGTGGCATCTGTCCATGAATCATTCTTAATTTATTGAAAAAGTTGAATCATAGGGGATTGCTGTTTTGTAGGTATAAAAGAGTAAAATACTGGTAATTTCATATGGTTCACCCTAATAACTGAAGTGAGATACAATTATAGAGGAGAGTGGTACAACGGTTAAGATGCTAGACTCTGGTATCAGATTGCATGGGCTTGAAACTTGACTCTGGCATGAAGAAACTGTGTGATCTGAGCAAAATCGCCATTCATACCTTGTTCATGGTCTGTACAATGGGGATATAATAGTACTTACCTTATAGGATTGTTATGATGATTACACATAAAATACATGCAATAGTACCTAGTACATAGTAAGTCCTGTGCATTATTGTTATCAGTGCATGCACAAAGTGGTATGTGCAAATACCCTATTGTGGCAGGTGCAGATAATTGTATTATGTGCTGGGAGTTGCTACTGAGTGGTGCTAGAAATTTCACAGATTAAGTGTGACATTTGAACTTTAGCAAAAAGAAGGAGCCATTAAGGGCAAAGAAGATTACTCTAAGGATGTTTTAGGCAAAGGCCTAGAAGTGCGAAAGGAGAGTTTCAGGAGCAGAAGGAAGTGGAGTGGGATCAGAGTTTACAGTGTGGGTCTGGGGGATGGAGAGGAACTGGACCTGAAACTGTCACGGTAGCCTGGGTGGTGTATGTCTTCATAATTCAGTAGGCAAAAGGAGTCACACGGGGCTTCCCTGGTGGCGCAGTGGTTGAGAGTCCGCCTGCCGATGCAGGGGACATGGGTTCGTGCCCCGGTCCGGGAAGATCCCACATGCCACGGAGCGGCTGGGCCCGTAAGCCATGGCCGCTGAGCCTGCGCGTCCGGAGCCTGTGCTCTGCAACGGGAGAGGCCACAACAGTGAGAGATCCGCTTACCGAAAAAAAAAAAAAAAAAAAAAGGAGTCACACGAAAATTTTGCCCAGAATAGTGACAGCAATTTGGTGACTGGTTGGAATGGAAGGAAGACTTACTGATAGTCTATAAAAATAACCTAGAGCCTTGCTGTGCAAAGTGTGTTTTTTGGACCAGCAGCATCAGTATTACCAAGGATCTGTTAGAAACAAGAATTCTGGGCCCCACCTCATCTATGCAATAAGACCTTGCATTTTAACAAGATCTGCAGGTGATTCATGGCACATTGAAATTTGAGAAACACTGGTCTGGAGACAGCCTAGCAGAGCCTAGGCTAAGGCAGGGACAGTGGGGATGGAAAGTAGGAATAAGGACCAGTAACAGATATATTTAAGAGATGAATCTGAAAAGATTTGACTGATAAGGTATGGGGATTGAGCAGGGGTTAGTTGAAGAGGGTGAATTGAGAGTATATCTGGATTCCTTATTATAATTTCTGGATGAACAATTGGGAATGCAGGAAAAAAGGAAGTTATGGGGAACGAAGGTGGGAAAATGAACTCATTTTACGGCATGTTGATTTTAAGCGGGCTATGAGACATAGAAGGAAATCCATAAAAAATGGACTGAGGAAAATGGAGTCACATTAATTAGAAAATCTGAAGAAAGTAGTTAGTTTAACATCAACAAAGAATCCAACAATGACAAATTCTAGACATATCCCTCTACTGTTCTATAAAAGAACAAGGGCACATTAGAATTGATTCTCTACTGTGCATTAAATACTCTGAAAAAATTTTTGAGCTTGTAAAGTCAAATATTTCTGGCTCCTCTATTAAGCATAACTTCATAAAAATAAAAGTGTAAGGCACAATAGAGCTTGATAATTTGTATATAATTCTCCCATGTAGACTTGGCAAGAAAGAATTCAGGCTCTGGAATTTGGAGAGGTTAGGGAGTCCTGGTGATTCCTTGGCATCAATGTTAGTGGATTTTCTTTTTTAAACTTAGTTGGGAGGGATGTGGAGAATTCAGATATCTGAGTTCACTAACTGCTGAGTTTAAATGAAATGCTACCCAGGGGTAGGTTTAAGAAGTTATTTAGCCAGACTGAGAAATCTCTAAATATGCAATCACTCTGCCACCCAGAGTTGCCAGATTTAGCAAATAGAAACACAGGACCCCCAGTTAAATTTGAATCTCAGATAAACACGAACAATATTTTAGTATAAAAAGATTATACCAAATATTGAATAGGATATACAGATACTAAAAAAAGAATCACTATGTATCTGAAATTCAAATTTAACTAGGTTTCATGTATCTTATCTGACAACTCCCTCCAATTCTCTAATTATAACAAAGATATATATATAAATATTGATATATATGCATATGTATGTATATGCACACACATATGTATATATATATTAACAAGGGATTTTTTCATATGTATATATATACTGCAAATTTAGAAAATTATAGCAAATATTAATGTTTAAAAAGCTAAGCTGAGAATTTTGCAAGATGTTATATAGAAATTTATAACATTAATTCATACAAACATCTGTATATCCAATTTGGAGGAAAAAAGGAGAATAGTCTTGCTGGGAGAATTATGCCATGATTTTTCTTCTTGTGCTTATGACAAAATTACTGGTTTATTTTTTTAACCCCTGCATACATTTTAGCACCTTGTTCCATAATGTTAGTACAGCATTTGGTAGGAAGAAAGTCTATAATTAAGGTGTAAGTTTTCAAACAAACTGCAGATGTAGAGCTGTGAGTGTAGGCTTGATGATTCTTGGTTTGTAAAGGAGACTCTGATATTAGATGTGCTAAACAAGGCAATGTGAAAATAAAACTGTATTACAGGTACAGTCTAATATATATAGAAAATACCTCTTCAATTGAGTCTGTTTTTAGAAGTTCTAAGACGTATCTATGTTAGTTTTTTTTTTTTTTCCTCAGTGACATTCAACAAATATATTGGGCAGAAAATGTGATTAAAAAATATCCCATACTACACAATAGTATGGGACCACAGAGAAATAAGGAATTAATTCCATCAAAGGTCATTTGAGAAGATTTCACAGAGGGTGGCATGTAAGCATCTACTTAAAATATAGGATTTAAAAAAAATCTTTTCAGTGCGTTTTTTTTTTCTTTCTGATTTAAAGGTAATATATGCAGAAATTTTGTAAAGCAGAGGAGAGTTTATAGAAGCAGCGGAAAAAAATTACCCCAAATTTCAAGATCTAGAATTATCTTGATGTTATCAGTTTGATATATTCCCTTTCAGTCTTTTTCTGATTTTTTTAACATAATTAAGATCATATTATGCAATTTCTATTCTGCTATTTCACCTAACATATGTCTTAAACATTTCTTCTTGTCATTAAAAATTCTTTTAACATCATTTAACAGCTAACCAATAATCTATTAAATGGATGAAAATGACTTTTAATATAATCCTCTAATATTTTGTTCTTAGGTACCTTCCAGGATTTTTTTTCTCCTTTTGTTATTATAAAATACATTGTTGTACATTAAAAAATCTATAGCTCATTATTTCTAAGACTTAGAAGTAGAATTATTGGGTTAAGGATATAAAATAACATTAATGATGTGACACACATACTATCAAACTGCCTTCTGAATAGATTGTCCCAATTTAGACTTGAAGAGTCAACAGAAGGAATGAAAAGGGAGCCCTGAGGGACAGAGTTGGGAAAATGTGGTATGTGATCAACAACAGGGATAGTTAGATTTGTTTGGAGCATAAGGCATGGGTGACGGAGGGGTGAAATCAGGATAAAAGCGTAGTTTAGAACCAGATTATGCAAGATCTTAAATGCCAGCTATTCCAATGAGCCTTCCTTCTACAGGAAGTCGTGAGCCCCAGAAAGCTTCTGAGCAGAGAATGCCATGACTTTAGAACTTTCTTCCAGTTAATTATAGCTTATTAAATGTCTCTGAACTTTTGGATCATGCCCAAATAATATTTAAGGTCATCAGCTATCAAAATTTGAATGTCTAGAAATAAACTATGCCATTGGCTTATGATGTTTAAAGATATCATTGACATTTACCTTATTGAACATAAATTGATTTTTACACAGTTCTGTCAGTGACTGCATAAAGCCCCTGGAAGGTAGAAAGTGCTATGTCAACTCTGTGTCATGGAAACCTTTTAATGTGTACTCCAGTGGTATATAGAACTGTGAATGTTATAAAGATTTATTGAGAATTTAAGATGTTTCTAGGACCTTCTTGTTTAATGATGTGCCCTGTAACCATTCCTGGCTCAGAGCAGGACTAGAAGAACAAAAATGCTATAGAAAAGTCGATTTGAGTACATATTGTCTATTTAAAATCAGGACACAGTGTACTCTTTTTCTCCAAGTACTCTGTTTCTCTATGACACTAAATATTTATATGAAAAGCTAAAGAAATAAATTACTCAAATATTTAGATTTATTTTTCATCTTGTAGGCAAAACTGGGTGATTTTATTTTCTCCCATCACACTGATGCTTTCACAGAGCAAGTGGAGATTCAGATAAACGTTGCTCAGTCTGGACAACGGAAATTGTCTCTTTTTGAAGGGAAGAAATGGAATCCGTTAACTTCTTTGATGTGAGCCATGCCCACAAAAAGGAAGATGAGACACTGACTACAATCACATGACTCACCATGGGTTGTTTTCCTGTTGTAGTTATGTCATGCACACTGCGGCTGGGAGAGTACAAAACCTTCCACATTTAGATTCTATTTAAACACTGAAGGTTCTGAGTTTCAAATTCAACCTGATCTTTTTAGTCTTTGGATTCTGTCTTTTGCTGTCATAACATCACTTCTCAATTCAGAGGGGAAAAAAGAGATTCATAGTACCACAGATAGAGCTTGTCTGGCGTGGCCGTGTGTTAAGTATAAATGAATCACAAAACTGAGCATTAACTTTTACTTGAAATAGATAAGACTTTAAAAAATAGGGGTAAAATTGCACTGATGGTTTGAAATAGCATTCAAGTATTTTATGGCACCTACCACCAGACATGCTTGGTTGAGAGTATGAGGCACTCCTTCCAAGACATTGCAGTCATTGAAGACCTTTTGTTAAATCTACAATGTAAATATCCTCTCCCTTTCATACTATGCTTGACTCTGACATTAATGCTGCATCATTTAAGTGACTAAAAGAGTATTTCTGACCAGGCTTTCTAATTTTGTCATAAAACTTTGTCCAGAGTGAATTTTTGCTTAAAATGCCAACCATTTAATACATTGTTCTTTTGGCCAATTTAAAGCAAATAAATCAGGTCGGTTCTTTTTATGACACAAAAGGGAAAAATGGTAAGCTTTCTTACTTCAGATTCTTTTATTTTTAAATTTCTACAACTGAAATGTCTCTTCTGTCCTTTAAGTACAAGCTGACAGGTCATTAATCCTTAATGTGGATTTGTACCTCTGGGAATTTTGGGGAGAAAACTCATTAAAATTCTTTTCTTTTATATGTGACTGTCCTAATAGAAATTTGGAATTCATGTTTAGAATTTGTTAAAATGAATACAAAGCATATAAATGCTTTTTAAAAGAGTTGAAGTACACAAAATTACTTCTAACTATAGTCAATGCTGTCACTCTATTCTTGAATGTCTGCTGCTAACTTTTCTACAGACAGAACATAAGTTCTGTGTGCTCCATATTTTCAATATGCATATTTTTATTCCATTTGCATTGTCTGGGTAGGTCTAATGCCCTTAATGAAATTTTCTGTAATGCTTTCCTATATTTCTGAGAATCACTGGCTACTTTTTCTTTAATTCTACCCAAAGGTAAGGCATTGAACAATCATCCTGCTTTTCTTTTTAAGGAAATAGGCTCTTATTCAGTGAAGGTTAGCTAGCAATGGTTTAAATGTAGGCAAAGGAGAATGCTTTATAAATACTGGTGAATCTATTACGTATTGTTTTGTCACATCGTATTTTCCCCTTACTTTCTCTTTTCCCATTTCCCTCTCCCACTGAATGTTTGAAAGCCTTCTAAATGGAGAAGAACTGCCATCAACAAACTTACATTTCAAGTCTGTCTAGGAAGATTTTGCTACCTGTAAAAACCTCCCAAATAAAACGGGGATCGGGATTCCCTCTTCTCTGATTGTCCAGAGTAGCTTCTATCTCCTTTTACTCTAGCCATTGATAGTAATACAAGAATCCATCAAGAGACACATTATGCTTTTGTTTTTACTTTATTTTTCTTAAATAAGTGCATCAAATTCTGCCACAGTCTAAGCTACATTCTGGGCATGCATTTGAAATCTTCATTTATTCAGTCCATCAACACACAGTGAACATGGACTCTGTGTTGAGCCTGGTGTAGGACACTGGAAGCACAGCAACAAGAACAGTAGTCACTGTCTGTGCCGCTGGGGTGGGAATGGGGGGAGGTTGGAGAAAACGGGATATCAACACTACTCAATATTTCCCATGAAGAGTAAAAATTACAGTTGTGATAAGAGCTACCAAGACGATACATAGTGCTATAAAGTGTATAATAAGAAGAACTAATTTCCACTGAGCCCTTTCCACTGAGAGAAGGCTTCCCTGAAGAAGCAATTTTTAAGAAAGGATGTAATGATGGACATTCTAGACAAGGTAGTCCAGAGAATAAAGTGGTACAAGAATGTTCTAGGACTGAAAGAAGGCTTGGGCACAACATGTGAGGAGGGGTCTTGTCAGGTGAAATGGGAGAGTTACATCTGGACCACATCAGACATGACTCTGTGGGTCATGTTAACAATTTTTATCTTTACTCAATATTCAAGATGTAAAAAGCCATTGAAGACTTTTGTAAAGGGCAGAGACATGCTAGATCTTTGTTTTTTAAAAGGTCAGTGTGGTTGTTAAGGGGAGTGCGGATGAGAGTCTTTAGAGTATGTGTGTTGAAACCTGCGTGGGCTTATTGCAACGGTCCAGGCTGGTGGGAGCAGAGAGTAGGGAGTGGATTTAGGGGATATTAATGATTAGATGAAGGAGGTGTCCAGGATAAATACCAGGTTTTTGACTTGCTTCCTGTGTGGATGCTGGTTGTTCTCCATTGAAATACTGTCCTGCTCTTGGTTTCATTAGATCATAAACCCCTATAGGGTCAGAGCTGTGTTTCTGGAGTGAACTAATAAGCTTGAGTATTAAAGTAATCAATTCTGGTCTGCAATATTCCCTTCTTACTCTGAATGGCCTTTACTGTTTCATGGTCATAATTTACAAATATTTACTCAAGTATTTAGAAATTCTTTCCAAAAACAGTGTCAAAGAAAATGCAAATAACGTTATTATTAGAACTTTGAAGTGATAATTATAGTAATGCTTGTATTAGTCAAGAATTCTAAAGGCTCAAATCGCCCCTGTATTGTTTAATGTATTTGCATAACATTTGCGAGGGTAGCTAAATTATAAATTTCCATAATAAGGATAATGCAGGAAAAAAAAAAGAATTTGGCAGTTTCTAAGCCTCTCACCAAATTTTTTTTTTTTTGTGATAGAAGAGTTTATTTATCCATGCATTGTGTTCTTAGCCAAATGATTAAGAAGTAAGACTAGGTTCAGACACTAGAGAATTATTCCAGGCCACATGTCTCTCCCACTGTCACTAACACCTGTTTTGCATCCCTTCCAAAACCAGTCATTGCAATCTTTGCTGTGGTGATTTGGGAGTATGTATGTGCAGTTTTATCAAGTGCTTTAGCATTCTTCTGACTTTTCCACTGCTAGCCTCAGAAAGTAGGTAGCATCCACTCCTTGGCTCCACTCTTTCATCTGTTTATCTGTGATTCCAGCTATAGATCCCATCAAACATTTATTTTAGAGTACGTACTGTGCACGATGCACTGTGCCAGCGACTTTGGACGGAGAACAAGTCTGTGGAAGCCAGATGTGACGGCTCCCAATGTTCCTTGCCTCCTGGTGTCCATGCCCATCTGTAGTCTCCTCCCATAGTAAGTCTCGGCTTGTCTGTTTGACGAAGGTGACAATGTGCCGTTTTGAAGGCCTGGTTTTAAAGGGCATTGTGTCTTCCATCTTGTTTCCTTGGTTCTCTTACTCTGGGGGTAGTCGGTCACCGTGTTGCGAGGACACAAGCTGTTTTGTGGAGAAACCCATGTAGGGTGGGACTGAGGCAGCTGCTCAGTACCAACCTGTCAGCATATGGATTAGCACCTTGGAAGTGGATCTCTCAGCCCTACTCAAACCTTCAGATTATTGCAGTCCCAGCTGACATCTTACTGCAAGCTCATGAGATACTCTGAGCCAGAAACACCCACCCAAGTTACTCCCAAATTCTTTCCCCACAAAACTGGGAAAGATAATAAATGTTTCTTGTTGTTTTAAGCCACTAAGTTTTGGGGTAATTTGTTATCCTGCAAAAAAAATTCTAATACCGCTCCCTGCCATCATAGTGTACTTCCTTCTATAGGAGGGGAGGGTAGTGTTCACATCTCAGCCATGTTCCAGTCAATAATAAAGAAAATTCAACCATAGCTTCAGCACACAGAGATTCAGTTACAATTTGAGATTTTTGGGAATTCAAAACATACAAAGATAATACGTAGTGACTTTGATTTTTATAGCAATTTGCTATTTACTTTTGCAGAAAGAAGGTGCATCAGGGTTCTCAAACACTTTAGAGAATGGATATGGGTGAAAGATAGTGCTGATTAAATATGGGGTTTGGAGGAGACAGTCACAGGCTGCTATTATTATGAGTTTATACTTCCACTATCTATGACACCTTGAAAGATTGAAGGGACAAAGAAGGAGAGAAAGAGGGTTTTACATGGAGTCTTGCATTTAACTAACATCCACTGATTTATTCCTGGCAGGAAAAGATTAGGAAACCAAGGGTTCTTGAAATACTGACCAGAGGCTGCTTGGCTAGGCAGTCTCCTGACTCCTGCTAGGCAAGGAGAAGCTATTACTTTGCTTGGAGATTAGGGGACTGAGAATAGGAGAGGGGCTGATCCTTGGAAAATTGCAAAGCTGCTGAAGAGGCAGCAGCTGAACATATTTTCCTTTTATTTTTGAATGTTGCGATGTCTGAAGAAAAAGATATCAGTCATAGTACTGACTGGCAGTGATCCAGCCAAACCTCTGGGTAGCTTAGAGTTCTGGCATGATGATTGACATTTGAGTGAAGTTCCCTGACATCCAAGCTGAATCTGCTCTATTCATGCAGTCTGACTTGTGTTGGTCCTTTTTTTTTCCTTTTTGTGGGGAGGGAGAAAAATAGCTGTGCACGATACAGAGCCCTTTTAGGCTTCTCAA
Organism: Globicephala melas; assembly: GCF_963455315.2. Taxonomy (NCBI): domain Eukaryota; kingdom Metazoa; phylum Chordata; class Mammalia; order Artiodactyla; family Delphinidae; genus Globicephala; species Globicephala melas. Next base: position 61,731,631 of record NC_083322.1, read on the forward strand.
CAAATTAAATTACTCTTCAACAAATTAAATTACTTCTGGACCATTTAGGGGAGCTCTTTCTTTCAAACTTCAGGCCTTCTATCAGTGAAATATTTTATGTTCTAGCACTTGGCAGATGGAGTTATTCTTATATTCTTAACATTTTCCTTTACATTTGGAGGTGTTTGTTTATTTAACCTAACCATCAATCCACCCAGTCCTCTACGGTTTCTGATTATATCTTCACTTCTGAGAAATCCCAAACCCTTGAGCAGGAAAAGGAGTTGTGCTCAAGCACGAAATGGGATTCACCTTCTACCTCTGCAATCATAGAAATTTTTGGTCTAACATCCTAGAATGCTCCAAGTTCATTGAAATTTTCTTTTCAGAGGAGTTAGGATGGAGGAGGAGAAAGCACATATTTGAGAGAAGTCCATGCAGGTGGGGTGAAGTTTGGTGGTTATGGTGTTGGGAGAGGGTCACTAAAGGTGGGGTTGGAAATGTTGAGAAATGACACTGGAAGGATAAGCAGGGCAAATCCATGAAGAGCATGAAAGTCATTTTTGGGAATCTGTTCAAGCTGGTGCTAGAGGCTATACTTACCCGCAAGGGTATAAGGAGGACTCCTACACTGACATCTATATTGTCTGCCAGTACCCAGGTTCATCATGACTTCATAGAGTGGGTGCAGAGACCTGGCATTCACAGAGCACCTACTGCATTACCAGACATTGTGCAGTGGTTCATAGGCTCTGGTATCAGAGTGTCTGAGTTTGAATCCTGGTGCTGCAATTTGTCAGCTTTGTAGCCTTGGACAAGTTATATGACTTATCCATACAATGGTTTCCTTATCTATATGTAAAGCTTGGATGCTAACAGTACTTCTACCATATGATTGTGTGAATTGTAAAGGATATAAGGTCAGTGCTCCATAGATTCTAAGCATTCCATACATGTTTGCAATCGTTATTTTTATTATTATTCCCATTTTGCAGATGGAGAGATTGGGCTGCAAAGGGTTTCAGTTGTGTGTGCACAAAACTTAGTGATAGAATTGGGGTTTGCATTATCTTGATGAAGGCTGCAGCACTCCCTTTTTCTGAGAAGGCTTTGAACCAAGGAATAAAAGAACAAGTCTGGGAGGAGCCAGAGCAACAAGTGCAGTGACCGTGGTTCCCAGACATTTGCCAGATGGCCGGGACTTGAGACGTGATAAAGCATGAGGAGGCAGGTAGCCCCATCCCATTCCTTCTTCTTCTCCTATTGGGACTCCTCTAAGAGGCAGTGGAGAGGAAGTTATTTCATGCTACATAGCCTGGTCACCGAGCTCTCCTGCAGAGATGGGAAGAGGTGTTCAAGCTGCCAGTTGCTAATGGCATGCAGTCAGAATGCAGTTATCTGTGTGGTCTTGGACAGTTCCTCCAAACTGTTAATAAGCTAATAAGTTAAGTTTTCTTCAGCTATTACTCTGCATCAAGTGCTGTTTCATGTACTTTACATGTATTAACTCAATGAATATTCATAACGGGTCTGTGAGTTAGTTACTATTATTATCATCCCCATTTTATGTATGATTAAACTGAGGCATAGAGGTTAAAAAGTTACTGAAGTTCATACAGCTAGGAAGTGGAGCCAGGATGTGGCCCTAGGCAGTCAGTCAGACTCCAGAGTCTATACTCTTAACCTCCATACTTAGAAACTTTTTGGTTGTGAAAATTAAAAGATTATATTGCAACATCAATAATAATGTGCCCCAGTCACTGCTGGAGCTCAGAATAGGTTAGATTTCCTTCTTTACTTACAAACTTTCTTCCTCAGCAGAATGAATTATTTTTTTCTGATTTAACAAATATGCACTCATATTTTTATTATGTGCAAGTTGTTACTTTAGGTTTCATTAGAGGATCAAAGATAAATGAGATGTCTTATAAGGGGTCAAGATCCAGTGAACCAAACATTCATACAGAGAGACCGACACACACCCAGAAGTCTAACCCAAGATAAAGTATTGATTTCTATCATAGAGGGATAAAGGGACCTGAAAATATGATCCATATTATGGGTTCTGAGGACTTGTTTAAAACGCATTTGTGACATTACATCACTAACCACTGATTCCAAGTGGAATCTTTGGGATCAGAATGGAGACTGTCCTTAGGGTCTGAAGCTGTTTGTGTCTCTCTTTTTTTTTTTAATATCTTTATTGGCATATAATTGCTTTACAATGTTGTTTTTATTTTTTTAACATAGAAAGAGGCATAAATTGTACTGCTTACCTAAGCAATTCCTATACGGTCAGTCTAAAGAGAACAAAATAAGCTAGAGAAATATTTCAAGATCCACAACACAAAGAAATGTAAGATTGTGAATAATGAGAAAAGACCACTTAGATAAACAATAAAGTGAGCTACCTTGACCACAAGAGTTAACATCTAGTTCACTTCATAATTCTATTGTGGTCAAGGTAGCTCACTTTAAATTATTGTTTATCTAAGTGGTCTTTTCTCATTATTCACAATCTTACATTTCTTTGTGTTGTGGATCTTGAAATATTTCTCTAGCTTATTTTGTTCTCTTTAGACTGACCGTATAGGAATTGCTTAGGTAAGCAGTACAATTTATGCCTCTTTCTATGTTAAAAAAATAAAAACAAAAGCAAAACCCTAAAACTGACTTAAGGCTACTCTAAGCATAAGAAATGTTATCATTTTGCATTTTGATTGCTTTTCTGTATCAAAGTTGTCAGTAGTGTTCAAAGTCTGGAGAATAGGTCTACACAGTGTTTTTATAGATCCCTTTTTATTGGGAAATATCAATAATTTGTTTCCGTAAAATCACTTTATTTCTAGTAACATGAGACGCTTTAGCCGGACTACTTATACTTCAGTACACCTCTTTCTTTTGTGTTTTTAAAATATACAAGTATGCGTGCCTCTTCAATTTATTGGTGCCCATTTCTACTTCTGGTTTCCAAATGAGGCATGCTTGCTCTGCCTCGGGGGGGTGAGGAGTTCACTTGGCTTCGTGTTTCTGCTACAAACAATCCTTCATTAGGGCTCTTGAACTGGGGCTTTCATAAAACATAGAATTTCTTACAGAGTAACTCAGTTGTTTCAGTAAAACTTGATATGCTTATCCCTGGGTAAGTCATAACCAGGGTTATTGACGGCACAGTCAGGTTTAGTAGAGAGAGTCATAGGAACCAGGAGACCATGCTCCAGTCCTGCCCTTCTTTGATCTAATCTAAGTGTCTCATATCTAAGAAGCCTTAAATCTTTTTTTTTGTTTGTTTGTTTTTGCGGTACGCGGGCCTCTCACTGTTGTGGCCTCTCCCGCTGCGGAGCACAGGCTCTGGACGCACAGGCTCAGCGGCCATGGCTTACGGGCCCAGCTGCTCCGCGGCATGTGGGATCTTCCCGGACCGGGGCACGAACCCACGTCCCCTGCATCGGCAGGCGGACTCTCAACCACTGCGCCACCAGGGAAGCCCAGAAGCCTTACATCTTAAATCAGTTTTGTGAATATATTTTCATTCTCTCCCTCAATCTGGCAATGTGATGTGCTTTGGCTGGACTGCTTTATTTCAAGAAGCTGCTTTTGTGTTGTAAAAATAAAAGGATGAGTATGCATCACATATGTTGAAGCATTTGCAATTAGTTGGTGTTACTCTCTTAAGTGATTGGGCAGGGAAGGCAGACTTCCAGCCTTGGCAATCTTTTCAGATTCTTTTTCATGACAATTTGCAATTTGTGACACTGCCATGGTTTTATCAGGGGAGTTTTATTGAGTTTTAGAAATGACTGCTTCTTGACCTGACTAGATAGATGCTTGCCTGGAGTCATAAAACTGATTCTTCATCAAATATTTTTCCATGGGGATATTTGGAGTAATAATTCAGCAAGCTCAGTGTGGAATAGACATTGTCACACTACCAGTTATTGTGGAAGAATTTGGCACAGAGTTTGCTATAGAGATGAAGAAATACAGTGACATAGAAAGTCTGTGTGAACACACCCTATCTTGATTAGATAGAATGGAATTAGTTGACTAAAATAAAATTTCAATGCCCAAACAATGAGGAACCTGAAATACTGAAAATTCTGATCCCAAAACACTGTGTTTGGGAAACTGTACTACAGCCTCAGAGCGTGAGAGTGGAAGGGGAGAAAATTGTGGAGGGAGGCAGTGGTACAAATGGGTTTAAGAATTGAATTCTGACTTCAAAGAGTAGATAGTTTAGTTTGTAATTCAGGATTGATTCATAGAAACTTCATTACTGAAATTGCATGTCATGTGCTCAGAGTCCCATTGCTGGAATGCAAATAAAGACTATGGTGTCTGAGAGGAAATGAGGTTCCTGAGTACTGAGTTGCTCAGAGAAGATTCCAAGAACGATATAGGCTTTGTTTAGTCTTGAAGGGTGGATACGAGTCTGAAAATTGGAAAGCAAATCGAGGAAGAACATGAACACAAATTCCAGAAGTATGAATGTCATGTTAAGAGAATAATGAATAGATATATATTGAGCAAAAGCTTTACATAGTATAAAATATTTGTCTTAGAATAAAAGTAGTGACTTTCAAACCTTTTGCATTCCTGTTGGAGCAGTCCCAGGGTCTTACCTTGGTTAGTTTTTCTCCCTTGCTTTTATGCATTTACACACATGTAGCCATGTTTGACATGTCTGAGATAAGGTATGTCAGTTGATTTGACTTGAGAATCTTAATTCATAAGACTGTGAAGGAAATAATAAAATGCCATGTAATAATATAGCCCTTAGAAAAAAGCTCATTGTTGACATTATGTAAATATTCAGGCAATTGTCTATGAATATATAAATAGATGGGTGGAAAGATAATTGATAGATAATATGAAATAATTTTATAAAAATTGAGTCATACTGTACATGCTTTAAAAATTCTATTCTTTACTATTTTTAGTGATATACAATTTCAAAATACAATTAAACATTTACATGTCAGAGAATTCAAAATGACATTTCTTTTCAATGCCTAGTCAAATCTCAAGCACCATGTTTCTCATAAACTTTAATATATATATAAAAAACATTTAATATATTTATATATGTGTATATATATATACATATATATATGTGTGTGTGTATATATATATGTGTATTTATATAGTTGCTTGGGATCCTTCATTTTTAATTTTCTGGGTTTGCATATATATTTGGAATTATATATGCAAAACAATTCTTTTCTACAATGCTGCATTTATTCAGGGGTGACTTTTTAAAAATTTGTTAAAAATATTGTATTGATTGACATTCTTGGATTCAAATAGTAGAGACATAACTTGAACTAACTCAGAAGAGAGGGAATTTATTGGAACTGTACTGGGACATCTAATGTAAAGCAAGAAGGACAGGGAAAGCTGGGTCTTGGGATAGCAGGAAATTAGGAATTAAATTTCTGCCTCTCTCTGCATGTTGGCCTCTGCTTGCATAGTAGACCATACATCCCCATGGCTGAGAACACGGCTGCTCAAGGCTGCCAGGCCTCATAACCCACAGCTCTCGCAGATAAGGACTGAGTCTCTTCCCTTAGTTCTAGCTTGAAACCATGTCTGATTGGTTTGACTTGGGTTAGATGTCTGCCCAATCAATTTTAAATGGAGTCACCTGGCACATGCATGGTACTTGGGAGTCTGTTTGTATACATCTGGTGTGCTCCAAGATGAACAAGCTGGGCAGCCACCCTCCCCTAATTGGTTTCAAACACATTTATACAACTACACTTGGATTAAAGTATAGAGAAACAAGGGAGGGGCAATTAAAATGCTATTTTAAGATCATAAAATTTCAGAGCATTCTAGCACTTCATTGTTTGTAATTACAGAAATAACATTTGATAAATGTACAATTTAATTACATGCATGCTATCATCTTTCTTTTTATTCCTTTACATATTAGCATTATATAGAAATTCATGGAGCAAATATCTAGGCTGTTCATGTTTGTAATTTAGAATAAAGCAGTGTATTGTTATCAGTGCAGAAAAAAAGATTCAAAACAAGTTTCTGGTGGAATAAAGTTTGCTGGCTTTCACACCTGGATAACTGACCTTTAGAAAAAGGAAATTTAACTTCTAAAATATTTTTACTCTGCTCTGGGCTATGGAAAGCAGACTGTAGATGAATAGTCAAAAAGGTAGACAAATCTTAAAGTATAAGATGAGAATAGATGCCTAAAATAGAATCTGGGAATCAGAGAATTAGAGGTGGAGCTGAACTATTTTTGTTTGGCAGGCCTGGCCATTTCTATTATATTAAGCCACAGGGTGTAAGGTTTACGAGCAGAACCTGTGGAAATTATAATTTTTTATGGGTGCAATATTGGTTCCTAAAGTATAACTACCCACAGGGAGAAAGTAGCTATGCTCACCAGCAGCCAGGAGAAGACAGCTGACTATGTGGTAAACTCTTGCTAAAGACAGAAGATGAAGGAGGAGTGGTATCTGAGGGAGCATATGCACCAGACAGAGTACCAGGACCAGCCCATACTCACTAAAGGTGAGGGTGAAGAAATCAGCTTTGGACACCGGACTTCAGGGGTAGGAGATGGCAGCATGGGTGACACAAACATGATAGGTCAATGACTCAGAAAGGGATCTTGATGGAAGATCTTCAAGGGTTCTCAGAGGAATGCTTTTAAAATGTGCAACTGAGGCTGGCTGGCACTGGTTAAAGAATATATTCGTGGAAAGGACAAATGTATTGATGGCAGGGCTAGCATTCCATCTGTACTGTCCAATAAGTAGCCACTAGTCACATGTGTCTATTGAGCTTTATTAAAATTAAGTAAAATAAAAATTCAGTTCCCATTGCACTAGTCACATTTCAACTGTGGAATTATCAGGGCTAGAGGGCATTATATTCAACAGTGCAGATTTAGAACATTTCCATCATAGCAGAAAAGTTATGAGCCCTGAGAGGCCCTGATAAGTGGCAGTAAACCTGAAGGCTTGACCCAACATTAAAGCTTCACTTTTCTTTCCATAGTTGTAGATTGACCCTGCTGGAAAACAGCTTGGATCCTAACACTGAAATGACATTTCGGGGTAACTGAGACGATATCTAGCATCACTAGAGAGGCAAATACTGGGGTGGGTTTAGATATGTAACTTTTAAAGAGTCTTGAGGAAGAATGTCAAGGCCACTCATAAAGCTCATTCTCTCACTGCCTGAACTGATCCTATTTTTAACTCAACTTTTTAAAAAAAATTGCAGCAACTTTCTGAGGCTATTAGGCTACTATTCAATTAGATATTGCTTCTGTACACAATGGCACCCCAAGAGCTTTAAAGTGCTCATGCTGTTTCAGAAATGTTTAATTTGCTGCCAGGGAATAGCTTCGTTCAGAATAGCATGAGGAAAGCAAAAAGGAAAGAACAGGATAGTATTTCTCACAGGTAGGATACTAAGGAAAGATAATCAGAACAATGAAAGATAACATTTGTTAAGCTCTTACCATGAGATAAGACTTGTGTTTTATCTTCCTGTGTTTTATCTTAACTGACCTTCTCAAGAACAATTTGAGGAGGGTAATATTATTATTCCCATTTTGCTGATGAGAAAACTGAGGTAGAGTAATATACCCAATGACACAGAGCTAGTAAGTGGTGAATTTAGGATTGGTACTCAAACTGTTTGATTCTAGAAACCACATTTTTAACCATCACTTTTCCTAAGTTGACTAAAATGGCTCAGATGGTACTGAACACATTCTGTACTTTCCCAAATGTGTCTTTTCTGTTGTTGGACTGAAAACAGGCTATTCCTCCTAATTGCCTTTTGAAGTTTTAATAATGCTTTAAGATCCAGATTAAAGCCCATCTCCTCCAAGAACACTTTCTATACCTCTCCAGCCAAAATAAGCATTCTTCTCCTCTCTTAACCCTATAACATTTTGTACTTCCATTATTATCATTTTCAAAGTCTGCGTTGTATTAGAATTTTGTGTTTGTCCTGTGTAGTTCTGGAGAGTCAGCACTTTAGCTTGTAAAACTTATATTTCTCTGGTGTCTAGAATAGTGTCTTGAATATAGCAGATACTCAAAATACTTTTGTTGTTCATTTTGAAAGTTCGCTAACAACTAATAAACGTTGTATTTTTCTGATTCTGGGTTGAAAGAAAGAATAAAAGGGCTGTTTTTGTTTTTCCCATAGTACCTTCAGTTGCACTTCATTATGTTTGAGGACAAGTTGTCCTTTAAAGGTGACTTGCAGGGTTCCAAGCATTTATTCACCAGGTCACTTTTCAGTCTTCTAGGAGCTGAGCATATAATGGCGACAGAGACAGATTTATTGCTTTTCTCTTGGAGTTAAGAATCTAATGGAGGAGACAGATACTCATAAGCAAGTGGCTCCCTAAATATATAATTATAAATGTGCTATGAAGGAAACAAAGGTGATGCTAGGATGGAGTGATTGAGGAAGCGATATTTAAGGGAAGACTTGATGGGTGGAAAGAAGAGAGCCTGGGATAAGCAGAGGGAAGAGTGTCCTTAGCAGACGGGACATCATGTGTCTCCATCCACTCAAATGTTATGGAATAGATGATAGAGCAGTGATTCCTCTGGCAGTCAGTTCTTCATTATGCACGCATGACAGGCTCTATCTGTGTTTGCATGGTTATAAGTTAGACCAGGCCAATATTTCCATTTTTTAAAGGAACTTAATGGCCAGTTACTTAATGGGTAAGTCATGCCTTTTGTAGCCTTGTTTATCTTTGCTTATCAATTAATGACTTAGTGATCAAACTAAGCAGTACTTTGTGCATTCTGGATTTTAAAAGTATTTTATTATGCATTATATCAAATTTACCGCTGTATGAGTGGGAATTAAGACTTTATGTAGTTTTTATATGTTGTAATATTTCTTCAAATAAGTCTCTTCTAGAAATAAAAGTTGTTTCTTGAAGTTGTACATTTCGTTCAAATTACAGCTTCTTACAAGAGAATCATAATATTTACTATTTATTGAGTGCTTATATGCCAGGTTCTGTGTTAACCATTTCATTCATATTATTTCTATATTTTGTTTTAGCATCTTTATTGGAGTATAATTGCTTTACAATGGTGTGTTAGTTTCTGCTGTATAACAAGTGAGTCAGCTATGCGTATACATATATCCCAATATCCTCTCTCTTGTGCCTCCCTTCCACCCTCCCTATCCCACCCCTCTAGGTGGTCACAAAGCACCAAGCTGATCTCCCTGTGCTATGCAGCTGCTTCCCACTAGGTATCTATTTTACATTTGGTAGTGTAAATATGTACATGCCACTCTCTCAGTTCGTCCCAGCTTACCATTCCCCCTCCCTGTGTCCTCAAGTCCATTCTCTACATCTGCGTCTTTATTCCTGTTCTGCTCCTAGGTTCCTCAGAATCACTTTTTTTTTTTTTTTTTTTTTTTTAGATTCCAAATATATGTGTTAGCATACGGTATTTGTTTTTCTCTTTCTGACTTACTTCACTCTGTATGACAGACTCTAGGTCCATCCACCTCACTACAAATAACTCAATTTCATTTCTTTTTATGGCTGAGTAATATTCCATTGTATATATGTGCCACATCTTCTTTATCCATTCATCTGTTGATGGACACTTAGGTTGCTTCCATGTCCGGGCTATTGTAAATAGTGCTGCAATGAACATTGTGGTACATGACTATTTTGAATTTTGGTTTTCTCAGGGTATATGCCCATAGTGGGATTGCTGGATCATACGGTAGTTCTATGTTTAGTTTGTTAAGGAACCTCCATACTGTTCTCCATAGTGGCTGTATCAATTTACATTCCCACCAACAGTGCAAGAGGGTTCCCTTTTTTCCACACCCTCTCCAGCATTTATTGTTTGTAGATTTTTTGATGATGGCCATTCTGACTGGTGTGAGGTGATACCTCATTGTAGTTTTGATTTGCATTTCTCTAATGATTAGTGATGTTGAACATCCTTTCATGTATTTGTTGGCAATCTGTATATCTTCTTTGGAGAGATGTCTGTTTAGGTCTTCTGCCCATTTTTGGATTGGGTTGTTTGTTTTTCTGATATTGAGCTGCATGAGCTGCTTGTAAATTTTGGAGATTAATCCTTTGTCAGTTGCTTCATTTGCAAATATTTTCTCCCATTCTGAGGGTTGTCTTTTCTTCTTGTTTATGTTTTCCTTTGCTGTGCAAAAGCTTTTAAGTTTCATTAGGTCCCATTTGTTTATTTTTGTTTTATTTCCATTTCTCTAGGAGGTGGGTCAAAAAGGATCTTGTTGTGATTTATGTCACAGAGTGTTCTGCCTATGTTTTCCTCTAAGAGTTTTATAGTGTCTGGCCTTACATTTAGGTCTTTAATCCATTTTGAGTTTATTTTTGTATATGGTGTTAGGGAGTATTCTAATTTCATTCTTTTACATGTAGCTGTCCAGTTTTCCCAACACTACTTATTGAAGAGGCTGCCTTTTCTCCATTGTATATTCTTGCCTCCTTTATCAAAGATAAGGTGACCATATGTGCGTGGGTTTATCTCTGGGCATTCTGTTCTGTTCCATTGATCTATATTTCTGTTTTTGTGCCAGTATCACACTGTCTTGATTATTGTAGCTTTGTAGTATAGTCTGAAGTCTGGGAGCCTGATTCCTCCAGCTCTGTTTTTCTTTCTCAAGATTGCTTTAGCTATACGGGGTCTTTTGTGTTTCCATACAAATTGTGAAATTTTTTTGTCCTAGTTCTGTGAAAAATGATAGAGATTGCATTGAATCTCTAGATTGCTTTGGGTAGTATAGTCATTTTCACAATGCTGATTCTTCCAATCCAAGGACATGATATATCTCTTCATCTGTTTATATAATCTTTAATTTCTTTCATCAGTGTCTTATAGTTTTCTGCATACAGGTCTTTTGTCTCCTTAGGTAGTTTTTTCCTAGGTATTTTATTCTTTTTGTTGCAATGGTAAATGGGAGTGTTTCCTTAATTTCTCTTTCAAATTTTTCATCATTAGTGTATAGGAATGAAAGAGATTTCTGTGCATTAATTTTGTGTCCTGCTACTCTACCAAATTAATTGATTAGCTTTAGTAGTTTTCTGGTAGCATCTTTAATATTCTCTGTGTATATTATGTCATCTGCAAACAGTGACAGCTTTACTTCTTCTTTTCTGATTTGGATTCTTTTTTTTTTTTTTTAAGGAAGATGTTGGGGGTAGGAGTTTATTAATTAATTTATTTATTTTTGCTGTGTTGGGTCTTTGTTTCTGTGTGAGGGCTTTCTCTAGTTGTGGCAAGCGGGGGCCACTCTTCATCGCAGTGCGTGGGCCTCTCACTATCGTGGCCTCTCTTGTTGTGGAGAACAGGCTCCAGATGCACAGGCTCAGTAGTTGTGGCTTATGGGGCTAGTTGCTCCGCGGCATGTGGGATCCTCCCAGACCAGGGCTCGAACCCATGTTCCCTGCATTAGCAGGCAGATTTTCAACCACGGCGCCACCAGGGAAGCCCTGGATTCTTTTTGTTTCTTTTTCTTCTCTGATTGCTGTGGCTAAACTTCCAAAACTATCTTGAATAATACTGGTGAGAGTGGGTAACCTTGTCTTGTTCCTGGTCTTAGAGGAAATGGTTTCAGTTTTTCACCACTGAGAATGATGTTGGCTCTGGGTTTGTCATATGTGGTCTTTATTATGTTGAGGTAGGTTCCCTCTATGCCAGCTTTCTGGAGGGTTTTTATCATAAATGGGTGTTGAAGTTTGTTGAAAGCTTTTTCTGCATCTATTGAAATGATCATATGGTTTTTCTCCTTCAATTTGTTAATATGGTTTGTCACATTGATTGGTTTGCATATAGTGAAGAATCCTTGCATTCCTGGGATAAACTCCACTTGATCATGGTGTATGATCCTTTTAATGTGCTGTTGTATTCGTTATTTTTTTAATATTTATTATTATTTTTAAAAATTTATTTTATTTATTTATTTTTGGCTGCATTGGGTCTTTGTTGCTGGGTGTGGGCATTCTCTAGTTGCTGCGAGCGGGGGCTACTTTTCGTTGTGGTGCGCGGACTTCCCACTGTGGTGGCTTCTCTTGTTGTGGAGCATGGGCTCTAGGTATGCAGGCTTCAGTAGGTGTGGTGCATGGGTTTAGTTGCTCCATGGCATGTGGGATCTTCCCAGATGGGCTCGAACCCGTGTTCCCTGCATTGGTAGGTGGATCCTTAAACACTGTGCCATCAGGGAAGCCCTGTGCTGTTGTATTCTGTTTGCTAGTATTTTGCTGAGGATTTTTGCATATATGTTCATCAGTGATATTGGCCTGTAGTTTCCTTTTTTTGTGACATCTTTGTTTGGTTTTGGTATCAGGGTGATGGTGGCCTCATAGAATGAATTTGGCAGTGTTCCTCCCTCTGCTATATTTTGGAAGAGTTTGAGAAGGATAGGTGTTAGCTCTTCTCTAAATGTTTGATAGAATTCGCCTGTGAAGCCTTCTGGTCCTGGACTTTTGTTTGTTGGAAGATTTTTAATCACATTTTCAATTTCAGTGCTTGTGATTGGTCTGTTTATATTTACTGTTACTTCCCAGTCCAGGCTTGGAAGGTTGTGCTTTTCTAAGAATTTGTCCATTTCTTCCAGGTTGTCCATTTTATTTGCATATAGTTGCTTGTAGTAATCTCTCATGATCCTTTGTATTTCTGCAGTGTCCGTGGTTACTTCTCCTTTTTCATTTCTAGTTCTACCAATTTGAGTCTTCTCCCTTTTTTTCTTGATGAGTCTGGCTAATGGTTTATCAATTTTGTTTATCTTCTCAAAGAACCAGCTTTTAGTTTTATTGATCTTTGCTATCATTTCCTTCATTTCTTTTTCATTTATTTCTGATCTGATTTTTATGATTTCTTTCCTTCTGCTAACTTTGGGGTCTTTTTTGTTCTTCTTTCTCTGATTGCTTTAGGTGTATGGTTAGGTTGTTTATTTGAGATGTTTCTTGTTTCTTGAGGTAGGATTGTATTGCTATAAACTTCCTTCTTAGAACTGTTTTTGCTGCATCCCATAGGTTTTGGGTCGTTGTGTTTTCATTGTCATTTGTTTCTAGGTATTTTGGGATTTCCTCTTTGATTTCTTCAGTGATCTCTTGGTTATTTAGTAGTTTATTATTTAGCCTACATGTGTTTGTATTTTTTACAGTTTTTTTTCCTGTAATTGATATCTAGTCTTATAGCATTGTGGTCAGAAAAGATACTTGATACGATTTCAATTTTCTTAAATATACCAAAGCTTGATTTGTGACCCAAGATATAATCTATCCTGGAGAATGTTCATGAGCAATTGAGAAGAAAGTGTATTCTGTTGTTTTTAGATGGAATGTCCTATAAATATCAGTTAAGTCCATCTTGTCTAATGTGTCATTTAAAGCTTGTGTTTCCTTATTGATTTCCATTTTGCATCATCTGTCCACTGGTGAAAGTGTGGTGTTAAAGTCCCCTACTGATTGTATTGCTGTTGATTTCCCCTTTTATGGCTGTTACCATTTGCCTTATGTATTGAGGTGCTCCTATGTTGGGTGCATAAATAATTACAATTGTTATGTCTTCTGCTTGGATTGATCCCTTGATCATTATGTAGTGTCCTTCTTTGTCTCTTGTAATAGTCTTTATTTTAAAGTCTGTTTTGTCTGATATGAGAATTGCTACTCCAGCTTTCTTTTGATTTCCATTTGCATGGAATATCTTCTTCCATCCCCTCACTTTCAGTCTGTATGTGTCCCTAGTTCTGAAGTGGGTCTCTTGTAGACAGCATATAGATGGGTCTTGTTTTTGTATCCATTCAGCCAGTGTATGTCGTTTGGTTGGAGCATTTAATCCATTTATATTTAAGGTAATTATCGATATGTATATTCCTATTACCATTTTCTTAATTGTCTTGGGTTTGTTATTTTTGGTCTTTTCCTTCTCTTGTGTTTTCTACCTAGAGAAGTTCCTTTAGCATTTGTTGTAAAGCTTGTTTGGTGGTGCTGAATTCTCTTAGCTTTTGCTTCTCTGTAAAGATTTTAATTTCTCCATCGAATCTGAATGAGATCCTTGCTGGGTAGAGTAATCTTGGGTGTAGGTTTTTCCCTTTCATCACTCAAATATGTCCTGCCACACCTTTCTGGCTTGCAGAGTTTCTGCTGAATATCCACTGTTAACCGTATGGGGATTCTCTTCTCTGTTATTTGTTGTTTTTCCCTTGCTGCTTTTAATATTTTTTCTTTGTATTTAATTTTTGATAGTTTGATTAATATGTGTCTAGGCGTGTTTCTCCTTGTATTTATCCTGTATGGGACTCTCTGTGCTTCCTGGACTTGATTGACTCTTTCCTTTCCCATATTAGGGAAGTTTTCAACTATAATCTCTTCAAATGTTTTCTCAGTCCCTTTCTTTTTCTCTTCTTCTTCTCGGACCCCTATAGTTGGAATGTTGGTGGATTTCATGTGTTCCAGAGGTCTCTGATACTGTCCTCAATTCTTTTCATTCTTTTTTCTTTATTCTGCTCTGTGGTAGTTATTTCCAGTATTTTATCTTCCAGGTCACTTATCCGTTCTTCTGCCTTAGTTATTCTGCTACTGATTCCTTCTAGTGAATTTTTAATTTCATTTATTGTTTTGTTCCTCATTGTTTGTTTGCTCTTTAGTTCTTCTAGGTCTTTTTTTTTTTTTTTTTTTTTCTGGTACGCAGGCCTCTCACTGTTGTGGCCTCTCCCGCTGCGGAGCACAGGCTCCGGACGCGCAGGCTCAGTGGCCAAGGCTCAGCGGCCAAGGCTCACGGGCCCAGCCACTCCGCGGCATGTGGGATCGTCCCAGACCGGGGCATGAACCCGTGTCCCCTGCATCGGCACGCAGACTCCCAACCACTGCGCCACCAGGGAAGCCCTCTTCTAGGTCCTTTTTAAATGTTTCTTGTATTTTCTCCATTCTATGTCCAAGATTTTGGATCATCTTTACTATCATTACTCTTAATTCTTTTTCAGGTAGACTGCCTATTTCCTCTTCATTTGTTTGTTCTGGTGGGTTTTTACCATTCTTATTCATCTGCTGTGTATTTCTTTGTCTTTTCATTTTGCTTATGTTACTATGTTTGCGGTCTCCTTTTCACAGGCTGCAGGTTCGTAATTACCATTGTATTTGATGTCTGCTCCCAGTGGGTAAGGTTGGTTCGGTGGGTTGTGTAGGCTTCCTGGTGGAGGGGACTGGTGCCTGTGTTCTGGTGGATTAGGCTGGATCTTGTCTTTCTGGTTGGCAGGAGTGCGTCCAGTGGTGTGTTTTGGGGTGTCTGTGAACTTAGTTAGTGTGATTGTAGGCAGCCTCTTTGCTAATGGGTGGGATTGTGTTCCTGTCTTTCTAGTTGTTTGGCACGGGGTGTTCAGCAATGAAGCTTGCTGGTCGTTGAGTGGAGCTGGGTATTAGTGTTGCGACAGAGGTCTCTGGGAGAGCTGTCGCTGATTGATATTACGAGGGGCCGGGATGTCTCTGGTGGACCAATGTCCAGAAATCGGCTCTCCCACCTCAGGGGCTCAGGCCTGACACCTGGCTGACCACCAAGGCCCTGTCAGCCACACAGCTCAGAAGAAAAGGGAGAAAATAAAAAAAATAAATTAAAAAAAATAAAGTTATTAAAATAACACTATATTTTATTAAAATAATATAAATAAAAAAAGTAATTAAAAAAATAAGACAGCAACCAAAGCAATAAACAAATCCACCAATGATAACAAGTGCTAAAAACTATACTAAGAAAAAAAAATGGACAGACAGAACAGTAGGACAAATGGTAAATGCAAACCTATACAGACAAAATCACACAAAGAAGCATATCCATACATGCTCACAAAAGGAGAAAAAGGAAAATAATATATATATATATAAAAAGGAAGAGAGCAACCAAATCAATAAACAAATCTACAATGATAATAAGCTCTAAATACTATACTAAGATAAACATAAAATTAGATGTATAAAGCAAACCCCAAGTCTACAGTTGCCCCCAAAGTCCACTGCCTTAGTTTTGGGATGATTTGCTGTCTATTCAGGTATTCCACAGAAGCAACAGACATCAAGTTGATTGTGCAGGTTTAATCCGCTGCTCCTAGGGCTGCTGGGAGAAATTTCCCTTTTTCTTCTTTGTTCGCACAGCTCCTGGGGTTCAGCTTTGGTTTGGCCCTGCCTCTGTGTGTAGGTCACCTGAGGGCCTCTGTTCTTCACCCAGACAGGACGAGGTTAAAGGAGCAGCTGCTTCAGGGGCTCTGGCTGACTCAGGCCGGGGTGGGGTGGGGGGGGGGGGAGGGATAGGTACGGATGCAGGGCGAGCCTGCGGTGGCAGAGGCCGACTTGACATTGCAACAGCCTGAGGCACTCCGTGTGTTCTCACCGGGAAGTTGTCCCTGGATCACGGGACCCTGGCAGTGGCGGGCTGCACAGGCTCCCGGGAGGGGAGATGTGGAGAGTGACCTGTGCTCGCACACAGGCTTCTTGGTGGCGGCAACAGCAGCCTTAGCGTCTCATGCTCGTCTCTGGGGTCCGCGCCGCGCCTCGCGTCTGTCTCTGGAGCTCATTTATGCGGTGCTCTGAATCCCCTTTCCTCACGCACCCCGCAGCAACTGTCTCTTTCCTCTTAGGCAGTTCCAGACCTTTCCCCGGACTCCGTCCCGTCTAGCTGTGGTGCACTAAGCCCCTGCAGGCTGTGTTCAAGCTGCCAACCCCAGTCCTCTCCCTGGGATCCAACCGAACGAAGCCTGAGCCTCAGCTCGCAGCCCCGCCCACCCCGGCGGGTGAGCAGACAAGCCTCTCGGGCTGGTGAGAGCTGGTCGGCGCCGATCCTCTGTGCGGGAGTCTCTCCTCTTTGCCCTCCGCACCCCTGTTGCTGTGCTCTCCTCCGCGGCTCCGAAGCTCCCCCGCTCCGCCACCCGCAGTCTCCGCCCGCCAAGGGGCTTCCTAGTATGTGGAAACTTTTCCTCCTTCACAGCTCCCTCCCACTGGTGCAGGTCCCGTCCCTATTCTTTTGCCTCTGTTTTTCCCTTTTTCTTTTGCCCTACCCAGGTACGTGGGGGAGTTTCTTGCCTTTGGGGTGGTCTGAGGTCTTCTGCCAGCGTTCAGTAGGTGTTCTGTAGGAGTTGTTCCACATGTAGATGTATTTCTGATATATTTGTGGGGAGGAAGGTGATCTCCACGTCTTACTCCTCCGCCATCTTGAAGGTCCTCCCATACTATTTCTTTTAATTCTGTACAACAAGGGTCTCGGCAAAGTTTTCTGTAAAGAGCCTGATAGAAAGTATTATAGGTTTTGTAGGACACAGGACGTCTGTTGCAACTATTCAACTTTGCTGTTTTAACAAAAAAGCAGCTATACACAATATGTAAATGAACGGGTGTGGCTGTGTTCTGATAAAACTTTATTTCTGGACACTGAAATTTGAATGTTATATATTTTAAAAATATTATCAAATATTCTTTAAAAAACTTACTTAACCATTTAAAAATGTGAGAACTATTCTTAGCTCACAACTCATACAAAAACAGGCTCTAGGCAGGATTTGGCCCATGGGCCGTAGCTTGCCTGTCCCTGTCCTGGTTGTCCGTGTTTAACTGACAAGGAAGCTGAGGTCAGTGAGAAGTAATTTATAACCAGAATTGGATCTCAGGTCTGGTAGATTCTAAGTTCCATGTTTTTAATCCAAATAACTCATAGCATTAACAATTCTGTTGGGTTCCTGGAATGATTTCCGAATTGTTTCTGGTGTATAAGTCCTATTCCCCAATCAGATTGCTTGTTTCTCAGAGGAAGACACTCTTTCTTCTGTATGTCTTATTTCCCTCTATAGCAATGATGGGCTTGTAGCAGATATTCAAAAGTGGCTTAATTGTCCTTCAAACAGTTTATCTGAAGTGACTCAGAACTGTAGGATTTGGGGGAATACACAGCAATCGTATTTCTATTGCCAACATAATTTAGTCCCCTAAAATGCTGCCCTGAAGACTGATTAGAAAAATGATTAAAATTCTAAGTGCAACTCTTATGTCACATTTATAGAATTAGTGTCATTTTATGCGTTTTCACATGCAAATCTTATAAAACACAAAAAAGTTTATTTCTCTTCCTTTGTGAGATAAATTGCCCTTTAGTCCCCTAGACCACGGGGGATTTCTTTAATTTCTTGTTTTGAAATTGTGCCTGTGGAGTCTATTAAAGGGGAACGTAGGAGCTTTTAAAACCTAAAAAATGAGTAAATAAATGAAAAACGCTTGAAACAATTGGTAATCGTTTAATAATATGTAGGTAGACAGTCTGTCTTACTGTCTCTCTGGCTCTCCATCTCTCTCCCTAGTTACCTTAAAATTAAAATTCAGATGTGACAAAGTTGTCACAGGGGTATTAACATCTAGAATATAGCTGATTGTTTTAACAATGAGAACTGACTTTTTTTTATTTTTCTTTTTGTCACTTTTTACTGAGTTACAAGTGGAGATGTTAGTTTTGTTATTTAAGGTACTGGTTATGCAGACATTTTCTGTAGATCAAAAGACCTAAACTACATAGTAGTGAGGATTTGATGAAAAGTATATTTAAAGCAGATATACAGTATGTCACATGCCAGAATACATATCTTTTACAACACTTCAGCTTTTGATAAAATTTTAAGATGTCAACTTAAAAATGTGTGAGTGGATACAATGTTTCAAAATTCTTTTGGAGGGTATGATAGCAACAAATTGTGAAGTTCACTGGTTTAGGGAATTTCTTTTAAAAGGGTTCCTCTGAGGCTGGACTTCTTCAAGATCCCTAATGACTATCTGCCTTTAGAGTCATATGTTTTACTGGACTACCCTCTCCACCTCCACATTTGCTTGAATGGTAAATGTAAGCATAAGAGGATAAAAATGAAATGACACGCCCACAAGCTACAGTAGTTTTGCAATAAGTCTATTTCATTTTCTGGTATTTGCAGAAAGAGGAATTTTTTTTGATGTTTGTTCTGGATAGGGACATGAAAGGACTGTTTTGACGTTTCCCATATTTCAGACATGCAGGAGTATGTTATTGTTAAAAATGGTAAACAGCTGGAGAAGATAACTGCCTTGACCAGCTGGAGAAGGGAGTTAACTTTACCCAGTTTAGAAGTCTAGAAACGAAGAAAGCATATTTTCTTAACTACAGTTACCTCAGCAGTATAGATGCATAGTCTATATGCCTATAAAGCAGCCATTCAAGTTTAAAAATATGTTCCTCTTTGCTTGTTTGTGGGACAAGACCATGAAAAAAATAAATTGAATAGGTTCTGACCTCAGCAGCTGATTTCCGCAAAATGATAGCAAGGACTGATGGGAAGAGAAATGAAGTTTGTTTTGGTCTCAGTGAGTCTTCTCAAGGGAGAGTTGGTAGCTAGTTGTATTTCTTTGGAAGACGACTTGACTTTACTGAGATTCAGTGAAGGAAGATTGTACTTAATAGAGCCCTGATGTCCCCAAAGAATCAATACTGTTTCCACTTGGCACTTCCAAATTTAAACAAATTATTGTCTTGTGGAGGCACAGCCTTTTCATTAGGTTTTCATGGGGAATAAACTTCATGAATTTGCTGCTGGCTGAGTATGTATTTCCATTAATTAGCAAGGCAGGAAGCAAAGAAGCCAAAAGACGAGCTAGCCTAGGTAAAACTCCAGAGTTCAAGAACCTGACTAAAAGCTACCTAGGTTAACAAAAACAAACTTTTAACTTATACACCATTAAGTAGAACTTAAAGGTCACTCTGGTGGATTATTTGGCCTCAATTTTTTAATTGCAACATCATCACAATCTTCTTGTAAACATACGTATATCTAGAACAATACTAAGTTTTTTTGTGGTATAAAGAGGAACCTTTGATTTTAAGAATTTAGAGTTATCTCATTTTGAGAAACCCCAGTATAAGAAAATAGGAAATAAAGACAAATATGGATTTAAAGAATACATGAACTGAATTTTAGTACGTTTAAAAAATGTGATTGGATTTACAAATAATAATTTATTTTTGACTTGAGAAAAAAATGGATGTTAAAGTCATATTTACCACAAGTTGAAAAGCTGAAAAATGACAACCATTTGGAAATAATTTAGTAAAATTGTCTAACATTTTAAAAAATATATGTATGTGGGGATTTCATAATTTAGTCTATATTGAGGAAACCTATTAAACACTGTAATTATAAATTGGTAATTGGGTATAAGATATTGACTTAATCTGCTAGGTATTTGGAAGGTGTTTAGTAAAATTGAATTACTAATGCTGGAACTTTCCACAATTTGTGAAGGTATAACTCACATCTACTGATTCTAGAGTGTATTTAGTTGAGCTTAGTTTTTTGTTGTGTTTTTTGGCAGAGCTGTTTTTCTTTTGAATTTTAAATTTCATGTCCTAAAAAAGAGCATTGAACAAAGACTACCCTTCACCACTGCTTTTAATGGGTCATGTACCCATTCGTGGCTCAGTTTTACAATGTGTTGTTTATTCTTAAAAGGTTATTATGAGAACAGATAAGTAATAGATTCAATGATTTTTAAGCTACTCAGATGAATTAATTTATAAATTAATATTGTATTAACACTCAAAACTTAAAAATCTTAGTTTATAAGTTTGACGTGTCTGTGGCATGCATATCACAGGAAAGACAAATGGTATGTATGTGTATCCACTTAAACATTACACATTTTTTCCTGGGGATCTTGTATTATTTCTTTGATATAATGATATAAAGTTAGGTAAGGTTAAGGGCTCATGAAATTATGTTTTTTCCAAGATGAGCAGTAAAGCTGAGATTGGGAAGTTATTTCCTGCTGAATTAGTAATTAAGCTCATTAGCTCTTTCTAACTTACCTGGGGAAGTTCTGTTCAGGACAAGAAAGACAGCATTGGTATGAAAATAAGACCTTAGAAAGGATGAATGTTTTTTTTTAAAAAAATAAATTTATTTATTTATTTTTATTTTTGGCTGTGTTGGGTCTTTGTTGCTGTGCATGGACTTTCTCTAGTTATGGCGAGCAGGGTCTACCCTTTATTGCATTGCAATGCGGTGCATGGGCTTCTCATTGCGGTGGCTTCTCTTGTTGCAGAGCAGGGCTCTAGGCACATGGGCTTCAGTAGTTATGGCACGCAGGCTCAGTAGTTGTGGCACACAGGCTTAGGTGCTCTGCGGCGGCACGTGGGATCTTCCCGGACCAGGGCTCAAACCCGTGTCCCCCGCATTGGCAGACGGATTCTTAACCACTGCGCCACCAGGGAAGTCCCAGGATGAATGTGCTCGAGAATCAAAGTTTGAAAAGACACAGAATAGCAGTACTGGAAGGAGTTAATGAAGACGTGTAGGTATTAGGGCTCTTGAAAGACTGTTTGCTGCTTAAATGGCTCACAAAATCCAGCATCCACCACTGCCAGAGTGTTTCTATTGGAATGAACTTTACTACCTTTCTCCAAGTCAGTTTTTGCAGTCCAGTTCAACTATCATGTCTAGATCTTTACCATGTCTCCACTGGAACTGAAATATGAATGGCATTGATTTTTCAATCTGGTAAGTAACATTCATTAAACATTGATTATGCTTTACAGAAATCAGATTTTCTAATCCTCACCATAGCTCTCTAAGGTATATATTGACCTGATCCTCATTTTACAATTGAGGACACTGAGTCACAGAGAGGTTAGGTAAAGAGTGGTGCAGGATTTGAAATCTGGGAGCTCCAGAGCCCATGTTTCTCATCACTCTTTGACTTCAGGAGAAGCACTTAAACAGCTACCATTTTGTAGAAGAGCACAGGAAATACGTGCTCATAATATGGTAGGATAAATGCGATCAAAGAACTGTGCACAAGATGCAGGAATACTACAAAAAAAAAAAAAAGAAAGAAAAAGGACTGCTGGTATTGCTTATGTGGGTAGTTTTGTGGAAGGAATTTACAGAGCCAGTGATAACCTAGGCAAAGTATTGAGGCTAAAGAGAAGCTTTCCAAGTGGGCCAAGTAGGGATGGCCATTCATAGCTGAGGGAAGAATATACGCAAATGCAGGAGGCCTGGCACTACAAGATGAGTGTGTAACTATAAGTATTTAGTTCAGTAATGGTTAATGTAGAATGATGTTAGAGAGGGTGGAGAGACCAGGAGATGAGAATAAAGAGAAAGGCAACAAACAGGAGAGGTAGGTCTTCAACTGGAGTAAGGGGCTTCAGCCATTAAAGGGTGAGATTTGTTAATTAGCTAGATTGCTTAGGTAGACATATTTGTGGTGGGCAGATGGGGTGGATGAGACACCAGTAAGGGGGCCAATATAGGAATCTATAGGAATATAGGAACCAATATAGGAACCAATATAGGAACCAAGGGCAATACCAGCTCTGGGGTGGGCAGTCAGGTGAATGGTGGAGCATCTGTGTTAGAGAATGCAACAGCAAGAACAGGTCAGGGAAGATAGTGAGTTTAGTTATACGATTACTAGTTGAGTCACTTTGGTAGTATTTTTTATTTCCTTTTTGTCTAGAATTTCCTTTAATACACATTTTAATATGCAAGTGTTCTAAATACAGTAGTCCCCCTTATCCTTGATTTTGTTTCCATGGTTTCAGTTACCCATGGTCAACCGCAGTCTGAAAATATTAAATGGAAAATTCTAGCAATGAACAATTCATCAATTTTAAATTGTGCACCATTCTGAGTAGCGTGGTTAAATCTCCGGCCTTCCTGCTCCATCCCGCTTAGGACGTGAATCATCCCTTTGCCCCACGTATCCTACCTGTTAGTCACTTAGTCCTCTATGTTATCAGATCAACTGCCCTTATTTCACTTAATAATGGCCCCAAAGCACAAAAGTAGTGATGCTGGCAATTTGGATATACCAAAGAGAAGCTGTAAAGTGCTTTCTTTAAGTGAAAAGGTAAAAGCTCTTGACTTAATAAGGGAAGAAAATAAAATTGTATGCTGAGGATGTGATAAGGAAGAATCTTCTATTCTGAAATTGGGAAGAAGGAAAAGGAAATTCATACTAGTTTTTGCTGTCACACCTCAAACTGCAAATATTATGGCCACAATGCCTGATAAGTGCTTGGTTAAGATGGAAAAGACATTGAATCTGTGCAATAAGATATTCTGAGAGAGAAAGAGAGAAACCACATTTATTACAGTATATTGTTATAATTGTTCTATTTTATTATTAGTTATTGTTGTTAATCTTTTACTATGCCTAATTTATAAATTAAACTTTATCATAGGTATGTATATATAGGAAAAAATAGTGTAGTGTTTGGTACTGTCTACGGTTTCAGCCATCCACTGGGGATCTGAGAACGTATTCCCCATGGATAAGGGGGGCTACTGAATTGACTCTGAATGATCTATTTTGTGGGGACAGATACTCAGGGGAGCCAGTGTTAAAAACCAAACAGCCTCTCTCTATTTGCACACCCAGACTTCAGAGTTGTCTAAAGAAGAATCAGAACAGTCTGAGTAAGTGTCTCCAGCTCTGCTCATATAGTCAGATCCAAGATATAAAAGGACGGGACAGGGAGTAGCAGCTATAACCTCTATAGTTGGCAGCATGCTTTCTGAGTTGAAGACCAGTCCTTCTTTAGCTGCTGTTAATGCTGATTATACAGAAAATTGCACAACACTTCACTTTGGTTTGGCCAATTGAAATGCCCTTTTAGGAAACGAGTGGCATTACCAAATTGGTCAATTCCTAGATAGGTGCAAATCTGAGAGTTTTTTTGCTGCAGAAAGTGGTCCTATCATTTCAGTGCAGTCAATTAGCAGAGGTAATATGAAAATGTCCAGCTCTGCGATAGAAAGCAGATAGACTTTGTATGATTATTAAGCGGTTTTCTCATGTGCTCCTTCCTTGCTGGACTTAAAGGCATTAGGATTTGAATCCTGCCCACACTCACTGTATAGAGCATATGTTGTTCTCTCCATCTTTATTGCTATTCATATTGAGGTCAATTATGAGCTGCTGTTTAATGTCACCATGAAATTGTTCAATTATTTTCTCTCAGCATCTAAGCAGCTATCCTCAAAGGGATTTAAGGGGAGTGGTATTAATACTGAGGAATTCTTAGGAAGCCATTAACCCTAGATGGTTCTCCTTTTGTGTTTCACCCCTTCTCAATTATGAGATCCAAAATGCCTGATAAGTTGTTAATGAATGGCTTAGTATTCAACCTCCTCTTCAGTTAATATTGGGGAAGATAAACATAGTTCCTTTCCTTGGTGGTAAAGTTGTAATTAAAAGAGAGAAGCTGTATCTTTGCCACTTCCCCCTCTTCCCTCATAACTAGACTCTTCTGGAGCCCCAAGGGCTTGTGTTTATTGCTAACTAGGGAATTTTCTTTTTCCATTTTAATGTTGAAGTGGAGGGAGGGGAGAGGTAAAACATTTTATTTTCTCAGTGAATCACAATTGTCTTTGTATAATGCCAGTTTTTTTGTTTGTTTGTTTCAGTTTACAAGTAAAATGGCCTTGGATCTCTTTTACTATTGTCATGATTTGCAGGGAGATGCACAGAGAAATATTTCGATAAAGAAAAAAATGTCAGTGCTTACTAAGAAATATCTCATGTTCCAATTACTCCTTTTTTTCTCTATAGCTTAGTTTGGGTTTTCTGAAGTTAGTCCAGTTGCTCCTCACCATTTTATGCTTGCTTTTCACTCTGGAATTTCATTATCTCTATAGCAATGCAAAGCTAGCAAAGTGTTTCTTTGAGGCATTTCAATTACTTTATTTATTCGTCCAAACTATTATGTGCAAGGTACCGTGCTAGACGTTCTTGGGTGAAGGGGAATGACTGGATGGATCAGCCAAGGACCCTATTTCAGGGAGTTTGTGGTGTAACTGAGGCAGTGCACATGTAAAGGGCTAACTCTAACACAGGGCTGAATGAACTAAATGTTATAAGAGGATGCTGGGCTGCACCCCACAGGCCTACAAGGCCTGTACTTGCCCAGTTTAAGACTGAAGAGAGAGCCTGGAGTCAGCAACAGAGACATCAATGGCTTAAATGATGGGGGATAATTACCTTTCTAAAGCAAGGACCTGGAAATGTGGCAGACGATGGGCAGGACGTGGTGGCAGTCTTTGCTGGTGGGGGTAGTGGGGCAGCCACCAGTTACAAGGGGAATTGATGTCAGGTTGGCTCAAGGGTTACCAGGGAAACCAGGAGAGGGGCACACCCCTCACCTCCTCTTTAATAAGCTAACAGGTGGAGATGTTCTGATGTAAAGTTAGAACACTCCTTAGCTGGGGTGGGATAAGTATGTAGGAAGGTCAGTCATGTGGGTAGGGTGTATGTGAAGCAGGTAGAGCAGGGGATGTACCAAGAGCAAGAGAACAGCCACCTTGAGTGGCCTGACCGTACAGAGCAAACAAAAGGCTGTGAGAGAACAAAGGAAGAGTTCTCAAAGAGATGACTTCATGGGAGAAGAAACCTTTGAGCTGAACCTTGAGAGTAAGAAGATATTTTACAGGTAGCATGGCGCTGAGCATTCAGGCTGAGGGAGTGCCATAGCGGTAACGAATGTCGTCACACTCTATGATTTCATCTTCTTAACCATTCTCTGCCACTGCTTTTGTCCTGGTCTTCAGGATTCTCCTCTTTCCTATTGTTGTACTGCTCTTCCAGTCTCATTCATTTTTTTTTTAACATCTTTATTGGAGTATAATTGCTTTACAATGGTGTGTTAGTTTCTGCTGTATAACAAAGTGAATCAGCTATATGTATACATATATCCCCATATCTCCTCCCTCTTGCATCTCCCTGCCACCCTCCCTATCCCACCCCTCTAGGTGGTCACAAAGCACCGAGCTGATCTCCCTGTGCTATGTGGCTGCTTCCCACTAGCTATCTGCTTTACATTTGGTAGTGTATATATGTCCATGCCACTCTCTCACTTTGTCCCAGTTTACCCTCCCCCCTCCCTAGTCTCATTCATTTTTTATCTCTTTCTCCATATTGCCACCATAGTAAGCTCTATAACTTACTAGTTTCATCCTGTCTCCCCTGCTTGTTAAGTACAAGAGTATACCACTGCCCCCCAAATAAAGCCTGAGATTCCTGTCTTAGTATATGACACCTACCATGGTCTGATAGATACCTGTGTCTGCCATTTCATGTCTTTCTGCAGTCTAACTCAGGATCACCTATTTGGCAAGCATCTGTTGACACCTATTTGTCTTTCTGCCTTTAACGCTTTCTTCTCTCATCTGCCTGCCAAATACTAAGTTCAATCACTTCCATCACTGTTATAGTTAGAGGTCAAGACCTGGTTTACTCAACTAGTACTGCAGGCTAGTGTGAATGGAGCGGGAAAGTAACAACCTGAAATGGTGCTTAACCAACCTTATTCATATCTAGTTGTGCCCATCTTATCCTCAGCAGTAGGGATTTTTTTTTGGGGGGGGAAGGGTTGTTGGTGTTAATTTATCAGTAAATAGAATTTCCAGCTTTAATGATTATTTATGTATCTTTTAGTCATAATAATGAAGCCGATTCTAGAATAGGTTAATTTTGAAGAAAGAGCTTAAGAAGTGAAAGAACAAAGGATTGGGGGAACAAGACCTATCTGTGGGGAATATTAGCTGAAAGGGAGAAAGTGGCATGGTAGAGGGTATTTCTAACATCCACACATCCCTTACTAAGAAAATATGTATTTATTTGGTCCTCAAATTAAAAGTTGGATTCATTCAGTAATTACCGAAAAAAGACCAATTGCAAGACGCTGGTACATGCTTGATCTGGGGCCTCTGCCTGTTTGTTTTTCCCTGTGTTGACTATTTTAATGGATCCTGGTAAACCCATGCCAGTGATTGAGAGAAACCATGTAAAAAGCTAATTTGGAAAACAGCTCAGAGGATTTTGCAAGGCTCAGTTTATTTCCTCTTTATGCTTCAGCTCACTCAGTGCTTGATCCACTTGGTTTCTTGTGGTGTTGGCTCTCCTTTCTGATCTATTTAGGCCTGGTTATTGGTTATTGCATTCCTGTGCCATTCACTTGACAGGTGGGAGGTCCATTGCTCTGACCTAAACTGGGTCACAGACCTGCTGCAGACCTGCAGCAACTTCTAGGCTCTGTCCACTCAGGGTGGGGTGGGTTAATCAGACAGAGATGTTCAGGGCAGATTTGTGGATTATGTGGACTGACCAACCAGACCTAAGTTAACTTTAAGCCAGTTGCCTTCATTGACTCTTCTCTCCACTCAACAATTAATGAGTTATGTTTGACCTTTGATTAGAGAAGAATATTTAAATTTTATTGCATAATATGAATAGACTGTTTTGTTCTCTTCAGGAGACTCCATAGAAATGCAGATATTCCATTTGTTAAAGGAAAAGTGTGTATATATATATTTTTTCTTTTTTCCGTACGGTGATCATACTTTTCTTTCCTGAAGTTTATGTAATATTACCATCATTCCTCTGCTTTGGGTATTTTTTTAAATCTCTCTTTAAAAAGTAATCAAACTTCTTTTTTATTATTTGAATTTTAATCTACTATGGTGTTAAGTCATAGAGGAACCAGACTAAGAGGACGTAAAAAGAAGAATTTTTTTTTTCAAAATTACTTCTTATTTAAGAAGTAAATTAAGGGAAAAGAACTAAAATAATACCACCAAAGTGAAATATCCAGTGACCCTGAAGTTACCAAAGTTCTCAGTGTGTGATACCCATTCTTCAGGATGATATCTCTCAGAAGTCCCTTCACTGTTTTTTTTTTTTTTTTCCCTCTGCAAGTGGAGAGCAAGTAATATTATACCAGGAGAGGTAAGTGATGCTGCTCCTTTTCTTCACCAGTGTTATATCTAGATTGCCTTTTATTAAATATGGGGACTGAACCCTTTAAAGGGAGACATCTAGTCACCCTGGAATATATTATATCAGGACTTGATTCTGTAAAACCAGGAAGTCAGTGTGCCCTTGTGCTTATCTGATGCCTTCATGCTTTGTGATGAGAAACTCCTTTACTTCCCAGATTTGTGATCCAACTGGTTCTTCTTCCTGTAACTCAGGGAGTCACAGTGCTATTCGAAGACTAGACTGCAGGGTATTTGGGAAAGTGCCATCATTTGCTGGCTGCTGGAAATATTTGGCTTTAAATCAATTTCAGTAAAAGTCCCGACCAAAGACCAATGGCTGCATTTTGGCTTAATCGATAATGAAAGTTAAATATGGCTTTGGATTTTTTTTTTGGCCTCCAACCTCTTATTTAGGTAATAGTAATAATAAATAGTATATTTATATTGATGGATATAGTATATCAGAAAATTATACTACTGGCTTTAAAAAATACTGACGGCATTCATGTTGATTGCGAAACACTTAGGAAGTATCAATAAGCAGAGGTCATTACCTGTTATCATTCAAAAATACCACTTTTGTGAATATTTTAGTATATGTTCTTGTAGTCATTTCTCTCTGTATTTAAAATGGTCCAGAAAAGCTTTCCAAAAATTTCTTTCTGAACCAGAGGTCTGATCACATTATTGCTTAACTCGAAAAACGTTACTTGCCTTCCCTTGCCTACAGAATAGACTCAGGTTCCTTGGCTTGGCTTTTAAAACCTTTCATGGCTTTCTATCTCCCTTAAACCTTCTGATCCATCCTCTGGTCTCTGTCATTTCAACAGGTACTGCTTTACGTACTTGGTCCCTTTGTCTCAAATGTCCTTCCCCCATCATTATCCATCTTGCTAAGCCTATTCAAATCCTCCTTCCCTCAGAATGTCCTCATTTAGAATTAATGCCTTGCTTCACTCTGTTTCACAACTCGTTTCTCTCTATTTTAAGCATCTCTCACGTCAGCTGTACCTTAGCTTTGTGTTTGCGTGCCTGCTTTCTCCAGTAGATTTTGAGTCTGGAGGGAGGGGATTATCATTCTCACACTTTGTTGTGATGACTTGTTTAATGTCAGTTTTTTCCACTCTCCTATAATCCACATAAAGACAGGGGCCACCTTTATAGCTCCAACACAATGCTCCTGTTGGTTGGGCATATAAATAGTTCAGACTCAACAATATTTGAGTCCCATTTACCCTTGTGTTGTTTGCAGTTCCTAGCACGGTGCCTAGAACTTAGTAATGCCTAAGAGATATTGGTTGAATTGAATTATTTATTGCCCACAAATAAGGAGCAGGCATGGGTCAAACACCAAAGTGCTATGGCTTGTCCAAATTCTTTGGAACATTTTCAAAGGAAATAAGCTCATTACTTTGAAACTTATTCAGGAGTATATAGCATTTTGAATAGAAATACAGTAAGTAAATATTATTCCAGGGAGCAGTGGGTATTACAGGGTGTTCTTAGTGACCTCAGTAGCCACCATAAACTTTTGAGACGTTATTGCTCTTACTATTTTTGTTTTTTATTCAGCTGACCACATCATCATTAAAATTGGATCAATAATTGTGTCATCAGCTACATTCCAGACAAAGTACTACCCATTTACTTAAGAAGACCACTCGAGTCTGCCTCCATTATTTTGAGTTTTATTGGTCATTTTTGTCATTTGCTTAGGTCTTCCACAATTCATGTTACTTTTTCAGATTTTACCTATTATGGTTAGAATTATCTTTCCAAGTCTACTTTTGGATAGAAAATGATTTAACTTGTTTTGGTTGCTCTCTAAGTGACATTGAAAGGTACATAATTTTCTCACTCTTTCTAGGATCCTAAGAAATAGTACATTTTATTTTATGTCACAGTGTGCAGTCTCCTCAGTCTCTCTTCCTTTGTTTGTTGGGTTTTTCTTTTAATTAAAAAAAATTACACCTGGTTATATTTTTTCCTTATTCTTCCTTCTTTTTTCATTTACTTTCTGGAAAACTAATTGAGAAAAGTTAGTCTTCAGATCTGTCTGAAAAAAAAATTCTTATTGAAATCTATTCTTTTGCATTCTTTAAAATGAATGCCCCAGATTATTGTTTTCTCATGGGACAAATGCAATTATGATAGAGTGTTAGCTATGTTGTATTAGCAAAAGTGCATGTAATTGAGAAAAAAATGAAAACAGTGTGAGTGGTTCTATCCCTTCTTCTAAAGACTGAACTGGCATCTGCCTTCAAAGTTGGTATTTTCTGGGTCAGGGTCATGTGCTATTTAATAAATTCTAACTTTTATGTAATAAGGAGTGATTTGTATTCAGTTGTTATAAAACACCCTGTGTTTAAAAAAAAAGTCTGTTGATTCAACATTCTCTATGGCCATTTCTAATGTAGCCTAGTCCTTTAATTTCCAGTTATCTTTGGCAATTATTTCTTGAGTGCTTAAAATATACCCAAACTGAGGTGGACTCTCAGAGGGGTACAAATGGAGTGTAAGAATTTGCAATTAGAGAAATTTTCATCTGCATTTCTTCTTTAATTGCACTGTTCTTGCTTTCTTACTATATGATTGCCTTGTTCTTTTCCATAGCAGTCTGCTTTTCTCTCACACTTGTCTGGTTAAAATTGTGCAAAAGGGACTTTGAAACAAACAATATTGCAAAATATAACTTTCAGTCAAAGTTTGAGCTTTAAGTTTATAATTTTTCCTTTGCATTTTGGAATTTCTAATATTTTATCACCCTATTTTTTTAAACATCTTTATTAGAGTATAATTGCTTTACAATCGTGTGTTAGTTTCTGCTGTATAACAAAGTGAATCAGCTATACATATACATATATCCCCATGTCTCCTCCCTTTTTTTTTTTTTTTTTTTTTTTTTTTTTGCGGTACGCTGGCCTCTCACTGTTGCGGCCTCTCCCGTTGTGGGGCACCGGCTGTGGACGCGCAGGCTCAGCGGCCATGGCTCACGGGCCCAGCCGCTCCGCGGCATGTGGGATCTTCCCAGATCGGGACCGGGCCACGAACCCGTGTCCCCTGCATCGGCAGGCGGACTCTCAACCACTGCACCACCAGGGAAGCCTTTTCCTCCCTCTTGCATCTCCCTCTCACCCCACTGTCCCCCTCTCTACGTGGTCACAAAGCCCCGAGCTGATCTGATCTCCTTGTGCTCTGCGGCTGCTTCCCACTAGCTATCTATTTTACATTTGGTAGTATATATGAGTCCATGCCACTCTCTCACTTCGTCCCAGCTTGCCCTTACCCCTCCCCATGTCCTCAAGTGCATTCTCTACATCTGCGTCTTTATTCCTGTCTTGCCCTTAGGTCCTTCAGAACCATTTTTTTTTCTTATTTTAGATTCCATATATATGTGTTAGCATACGGTATTTGTTCTTCTCTTTCTGACTTACTTCACTCTGTATGACAGGCTCTAGGTCCACCCACCTCACTACAAATAACTCAATTTCATTTCTTTTTATGGCTGAGTAATATTCCGTTGTATATGTGCTACATCGTCTTTATCTATTCATCTGTCGATGGACATTTAGGTTGCTTCCATGTCCTGGCTATTGTAAATAGAGCTGCAATGAACATTGTGGTACATGACTCTTTTTGAATTATTGTTTTCTCAAGGTATAGGCCCAGTAGTGGGATTGCTGGGTTGTATGGTAGTTCTATTTTTAGTTTTTTAAAGAACCTCCATACTGTTCTCCACAGTGGCTGTATCACTTTACATTCCCACCAACAGAGCAAGAGGGTTCCCTTTTCTCCACACCCTCTCCAGCATTTATTGTTTGTAGATTTTTTGATGATGGCCATTCTTACTGGGGTGAGATTATACCTCATTGTAGTTTTGATTTGCATTTCTCTAATGATTAGTGATGTTGAGCATCCTTTCATGTGTTTGTTGGCAATCTGTATATCTTCTTTGGAGAAATGTCTGTTTAGGTCTTGGGCCCATTTTTAGATTGGGTTGTTTGTTTTTTGGATATTGAGCTGCATGAGCCGCTTGTAAATTTTGGAGATTAATCCTTTGTCAGTTGCTTCATTTGCAAATATTTTCTCCCATTCTGAGGGTTGTCTTTTCTTCTTGTTTATGTTTTCCTTTGCTGTGCAAAGGCTTTTAAGTTTCATTAAGTCCCATTTGTTTATTTTTGTTTTTATTTCCATTTCTCTAGGAGGTGGGTCAAAAAGGATCTTGCTGTGATTGATGTCATACAGTGTTCTGCCTATGTTTTCCTCTAAGAGTTTTATAGTGTCTGGCCTTACATTTATGTCTTTAATCCATTTTGAGTTTTGTTATCACCCTATTTTTGATTGGAATTTTTGTTGAATACTTTTTAAAAGAAGGTGTTATACTAAGGTTCTAGTATGGTAATGGACTACTGCTGACAATAGCCTAATCAAATATCATTCTTTGGATCTGTGAATACAAATCAAATCCTAACAAATTTATGGCTGGTCAAAATGCTGACATTCTGGCAAATTAGAAGTCTGTAGCCTAACATAAGCCTAACCATACTTACTTATTACATAAAAGAGATATATAGGTTTCTTCAAAATAATTTACATTACATGGAAATAATAACATACCTGTCATTTTTTACCATTTTAGATTGATGTTCAAATATCACAGCATTATACATCACTGCTAATTCTTGGAACTGCGTAGCATATGCTATGCTTATTTCTAGGGTTTTATACCTGTACTTTAAGGTTTGAAATCACATCAAGTGAGTTTATTCACATTCATTCTTAATTACTTGATTCTAGTAGAACTGTTTAAGGGATGCCTCATCTTTGGTATGTGTGAAATGAAAGGTGATATAGAAATACAGTATTGTGGGGTAGCTTCTGTGTAATTTTGGCTCACTGGAATGCCAGTTGGGGAATGGCAAAGGCTAATACTCAACAGATGGCAAAGTCCTAAAACCTATAATAATGGTTGCAGTTATTTTCATTACTGTCGTTTGATGACACATACAATAGTGTGAAAAGGCTTGAACTGGGTAATCACAGTAAATATACTCAAAGGGACCAGATGCATTTCAAACAATCAAAATGGTGATGGATATTCAGGCTGAGTGCCACTTCTGCACATACTCTAGGTGCATTTATTGCTAGGAATTAGAAGCAACATGACTTATCACAGAGAGGAGCTCCATTTCCCCTTTTAGTAATAACAAGCAACAAAAATTGACATCTGTTGTAACACAGACAGATTATTTCACATCCTGTATGATTGTGTGTCATTACCATGCATATAAATTTAGTTTGCAGATGTTCAACGTCAGAGATCAAAATACCAATTTTGCCCACGAAGGAGTTGCAATGGATACCAAAAACCTAATCACTTTTGCAAATAGATAAGTTAAATCTTTTAGAGAGAGGACAATAACAATCAAATGAGATAAGGAAGAAAGAGCATCAAAGACATCAGAAAGGGATGTGTGGAAGTTTCAGAAGATCTTAATAGTTTTATTTCCAGCTCTGTAAAAGTACCTATTCTTGATTTTAATTTCCAGAGACTGTAGTCTGAGATACCTTTGTTATTTTCTTCAGTACGATGTGTGAAATGAGGCCATATTTTTTTCCTTGAAAGACAGATTCTGCAATTCTAGAACACTAATTAGATTGTCTTTGAATATTTACAATCTTTCCTGTGTTAAATATGTAAAAATTGTTCTTGGTGATTGCCTGTGGGGTTAGGGTGGCAATGACCTACAATGATGCTATTAAACACAATACAACAGAGAAGCTTACATTTTGAGGTGTTCAGTACTCAATTTAAAATCACTGTTTGTTCTATGTATATTTTACTTTAAATTTTAGGAAATGTGGAGGGAAGATGAGAAGGAAGGTTTTTATATTTTGAGGTACAATATAAAATATCTAAGAATACAAAAATAATTACACTTTATGGGAAACATTTTTCCTTTTCCCCAACCCCAAGCAACCTCAAACCACAAACAACTTCAATGAAAGGAAAGAAACCCAAGTCACTTATTTTAACAATCTTGTCCCTGCTTCAAAGGCACTGTTAACAATGTGAATATATTTTACATTTGCCTCTGGGGATTTACCACTCAATATTAAAACACTTCCCACTGACATTTTTTAAACTGTCTGTTTCCTCTACTGAGCTAACAGCATAATGGGGATCAAGAAAACAGTCTGGTACAAGCACAACATAAAATCCCTCACAGGCATTGGAAGCTAAGACATGGTGTTTGTCCCTCTTTTTATAATAGGCAAATGTACAGGACTGCTGCCCTCTCACACTCTGCCTTTTCAAAGCTTGTTAAATGAATTGGCTCCGTTATACAGAAATTTGAAATATTTACACAGGGTCCTTAGTTCAAATCTAAGTGTATATCCTGTTTGATCAGTGAATATGTATAGAATAGTATGTGTAAATCAAGAAGTGATACTGATGACAATATTTGAAGAACCTATGAGGTCATAGAGTTGGTAAGAACCTGTGATTACACAAGGAGAACATGTAGGTCCTTGGAATATTGAAGAAGATCAGCTTTCCTTTTCTTAGATATTTTTCTATCTTGAGAAGTAGAATGCTGCCTTTAATGACTATTTTCTTGTGTTTTGGGGGTATAATCTATTTTAAGTAAATTTAATAATCTGAAGACATATTTTATTGAACAATTTTACTTGGGGCTTTGATTCTTGTTTGTTCTGGGACCAAGAAATTTAATGATATAGTAAATATTAATAAAATTAATTCAAAGTAGTTTGAACCTGAGCAGTGTGAAATCACCTTGGGTCATTTTAAATTTAGGAAAAATGATTGACCTGTCTGTAATTAATACATACTTGTATGTATTATTGCTTAAATAGGTATTTAAATTTTACATGCTCTGGATAATTTTAGCTTAAATGAGTTAAAAGCACAATTTAATTAAGACCAGTGAGATGCTGAAAGAATGCATTTTGTTTCATACTTTGCCTGGATGGTGTCTGTCTTTACAGTACTCATTTACCAGTGACAAATAAAAAAGTCAATAAAGCCCTGTTTCCATCAGCTAGACTAATGAACTTCATTAGTTGATCATGTTATCAGTATAATTACTACATACTACATTTTGCCCTTGGTTATTAATGCAATAGACTTCTGCAACTTATTCTTAGGAGAACTGGCTAGGAAGACAAGAACTCGGTTTAGCTCTGAAAATAACCTTGGCTCTTCTCTTTAAAAACTCACCATCACGGGTTTCCCTAGTGGCACAGTGGTTGAGAGTCCGCCTGCCGATGCAGGGGACACGGGTTCGTGCCCCGGTCCGGGAAGATTCCACATGCCGCGGAGCGGCTGGGCCCATGAGCCATGGCCGCTGAGCCTGTGCGTCCGGAGCCTGTGCTCCACAACGGGAGAGGCCACAACAGTGACAGGCCCGCGTATCGCAAAAAACAAATACCAAAAAAACTCACCATTAAGTCCTCCAGGAAATACTTTGGATATTCCACATACCTAGTTGCAGTAGTTTTAACACTCTCCTTTGGAACTGTTTTGCTAGACAACTTTGTTTTGTTATGGTTGACTATGCCTTTATGAGGTGATGTGGCGGGTTGAATTGTGTTCCCCAAAAGATATGTTGAAGTCCTAACCCCTGGTACTTGTGATGTGAACTTATTTCGAACTAGGGTCTTTGCAGATGTAAATTAAGATGGGGCCATACTAGAGTAGGGTAGACCCTTAATCCAGTATGACTAGTGTACTTAACAGAGGAGAAGAGACAGAGGGAGAATGCCATGTGGTGACAGAAGCAGAGACTGAAGTGATATGGCTGCAATCCAGAGTGCCAAGGATTGGCAGTGACCACCAGGAGCTAGGAAGAGGTAAGGAGGATTCTACCCAGAGTCTCAGCCTGGGTATAGCCCTGTCAACATATTGATGTTTGACTTCTACCTCCCATAACTATGGGAGAGTAAACCCCTGTTGTTTTAAGCCACCCAGTTTGTGGTACTTTGTTACAGCAGCCTGAGGAAACAAATACGAATTTCTTACTTGAATTGTTAACCAGCAATTGTTAACTGCTTAGCTAGCAAGGAGGAAGTGCTCAGCTATTCTCAGGGATAAATGGGAGACTCAGACGTCATGTTGTTCATCAGGACAAACTCTCAAAAATGAGTGAGATTTATATCAGAGTAATAGAAATGAGGGTAGTGGCAAGGAAGGGGCAAGAGACGGAGAGACAGAGGTAGAATTAAAATACAGAAATTGGAGTAAGTTATTCAAATGAAAAAGCCTTTTCTGTGCCTTTAAAATGTATGGGGGTTTTGTCTTTTTTTTTTTTTTGCTGTACGCGGGCCTCCCACTGCTGTGGCCTCTCCCATTGCGGAGCACAGGCTCAGGACGCGCAGGCTCAGCGGCCACGGCCCACGGGCCCAGCCGCTCCGCGGCATGTGGGATCCTCCTGGACCGGGGCACAAACCCGCGTCCCCTGCATTGGCAGGCGGACTCCCAACCACTGCACCACCAGGGAAGCCCGGTTTTGTCTTTTTTGTTATGCCAATTTGAAAAATTGGAAGTTTTTCACGCATTACACATTGCTGTTGACAAAACTACCCCACCATAAAACTACCACAAACTTCAGAGAAAATGAACCCCAAATAAAAATATGTTTTTGATGTGATATGAATGGCAAATGATTACAAATAATTTTAGTAATTTATATATAAATCCAATGAGTCATATTTTGTGATTGACAGTTACACTAGGGGAGTTTTGGGTCACATTTAAAAATCACTTGTATAGGTGATACAGCATTAAAATGAGAGCCAGAGAAATTAAAAATATATATATATATTTTATTTTATTAATTTTTATCTTACATTATTTATATTTATTTACAACTAAATTATTTATATTTATATATATATGTATAATTTAACCATATATCAGTCCAAAGATATAACTCAGGCTTTCTAATCTTTCTAGGTATAGTTGATGTCCATGCTAGCTAAGCTAGGAAAAGCTTAGAAACTCATATGTAAGCAACTAAAAAACCAAAAACATCCTTTTGATGATTCTTCAACCTTTTACTCTAAAACTAGGGCAGTCATCATAAATGAGAGCTTTACAGCTCTTCTCTTTGTAGATGGAGAATGTAACAATTAGGAAACAGTCTAAAAGATTGTCAGTGGGAGGAGGAAGGAAGAGAAACACAAGCCTAAGCTAATTCATGGAATTGCCTCAAATAACAAGAAGCTGGTGTCATGCAAACAGATCTTCTAGAGGGGAAGAGACTGGGGTTATGACTGTGCAGTACTTTGAGATACTCTCAGAAGGGCTTAAGGGCAAAGATGTTTCATGGTCCAAAGTACATTCTTATTGGTGACATTTTGGACAGTTATCTTTGAACTAATATTACAAAGGAAAATCCTTATCACCTGTGTAATCCTCCATTGTGTACCTGGATTTTACTGGTCTCATGATTTTATGTAAGCCAAGAATGAGCTCTACATGATAACATTTCTTCTAAGCTCTGAGAGCTAGTTTTTCTATTAATGCCTCATAACAGAGACTGTAGTTTTCTGATTTTGCAGTTCTAAGGGAGAACTATCTTTGTCTTTTACTTTATGCTAGGAAAAGGAAAAACATTTTTGCAGTTAAAGTAAATGAGGATGATTATTTTTGCCACTAAGACTTTCAAATCCCTTGGTGAAGAAGGTGTTGCACTATTCAAATTTACTTGTTTGATTTAGAAGTATTGCTGTTGGACATGGTATGAGTTTTGAAGTTTAATTTTGATTTATTTGCTTGCTAGAGTGATAGCTTTGAAGGGAATATAACATTTTATTTTAATATTGCTAACAGTAATAAATGTACTTTATAGCTTTTTTGAGACAGTTTGGTTGCAATTTCACATTTGGCTATCAGCATTAAGAGCGATGATTCCAATTATGGGAGGTGGCAGGTATTTCTCTTTGAACTTTCTAAAAAGAGCTGAGTGCTTATCTATGAACCAAAGCATAGCTTGAGATATACAGCTGTATGTGATTCAAGCACTTTCCATGGTACAACATGAAGGTTGAATTAGATAGTAATTTACATTTCAATGCCATTTTATACACCTATAAACATTCTCCCCATTTGTTTTTTTTTTTGCGGTATGTGGGCCTCTCACTGTTGTGGGCTCTCCCGTTGTGGAGCACAGGCTCCAGACGCGCAGGCTCAGCGGCCATGGCTCACGGGCCCAGCCACTCCGCGGCATGTGGGATCTTCCCGGACCGGGTCACGAACCCGTGTCCCCTGCATCGGCAGGTGGACTCTCACCCACTGCACCACCAGGGAAGCCCCTCCCCATTTGTTTTTAATTCATTAGTATCTATTTCCAAATCTTCATTCCCATGATTATATCACCCTTGACTTGTTAGGAGTACAGGCACAATACTTACAACTTTTTGACTGAAGGCCAGATAGCTATCTACATGATATGATTTGATGGGTTCTGTGAGTTCCCTTTTACCCCAAATCTCTCTCTACCAGCCAGTCCGAGGGCTTACGGTCCCCCCATCCCCAATTTTCCTTTGGGTTAAATAATTTTGTCTTCAGAAAGCATCTTAAAAAAATAAATGTGTTACATGGGAGAGACAATCATCATACACAGATTACCTGCCAGAAATCAAATCTCTGAAGAAATGGGCATAAAACAAGAATCTTGACAGAGGAAAGAAGACAGCACGGTGTGCATCGTGGATCACTATGAGTAGTGGTTACTTGAAGGAATTGCCGTGGAGGGTTCTGAGTCACCAAGATTCAGTGTGAGAATCCTACATGCTTGGTGGGAGTTTGTGAAAGAAGATGCTAAAAAAGGGAAAGTAAAATAAAGACTATGTTCTGTGCCTTGATCTTTGTGGCACAATGAAGAAATATGTTTTCAATATTCCAAGTGGTCACTTAATTAGAAATTCCACTCATATTGGAATTTATAATTTTGTTACAGTTAAATGAAATTCATGGCTAAGTGATGATGGGAGCCTTGGTTAGCTAGTAGATGCAGCTAACCAACCACTCAGTGTCTGCTTCTCAGCAGGGTTTTGTTGTTTGACCTAGTACTACAAAGTCTACAATAATATGGAAAGTTATTTTGTGGTGTCAGGAAATTCCCAGCACACATGTTACTCAGGAAGAGAATGTAATTGCAGAATAAGTCGGATGTACTTATAAACATTTCAAAATTGTGAATTTCTTGAAGTTTTCAAGATAATAAAGAATAACAAGAATGACCCCCTGGGAATCCAGGGTGTTACAAAGGTAAGCGAGTATGTGGAGTTTATTTTATAGGCATGTTGATCATTTGAGTTTATATTCTTTATTTTCTTTCCCTTCCCTTCCTTCCCTTCCCTTCCCTTCTGTTTCTTACTTCCCCCTCCTTTTCGCTCTTTCTTTCTTCCTTCCTTCTTTTTCCTTTTTGAATATTTATAGTGATATAATCAACCAGCTCAGGGATTTTGGCTGTAATAAAGGATTTTTTGGTGAATTCCTGCTTCTCTGTCATTCTC
Organism: Globicephala melas; assembly: GCF_963455315.2. Classification (NCBI taxonomy): domain Eukaryota; kingdom Metazoa; phylum Chordata; class Mammalia; order Artiodactyla; family Delphinidae; genus Globicephala; species Globicephala melas. The sequence goes on from NC_083322.1 coordinate 61,770,979, forward strand.
TCAAAAATAGCTGTGAGGAGAGGAGATAGAGTAATGGCTTATAGGAGCACTAAAGAGAAACTTTCCTTGCCTTGTAATTTCGTAAGTGTTCCAATGCTATCACATTATATCTATGAAAGTATTGACTTGGACACTTTTGCCAAGAGTAAATTAATAGGCATTTATATTTCTTAGGTTATAAAACGAACAAATCAGTTCTGCAGCCCCACAGTAACTCGTGCTTCCACTTCTGTTACAATTCAAAGGGAATATTTAAATTATTATATGTTTATGTCTTGATTTTTCCTTTTTTTTGATATTAGATTACTACTTAATTTGTTAGTATTCTGTTTTCACAGTATGTCTCGTTCATTCATCAAACCCTTTCCCCAGTCTGGAATCATTAACCTTGCTTTGTAGATAAAGAGACTTGGAGGTCAATAGTCTTGGCAGATGTTCTGTCCACTCACTGTTATTGCTGATAATAGATAAAAGTATTGGAAACAATGCAGCTTTATTTCCTTGCTACTTTGCCCGAAGTTAGGCCTCAATTATGCACCAGAGGACTATACGCTGCAATGAAACTGCATAAACTGAATAAACCATAATAAAGATGATCAGTGTGTTGCCAAATTACAGATATGTATGTGTTTTTACCTGTAGCTATATAGATATGTGTCTATGTTTATATAATTGTAATTGTATGTTTGCATTTTCATGCTGCTATTACTTTGTATTTGTTTAGGTGGTTAAGAGCACATGATCCTGCATTTTCCTTAGTGTATAGGTTTCAGAGGTGTTTTTCGTCATTAGCTCATTATTATCTTTTTTTAACATCTTTATTGGAGTACAATTGCTTTACAATGGTGTGTTAGTTTCTGCTGTATAACAAAGTGAATCAGTTATACATATACATGTATCCCCATATCTCCTCCCTCTTTCATTTCCCTCCCACCCTCCCTATCCCACCCCTCTAGGTGGTCACACAGCACTGAGCTGATCTCCCTGTGAGATGCTAGCTCATTATTTTTACATAACCAATTTTAATAATTATAGTCATGTGTTAAAGTATGTGCACACTTGTTTCTTCAGCCATTTTAAATGCTAGCAAACTCAGTAACTCGAAAGCTTTCAAACATGGTCTATTGTCCAGGACTTACATGGTGCATGTCAACAAAGAGAATCTCTGTGCTCACTCAATTTGCAAACATCTGGAGGAAAATAATGTGATAATTAGGAGGCAACATGAGTTCATCAAAAACAAATCATGCCAAACTAACTTAATTTCTTTCTTTGATTTCTTAACAAGCTGAGTGGGAACAGAGTCGTATTTTTATTATAGAAAGGCAATTGATGTAGCTTCTGAACATTCTAAAAAGACCTAAGGAAAATGCAGATGAGGTAAAATGACTAGCTAATGTAGGATATTTTTGTAAAAAGGAATAAGTAACCATTATTTATGTAAGGTTCAATATATAGTTAGGCGAGATTGTTAGGTAAATATTATTTTATTAAGTGCATTTTATTAAATATCTTAAGCTTTTGACTTTGTTGTATACATTTTATTTCTCATAGTTTTTAACTGGCTATAAAGGATTCAATTTGTAAAAATTAAGATTTGTAGTTTTTTTTTTTCCCTGGAACAGAAACGTAAACCTTGGCCAGTTTTTTTCATTGGAAAATTGTGAAAATCATTTATATTTATCTTTGTATCTATAGACACACAGACATACATCACATACATACATTATAAGCACACACACATATAATTCATAATCTCAGTTTCCATATACAACTAGTATTATTTTGATAATTGTTCTCTCACACTTATTTCTGTGTATAACATGTACATTTTTACAAAAGTGGAAACATGTTTACTATTTTTTTTAATTTTTTATTTATTTATTTATTTTGGCCACACCACGTGGCTTGTGGGATCTTAGTTCCCCAACCAGGGATTGAACCCATGCCCTCAGCAGTGAAAGCGCAGAGTCCTAACCGCTGGACTGCCAGGGAATTCCTATGCTTACTATTTTTTTTTTTCACTTAATAATGTACTGTTAACATAGTCCCAAGTCAACAAATGTGCTTTTACAGCATCATTTCTAAGGGCTGAACAGTATTCCAGTATCTGGATGTGCCATAATTTATGACTGATTGTCTCTAGTTAGATAGATTATATCTTTGTTGTTTTTACTGTAAACAATACCAGGATAACTACACTTATAGTTAAATCTTTCTGTATAGTCATAAGATAAATGACTAAACAATGTATTATTATTACTATTTTTATTGAAGTATACTTGCTGTACGGTATTATATAAGTTACAGGTGTACAAAATAGTGACTCACAGTTTTTAAAAGTTGTACTCCATTTATAGTGATTATAAAATATTGGCTATATTCCCTGTGTTGTACAATATATCCTTGTCACTTATTTTATACCTAATGGTTTGTACCCCTAAATTGTCCCACCCCTCTTCCCTCTCCTCACTGGTAACCACTAGTTTGCTCTCTATATCTGTGAGTCTGCTTCTTTTTTCTTATATTCACTAGTTTGTTTTATATTCCACATATGAGTGATAGCATACAGCATTTGTCTTTCCCTGTCTGACTTATTTCATTTAGCATAATGCCCTTCAGATCCATCCATGTTGCTGCAAATGGCAAAATTTCATTCTTTTTTATGGCTGAGTTGTATTCCATTGTGTGTGTGTGTGTGTGTGTGTGTGTGTGTGTGTATATAAAACATCTTTTTCCATTCATCTGTTGATGGACACTTAGGTTGCTTTAATTTCTTAGCAATTGTAAATAATGCTGCTATGAACATTGGGATGCATGTAACTTTTTGAATTAGTGTTTTCTTTTTCTTCAGATATATACTCAGGAGTGGAATTGCTGGGTCATATAGTAGTTCTATTTTTAGTTTTTTGAGCAACCTCCATACTGTTTTCCACAGTATGCAGTTTTCCATTGGATGCACCAATTTACATTCCCACCAGCAGTATGCAAGTGTTCCCTTTTCTCCACAACCTTCCCAACATTTGTTGTTTGAGTTCTTTTTGATGATGACCATTCTGACAGGTGTGAGGTGATATCTCACTTTGGTTTTGATTGGCATTTCCAATTAGTGATGTTGAGCACATTTTCATCTGCATTTCCTCCTTGGAGAAATGTCTATTCAGTTCTTCTGGTCATTTTTTCAGTTGGGTTCTTTGATTTTTTGATGTTGAGTTGTACAAATTATTTACATATGTTGCATATTAAACACTTATCCATCATATCATTTGAAAATATTTTCTTGCCTTTCACTAGGTTGTCTTTTCGTTTTGTCGATGGTTTTCTTTTTTGTGCAAAAGCTTTTAAGTTTAATTAGATTCCATTAGTTTATTTTTGCTTTTATTTTCTTTACATTAGGAAATGAATCCAAAAAAAATATTGCTGTGATTTATGTCAAAGAGTGTTCTGCCTATGTTTTCCTCTAAGAGTGTTACAGTGTACGATCTTACATTTAGGTCTTTACTCCATTTTGAGTTTATTTTTGTACATGATGTTAGAGAATGTTCTAATTTTATTCTTTCACATGTATCTGTCCAGTGTTCCCAGCACCACTTATTGAAGAGACTGCCTTCTCCATTGTATATTTTTGCATCCTTTGTTGAGATTAATTGACCATAAGTACATGGGTTTATTTCTGGGCAATCTGTTCCACTGATCTATGTGTCTGTTTTTGTGCCAGTACCATATTGTTTTGATTATTGTAGCTTTGTAGTATAGTCTGAAGTCAGGGAGCATGATTCCTCCAGCTCTCTTCTTCTTTCTCAAGATTTTTTTGGTTATTCAGGGTCTTTTGTGTTTCCATACAGATTTTAAATTTATTTGCTCTAGTTCTGTGAAAAATGCCATTGGTATTTTGATAGAGGTTGCATTGAATCTGTAGATTGCCTTGGGTAGTATGGTCATTTTAACAATATTGGTTCTTCAACCCAAGAACATGGTATATCTTTCCAACTGTTTGTGTCATCTTCCATTTCTTTCATCAATGTCTTATAGTTTTCTGAGTACAGGTCTTTTGCCTCCTTAGGTAGGTTTATTCCTAGGTATTTTCTTCTTTTTGATGCAATGGTAAATGGAATTGTTTCCTTAATTTCTCTTTGTGCTAGTTTGTTGTTAGTGTATAGAAATGCAAAAGATTTAAATGCAAGAGTGTTTATTAATTTTGTATCCTAACTTTGCCAAATTCATAAATGAGGTCTAGTAGTTGTCTGGTGACATCTTTAGGATTTTCTATGTATAGTATCATAGACATTGTATTATTGAATCAAGAATATGAAAGTTATAAAAAATTCATGTATGTTTCATTGCCTTATAAAAGGTTGAACCAGTTTATGTTCCTGCCAGCTGTTTATGAGACGAAGCTATATATGTATTCATATCTATAGACATACACATACCTATATACATATGTATCTCTGTCTCTATCTCTAACCATATATATACATATACATGTATTTTTTAAGAAAAAAAAGAAAGTTTCTCCTTGGGAAAATAAAACTCACTGGAAATATTTAAATAATGAAAGTTTCCTTAAATATTTTAGAAACTTTATGTTTTATTATGCAGCTGTGATGAAAGAATTCCAAAGTATAGCCTAAAACTTTTTTCCTATTTCTCTCTAAAGATTTATCAAAAGGAGAGGTTCATTTTTGTGGCAATTGTTGTTCTTATTGAACACTTTGAAGTAAGAATTATTCTATGCCTCAAAGTGACATTAAATTATATTCTTTGTTAATATATTAAACAAACCAAGGTCTTTTAAATGGTGTTTGAGGTGAAAAATTCTGTTTAGTGCTTTAATACTGCAGCAAATACAGTTTCTTAGATCTACTGTTAGGTGGCTCTGATTTCCCATTCTCTTCCCTTTCTCCTTTTCACTTGTTGTGCCTCATTAAAATTTCAAATGGAACTGTATGACACTGATTGGAATTGTTTCTGTTGGGGGGAAATGTACACACTAGATGTGCGGCAGAATTTCATCTGTATTTGAACCCTGCTATTTGTTTGACACAATGGATTTTCAGAAATGGGATTGCAGGAGCTAAATCTTTAATAAAATTGCTATTGATTGTCCCTGCAGGAGGCAGTGTGCATCGCAGCTAAACAGGAAGGTTTGAACTCTAAGATCTGTAGCTTATTGGCTGTGTAACTAACCTCTCTTGTGTACATTTGTTCATCTGAAAAATGTAATAATACAAACTCCTTAAGGCTGTTGAGAGGATTCAACAAGATAATTTAAATAAAGTACTTGAGACCTAGTAAGCTCTCAATAAATGTTAGCTTTTACTGATATCTCTTGGTGAACCACACTTTCCTCGGATGGTAGGGCATAACCTTTCCTGTATCTTTGGCAAAAACTCCTACTCTGTTTGCCCCAAATTATTGCATCATTTTGAAGCAAACATACCAGAATTGGCAAAATAACTCTTGTGTCTATATTTTTCCTCCCTCCCTCCCTCTATTTCTTTCTTCCTTCCTTTCTTCCTTCCTTCCTATTTATTGTACACCACCTGTTTTCTATACTCTGCTAGACATTGGAGAAGGAAAAACTGATTGAATCCCTTTCCTGAAGGAACTTGTAGACTAGTGGAGGAGAAAAATATTAATCAGATAATCACACAGATAAATACAGAATTACAAGGATGCCAAGTGCTATGTTAATGACAGGTATATGGGTTACAAGAGTATATAGAAGATTAGAGAGACTTCCCTGAGGAATTGAAACAGGGATATAAAGAAAGTATAGGAGTCAAATAGGTGAAGCAGTAGACCTTTAAATAGTCTCCCTATATCTGCTATTGCTGCTTACAGTCTGTCCTCCACATAGAAGCCAGAGTCATCCCATTAAGATGAAAGCCAGATTACATTCGACCTCTACTCAAATCTTTCTCATCATGACTTCTCATCTCACTTAGAGTGAGTCTCACAGTCCTTAGCTTGGCTTTATAGAGCCCTATGTGATTGGCTCTTGCTACCTATCTGACCTCATCTTCTTCCACTTTCTTCCTGCATATTCCTCTCCAGCCACACTGGCCTCCATGATGTTCCCTGAAGACACAGGTAAACTCCACCTCAGAATCTCTCGTCTTGCTGCTCTGTGCCCCAAACACTCTTCTCCAGATGCCCCCTCATCAGTGAGATCCTCCCTGATGACCCTACTCAAAACAGTAACTTTAACTCCATCAGCACTCCACATCACCTTTACACTGTATTTACTGCCATTTCACATTTTATAATTTTACCTGTTTATTTATGTTTGGTTTTCCTTCCCCATCTCTACTCAACTGGTTGAAAACTCCAAGAGGTCAGGGGTTTGTGTTTACTGCTGAAGTCCCAGCTTGCAGAAAAGTGCCTGAAAGTGATTAGGCACTCATTCAGTATTTGAAGAATGAATGAAGGATGAAGAGATATGGAGGTAAGAGTATTTAGAACTGGGGGAGAAGCATGTGCAAAGGCCCCAAGGCAGGTGGAAGAATGCCGGCTAAGACAAGCTAAGGGAAGGACAGGGCTGCTGTTGAATAGAGAGAACAAAAGAGATTATGGAGTGATAGAGACTTCAAAGGTAGGTAAGGACTGGCTCAAGCAATTGTTAAGAATTTTTCTGAAATCTTGCCATTTGCAACAACATGAATGGAACTTTAGGGTATTATGCTAAGTGAAACAAGTCAGAAAGAGAAAGACAAATACCATGTGATCTCACTTACATATGGAATTTAAAAAAAGGAAGTTCTTAGATACAGAGAGAACAGATTGGTGGTTGCCAGAGGTGGGACATGGGGGATGGACTTTGAAATGGGTAAAAGGAGTCACAAGGTACAAACTTCCAGTTATAAAATAAATGAGTCATGGGGATGTAATGTACAGCATGGTGTCTGTAGTTCATAATACTGTACTGCATATTCAAAAGTTGCTAAGAGAGTAGATCTTTAAAGTTCTCATCACAAGAAAAAAAATTCTGTGACTATGTATGGTGATGGATGTTAACTGGATTTATAGTGGTGATCGTTTTGCAATATATACAAATATCAAATCATTATGTAGTATACCCGAAACTAATATAAAGTTATATGTCAATTATACCTCAATAAAAAAAAAAGATTTTTCCCTAAACACAAACAGAAGTTACTAAATTATTTTAAGCAGGGCGTGGATTAACATGATTAAATTTTTGTTAGAAAAACAAAAAATAAATAAATAAACCTCACTCTAGCTACAGTGTGGCTATAAAGTTGGAGAGGAACAGAGTGGATATGGGTAGATCAATTAGGAGTCTGTTACAGTAGTTGTGTGTCCAAGAGATGGTGGCCACTTACACAGGGCTTCAGTGGATCAGAAGAGGAGTGGACGGTTTAAGACCAGTAGTTATCAGCTGCAGCAGTTATGCCTCCCAGTGGATATTTGGCAGTATCTGGCCATATATATTTTTGTCATCTCAGTTGAGTGGGGGGCAGGGTGATGATGATGCTAATGGCATCTAGCAAGTAGAGACCTAGTGTTTTGCAGGGATGCTGCAAAACACTCAACAATGCACAGGACAGCCTGCACAACAAAGAATTAATTATCCAGCCCTAATGTCAATAGTGCTGAGAACTGAGAAACTCTGTTTTAGAGGTGCATGAGGTAAAAACTCATTGGAGTAGATATGGGGGTTAAGGAATGGAGGTATTATGGGTAACTCCTAGATTTGGGGCTTGCATTACTAAATGGATAAAAGTATCATTCACTGTAGAATTATAATACTACTAGGTTATTCTGCCCATATGGAATCATTGATTTCTGTCCATCCTATGTCTTCTCTTGTCTTTGACAGTAGCACCACCAACTGAAAAGGTGGAATGGTTAATCATGTTTGTACTTTATGATTGGGATGTGGATATTTGGGATATATTTTATGGTAGCAGTATGGAGGTTAGGAATGATAACATTTGGTTTGATATTTCACTCAACTAATTGATGTCACTGAGTCACTGACTGTATTCACACGGCTGATATGTGTGGCACTGATTCTCAGAGCAACGAAGATCAAAATAGCCATTGAATCCATCCTTTGAGAACATTAACACTCTTCTAGCAGAATTTGGATGTCCAACTGACTATATAATTAAATATTTTCTTAACTTTTTATAAAGGAGCTCAAACACTTCCACATGCATTTTCCCTTCATACTATTTATGTCCTTGTATTGACAGGAAGAGGCCAATTTAGCTGTATTTTTTTAATGGAACAAACTTTGAGGCACTGAGAAATTTGTGAGGCTTAAATATTGCTTGCAAACTAGGAGAGGGGCTGCAAATGAGGAGTCAATATTCAGCCTTTTGCTAATGTATTGTTCCCAGAAGTGTAATCACTGTATCATTCTTTCGTCTTGAGGGCCTCCTGAGATTATACAAGATATTTAATTCTGTATTACTATATGTTGAATCTGCATAAGAAGAACTCATTGTATTCTTTCTATGTTTTTTTTTTTCTATTTTATTTGTTTGAATTTATGCTAAGCACGCCACACAGAATTCAAGTAATGTCTAATTCTGTGTACCTCAACTGAAGTTGTCTGGACCCAGTTTCTTCTCTTCTCCCAAAGCACATTTCACAGCAGGGGTATGGTAGAAAAGGAAAATTGTAAAATTCAAATCTTTTCATTTTATATTTTACTATTTTTAGGCAGCAAGAGTTTAGGAGGGACAAGAGAGGTGGGATTAATGAATTCCTGTGGCATCAGTTGGTTATTTTCTCTTTTTGCAAAGGAAGTTGAGAACTCACTGAGCTTGATTGTGTCTGTTGTGGTGAACATTGCTACATATGCCACATGTTCATGGCATAGTTCTTCATTTTGACGGAGCACTAATTTCTATTCAGAAGAAATCAGGCCTTCTGTATAGTCAGCACTCCTTGTCTTGTCTCCTTGTCCAGGTTGCCCTTGAAATCTTCTATTCCCCCCACTTAACTTCTGTAATTTGCTTCTATGTTTCTGTTAACATTTGTTCCTGCTTAGGGGCTGAAGCTTATAATTATATGTCCATTGTGAACACTTTACTATGGTTTTGGTTAATTCTGGTCCTACTTTGTTTATGTTTGCTTAGGCAAATGAGGCTTAGTGTTCTTTCAGATATCTTTTAAAGTAATGGGATCAATAATTTAAGCTTTAATAAGTTTGCATATCCTGGCTGACCCTGTTGACCAACATGTGTTCATAGTGTTAGTTGTATCTACATTGAGCAACCTCATTGACACCTATGGATTCATTTAGCTATGAAGCAAAATCAGATAATAGTATAAACTCAGTGTAGAAAAGTATTGGAGAGATCTCCTATCTCCCAACTTATTTTTCAAATGGGAAAACCGAGTCCCAGAAAATAGGAATAATGTCTCACATTTGTATAACACTCTGTAGTTTATAAAATACACTGATAAGCATTATGTTATGTGACTTTTTTCCCAGCAATTCTGTGAGGTAAGCTGGACAGGTATTATTATCCTTATTTTACCAATGAGGAAACTAAAGTACAGAGAAATTGAGACTTGCCTCAACTACTTACAATAAGTAAGTGGTAAATCTGGATCTAAAAGCCAACACTTGAGACTTCACTTGATTGAGTGGTCTTTCCACAAAATCATGCTGCCTCCCAGCTAGAGCTTTCCCACTCACAGGTTGCCCTTCATGCAGTGTTGAGACACTGACTCTCTCCGCATTTAGTGTAACACAGGACTATTATTATTTTCTGTATACCATGACATTAAAAAAGCTTAGAAGCACAGTCTTAGCACTTAATGGAAGAAGAGAAACCTGCTTAAGTCAGTGAATGAGCTTATTGAAAGATTACTGTGTGCATAACAGTCCGTGAGTTCTGGAAATATTCCTCCAGTATGCATGCAGTCACCCTCTGATACCTGTATTCATTTCCCTCTAAGGAGCCACCCCCGCTCACTCTCAGTCTGTGTGGCCCCAGGAAGCCAACTAACAATACATGTGACCCAGAGGTGTGGGCATACATGGAGGTGTGGGCCTCAGTAGGTCTGTGTGCTGTCTCTTCTTGTCCTGGTGATTGGATTCAACCAGAGAGACTTTCTCTGTGACTTTTGGGAAGAGAATACTGCCACCCTTCTGGAGCTCAACCAGGAAGCACACAGACTGGAGCTGCTGCCACCATCGTGACTTCTTCTGAAGCTGAGACTGTAGCTGAGGGGAGCTGAGAGATAAACTGAACCCTGCTGATATCATTTGATGTCAAAACAGCCCGCGCTAATTCTGCACTTCAGAGTTATATGAACCAAAAAATTCCCCCTTTCCTTAAAATAATTGGATTAGGTTGTTTTGTCACTTGAAGCCTGAAGAATCCTAATATATTTCTGCTTGAGCAGCACAAAAAGTCATCTGCAGTCTTTCACAAATGGTTAAAATTTTTGATTTGTCACTTTAAGGGCCTTGTGGAGACAGGAGAGATTTAGAATTGAACGTTGCCATTTGATCTAATCTCTTCCAGTTTGTGTTTTTCATCTACCTCTGGATAGATGATTCATAACCTATGAATAAAAACTATCACTGTTTAAAGTTTCACAAAATCTGTGAGTTTCCAGAAGGGGCTTTTGTCACAGTCAGTTACCTGTATTAATTCAACAAATAATTATTGTCATGACACTGAACTAGGCTAGAGAACAAGACATCATCCTTGCCCTCAAAATATTTGTAATTTAGTTGGTAGAAAAGATAACTTTATTGTGGAAACAAAAGTAGATACAAGTCAGTATATAACTAAATGTGATATGAGTGTCACTGGAGAAATCAAAGCAGAGCAAGGCCATCAAAGATTGAAAAATGATAATCTCCGTGAAAGAGACAGGGCTAGAGTCAAATCTTTAGGATTTGGGCAGGTGACGTGGAAGAAGTCCTTCCAAGAGCTGAAGCATAGCACAGGCAAGGACTCGGAGGCTGGAGAGAATGGTGATGGAGGAAGGTGTGACTAAACAGGATGGGATGCAGCAGATGAATAGGGTGAGGAAAAAATAGCTTGGAAAATTACATCTGTTACTTCTGAGAACAACTCTTTGCTTAGGGTTTGCATTGAGAAACAACAACATGATAGCAACCTTTGAGCACTTATTATACAGATGGTATTAGGTTAAACACTTCACATGGATCATCTTACTTAATATTAGTACCTTTGAGATAGTTATTATTGCTGTCTACAACTTATTTAGAGTTGCACTTGTTTACCAAACCTGTGAGTGGGTGAGGCAGACCCAACTAGGTTAGTGTGCCTCTGAAACATATGCAGTTCCTCTGGTCATGAAATTCCCTCTCCTCTCTAAGACATACAAACAGAGCAGTCACTTCGTACAAGCTAGTCGATAATTGTGCTCTCACGGTTCAATGAGTATTCATATTTTTGGCACGTTTAATATTCAGAGTGACTATCTACACATTCTTAGAGTGACTGGATTTTGAGCATTTGAAGAACCTCTCTTGTAACAGGAAATGCATTGTCATTTCTTCTAGACTTTAAGCAAGAGAGTGAAATCTCATGAATTAGATTCAACCAACAGTTATTGAGAACATCACAGTAGCTAGGGATTGAGTTAATGCACTTGTATTATTATTATTTCATTTTTCTCCAACAAGCAGGAAAGGTAACTGTCATTATTACTCCCATTGTATGGACAATAAAACTGAGATCAAAAGTATTTAAGTAGCTTGCCTAAGAACATACAGTTAGAGTGGCGAGAACTGTGACTTGAACTCAGGCCCTTTAACGTCCAGTTCTTTTCCATTACTTTAGGCTACCAGTGGCTGAAGGGTATGGTTCTGAAATTTGACATTTGGATTTATTACTAGTTAGCATAGAAATTCAAAGTACTTATTGAATATTAGTGATGATTTGACAGAGATTAATCTTCTTTCAAACTGTACTTCTCATTTGGAATTCTCATTTGGTTAGTTTTTTAATAATCTATTAACAAATCAGATAACAAATATTTATTGAGTACCTGTTTTCAAGTAATACTATGCATCAACTTAAAAAAAACTTTGTGTGAACTCTATGCTAATGGAACTTAAAATATGGTCAAGGAACCAGGTGGAAATTTATACAGCAGTACGTGAACAGTTATATGGTACAAGAGATTCATGATCTATGAGAAAGTATTAAACAACTGTTCTGAGGCAGTACATAACTAATTGCCAAATGAATGATGTCACATGAATATTAAGGACTATGAGTTCAGAGGAAGAAAATAGTTGTAGGCATTGGAGTGGTCTGGAGAAGCTTCATGAAAGAAGTATTTGAACTAAGTCTGGAAGGTAGGACTCGAAGAGATGAGAGCATGCTGAAATCAGAAAGAATAAAAGCTGGAAATAGGGAAGTACGTGGTATGCTCCAGGGAGCAGTTTGTCTGAAACCAAGGTTTAAGTAGGGGAACAGTTAAGGATAAACAGTTAGACCAGGGGAACAGTTAGACCAGCCTGAGGAGGTCTTAAAAGGAAAACTAAGATTTTATGATGCAGGAGGGGAATGGTGGTTGGGAGGGGTTGGTGCAGAGGGGTGGGAACAGGGAGGATTTTAGCCAAGGAATTAAAACATGAGGGGGGAGGAGATAAAGATTCACTCAGTATATAAGAGATTGGGGAAATTAGATGAAATAATGAGGACCCATTAGAAAGTGATTGGAACAGATCTAGCCTCTACAAGTTATAGGGGAAGAGGTAAAAGACAAATGCATTTCAAGTAAACAATCAGATATACTCAAGTTATCTGACATTCTCTTAGACAAAGTAAACTGTCATGAATAATAAACAGGAGGGAAGAAAATAAAAAGGAGATCAAAGAAATAGGATAATTAAATACAACTACAACTTGTAAATTGTGATTGAATCATAGTTAAAAAAAAAAAAAACACAATAGCTATAAAAGCCATTTGGTGGGGAATCAATGGGGATATTTGAATGTGGGCTGGATTTTAGATAACATTAGTGGATTGTTGTTAATTTATAGTTTTGATAATGATATTGTGGTAATGTAAGAGAAAGTTCTTATTCTTAAGAGATGAGTGATGTGTGCTGAGAAGTCTCTTAATATCTGCTCCTTCCTTTCAAATTGGGGAAAATATATGTGTATGTATAATGTATATATATATATATATATATATTTGTATTGTATCTATATCTTTATCTACATCTTGTCTATGTCTATATGTATATTCACACCTATACCTATACCCATACTCATCCGTATCTTTATCCCTATACTTATAGCTAGATCCAGATATAGGTACAGAAAAAGAAAATATATATGATATATATATATGATATAATGTTACAAACCATGAAACCTGGTTTGTGTGTATACAGATGAGCACTGTGTTATTCTTTAATTTTTCAGTATGTTGAAGATTTTTATAATAATAATTGAGCCAAAGAGAAAGAGAAATAAATCAGACCTTGGAGCCTAAAGCAGATGCAGTATGAGTGGAAAAGGAGCAGATGTGCAGGGATAATTGGCAACTCTTGGCAATTTGTTTAACTCAGAGCATCAGAGGACTCTCTTAAGCATGAGTGTGACATTAAGGCCTTGCTGATTGGATGTGGTCACATTTTATATCAAGACAGGAAAGTCTTCAAGGGACTTAGATTCAGGAGAGAATATGTATTCAGTTTCAGGTTTAGTTTTGAGTGAATCTGAGCTTTCCAGGTGAACACTTGCTGTGGAAGGTGGCCCAAGCTCTGAGGAGACAGAGCTGGACCAGAGATGTCACTTTGTCATTTAGAGGGTGAATGTTGAAATCATGGAATTGGATGCAAGTTAGGAGTAAGGGAGTATACAAAAGGGAAACTGAGAGAAGTCTTGAGAAATGCCTAGAAATTTAGGTGGGGGGAAGAAAAAGTGGTGGCCACAGAGCAGACAGAGCAGGCCATGTCAGAAGGAAATAGGTTAGTGTCACGTGGAAAAATTGAAGGAGGACATGACAAACAGCAGGCACTCCATAAATATTTCTGAACAAATGGATAAATGGAGTTTTACAAAGGAGTGAAGTTCATCAGAGTCAAAAGATACAGAGCAGTTAAGAAAATTGGGAAGTTAACAAAAAGGCATTTGGGATTAGAAGTTAAGAAATTTAAGAGGTTATTTTAAACTCAGACAAGAGGTTTCTGGGAGGATATTGCAGTGGTCATTGGGGAAGCACAAGTCAGTATTGAGAAGAAAAGGTGAGTTGAGGATGGCTCCTATGGGCAGCTTGGAGATAGAAAAACCTGGGTTCAAGTCATGACTCCTAACTCATAAAAGACTTCCCTGGGCTTCAATTTTTATTTCCATAAAAAAGTGGTTGGACTAAGTGATGTACAGTATTTCTCTCAACACTCACATTCTATTGGCCCTTATATTTTAAAAAGAGTATGTAGACAGGACTAAGTTTCATATTATGGTGTCAGTTTGAGAATCCTATGTGTCCATAATTGTGTTGACCACTGAGACCATATGTAAGATTAGAAATATTTTTCTCTCTTTTTTGCAAACTCATGCATTTATAATCAATTATTGAAATAGTCAATACATATATCCATACAATATTTTGATATAAACAAAATGTGACTTGATTGAATTGCAAAACTATGTTTTAATTTTTTAATTTCCACTATCAAAGATTCTGGTGTTTTTTTTTTAAAGAACCTGTCATAATCAGTGGCTATGCATTAGTAGCTATTTCTAGTAGGAAGTTAGGGGAAGACTTATGCAAAACTCTGTACCTTTTCCCTACTCCATTATAAAATTGTACATCATATTAGGTCCAAATATGCAGAAAAAAATTATGCGGATGGTACCATTCTGCTTAAATGACAAACCTAGAATGATAAATGCTTTCTTTGGTCAATTAACCTCTGCCAGAGCTCTCAGTGACTAAAAGAAATGCTGTGGAACATAGTCTCAAGTAAACTATAAAATATATGAATTACAGATCTTCTGAAGAGGATAGCGTTGTGTTAGAAATCTACCAACTCCTTTTAACTCTACAGTTCCCTATTTCTCAGAACATTTACCAGAGGCTTGAGCAGAAACTGGCTCATAACCAGTTTTCTTAACAAAGCTTTCAGATCTTTGTTATCACAAAAAGAGATAAAAAGTCTGAAATGCTTCTTATGATTCAGGCATCATCTGTTATCCTAGATCAATGTCAAGCTAAAGATTTTTAGAAAGGATTTTGGCAAAGTGCAATTGTAGATTAACCCACATTCCATTAGATAAGTGACATAATGGGGGATTTTAAACATTGAGTCGGTGGCCTGGGCTCTAATCTTGAGATGACTGATTTTCTCTATGACCTTCAAATTAGTTGCATAATCTTCTTTTGGTTTGTGAATCTGTTCTCTGTGATATATGGACACTGCTTTTCTTTTTGTTGGTTTAGGAGTATAGGAGATGCAAGGTGCTGTTATTTCTCATGTTTTGGGGAGACCGATTATTCTTTACATTTCTGCTAAGAGACCTCTTTCTCTTTAAGCACACCAGACTTCACTGCAAACAAAGGATGCATTAAAACTGTTAAGGAGAATCAATCCTGAAAAGAGCAAGAAACTTTTGGTAAAGGAAGTGCTGGCATGCACATCATAGTGGGTGTGATGCAGCATTGTTGGACAAGCATAATGAGTTACATAGCTTTGGGTCCTAGTCTCTGTTGTGACCTGCAACTTTGTTGAATTTCATAGAGCATCAGTCTGACATTTCAGAAGAATGTAATCATTGTCATGCAGTTTACTTTCTTTTTGGCAACTTCTAATACTTTCTCTAGTCCAGGTCCTTCTATCTGCAGAGGGTAACTTGCCACCTGCTTAGAATCCATGACTTTTTCACTGCCCTGGAGGACCCTTGAGCAAGCACTTGAGTTTCCATCTACATCCTATCTATCTTCTCCTTGAAAACAAGGCTAGGATTTTCTTAATCTTTGTATTCTAATACGTAGCACCGTGTTTGGCACACAGTAATTGATTAATCCATGTTAAGGTGAACTGGCCTACTTGGAAGGAAGAATAAAATTGCCGACTCATGCAAATTTTCATGTATACTTGGTGTCCCAGTAATTTTTTTGGGTAACCGGGCACTTGTGTGTGACTTTGGTCAAGGTAACAAGGGAATGCTCATTGCTTAAATGAAGCAGGATAAGGAACCACTTGTTAGTCTAGAAATAAAGGCCATATGTATATCGGTAAGTATATATGGGAGTGGAAAATATACTTGGGGAAGTTGTCAACAAAATAAGCTTCTTAATTATGCAATACACATTCTTTAGCTAATATCTCATATAAAACAAAGAAAAGACTTCCAGACCTTCAATGCTCCAAGTTGCCATGGTAGCAGCACCATCAGTCTTGGCTGTTTGAGTAGTAGGATTGCAGGGAGAATGGCCTGACACTAGTAGGCCGATTGCCAAAGGGCTGGGAGAGGTTACTGAAGCATTTTATTACTGACACTGAAGAAATGATTATAGATCTTGGAGCAGGAGAACCTACCATACCGTGGCAATGAGATTCATTGGTTTCCAGAGAGTTGCGTTTTGACTTTTAAAAGGAGATTTTTAAAAATGATAGTCAAATGCACTTCAATGGATTAAAAAAAATAACCATTTTAAAACTGAAAGGGTAGAAGCTGCTAGAGAGTGAATTCAACTCCATGCTTAGCAACCAGACCAGATTTTTAACCCATAAAAGAAGGCTAGAGCTACAAAAATAATAATAAAAAAAAGCCTCTTTGGTCTCTAAAGAATATAAAGGCATACTAGAGAAAAAGAACCACTTTGGGTTCTTAAGATGAAAGGCACGGCACGGATATAAAGTATTTTTATGAAAAGAGGACAAGGAAGAAGTAATGTCTAGACTGGATAGGTTATCTTGGGTATATATGAGATAATTGCCAAAGTCAAAATGAGAAATCATGACAGCTAGAATCATTAAAGTATTCAGAAGTTATTATTATTTTTTTTATCATAAGGAATATGTTTTTTTTTTCCTGAATCAAACTAAGGGAAATGTAAAGGGAGAATATGTGGATGACTTGACAACTTGAGAATATTTCCTCAAAAGGTTTTCACAGTGAAGAGAGATGAGACGGTGCAAATAAAAACATCACTAATGTATTACAGAGTTAGATGTCATCTGTCTTCAAACATTTCAGTGAAATTCTACGCAAGTACTTTGTTCTAAGTGATTCAACCAGGTAGGGAACATTGAGGCACTTAGGCATTGTTCCTTGATAATTTAAGGTCAGAAGAGTCATCGTAAACAAAATAGCACACATTAAAAAAAAATAAAAGAACTCAAAGCCAACAAAACAAACTTTTTAAAAAAGAGGAACGTCAGTGGCAAGAATGTCACTTCTGATAATATGATTGAAAAAAATTTACTAGTTAAACTAGAACTTTTATTTCCTCTGACTTAAATGAGGCCTTTTTTTAAATAAATAAATTTATTTATTTATTTTTGGCTTCATTGGGTCTTCATTGCTGTGCGCAGGCTTTCTATGGTTGCTGCGAGCAGCGGCTACTCTTCGTTGCGGTGCACGGGCTTCTCATTGCGGTGGCTTCTCTTGTTGCAGAGCGCGGGCTCTAGGCACGTGGGCTTCAGTAGTTGTGGCACGCGGGCTCAGTAGTTGTGGCACACAGGCTTAGTTGCTCTGTGGCATGTGGGATCTTCCCGGACCAGGGCTTGAAGCCATGTCCCCTGCATTGGCAGGCAGATTCTTAACCAGTGTACCACCAGGGAAGCCCTAAATGAGGCCTTTCTGTGTAAGTGTAAAGAAAGGGAACTAAGAACTATGGGATGTGAAAGAAATGATTCTATTCATATGCCAAAAAACAATGCATAGGTTATCTTCAGGGAGATTCAAGTATGCTCTTGAGTGGTATACAAAAAGGTCGTTGGATTAGGATAAAAAAGAAATGCAAATCAATGTTTCCTGGATTAACAAAGAACGTAAGTTTGGAACTGGAATGTGTAAATTTAGCAGAGATTTGATGTCTTGGTTTGAACAGACTGTGTTACAGTTGTTAGCTGCCCAGGTTATTTTATAATGGCTGCATTTTCCCTTGAAGCCAGACCCCATATGGTATGGGAGGACGAAACCTCATACATCTCACTATCATTAGGCTAATGAGATTGGTCAAGGCCACATGCATTCTAAGTCTTGGCAAAATTTAAGACAAATCTAGTGAACTGTTCTAATAGCTTTGTGCTGTTTTTGGAAGGAAGGAATAAAAAGAACTAAGGAATGAATAAAAACAAATCAAGTACATGGGATTCTATTTCAGAAATACTGTTGCATTATCAAAACAATTCTAAGAAAGATTATTGTTTATACATATTATTGTAGAATCTTATGGTCACAGAAAATTTTTAATCATATATTTATGAAAATCCAGTAGAGAAATGCAAAACATTATACATTTGTTTCTTAAGTTTTCCTTTTATACACAAAAGTTTCCAGTTTTTAAAGTTAAGAGTTTTGAAAATTACAGTGCGTGGACATGGAAAAAAGGTTAGTTAGCATAGTTCTGGAAAGTTTATTGAACTGAGAACAACTTCTAGAAATTATACCCACTTTATAATTGCTAAAAAAGTTTAATTGGTAGGAGCCATAATGAATGCTTTCTGACATAAGGTTTATAATGACTTATGTGCAGTTGAGGGAGATACCACTTCATTTAAAATCTTTGGATAGGTTTTCAGAGCTAGTTGAAAATAATGCAAACTCATTTTTAACTTTGCTCTATGAAATAATATTACAAGCTGTTCATTGAAATTACTGAAGTTGCTCTTTATATAGGTAGGTAATAACTACACAGTATTTATTGTCTATAACGTAGGGTGCACTGGTGAAAAATGTTCAAATTGCTGTCCAAAGGCTGAAGTTGTGACACAGTGCAGAGCAACACTCAGTAATGAAAGGAAGTACCATCTGCAGTATATTACAAATGAGTCAATTTAAAGCCATGTGTGGAGAACTCTAAACACAGTTGTAGCTACATAGACAAAGTGAAGTAGAGAGTTTAGAAATTATCTGGTACATTTATCAGCTTAGGTAGTCACTGTGGATAATTTAAGTCCGACAACACTTCTCTCTGAGAATTAGATATGCTTGCCCTGATTACCCTATATAATAGCTTTACATTTATATATCTCTTTGCCTGATTTGGTTGTACTGTGCTAAAAAAGCCAAGATGGGGGGCTTGGTGAATAGTTCCCTCCCCCACATTTCACCCCTAAGTCTTAGAAAGAAAATATACTCTTAACTTTGCCAGAACAACTCATGCTGTAAGGGGCTTCCTGAGAGTAGTTCTGTAGCATCACACTGATATAATAGTATTGTAATAGGTAAGAGACTTCACATACAAAGTCATTACTACTAAGAAATTTTCTAAAATTATAAGGGTTGAGTTAAATTGAATCCAATACTGAATGAAAAGCCAACTGAAGCGTTAAAATTTTACGTTTTGTAATTACTCACTGTTCTCAAGACATTTAATGCTGCATTTTGTGCTTAATACTGAATGTTGTTCCAAATGCAGTGCATTCCCATGAATGATCTAAGATTTGACCAAAGTAAAAAAACAACAAACAAATATTTTGAAGAAGTAATGCAAAAAGAACTAGGCAGTTTGACAGGATATTTATAAAAATATTTTATAAGCATAGGTAATAAAAGTCATTAGTTAACATTCTCAGTAAGTTGTCATTTTTACCACCAAAAGAAATATGCCCACTCTCTTTAAAAATGTTGAACAGATTTTTATGAGTATTGAAATTTTTAGTTCTGTTTTTGCCTGTGATGTTGAGCCAAACAAAGTCAAACTATTGAAGATTATGCATAATTTGACTTCATTTTATTGTTTGAAAGTACAAACACAGGGATTTTTTTTCCAGCATGCCATTATTAATAGAATTAGTGCTATTTCAACTTTTCACTTTCAATTACTTTGCTTTGGGTTGCTGTTTTGTTAGTAGTGTGTACATGAAATTACTGCTCCCAAGCACTTTAACAATTTTCTGTCATCCCAACATTGTTACTCGCAAGTACTGTGGTCAGCATCAACAGGGCCATGGATTATTGGATATTCCAGGTATTAACTCATTTTAATTCTATTCCATTCTTTCCCAATGTTCTCTGGTTAGAAGCAAGTTATACCTTATAATTACAGTCAGGACATGAAAATCATACTTGTAATTTTAATGTGTTTGCATTATTTCAAATGTATTTGATCAAAATGAGTATTGCATCTTTCATAGTACAAATGCCCTCCATCCCGTGGTCTGACAGAGGACACGCTCAAACATGTGTAGGTTACAGGATATTCTTTAGTGCACCCTGAGATATCTACAGTACTCATAAAGAGCTAGAACTCTCGTAAGCCCTGAGACCTTGTACCTGCCATTCAGGGAGCTGCCATCAGATGGCTGCAGCAAAGTGGAAAGTTGCCTTGTACTTCCTTTTTTCTCCAGGGACTGGTAGCTGGGTTCAGGGATTTACTCATAATTGAAAATTTCTGCCTTCTAATTAATCTCTTTATTTAAAATAAATATACCAAATTAGAAAAATCTCTTGATGGTGACTAAGCAAAGAATTTTAGCTTGAGGAAGATTTATTTAAAATATAAAACATCTCATGGCTGGCAGTAGTTTTTCTAAAATTGCTATTGACTTCAGTATTGATGTTCTTGGTCCTGTTGTTCACCTGTGTACGTGTAAGTTTACCTATAATTCTGTGTCTATAAGTCTTTTTCTCCGAAAGCCTCACTTCTGGCTACTCTGAAGCTTACCTGAGGTGAGTAGGATATCAGTCACTTTAGGTGCTAGGCTTTGATTTTTCTCACTTATGCACTTAATGGTGAGCATCCTTTTGTTTCCCAAATGTAGCAGCTGGAACAGTGACTGGCACATGAAATCTCTCTGTTCTCGATTCCTCATGGCTCTTCTGAACTAGAAAGTGCTCTCCTCAAATATGGCAGCTGTGTGACTAGCTTTCTTCTAAGTTAACACTGCGTCATTTCAACTCACCCTTAAGCCTTCCTTCCCAACATGAGAAGGGTTTCCATGGTGTAGAGTTGGAATTGTAAAGTAGGGCTCTGAAGGCTCCTAGAAATCTTCCAGTTTGCTAGAAAGTTTTTAATATATAATTTTTTTGAGACATACTTTATTTAGATCCGCATTCTTGTAGTTCGAGTACCTAGTGATGAAAAGAAAACAAGGCAAATATATTTTGCGGAAGATTCTTTACTGCTCTGTGCGGTATTACATCACTTTGGTCATAGATGTCTGGATGATTCTTTTTCAAAATGTCATGGATTTATGTGTCTACTATGTGGAAGACTAATTAATAAAATTTTACAGACATTACCAATGATGAATCCATGCACTTGCACATGCAACCAAACAACTCATATGAACTCAATTAATAATAATGGAATTAATAAAACCGTAACGTATTATTGAAATAAGAACAGCAAGTGAAAGCTACAGTCAGCTCAAGATGTTCCTGTTGATCTGACAACAAAGCTTCCTTCCCCAAAATTATGGGAATGTGAACGTGCATACACATTATACCCCAGTGTTGTGTGACAACCAAATTTCTTAATAGAAGAGTTAATTTCAGCCTCAATGTGCTCTAGTAATGAGCCAACATTTGCTTATGAACTGGGAACTTCAGAAATTTTAGAAACATTTAATAAACCATTCAAAATGATATTTAGTAGGCTTCAGTAATTTGTAAAAAGAAGTTTCCAGCCAATTACCCATAAGAACTGAGGAGAAGACTTGTGATTTGTATACAGTCCGTGGCTCATCAAGCTGGCCCTGTGTGAACTGACAACAATGCACATATTTGACAATCCCCATTTCAGTGGAACCTTCTTTTTGCAGATGAAAAAATGAGTTCTATAGGTGGAAGTGGCTTGTCAGGTTGTACTAAAGATAAATAATTTTTGTGTGTGAAGTATTTGCTTAAGAATCTGAACTCCTAGGTTACATACTGGGCCCAGTTTTCGTATTTATTAAAAAGTCTTTACTTAAGAACATCTGTAGATGGGGATTTTTTCCCCCAAATGGAGATGTTTATTCTATTATAGGGCAATTCTAATTGTTTGAAAGTTGAGTTTGATGGCTGAAATCTGTCTCATGATAACTCCTATTTATTTATATTTTCCCTGATAACGATAAAGTTTGTTTTGTTTTGCTATCACACTTGTCTGAGTGTTTTGGGCCCAAGATGTGGCCACGTCTGTATTAATTTACAAGGTTATAGGAATGAAATCCTTTGGAGTGAAATCTTTCTTCTGCAGTCATTTGCATTATAGAGATTGTCCAGAAGATTTCTTTCCAAAGAGAGCTGCCTCTCCTTCACTAAGTGATTTTCTTTGAAATGAAAATGGACCAGGAAACGATAGGGTTTATATTTATTTGCTTACCTATTAGGAAAGCAAGAAGACACAAAATGTTCATCTCTGGTCCAAATATCTGATGATTTTCCCAAGAATTAGTATTGAGAACTCCAGAATGCAGAAGTTCCAAATCCTTCGCCAAGCACTTTTGAAATACTTGAATACCTAGTAATTTCTCTATAACTTTCTGCCATATGTAGAAATGACTCTTTTGCTTCCTATCATCAGCATGTTACTGGAGCACAAACAATATTTTGAGGACGTAGTTATAACGTTGGGAATTTTTCAAAATAGCGATTTGTAATTATTTTTGTCAAAAGCAGTCTAGAAGTCTTATCTATCTGAAGCAGTCAACCAGTAGGCAGTTTTTTAAGAAACAACCCAAAATGCTGAATAAGACTTGCAGATAGAAAAAATGCTTTGTCACTGAGGTGAAGGGAAACTTGGAGCCTGAGTGCTATGTGCATTTCTTCAAAGGTTATGGGAATAACAGCTATTAGCAGGCTGGAGGTACAATTCTTTAAGAACTAATACACAGCAGGCTTTGCTGCCTTTTGCCCTAAAATCTCAAATCACATTCCATTTATTTAGACAGCTATTGGACTCAAAAGAACTTTGGAGTTTCTTTCAAGTTTCTTTTTCTACCTTTCTCCTTTTGGTGTTATAAATACATTCAATCTCTTGGGCAGCATTTGAATTATTCTATTAAATTCTACAAGATCTTAGTAATTGGTTTCTGAGGCTTCCTTCATTATGAAAATGGCTGTTAAATCTTAAGAGCAATGCCATGGTCATAGAAGAAAGAAAATAAAGACATATCAAGCTAGATAATTTGGATGAAGAACCATTGCTCAGTTATCTCCTGGAATGTTGGAGAATGACTGTGGCAACATTAGGTGTAAATACATTTGTAGTATTTAAATAAGTAAAAGAAAATATTAAAAGAAATCAACACCCTGTGGACATTGTATCTCATTCTACTGAATTGCGTTTTGGAAGCATTTATCTTAAGTCTTTAACCAATGAAAAGATAAAACAGTTTTTTTGAACAGTTAAAAATATTGGTCCAACAAAGAGGTTGCCCAATTGTTTGAATTAACTGAGTTTTAAAATGTGTATTAATTTTATCTCTTATTTGTTAAAGAGTGTTATTTGAGAGAGAAAGAGAGAATCCAAGGAATAAGATGCTTAAAAGTAATGCTTCTTACTTATACCCGCTGAAGGTCACTTTATTTATCCAAGGGTAAGGCTTTTCTTTCTCCCATTTATTTTTCATTGAAGTTGGACTGCAGCCTGCATAGACTTTCTTTTTCCTTTAAAGATATAATTTTCTGCCTAATTGTGCCCAGCTTCATTTACACCCTGAAAAGAATGGTGTTTGAGCTTATAGACTCAGGAGACTATTTCACTCAATAGCCAAACTCCAGCCACAGCCCTTTGGGATATTTGGGTAAATGTAAGTGAAAGCTCCTTGTGTTTTTCTCTGTGTTCCCTTTAAACAAAAGTTTAACTCAGGACACTATGGGAATATTTAAAGAAATTTATCTGTAGAACTTCCTTCCAGATAAGATGCAAAAAATACTTTTTGGACTGCAAAAGTATTCGTCAGTCAGCAGAATTTCCAATAGGGCCTCTGATGTTTTCAAGACAGCTTCCCACGTTACTAGGTAAAGAAACTACATCTGTCTACAGGAGATAAAGACATTCCTTTAAATTTTTCCATAAAAACTGAAGAGCAAAGGATTAAAAAGGAAAGGGCAAATCAAGGACGGCAAATTGATTTCACTTCCAATGGAACGCCAATTCCAATCAATTAGTATGTGGCATCAGTTACAGGCTAAGACAATGAGAATGTATCTGCAGTCAGTGGGAAAACGTGCTGTGATTGATTTTTGATGTCTGCCGTGGCCTTGGATAGCAAGTCTCGTATTTGAACATATGTTCTAAGGTTGACATATTCCACCTCTAGCTTAAGTCCTCAACATCAGGTTTTAAAGGCCTACAATCATAGTGACCTGTTTGGTTTTCTGATCTACGTAATTCATCTTCCCTTAATTTGGGCTACATAGGCCCAACTGAATACTCAATTCATCAGATTCTAAGGGCATTGGATACCGACAATCAGTGAAATTTTAGAATCGGAGTAATAATTGAAGGTTCAAGAACAGGCCAGCTTTGCTAACTTGGTCCTCAAGTTCTAAATCGAGGGATGTGGCTTTGATGTTACGACCATAACCTTATTTTGTGTTACAGTTCTAGGTGAACATCCTGGTTTCCTCTCCCTGGGAACCCTGTGTATCGTACTCCAGTGCTAACTTTGGTCTGCCCTCTCCTTCTAGGGAGCAGAGACTTGGCACAGACCACACGCATGTGGTCATATTTTACACAAACCAAGGAACTTCTGGATCTCTGCCTTTTGTGTGGCTACAATCCCTTAAAAACCATGTCCCTCACACCTTACATCCCTCATCTTGCCTGTTGCTGAGACTGACTTATTTCCTGTTCTGACCAGTGAGGCTGGACTGTCCCTGGTGAGCTTTTACCACAGACTGATCTGCTCCTCTGACAGCTTCTTGTCATTTAGATATTGTGCCTGTCATCTTTTAGGCTTTTAGCTACTCTAACCTTGATTAATTTGTGGAATGAACTCACAGTGCTTCACGTGCTCTTCAGCTTCATTGAATTTATTGCTAAAATAGAGATTGATATTTCTGTTAGGTATGTGGTTTAAGACAGAAAAGAAATAGGGTATCTACCTAGGTAAATATAATATTAATAGGAGGACCTCTAGTGACATGATATAAAGCAAATCAAAGGAATTTATTTTAAATGTGGTATTGGGTTACAAAGTTGCATTGAACAAGCTCAGCCCATACCTGGAATAGAAATCCCATTCTAGACTCTCAAACTGAATAACACAAACTTCTCCAAAAATGAAAAGTCTGCTGAAGAGAATTGGAGCATTGAATACAAAAATGGATAAGGTGTAGGTGGCCATTACTTTGAAAAGAAAATACCCCAACTTGTAGCAACAGAGATGAAGAACCTGGGGAGGAGAATGCTGATCTAGTGAAGCAGATGGTCCAAACAAACACGAGCTGGGAAAACAAAGCAGCAAATCTGGGAGGAGAGCCAGCATCTACAATGAACTAATAAAAGCAAACAAACACCTTGTCAACCGTGTCAGACAGCTAGGAACACGAATTGGCACTACAAAGCTCATTGTCTTGGACGTATCAGAAAAAGCAGAGAGACCACCAGTCTGTAGATGCTTGCATTCACTGTGTGGGCCAGCAATCCCTGGAGAGAATTAGAGTCCTCCTGGTGCCAGGAAGTCTCTTGAAGTTTGCATATTAGCCACTGCTGGTGCTATTCTTATTTAAATATAACAGCAAACCAAGGAATTATGTAAGATATTATATTAAGAAGTTGTAATCTACAGTGGGAACCTTTAAAGGAGCATCAGTAGAATGAATGACTGCCTTATGTAGGGATTGATTGTGGTATCATAAATAATTTTCACAAGTAGTTGTAATTTTGGATAGATAAACACTTTGAGGTTTTCTTAAGAGGGAGAGAAAAGAGCACATTAAAAGCTCCCTTGGGGCTTCCCTGGTGGCACAATGGTTGAGAGTCCGCCTGCCGATGCAGGGGACATGGGTTCGTGCCCTGGTCTGGGAAGATCCCACATGGCGCGGAGGGGCTGGGCCCGTGAGCCATGGCCGCTGAGCCTGGACGTCCGGAGCCTGTGCTCCGCAACGGGAGAGGCCAGAACAGTGAGAGGCCCGCGTACCGCAAAAAAAAAAAAAAAAAAAAAAAAAAAAAAAAAAAAGGCTCCCTTGCTCTATCTGTATAGTGTTGTGAATATTAATTCAGTGAATGATTTTTTAAATGTCTCAGTAGTATGACTTTAACAATGGATCCTATAGTTAATTCTATGTGATTAAAAATTCATACTTTAACAGTCTTGACTGCATCATTATTTATCCTTTGCAACTTTTTTATTGCTCATATTTTACAATCATGACATAGGGGTTGAGATCTTTGGAGATGTGGGCTTGAATTACCCTCTAAGTTGCTATGTGACCTTGGATAAGTTACTTAGGCTCTCTGAACCACATCTTCAAAGTGAGGATCATAATACTTACCTCATAAACATATTAAAACTATGAAATGAAGTTTATATAAAGTGTTTAATATAGTTTTTGGCATGGAGCAAGCTGTCAATAAGTGATTGGTACATTTCTTTTTCTGTGAGAGCTACATATACATAAAAATAACTGCATAATTATTTTTAAAATTTTATATAAACTAAAAATGAAACCTTTAGTAACTAATTAATGATGGAATTAATATTTTGAGAGTTCTGACTTTTGTAATATCACATTATCAAACTTCAGACCTGTCTAGAACTGGTTTAATTTTAGAAAAATTGTTGTCTGATAGCTGCATCTGTACGGGCAAATGGACATATGAGGAATTATCTGGTAAATTAGATTCTGTGTATGCAAATAGACTTTCACACCTTGACCCCAGACACTATGACAAAAGGCCTAAGCATTTACTTTAGAAAGATATTGCTAAATTTTCCTCCAAAAGATTGTACCAATTTACATTATTACTAGCAGTGTGAAAGAAAGAAAGAAAGGAAGGAAGGAAGGAAGGAAGGAAGGAAGAAAGAAAGAAAGAAAATGTTTCTCTACATCCTTTTTAATTTTTGCCAATTTGGTGGCTAAAAATTGTTCTCATCATTGTTTTCATTGACATTAATTATTAGTGAGGCCGAGCATCCTTTTTATATTATTGACTATTTACTTAACTTCTGTGAATTGTTTGATCTTATGCTTTGACTACTTTTCTACTGGATTGTTTTT
The DNA here is from genome assembly GCF_963455315.2 of Globicephala melas. Classification (NCBI taxonomy): domain Eukaryota; kingdom Metazoa; phylum Chordata; class Mammalia; order Artiodactyla; family Delphinidae; genus Globicephala; species Globicephala melas. The sequence goes on from NC_083322.1 coordinate 61,798,299, forward strand.
TTCTTATTGATTTATAGGAACTCTTTTTATATAGATATTGATTCATAATGTATGTTGCAGACCTTTATTCCCAATGTTACCTGCCTTTTAATTTTTGATTCTGTTTTATTTTAATCCATAGAAGTTATTACTGTTTATGTCAGTGTGAATTCGTTCCTTTAAGGCCTTTGGGTTTTATGTCTAATTTAGGAAGTTCTTCGCAACTCCAAATTTAAAGAAATATCTGTGTTTTAAATGCTTTTAACATTTTAAAAAATGTTTAGATTTTTATTTGAAATTGATTTTTTAATATTATATGAAGTAGAAATCTAAATTAACAATTCAGCTTAATATTTTACCTTTAAGAATATCTAGTGGTCCTCATGTAGCTTTTGAGTAGTCCATTTTCTCCTCACTGAATTGCGTATTATATTTATTAATGTATTTGTATATTCTGTGCCTATGCCAACAATATAATCTTTAAATAAATATGGCTTTATGGTATGTTTTAACATACTACGGCACAGGCTAACTCTTTTTATTTACGTGATAGTCTCATATAATTCTTACTCTTTTTACGTTAAATGTAGGATCAGCATATAAAGTTCTATTTAAAAACTATTTAGATTAGGTTGAGCTTCCAGTTAATTAAAAAATTAATTTGTGAAGCTTTAGTATTTTAATTACTTGAGTCTTCCATGTAAGAACAAAGTCTCTTTTTGGCCTTTAAATATCTTTAGTTAAATTTGCTAATTTTCTTGATGTGTATCTTTAACATTTCCAATAACATCTATTCCTATTCCTAGGTATTTTATAATTTTTATTATTTATGATAATGAGATCATTTTTATAATACTTTTTTATTTTAAGCTATCATACCGACTAATCTATTTAATTACTTATTTATTATTTTAAAGTAATACATGTACAGACTTTTAACATCAAATAAAAAATAATTATCCTTGTATCTAGAACACTGATGTACTGGAGCCAGTTTTTGTGGGCTTTTCCCCAATTCTGTGTTCAGGGACAACACATTGGTAGCTTTAAATCAGCCACAGTGAGAGTATTTCCAACACAAAAATTGTCACATATTGCAAATCAGGGTTTTGATTTTTTTTGAGAGAGCAAATTTTAAGCATTTACCAGCCTACTTCTGGAGTTGCACTACTCCACTCCACTTCCCACCCCCAGAAACAATGTTCAACATTTTTAGCAATATCTTCAGCTATGTATATCTGTTTCTAAATATCATGCTTTGCTGGTAAGGTGTTTTTTACTTTTTAGACATTGTTTATGATATTTACTTCCTACCCTAGGTGATAACTTCACTTTCTTACATGTACATGCCTCTCCTTCCCATTACATTATAGTTGCATCACATTTTAAGTTAATTTATTATTAAGGCACAATATTAGGACTATAATTTTTCGCATGAGCTATATTATATACTATAATTTTGTTTCTGTTCTTATACAATCCCTTCATTCTTATTCAAGTTAATAATTGTTTATTTTTCTCTGCCTAGTTTTCTGTGAATTGCCTATACTCACAACCAAATATGTGAAACCCTTCTCAATAAAGTCAGACACACTGGGTAGTTAGTATAAGTTTTATTTCTTTCCCTTTGGAGATTTTCCTTCTGGAGCCCTCCATCTTCCTGTTCCATTCTTCTCTCTAGGTCTACAGTACAAGTGTTATCCCTAGGCTCTTCTTCATACTATAGGAATTCCTTTTGCTTCTGTCCACTGGGATTTCTTTTTCCTTCATTTTGAGGCATTCTCAATTAGCTTCCTTAAAAGAGGTACATTTTTTTCTCAGACTTTGCAGGACTAAAAGTATCTTTATTCTTACCTCATACTTGAGGATAGCATTCAATTTGGGAGTCATTTTCCTCTTGAACTTTTAAAGACATTGATTTATTACTTTATAGCTTCCAATGTTGCTGTTAAAAAGTTTGATGTCATTCTCATTCCAAATTGTTTGTAGGTGGCCCTTTAGTTCTGTCTGGAATCTTTTAAGATTTTTTTTTTAATCCTGGGCATTCTTAAACTAAAATGATATGCCTTAGGTAGGCATTTTTTCCATTCATTTGGTAGATCTTTTGAGTGTGGGAGTGCTTTACTGGTTCCCTCTGGGACTTTTAAATGTTTTAAAAATTAGTTACTGAAAATATATAGAAAAGCTTTTTTATTTTTTAATGTTGTCTTTTGTTTGGCCATCAGACTGAATTTTTTTTTTTTGCGGTACGTGGGCCTCTCACTGTTGTGGCCTCCCCCGTTGCAGAGCACAGGCTCCAGACGCACGGGCTCAGAGGCCATGGCTCACGGGCCCAGCCGCTCCACGGCATGTGGGATCTTCCCAGACCAGGGCTCGAACCCATGTCCCCTGCATTGGCAGGCGGACTCTCAACCACTGTGCCACCAGGGAAGCCCTGGACTGAATTTTTTAATTATAAAGTTTTCTGTTGATTTTCTTGGTTATTTTAGATAGGCAATATTATGATCAACAAATAATGACTTCTCTTTATAGTTCCGTATTTCCATATTTATTCCTCATTTTTTTCTTGTCTTATTTCATTGGTTGGGATATCTAAACCAATGGAGAATAGTAACTGTAGTAGCAGAGATCCTTTTCTTTTTACTCACTTTAATGAGAATATTCCTAGTATTCTGCTATGGATATCTGGGAATATATCTTTTAAGTTAAGGAAATTTCCTTTCATTTCTAGCTTAATATGATTAGCATCAGGAATAAGTGTTAAGTTTATGCTAATCTACTTTGGCATCAGTTTTTAATAATATATATGCATATATGTACATATAATTTTGCCTTCTTGGAGAATTCATCTGAGGCTATGATGCACTGTTTTATTAAGAAACTGGTGGATTGTTGCTGATTTTTAATAATTTTACATAAATATGCACAAAAGAGATGTTCTGAAACTATCTTTTTTATGCTTTCCTCCTCCTGTTTGGCTATTGGGTTATGTTAGCCTTTAGAAAATTTCTGGTTAGCCTTTGTTTGTAAATCTGAGAATTTGGATAGTTTAAATATCACTTATATGAATGTAGTGAGTTTTTTTTATTAGCCTAATGCATATTCAGATTTTATTATAATTATTGCAAAGGACATTTGAAATAACACATAATTTCTCTCATATACAAAATTTCTCAACACATCTACTTATTGTAAATTAATAAGTATTAAAATAACTAAAGTTTTACTTTTGAGAATTTTATTTTTATTTTTTAAATTTTATTATCATATTTTATTTAATCCCATGCTTCCAAAATATTATCATTTCAATATGTAACCAATTTAAACATTTTTGAGATATTTTACAATCTTATATTTTCATTCTAAGTCTTTTTTTAAAAAATTTTATTGGAGTATAGTTGATTTACAATGTTGTGTTAGTTTCAGGTGACAGCATAGTGATTCAGTTATATATATATTCATTCTTTTTCAGATTCTTTTCCCATATAAGTTATTACAGAATATTGAGTAGAGTTCCCTTTGCTATACAGTAGATTCTTGTTGGTTATCTGTTTTATATATAGCAGTGTACGTATGTTAATCCCAAGCTCCTAATTTATCCCTCCCCCTGGGAATTTTATTACTTTACTATTTTTGCATAGCAGTATATTAATGTGCCCCATTGTGATTATAATTTTTGATAATATCTTCTTATATATCTAAAGAGTTTTAATTTCGAATACTATGTTGTTTGATTTACAATATTTGTAACTGTATGTGGATTATGCCTTTTACCAATATAAATATTCATATTATCTCATTAATGCTTTTGGTCTTGTATTGGTATTACATTTTATGTGATAACAATAGTGTATGTTCATAGAAGGCTTTCCTTTGGGTTCCCGGGCAACAACAGGATGGAAGTCTTTGCTCTGGGGATTGAGAAGTTTGGTGTGTTCGCTTCTGGGCCTCACATTCCAATTTCCTTTGTGGAAATTTGGTTTTCTTTTGCTTCCAGCCTGGATATCTCGTCTAAAAACTCTCTCAGGGAAGATTCTCCTTTGTTTTGAAAGTAATTCTTAAGCTTTATCCTGGCAAGCAAAAGCCCCTGTTTCCAGCTGCTTTGCTTTTGTCTCAGAGAAGGAGGACCAATACTGGCACAGCAGCTGCTGTTTGACGGATGGTCTTTTAATTAATTGTTCTGATCATTATCCTGCTCTTTAAATTTCCTGAGCTTGGAGTTTCTCTGCAGCTCCTTTGGGAAGAAAGGTTCTCACCTTGGCAATGGCCTTCTCTCAGGCCATTTGGGTCGAAGTTTTCTCACTGTTCTTTCTGTTAGCTTGTGCCATCTTTATTGTCTCTTTTAGAAATTCTTCTCTATTTCTGGCTTGTTTATGGCATCCTTTCTTCTGATGACTACAGTTTTTGATGAATTCTTTTTTAAAGATCTATTTTTTCTGCCATATTGGAATTTATAAGAATGTGCTCAATCTGTCTCGAATTGATCTTGTCGCATGCTTTAAAAGATAAAGTTTTTTTAAAAAGATATAAATTATCTAAAATATCTAAATATAAGAAGTAATATGATAATTTCCACACAGTTAAAGAATTAGAAGAGTAAAATAACCGTTGGTTCTCACCGTGTATTACTGCCCAATACACCTCTCTCCTCTCCAAGTGGTAACCTCTAACTTAAATTTTTTTTTCAAATTGTTCCCTTGCTTTTCGTAATGATTTTGCTCTAAATGTTTATATCTCTAAACACTGTATCTAATTTTTCATATTTATGTGTTTTACATAAATGGATTGTCTTCTTTGGAAGCTTACCTTTTTGTTTACTGTACTTTCTGTGAGATTCATCTTGCTGGCAAATGCAGTTCTAGTTCATTTGTTATTTTTGCAGATGTAGAGTATTCCACTGAATAAAGATAGTGCTCATTCTCTTGTTGGTGAACATCTGAGTGGTTTCTAGATCTTTTAAAATTTTAAACAATACTGCTATGATTCCCTTGCTTTTCTCCTAGTATACATGTGGGAGAATTCTTAGAGCTTATATGAATAGGATTAGAATGAGTGGGTAATGAGATACACATCTTTAATTTTGTTAGATAAATTATTTTTCCAAAAGATTGTAACTGTTACATTCCCACAAGTCTTATGTAAAAGTTTGCAAGTCTCCATACCCTCAGCAACATTTTTAAGCTTTTAAATTTCTGCAAATATATTGTGTATAAGGCTATATTTCACTGTGCTTTTAGTTTACAATTTCTTGATTACTAATAAGCTTGAGCATCTTTTCATTTGTTATGGATATTCCTTCTTCTATTAAATGCTTCTCTATATCACTTGCACATTTTTTCACTTTTTGTATTTTTAATTTATTTGTAGGAATTTACTAAAATAAATTTTAGATATCAATCCTTCCTTGATGATACATAATGTACTTACTACTGATACATTCCTTCCTGATTTTTGGTTCATCTTTTAATTTCTTCAATCTTTTTCTTCAAGTTTGTCTTTTTTTTTTTTTTTTTTTTTGCGGTATGAGGGCCTCTCACTGTTGTGGCCTCTCCCGTTGTGGGGCACAGGCTCCGGACGCGCAGGCTCAGTGGCCATGGCTCATGGGCCCAGCCGCTCCGCGGCATGTGGGATCTTCCCGGACCAGGGCACGAACCCATGTCCCCTGCATCGGCAGGCGTACTCTCAACCACTGTGCCACCAGGGAAGCCCTTGTCTTTTTATAGAAATCTCTCCCTATCTTGAGATCTTAAAGTCATTCTTCTATATTTTCTTCTAAAAGTTTAAAAATTTTATTTCTTATATTTGAGTGTTTAAGCCAACTAGAATTGAGTTTTGGGGTATGTTACAAGGTAGTTACACAATTTTATGGACTTTTTTCCAAATGGAATTACCAGCACTGTTATTCTCCTGCTGATCAACAATTCCACCTGTCATGTATCAAGTTTACCTATAGTATTTGTGGGTCCAATTCTTTCTGTTCTGTTGTCTCTTTGTCATCTTTTTTGCTAATCCCATATTGTGTTGATTATATTTTTATAATAAGTGCTAAGTACTTATTTTTATAATAAGTGCTAACACAGTGTACGTCTTATCTTTTCTGTGTGTATCTTAGTATCATCTTGTTAAGTCCTTTAAAAATCCTGTAGATATGATTTTGATACATATTAAATCAATTAATTTTGGAAAACTGACATCTTTTAAATATAATCATTATCCATGAATGTGGGCAATTCCTCTACTTTTAAAAAGATCTTCCTCAATGTCTTTTAGCAAAGATTTTATGTTTTTCTGTGAAGGTTACTCACCACTTTGCTTAGATGTGTTACTAGGTACCTATTATTTATTTAATTTCTTATTGTAAATAAACTTACTAGAGACACATTTTTAACTCTTTAAGACTGTTACATATAAGTGCAATTGATTTTTTTTGCATTTATTTCATATCCAGCCATCTTGTTAAATTCTTACTAATTCTTACAGTATGTCTGTATATTATTTCAGGCTTTTTATGCTTATAATCTGTGACTAATGACAATATTGTTTCCTCCTTTCCTATTTTGAGCTATTTTGTTTCATTTTCTTGTCTCATTTTCTTGGCTATGGTAATAGAGAACATCCTTTTCTTTTAAGAAAATATGCATATAAGCTTTATTGTATTGTTTATGGTTATATTTTTTTATAAAGTTCAAGGCATTCTCTTCTATTCCTGATTTTAAGAAAATCATGAATATCAATTTAATTTTCCCATTTGCTTTCCTTAATCTGTTAAGGTGATCATATGATTTTTTCTTGTTAGATATGGTAATATAAAATGCATTAATAAATTTCATAATGGTATATTAATCTTCATACCTGGAATAAGACCAGTTTGGTGCCACATATATATATATTATATATATATATACACACATATATATATAGGTATATATATTATTTTCTTGCCTTCTGTGTTTATTATGTTTCTTTCTCTATGTTTATTAGATCACATGTGTAAATTGCCTTGGAAACATCTGAACCTAATTCATTTTTCTTTTGTTTGCTTAATCTATCAATTATTGAGAGTGGGACCTACTCAGAAAGCCAATACTATGAAGGTGAATTTGTCAATTTCTTGTACTTCTATTAATTTTTGCTTTATATATAATTGAAGCTGTGTTGTTAAATACATACAAGCTTCAAATTGGTATGTCCCTGTCTTAGATTAAAGCATAATTATTATGAGGACTTTTTTCACCACTATGCTTTTTTGAGTTAAAATCCATCTTTGTGATATATTTATATCCTTCGCTTTTGATGTCATTTAATAGATATATTTTATAGAGTTTTTCTTAACCTTTATATACATCTCTTTAAAAGAACCCAAAGCTTGATTGAAAAAAATTTAAAATTCTCTGAGTAAATTTTTCTTTTAACTAGATAATTTAGTCTGTTTACACTCATTGTGATTATCAATATATTTGAATTTATTTTTGCTATCCTTTTTGTGCTTTTTATTTGTTATGTGATTTTTACATTAAAAACTTCTTTCCTTTTGTAGTATTCAATGTTTATCTTATTTTATTTTTCCCCTTCATTTAAAACTTTACACTGAACTCACCTATTTGACACAGACAAAAACCACTATGCCTTTCTACACCCCTGCATGTGCACAGACATACACATAAACACATACAGAACCAAGACCATGAAAAATAATTCCTTACCATCTCCCTTTGGAGGGTGGAGTTTTAAAAAAAATCACAAATTACTTAGCTTACTGGACACAATTAGCATACAACACAGTTTAGTCAAAGTAGGGAAAAAGGGTAATGGACCATTCCACGAAGTCTCAGTAGGAGAGACAGTCTCTGATCTGGCAACAAGTCTCCAACAGACATAAGTGGTAAGTCATGCTCTGCTCCAACAGGACCTCTGGCAGCATCCCTCTGGAACAGCTCTCAGCAGCGTGGCGTCTGTTCCTCCAGCCAAGAGCCTTCTGGAGGGTGGATTCTTTTTAATTTACTTTTTCACTGATTGTGTAGCCCTTTAGAGAGGGATTTTTTTTCCAGCTTTATGTGCCCAGGTTCCCCGTCTGCTGCAAGTGAGTCAAGACCTTGTTTCTTGTCCTCATTGGCTATATTAGAAATAGATTTCTTGGACTAGCAGACACCCTTCTTGTGGCCACAGGCTTAAGTTATTGCTTAAAATTTTCTACTTTACTCCTACTTCATTATTCTCTTATGACTATTTTCCTTACTTGTTTGCAGAATCAGATATACATTTAAATATTTTTGGTGTTTGGTAGCGGGGATATTTTGGGGATGTTTAATCCGCCACCTTGCCAGAAACAGAAGCTCCAAATGCTCTTTTATTCTCCACCCCCTTTTCCATGCTGTTCTCTGTACAGGTAAACAGGGCTTAAATTAAGGAGGGACTGAGAAGCTGTGACGCGTAATGCATAAACTGGATATTGGGGACAGTGATACTTAGTGAAACCCATTCACCTGGGGTGTCTGTCTTCATGACTCAGGAGCTGTGTTGCTGGTATTTTGGGGCAGCTATACAAATAGGAAGCAGTGAATTTATTTTAATTTCTTTTTATTTAAAAGAGAAAAAGATGCAGTCTTTGAGTGATATAGAAAAATTTTATCCAGCGACTTTTGTTCTTGATGCTTTATCTGCAAAATTTGAGATTAAAATGAATTAAAAACTTCCAAGTCTTCTTTTATTCTTCTTTTCCTAACGAAATTATTAGCTGAAAATATGACAAATTAAAAGACTTCTTAGTAAAGTATTAAGGTTTACTAGGTGATTTTCATCTACATAGAAAAAGCAGATTCAATTTAAAAAGCCTCTACCACATGAGATTTCTATAAAATTTAAAAGACTGTCTTGTGATCTAAAGACTCAGTATCTTTGAATGAGCAATAATCAGCAAGATAGGCAGTCTGAATTTTAATATCATCTTTTCATTGTTGCAAGTTGGTCAATTTCTGTGTTTCAACTTTGTCTTCTACAATACCTGCCTAACCTTACTTCCAGAGGTATGAGAATATAGTGGGGTCTTTGCAGCCCTCTTCTTCTTATGTTTGACTTTAAATATACTTGCCTGTCTATATATTACAATACATTATGCTCTCTTTGCCATTTTAATAAATATTTTACGTTGCCACATGACAATATTCTCTTACATCCATCAGTTCAGTTTTGACAACATGCCTGTCATTATTCGGTATCGTATAGGCAATGACTAGAAAAAGAGAAATGACAGTGCTATTGCAACAAAGGTGGAAGCCATTAAGATGAGCCAAAGCAGCAAATCTTTAGCTTTAATTAGACATTCATTGTACTAATTATGAGGTCAAATGTGAAGAAGATAAACACAATTAAACTGCATGGATAAAATGTTGGAAACAAATCATTGAAGATTTATGCAAAAGATGAGATTTACTTTGGAATTCTGTAATTTTAAGTTGTCAAATAGAATTCCTCTGTACCTGCAAGCCTTTTGGATGATTGACTTTAGAACATGTAACTTTGGTTCATCATTTCAAGTTCATATTTTGTCTTTATCTTATGTTGTGATACTTGAAGGAAAATGTTTCAAAACCCTTCCAAATCAGAGTTTTATCAACTCTCTGATCATTATCAGAACACTAGAAGCGTTTTTTCAATACATTTTGAAAACAGTTGTAATGGATAATTTATGGTTAAAGTATTTACCTCATCCACTTTTATGTGTAGTGTATAAATTATTGAGAGTGAGTATAATTTTCTTTTGGAGAGTTTTTCCTATTTTGACTTTTTATTGGTATTATTTTTCTGGCACACAGAACAACATAGGGTCATTTATCCTCACACCCCCATTCCCTGCTCTTTTTCTTTTTTTAATCCCAGAGGATTTTTACTTCTTTTAATCAGTTTTTAAGTTTTCACCATTCTATGAAGGACTTTCAATTTCTGGAGCTCCTAGCTTTAGCCTCAACCTTTACTTGACCAAATCAGCCTTCCATGTAAAACTTCACTGGGCCGAGCTTCCTTTAAAAATGATTTGAAAAGTCCACATGCAATAAATTATTATCATAAAACATAGAAATAAGAAAAAGCTATAACAAAATCACCTATGTCTCCATACCTAGAAATAACCGATGCTACATTTTGATATATACTCCTCAAAGTGTTTATATGTTAATAGAGCCATTACATATTTTATTTACCTTATATATAGAAATAAATGGAATCATACTTCCTATGATTTTATGATCTCTTTTTAGTCATTCAACCTACATCATAGAGAGAAACCTCCATCATGGGCATCTCTCCATATCAATAAATATACCTCTAGAACATATTTTATATCTGTTCAAATTCAATTACATGGATGTGCCAAGATTCACTATACTAATCCTCAGTTACTAGAATTTCAGGAGGTTTCTAAGATCATTAATTTATTAAACACATGGTCTGAGTATCTACTATGTGCCAGTCCGTATTCTAGGCACCAGAGTTTAGCAAAATAAGGATAGATAAATTTTTGCTCATATGGAGCTTATTTTTGGAGAGTAGCATTCAAATAATCTCTTCTTTGGGTGACCTACTCTCCCATGATCACATAGGTACCTTAGTTTGTTGTCTTCAGATGATCCTTTTTATACAACTTAAGGGAAAACATGCTTAGGTGTACTTCTCCATCCTTCTACTCCTTAATGCTACAAGTGACTCTTAGGTTTCTGTGCTTTTGTTTGAAGATGCTGATTGTACAGAGAAATTACTGTTCTTGTAGAACTCTGAAAGCATAGCTGGAATTATTAGTAGGTATTTACTTCAGAGTCATCTTTTCATGTCACTCATTCAAAATAAATGCTCCTAACTGAACACATTTTGGTACATACAAATTACAGTATAATTTTATCTGACTCTTATAGGCTATATATATTTTAGTAGTTGTTTTGGTGGTAGAATTTTAAAAAGCCACTTTGTACTCCAGTGATGCTCTGTGCGGTGTTGCTTCTATATCCTCAACCATAAAACAGAGTTTGACTGGATGATTTCTACAGTGCTTGCCAGCTCTGAACAGGGAGGCTTTGCACTATCATAAAACAGTTCTTAAGACTGACTCAAATGACTTCAAACCTTGTTGGTATACACACATCCATGCAGGCTCTCAGCTTCTGGTTCTGATTTCCCTTAAATATGTTGTACTGTTTTCTCAATCATAGGAATGGCAGGATTTTCAATTAAGCATAGTCTGTACTAACAATCTATATTTCATTTCTCTCCTCTAGATTCTGGGGAATGTTTTCCCTCTCAAATGCAGAAGGGGAGTCTATCCACCTCCTCGGGGACTTTTCTTAACTGTCAAGTTGTCCCATAAACTGATAGAAGAACTTTTTCAGAGGATTTTTCATTTTATCAGAAAGATGGTATACCCTTGGACATTTTCTTATCTTCATTTCTTATAATACACAGGTGACTATTCCCCCTCCATGTACTTTTGCGTGGCCAGGGTTAACTATTATCATTAGGAGAATGTAGACTAAAAGTGGTAATATTAACACAACAGTTAGTTAACCATGTTGGATTCAATTGGACTTTCACTGTAGTTTTGCTTTTGTCATCTCTCTTGATATATAAATCTATTTGCAGAAGATGGAATACCAGGAGGGCATTAGAAGTCAAAGATCTCTCTAGCCTTTAACTCTTGACAAACTCTTCAAGTTGCTTTGGATATTCTCAATTTCTTCTGCCATTTTTCCTGGGAGAATTCAGAATTAGTGTTCAATAATTTTTTTTTCTTTTTGGAAAAAACAAACTCTATTAGATTTTTTTCAAGTGACTCACTTACTACAGTTTTCATAAGGTCAGATTCCAACTAGTATTTACATTTTTAACTGACATTCTGGGAGGATTTTTAGCTGGAGTTAAAGACAAAGAGAGAAGGGACAAGCACTTATTACAGCTCGACTGTTCTGAAAATGATCTGATTTTTAAAAGGTTACAAAATGAATATGATTATCTTATTATTCCTAATTTGAATTTACACCATTAAGACCACATTCTACTAAAGGAACATATAATACAAATTTATTACTATATAGTGTCACACTGAGGGATTCAGGTGCAAAGGGAAAACTCACTCCTTTGGAAATCAGCTTATCCCCAGCTGTTGATAGAAGGATTTGTGTGGCCCATAAAACCTTCCATGAGGCATGAGGCAATGGCTACAGTTTTGGTGGTCTCATCTCTGCTAATCTTTTCATTCCCACTCAAGTCACCTCTTTGCTTAGCCATATACTTTGAGTTTCGGGGGAGGTACTGTATATGTAATACCTTTGTCAGCTCCAAATCATTCCCACTGACATCCATGGTGATTCGATCTGTCTCTCTGAGCTGGAGATTTGGATATTCAGGGTGGGAATATAAAAGAAGGGGTTTGGGGCATTACCGGCTGAATGATTTTGACAGTCTCCCTTGTGGAGGGTGGGGAGGTGGGTGGCTGATTGGGTCTCATAATATAAGAAAAATGAAATGCAAAGAAAGCTGTTTGGAAGATCCAAAGGCAAGAAACCATAATTATCCAGATTGTTTATTGCATAGTCTGAAAAATTCAGCTACCCATGAAGGCGAGACGCTCCACTGTATCTTTTTTTTCTGGAAATTGACCAATTTCTGAGTACATGAAAAAAATATAGGAGATGGTAGCATCTGATCTCTGGTATCTCCAGTGCACAGCAATTTGCTGGCACAAATTAGATGTAAGATAAAATTTTATTGAATGAATGCTCTTAATTTAAGTGACATATATCACTGGCTTCAGTTTAGGTTTATGTCTTGGTTGGTTATAGAAGCCAGACATATGTAGGAAATGTTGCTAAGGAAGACTTATCTACTTTACTCCTGATAATATGAATAGTAAGCGTGATTGACAGTGAATATTGAAATATTATTTGTTTTTGTATTACAAAAACACACAGTAGGTATTTAGTAATATTTGTAGAGTAAATGAATAATGAATATAAGCTTGTTTTTGAAATACTTAATATGTGCTAGACACTGAGTAAATTACTTTATTTACATTATCTCATTTCTCTTTTATTACTCTGTGAGTGAGGTATTATGATCTCCATTGTAGAGAAGAGAAAATAGACTCAAATAAATTAAGTAACTTTACTAAAATCAGATAGCTTATAAGCAGTAGAGCCAGTACTTGGCTGAGGTCCGTCTTATTCATTTTCTCACTATGCTCTTAACCCTTCTACGTATTGTCTGTCAACTTATAGTTCTTCATCAATGGATTTATAGTTCTTCTTTTTAAATCCATTAATGCATTTTTTATTTTGGTCCTTATTCCAGTTATGTATGGCAGAATAAGCACTGAGTTTCCATAGTTGGTGCCTCTCTGATTTAAGACTTATTGAACTTTTAGGCAGATGATGTTGTACTAGCTGCTATAGGACATATAGTCTTGGCTATTTAAGGGCAGCAATTGTGTTTCACTCATTTCTTAGTCTCATAATATCTACCTAACACAGCATTTTACCTATAAAAGCCAACAAACGTTTGACATGCAATTCTGAATTAAAAGAGCAAAAAACAGTACCATAAATTACATAAGATAGTATAAATGGCAAAGAAATATTACAAGCAAAATGAGCTATGAATTCTAAAGTGAGAGAAATCATTGTGTGTGGGAATAGCCAGGACAGTTGGCTTTGATAATTTTGTAAGAGATTTTGAAACTCCCCAATTAGTGTTGTTTTTGGTCATCCCTAACTGCTTTTCAGCAGTGATTTGCAGGACTTTTCCTTACACAGGAAGCGTCTGAGCACTTGTCTTGGGAACGACAAGAAATGTGAGAGCGGAGGAGGCAGTGGGTAGAGGCAGGGGTGGGGATGGTGGAGTGGGGACCCGCCAAATCAGAGATGACGTCATGGCAGCTAGAAGGGAAGCAGGCTGGAGAATAAGGTATCATTTATAATCAACAGTCTAACAGCAAGAGACATCAAAGAAAACTCCAATATCATAAGTTTCAGAAATTAAAAATTTCTTGGTCTCAATAAGAATGCGAATGCTGAGAAGGAGAAGAAAAAATCGGTAAAATGCAACAATTCAAAATTAATTTCACTTTACACACCCATTTTCAGACAAGTATTTGATGAGTTTGGAAATACAATATAACGAATAGGTACACTCATGTATACTTTCTGTGTAAATTTTGAATCAAATTAGTCCTAATACTTATATGTTCATATATTATCTAAGCCCCTCAATTGTGAATTCCTAATGCTATGTTTTATTCATCTTTTTATCCTTGGTACTTATCATAGTGTCTAATTTATAGTAAGTACTCAGTGGATGAACAAATTTCCATTTAGAATATTAGTAGTGTTAAGAATTTAAGGAAGTCTTTCTTGAGTTTTAATATGTTTATCGTATCAGAACAGATTGTAACCACAGCTGCAATAAATCTACTGTGATATAAAGCACACCACACCAAGGAAACTTTGTTTTATTCTGATTGCTGGTTATGAACTGATTTTGAGATTTAAAAAAAAATGTAGGTTAAATGTGGCCACATTCAAACATTTAAAAAAATAAGCCCCTTATCTATCCTTGTCATTGATTTGTACAATATACAATCAAGTAAGACTAAAAAAGTCATTTGAAACCCATCCTTGTTCCTATAACACCAGTTATTTATAACAACTTATTTATATCCAGCTCTCAACTCAGAAGTCTATTATTTTATAATATTACATATGGACCTGTTCTCCAGGTGTTTATACCCTAGTATGAAAAAAAGGTCAATCAATTTAGGTTACATATGAGAAAATAAAATAATATAGAATAAAGTATCTATAAAACAATGTGAGGCAGAATTGTTTGATTGTATAAGAATATTTTAGGAGAGGATAGATTAGTTTTGAATAGTCTAAAAGAAATGATAAATTATACAGGTAAGATTCGTATCAGATCTTTAATATTTGGATGCTGTGACTCATGGAAGAACGGTAGAGGGAAAGTTGGCATAAGAACAATTTTTTTTTTGGCTGAAGTAGAAAAGTTTGAACTGGATAAACTGGCAACTGGGTTTGTTTCATGACTTGGAGCCAAATGACAGGTGGCTTTATGAGTCTATGATGGTTTTGAGCCCTACCTGATGGGCTGTGGGAGAGCCCTGGAGGTTTTGTAGGCTAATTAACATAGTTAAAATGGAAGATAACCACAGTGCTACTGCTAAGAACTAAGTAAAGGTGAAAAGGAACCTAAACAGGTTTGTTAGTCCAGGAAACATTACTATTCAGAAAACCTTTGGATGTCTCCAGTACTAAGGGTTGTTATTTCTTAGACCCTTTATTAAAAATCAGAAGGAAATAGCCTTTAAGAGGAATGGATTAATATAATCTAGTAAAAAATGCATTTATTTATTTATTTAACCAACTCAAAATTATTGCTTATTGTGAAGTTGCCTGAAGATGCACAGTAAACCAGATAGTCTCAGCCCTGACGACACTCATCATCCAGTGCTAGGGATGTGTGAGTGGTCACACCAGTGAGCAATTCAGGACTCTCCACAATACAGAGAGAAGTGCTGGGATGGGACTGGTGTAGAGTCTTTTGGGAACACATAAGAATGGCATAATCGTGCTTGGAAAAATACCCTGTGTTACTTTCTGCAACTGGCAATATAACTTTAAATTAATTAAATTGCTCATAATATGATAATGGTAATGGCCTAACATATATCTAGCATCTTGTTATGTGTCAGCCCTGGGAAAATGTTTTATGTGCATTATCTCATTTTAATCCTTAAAACTACCCTGCTGGATAGGCACTGGTTTGTTTTGTTGTTGCTATTATTTTCCAGATAAGGAGTGAGACTTAAAAAGTTGAGTACCTGTCTAATGGTTACAGAACTAGTCAGGAGTAGAGAAGGGCACAAACTAAAACTATACGTTAACTTTCATAACTACATATGTGAAACTTCTGAAAGAAGACATTAAGTAGGAACACAGAGTGTGCACAGCTAACACACCACTGCTCAATATTAAGAACAACTCTCCTACATTCAAGTAGCTATAAGTTTTGAAAACAGTTACAATGGCAAACTTGTTGAATTTTTTAGATCAATAAGACTCAAATGTAAAACTCACTTTTTGGCATCTGAGGACAAGAAATGTAAATTTAAAATGAATTGGACAGCAGTGAAGCCACTCACTAGAACAGAAATCCTTTTCAGTAATAGCAATTGATGGCTTCTTTGGCACAAGAATAATTGTGAAATATTTATGTACGATTGAAGCAGCTGTACCAGACAAAGAAACGATTCACAACCCTTCCAATAATAGGTTTGGAAGTAGGCAAACATCTTTGTAATGCAGTGTAGGAACCAGTTTAAGGTTTAGGTTTGAAGCTTAAATATTTGATTTTTAGTTTTCCTATTTGTCTTCTGTGTGTCAAAATTTTCCATCTTAAAAATGGTTACTTTTACAAATGAAGAGAAATGCCAATTTCATGAAAAGCAGAGGACATAATTTATATATCAGTCCCTTATTTTTTAAAAAGTGGCTAATACCATTATACATAACATAACCTTAGATGGAGTGATCATTTCCTCAGGTAATCTCTTTTGATTAAGAAGCTGCTCAGTGGCATAGAAAAGGACAGCAGCGTGATTGCTCCCTCTCCAAATCATGTCTGAATAATAAGTAGTCAAAGCAAGAATAACTTGGAATATTGAGGTGTCTTCATTTTGTAACCTTAGAACATTTCATTAGTTATTTTATCCTCACAATATGGATTTGAAAATTTTAGTTCTTTTTTTTTTAACATCTTTATTGGAGTATAATTGCTTTACAATGGTGTGTTAGTTTCTGCTGTATAACAAAGTGAATCAGCTATACATATACATATATCCCTATATCTCCTCCTGCTTGTGTCTCCCTCCCACCCTCCCTTTCCCACCCTTCTCTTAAAGTTACAACACACAAAATGATATTGATGGAGAATAGCTGGGACTGAGGATGGGTTATAAAAAGTCATTTTTTCATCCGGAGTAACACCAATCTCAAAGTGATAATATCCTGCATCTACTGATTCTTAAATAACAGTTTGACTCATCAAATCCAGACGTATCAAAAGAATGCAATCTAGTTGAATCTAACAACTGCCTTGAGTAATAATTAATAAAAAGGAGGGCATTAAAAGTGCACTGCAAAACAAAGGCAAAACAAAATGTAAATGGAATTAATGACTTTGGTCCAATTATACCCCAAATATGTAGCAACTAAAAGAAATAACCAAATTGAGATAAAATTTCCTCAAGTAGGGCTTCCCTGGTGGCGCAGTGGTTGAGAGTCCGCCTGCCGATGCAGGGGACGCGGGTTCGTGCCCTGGTCCGGGAAGATCCCACATGCCGCGGAGCGGCTGGGCCCGTGAGCCATGGCCGCTGAGCCTGCGCATCCGGAGCCTGCGCATCCGGAGCCTGTGCTCCGCAACGGGAGAGGCCACAACAGTGAGAGGCCCGCGTACCGCAAAAAATAAATAAATAAATAAAAATAAAAAATTCCTCAAGTATAATGATATTGCTAAGTTTTAAATTTCCTAAATGATAAGAAGCCGTAGGTCCTTTATAGTATTAAAATAATTCATTGTACATGTTTCTAAATAATAAACTATGAAGTATGACTGACACATAGAATTATGCATCTTAAAACTGAGGAAAACTTATAGATATCTGGTACACACCACGTACAAAAAAAGAAGCAATTAACTTAAAATAGTAAATTAAATAACATACGTTAAGTAAATAAAAATGTAAAGACTTTTCAGGTAGCTTCTTACCAAAAACTTGCTCAGGAAATTGAAAATGACTTTGTAAGTGCTTTATGCCTTGGCTCGTATTTCCAGTTAAAATGAGTATTGCATATTCTTTGAGATATTACATATTTTTTGAGCTATCAAGAGGAGCTGCATAGTCTGTATTTGTTTCCCTGTTGGCTTCAGCACTGCTGTATAAACTTGTAACTGACAGTAAATGATGTTAATGCCTGTGATTCCCATAAATGAGAAAGGCGGGCCATTGCTTGTCATTTAATTCAGTTTATAACTGTCAGAACAGGTTGTGTCATTGGAGATGAGTCTGGCTTAAGTTACTAAAACTTATTCATGAGCTTATTTAACCAGAATGAGAAAGTGTACAGGGACAATTTCAAACATAATTATGATTTTATTTCTTAAAGGAAAATTGTGAAAAATTAAAAATTTCACCTATATGTAGAAATATTTGTAAAGTTTGTGAAGGAAAGGCTTTTAATTCTTCATCAACTCTGGGTCATAGGTTGGCATTATTGAGTTATGCTTTTGCAAATAAGAAAACTGGGAAGTGAAGTTACTTGGCCTAATGTCAGATAGAAAGTAAATGTCAGAGTCAGGGCTTAAACTATGGGTATCTGACTTTAGATTCAGTACTTTTTCCACGAAACCACGACTACTGTTTTAAATCTATTTAATACTGCAGTGTTATCCAGAGCCATAATTTGCTATATGTGTACTACTGCCAGTGTTATTAACTAAATATTCATAAATGTGTGTAATCATTAACTATTTGGAAGGTGAAACAAAAAGGTTGTGCATTATTTTCCAGCTTTATTAGGGTATAATTGAAAAATAAAAATTGTATATATTTAAGGTGTCAATGTGATGGTTTGATATACTTACCCATTGTGAATGATTACCATAATCACGGTAAATAACACATTCATCACCTCTCGTAGTTATCTTTTTGTGTGTGAAGGGGATGAGAACTCTTAAGATCTACTCTCAACAAATTTCAGCATGAAATACAGTATCATTAACTATAATCACCATGCTGTATATTAGATCCCCAGAATGTTTTCATTTTATAACTGAAAGTTTGTACCCTTTGACCAACATCTCCCCATTTCCCCCATCCCCAGTCCCTGGTAAACACCAATCTGGTTCTGTGTGTTCTTTTTTAGATTCCACGCATAAGTGAGATCATGTAGCATTTGTCTTTCTCCGTCTGCTTTATTTCACATAGCATAATACCCTCAAGGTTCATCCATGTTGTCAAAAATGACAGGATTTCCTTCCTTTTTATGGCTGAATTATATTACATTGTATATTTATACAACATTTCTTTATTCATTCATCAGTTGACGAACTTAGGTTGTTTCTGTGTCTTGGCTATTGTGAACAAATTCTTCAAGATACTGATTTCATTTCCTTAGGATATATCCCCAGTAGTGGGATTGCTTGATCATGTGGTAGTTTTATTTTTAATATTTTGAGGACCTCCATACAGGTAATGCCTTTTTAAACAAGTGAAGGTGTGTCTACTAAAGACCATCCATGTTATCTGTTTTTCTCTTTCTCAGGATGTTCAGTGGTTATAGTACAGTAAGTGCTAAAGAATGGATGGAGTGGGTGCAATACTCTGATCTGATAAGGGTGTAATATTTCAATGTGCTGGGAGACAGAATGACTGCTTACAAATGATTGACAACAAGGTCAGGGGCATAAAGGTGTGGTTGAACAGGGAGCTAGAAAATTGGGCCCTGGGAGTTATTTCATATACCTGGAGTCACTTATGTATATGAGTATCAAATATTATTACTTGTAAAAATGAGGTGAAGTGTTCCCCATGGTGTCTGCTGACTGATTCTTCCTTCTCTCTCCTTTGGCATAATGCACACAGTTTTCCTTTTTAAATCCTCTAGAGGGAACACACACTTGACATTCCACCCTGCGTCCCATACTCTCTCTAGTCCTAACAATCTGTCTGATTCACATGATTATTACTTGTCTGGCCCTAATGTAGATGAATTCCAAGGTCCTTTCTTCCTCAAAAATTCTGTGGCTTTTTCATCTACAGTGGGCTTTTTGTATAAGTCATTATACACAAATAATAGCTAAGGTCTGCTTCTGTCACATACCATACAGTTTGGAGGCAAAAAGACCTGTATTCAATTTATTCCAGGTTCTTCAGTTACCAACACAAAAGGTATCCCGCACAAAATTAAAAGTTAACCTAATATTGTAATTTATGGAAATTCATGAGAAGTGCATTAGTTACTGGACTCATCAGCCAGGGGACCCAAAGTTAGCTTTCTCAAACCTAACTGAGCTAAAGGGAGTCTAATCCTGTGATACAAAGAAATAATCAGGTTTCCAGTGTCTGATGGTCTTGGTTCATGGAGGTAGCTTCCATCTCTTGAAGCCCCTCATCCTAATCTTGATTTCCTTTTAGAAGAGGATTATACATGTACACTATGAGATATATATATATACACACTATGCTATATATAAGTATATATATAATCATATATACTATTGTGAAATTGTATATTAATATTAATAGATATTATAATCTTTTTGCATATCTCTGTAGCATGGAAACTTACTCAGCTCATAGGAAACAGCAGAATACACATTTATTTCAGGTGGACAGGGAACATTCTCCAGCACAGATCATATACTAGGCCACAAAACAGGTCTCATTTATTATTTGAAAATATGATTTTTAATGGTTGTTTAGTATTTTGTTATGTACCATAACTTCAGGCAGTATCCTTGGCTTTATCTCAACAGAGTCTCCTCTGTTGAGGAGGAGTATCCTTGGCTTTATCTCAACAGTCTCCTCTGGAAAATTCACTTTTCCCAAATCTACGTTTTCAGTCTTGAAGTCTCTCACAAGTTCTATCACCTCTTTTCTTATTAAACATTTTTACCTAAAACCAGTGTTTAAAGCCAGATTGAACTTACCCAAGTTTATATAAGATTGAACTTAACTAACCCAAATTCAGTACTTTTTGTGACCTCCAGATTCTTTTAATGGTACAAACCATTGTCTGAATTGTCCAACACAAAGATTCTCATGTAAACTCCTTCTCATTCATCTTTTCTGCCAACATAACCAATTCCTTCCTATTTCCTCCTTTCCTTTCCATTTAATCTCACTTAAATTCTTCTTTCACTATTTCAATTGAACATTAATTCTATTTGCTTCACTTTTAGGCTGCCCAATAGCCTCATTTAAAGAAAAACGTAGTCTTTGAAATGGAAGTCAATGGTAAAACAGGGTCTGATACACAGCATATAACAATATAAAAGCAATTTGAACAACTTTTTGATTCTTGAAATACCTGCATCACAGAAGAGTTTTTTTGTTCAATATAAGGGGATAGGGACAGGGGTGTCTTTGTTCCTAGTTCTCCAAGGATTTCTGGCCTGTAACATCTTTCCGTATGTGCATCCCTCTGGGATTGCTTTGTAATCTTGCGATCAATATATGGTGTGTTAGGTGCACCCAAGATGATATCACCTTTGATGTAGTCTGACCTATCTGTGATGTTCCCATCTTCCTGAATTGTCATCATGGTCTTTAACAAGAGGTCCCTTAAAAATTGCCCTACCCTGGTCTGTGGACAAAGTCAAGCCAGGCATTCCACAGATACATGTCATTCAGCTCTAATAAATGATGTGCATATTTTAGATCCCTTATTATAATGGCAAAAATATTTCTGTACAAATATGTTAAATACATAGCACATACTGTTTTTCTGTATTGTGTTGCTTAAATAAACAGTTTGATTTCTATATGAAAAAAATTGGGAAAGTTATTATAGGAAAGTACTATCATGTGGAGAAGACCATATGTTTGACTAAGGATTTTATCATATTAAGCACCCAGCTGTCTTCGGCCATTGAAGCTTTCTTGGACAGATATGTGCCTGAGCTTTCTAAAAGCACTTTTCTGATTGCCAGTAGAGTTTGGCTTCAGGGACTCTCGCTCCTATATTTGCCAGAAAGAATGAAACTACTGATGCTTTCCCTCAGTTTTAGCGAGAGAAACACTTTAGAGCACTGGAATGAGAGACTGTGGAAGGTCATATAATTGCCTCCCATTAAGGCCTTTAAAAACAGAATGGCTATTTATATTCCTGGAGTTCTTAATGAAGCTCTTTTCTGCAGTGAAGGAGTGATTCTTTGATGATTTCTGAGGTCATTCTAGGTCTTGTTTTGAATACTTCTAATGTCTTAGATAAGTTTGGTTCAGAAAAACATTCCTATTCGGAGAAATTGGGTCTGGTGCTGGCTCTGTCATAAAGTTATTGGGTAAATCTTAATTCTTTCACTATTTTTGAAGAAAGTGTTTAAGGATAAAAGAAATAATAAATGTAAATACTCTGTTGCCTCTTTAGAAAAGAACTTAAAAGAGAAATTCTAAATTGTCTTGTCCAGTTGCTTTCTAATCTCTATACAGCTCAATTGCTAGGCTGGTTGAGGCGGTTAATAAAAGAGGTTTATATTTTGAAGAAATAAAAAGTGATAACCAAAGCCAAGTATCAGCTTTTTTATAGAAGTGACCTAAGTAGTTTCAACATTATGTGCCAACTGCTGTGGGTTGCATGAGGGGTCTTTTCTCACTTTCCAACTTTGAGGATTTTGTACCTTTCTTGTCCCATGGTCCCCTCTGCTATCTCTTTCCACATGACCTTCTCCAGCCCCAGCATCTTTGCTTTCTCCCGTGTGCTGTTAAGGGAAGGGACAAGGTGGCAGAATGAAAAGCACATGAATTTGCATCAGGCAGACCTGGGTTTGCATCTTCGTCACTTAGCATCAGGATTTCCTTTGTCAAGTTATATATCCTCATGTGAGAACACTGAAATAAACTCTACCTCTCAAAGCTGGTACAAAATGAGATGATATCTGGAAAACATCCTAGCACAGTTGCTGACACAAAATGAATTCTCAATAATTATTAGGCATTATTGTTCTATTTTCGTATGTCGTGTTGAAATACCACTGCCAATTTGAATATAATTATTTTAAGCCTGATAAAAGGGAAACAAATTGGCTCTAAAAAAGGAATACATGATAAATAAAAGCAAAAGATATTTGAAAGAGATATCCCAAAATAAAAAGAAGCAAGTATTATTAACATAAACAGTTTCAATTGAGATGTAGGCTTTTAAACTAAATAAATACTGACAATAGCATTAAGTTTTCAAATATAATTTGATGATAGATCCTCTAGTAATCTTCCTAAATTGGAGGCCACTCTGGAAAAATATTTTGGATATATTCTTAAAAATTGAAGTGTATATTGAGGTTGTATGTTTATCTAGGAAAGCCAAGTGTAGTTTTGCACGTGTTGTTTTCCAAGTTAGAGAAGCTATGTAGCATGGAAGTTAAGAGTATGGGCTCTGTTTTTAATAACTTTAAATGGAGTACAATCTATAAAAACATTGAATCACTATGTTGCATACCTGAAACTAATATAATATTGTAAATCAACTATACTTCAATAAAAATAAATAAAATAAAAATTAAAAAATGTATTATCAGACAAACAACAATAACAAAAGAGTACAGGTCCTGGAGCTGAGTACCAGGGTTTGTATTCCAGGTTCATCAGTTAGTAGCTCTGTTACCTTGGGGAGGCTGCGTAACTGCTTTGTGCTTCATGCTTTCCTGTGTAAATTTGGGATAATAACAGTTCTGTGCAATATAGTTTATATGTATGTGCATGCATGTGTGGTAATTAACTGAGTAAATACAAAGGGATTACAACACTGCTTGGCAAAGAATAAATGCTTTATATTTATTAAGTACTGTTATCATTATCATTAGTAGTGATAGTAGGTGCAGGGAGATAGTGCTACTTGGAAATGATTATGTTTGGTAACCTTCCCAGAATTATTTTATGGCTAATGCTGATTAAATGTTGAATATCTTCAAAAGACTAGAAAAGGCCACAATTTGAGGCTAAAATAAGGAGATCAGTATTATCAGTACCTTACTCACTGATAAAGAAGTTAAAGAGAGCTATAGTTTGGAAAGCTACATTCATGTGACAGAGTAAGGATCTATCATCTATTTGAATTTGCAAACAAAATACAGTATTGGGGTTGCACCTAAATTTAAAAGATGATTTTTTTCATCTTTTAAATGAGGTATAAATCTATGGTGAAAACATGAATCATACCTTTATTTTATTATAAGATGCAACTCTAATCTGAGTTCCTGGTACACACACACACACACACACACACACACACACACACAAACACTCAATTCAATGCTTGCTGCAAATCTGCAAGGCATTTCTTAATATTTCTATTGTACAGATGAGAAAACTGAAGATTAGCAAGATTTTTGTGGCTTGCTTAAGACACACACTATGTGGGAGATTTCTTGACTCCTTATTGGGTCACTTTGTCTCTCTAAAGTGCCTTCATTTCCTGAAAGTATTGCTGTTATGTCACTCACGGATCTTTGCTATATTTTGTTATGTTCAGAAAATGTATCATATTTAAAAAGAAAGTTCATTTTTATAACTCAATCTCTATTAAGAAACAAGGGTGTGTTCAGATGGAGAGCCACTGAAGGTCTGGGGGTTGGAGGCAGAAAGGGAAGTAAACTAACCCTAAAGAAATCCAGGGCTCTGGGCATCACTAAAGCAGAAGCCCGGGAGAAGTTGATCAGCAGCTTCTGGTAACCAACTGGTAATATATGACCATAGCGACAGAGAGGTGGGTTTGTAGCTGCGTTAATGAAGCAGGTTCTTGTCAATTTTGGGTGAATCATGCTGACAGCCAGCAGCGTGCACCAAAGAGTAAATCATGCTCTCTGGAGGCCTATCACAGAAGGGATGCCACTAATGAGGTTCCGTGCATCACTCTGATGAGGTATGAACGAACGCTCATCAGGAACAATTGACCTAGAAACCAAGACCAGTCTTTCAAGGGGTATCTTATAGCCAAGCCCTATCAGTGTAGCCAGCTCCAGATGAAATATGTGCTTTTTCTAAGCCAACTTAGTGACAGAGCAATCCTGACTTTTTCCTACCACTGCTGACAGGGTTTTATGGACATGGTGTGCATGGGTAAGTCCTAAAATAGAACAAAGCTAGCGTAGGCTAAATCTTCCCAGTCTCGGGTGAAGGGAAGAGAATAGGAACTCTGGTGTCAGAGTCCTAACATTCAAATTCCAGCTCTTCCATTTATTTGCTGTAGAATTGGGTATGTTACTTAGTATCTTGGTAAGTTTTTTCATCTCTAAAATGGGATTAAGAATACTTAATGCAAAATGCTTAAGATGTCGTATGTAATGCCCTGGCATACAACAACTATTTAATAAATAATTGTTCTATCGGTCCCCTTCTATTTAGAGACAAGAATTGATATACAGTGTACTATCTGTCTTTTCCCAATTACAATTTCCTGACATTCCTTGCTCCTTTCCTAAAGGGAAAGGATTCATTCAGCAATCAGGTAATGAGCATTTACAGTGTTCCAGGAACTGGGCCAGGTCCTGAGATTTTAGAGATAGAGGACACAGCCTCTGCTTCTGCATTGGTCACTGATCGCTGCAGAATTAATGGAAAACTTCAATTCAGTGCGATGAGTACAGGATGCTAAGGGAACAGCTAGGACAGGTGGAGTATTGGGTTATCTGTAGAGCCTCCTACAGTATGAGTATGGGTTAACCAAGTAAAGGAAGGTTACGGTAATGGTATATTCCCCAAAAAGGGTAACATATACAAAGATATGAAGGTCTTGTGTAGACAACCATGGATCTCTTTCACGTATTGTAAAGGCCAGTTGTAAGTTTTAAATGGCTTCCAATAAATTAGTCAATTCAACCCTAGTCAAAGACACACATTTCCATTTAGTCTCTCTTTTTTCACTCATTGCCTCCCACCCTTGCTTCCATCCACAACTAATTCTCAGAAGTTTTCTATGCTGCTTGGCCGTGTGTAAACTATCCAAGCTGTAGGGCTAAGATCTAGAATTGCAGGCACAGTCTTAGATGGTTTTCTAAACAATTTAACTACTGTGGTCAGTGCCACAGATGTCTTAGTTTAAAAAATGTGTAAAGTTTTATTAGATATTAACATTTCAAAAGAATTGCTACTATAGTTTGTAGACAGCCTTAAAAAAAGAGTATTATAGATTGAATAACCAGAAAGAATTATGCCTTCCTATTCTTAAGATGTGTGTTATCCTAGGCACATTCATGTGCTATAATGGAACCAGCTTAAAAACACTGTTTAAGTTTTGTTCAAGGTATTCTTTCAGAGCAAAGGATAGAGTTCTGGAGCTCCGTACCTTAGTTGGGTTGTGTGAGCTAAAGTGAGCAGCCAAAAACTGAAGTCATTTGCATAATGATCCTCCTGAGAGCCCCAAATCAGTCCTTACCTATAAAATTGTGATTTTTATTTTAGTAAGGAAAAAAATGTTAGAAAAGAGCTTTTGGATAAAAAGGTCCTTTTGTTTGTAAATTATTGGAATACACTTCTTTAAAGTATTGCTTTGCCTAGCAAAGTCTAAGTACAGGGAAATACATGGATATTATAGAAAAAATGCTGAATATATACATTTACATTACTAGAAAAGAAAAGAAGTGATAGCCCACGACTCAACATTTCAAGGGTTGCTTATTGATTTATATAGAGCTTCGCTGTATCTGTATAATTCCCAGTGTTTATGACATATTGGTTAATTGCTTAAATGGGTAAAATATTTATTTAAATAAATCTGATACTTCATGATATGGGAATTTAAGGCCAGAAGAAAACTTAGGGATGAGACCTGTAGTGTTATACTCTGTTGTTTCAAATCTTATTATTTATCAAGAACTAGAAAAAGCCAACTAAAGTCATCAAGGGGGAGAAAAGATTCTGAACCAAATGTAAATTTACTTGTCATTCTAAAGTATATGGGCCAGTGCAGAAAAACTAACCCTGTTTATTTATATTCTTGAGCAAATATTGGATGTCTGTATTTTGTTCATTTCAAGAACCTCATTTAAGTTGTAGTCTCTGAATGAGTGCTACAGGTTAAAGCATAGCCATCTGTGGTGTCCTGTCTGAGAGATCAGAGTTCTCTTGACAATAGAGAGCAGTAGGTTTATAGATGTACTTTATTCTTCCTAATCTGGTATTGAGACCTAAAGAAACTAAGACAACAATTATGAAGGGCAATTTTTGCAGAAATCCCCCATGCTACATTTAACCAGATTGATAACGGCAGAATTTCCTAAAGTTATGATGTAAGAATTCTTGATTCTTTAGTGAGTATGTGTATCAGTTGGATTCCATTTAAGTAAAAAGTTATCGGAGCATGCATATAGAAACTGTATAGATTTTTAATGGAAAGATATTTAGAAGTTCATTTAAGAAATGACGGACCAAAGAGAAAGTGCTAATTTGTTAATAGGAACAGTAGGAATTAAATAAATTATTTGCTAAGACATTTACAGGGAAAATCAGGGGACAGATGCCAGCAACAGACATGAAGTTCCCTAGAGAGGAAAAGAACTATGATAGCACAAAACCAGATGATCAAGGTATTAGAATGTGAAATCTGACAAAAACTCCAAGCCATATGGAGCCCATCTCATAATTGTGAAATGGAAAAGGGAAGAGATGAACCTTTCTCCCCATCCTTGGTTTCCAAAGAAACAAGACCTCAAATTTAAAGTAAACTCAAATATATTTAATTTAGAACAAGAAAACCAAAGATAGATTTAGCTATGAAAATGAGATTTTTTATTGATAATAAAACCATGCATTTGCAGACTATAAATTAATCAAGGCTTATTTGAAACTTATTCATATAAAGCTTACTCATATAAAAAGAAGTGGGAAAATGTGCACTCAATTCAACATGTTATGTAATCAATGTGATTAGATTATGGTGCCATACAGTTGGCCAAGGAATTAGTGTGTTATAGATATAGAATGAGTTAAAGTGTGAAGGAGCTGGAGGAAATTTCTAAGATAATCTGTTGAACAAGAGGAAGAAATTCATCCTTATTTCAAGCACTTTCTAGAGAAAGTGATTTCCTAAGTTTCTTAGATTTCTAGTACTATTATTTAGTAGCCCAGGGGTCAAAGGACTCACCAGGTTTATGGGTACAAAAGAAGGTTATGCTGGCAGTCCGAAGTCTCAGTATACCCCACCACTTGGTGCTCAGTCTAACTGCCAATATATAAGTTTACATCTCTCGCCAGAGTAGGGATATTTTTCCATTTCTTGTTTTCTGCCTAGGACCTTGGACTTTGCCCCTTTGCCTCTCTGACGCACCGTCCTCAATTCCAGAATATCTCTGGAAGTCTGTGGGAGTTTCTCATATACAGTTTCTGCATCTACAGTATAGGTTTTCTCCAGTTACATTTTAACTTTCTCTGGTTGTTGTTTCCTGAAGCCTGCATTGGAGATGCTTGCACCAATGGGCAGCACTGCTAGTGTTCAGGAGCAACCCCCTCTTCTGGATCCCATCTCTTACTTCTCTCACTCCACGGTTCTCAGCCAAATCATAGACTCCCAGTAGATCCTGTGGGGCCTCCTGCTGGGTAATGGGTCATCTTGTACTAATTGCTGCTTCTGCAATTTGCAACTTCAGGCTGTCACCATTGCCTCTAGGTTGGTGGTCTGGACGTGAACTACTCATAATAAAATAAATGATTTTCTCTTATTGTTGTAATTTTGCTTATTTAAAGTGGTCCCATAGCAGAATTGCTTGGGGCTCTAGTACTAACATCTGTTTTATTCTCAGCCCTTTCCTCCCTTTATTTTTATTCACCTTCCTAGGTTTATCTTTGCTTTACTTAACTTACCATGATATTTCAGTGTTCCCTAACACTTTTAGAAATATTTACATTTAAATGTAATTCACTGCAATTTTTGGCTTGGTGGACTAGACAAATATATTCTCAAGGTGCTGAGGTACTAGAAATCTTTATGAAATAGGACCTGCATTTTATTTATGTATGTCTTACATATTGGCCAGGATTTTATCTTAATCAGTTTAATATGTTTAATTGATAAATTATCAGGTAAAATAAAGAAGGGGCACTCCAGTCACAGAAGAATTGTTCAAATCTTATTTTCAATTTTCTCTCTTAATTTGTGTTTGTCATAAACTAATTTTTGTTATTATTTTTGGTATGAGTTGAAAGTCCTTTGGTTAAGATTAGTATATATTTGATCAGATGTGTCTGAATTGGGTGAAGGATTGTTTTTTGTTGGACATATCATCCAGGTCTATTTGTTTCATCCTTTTCATTAAGATTTAATCTAAATCAGATGTTTGAAAATTTATTATTTCTTCAGACATGGGGTTGTATTCATTCATGGTGTGGTTACTACCACCAACATGAGAAACCTTTCATTCAGTGCCACTTGTGGGTTTGCCTATCTTGGTAACTGTACAAAAGAAGTTAAATTCATTTCAAATATTTTGTGCATAAGGTGTTATAACAGGCCTTGGGGATATGGCGATGCATTAAAGGTGGTAATGGTGCACTGGTGATGAAGGGAGGAGAGAGGGTGTTTGTTTCAGATGGAAGAAATAGCAAGTGCAGAAAGCATAGAGTGTGGAAAATGCAGGGCCTGTGTGACATCAGATGAACAGTTAGCCGCAGCTAAAGTTATGAAGGTAGGGAGTCTGTTCCTTCAAGCCATACACTTTAAGATTGCAGATTTCAATGAGCAAAACAAATCTCATGGCTTATAGATTATTTCCCCAGGTGATTCAAGAATAAATGCTAGGTAGCATACACACATGCTCAGGTAAAATGCATTTGATGACAGGAAAGCATCTGCAAACAAAATGAAAACAAAATATGTTCCTGGTAGAATTAGGAAGATGGTGTAGATATGTTTCAGAAAATGAAGTACTTTGTCAAGAGACTTGGTAGTGACTGAGGAAAACTGTAGAATCATCATGCAATAATCAAAGGAGAGAATTCTCATAATACAAGAGATCATTGTAAGAGTTATTGATATGAAGTTAACACCTGGAGCTGCCACTGCTAATGAGGTAGCTTCAGTTGAAAGTACCTGCTATCAGCATCTTTTATAAGAAAAGAAGTGCTAAAACAGCTCCCTCATAATCCATAAGGGAAATTTCTATTAACAGAATGTTAGTGCTAGAAAAGGATTGCTGTGATCCGAAGCTATCAGAAACCTTCTGAATACTTCAACTAGGACAGAATAGAGAATTAAGAGAATATTTAATTCGATCCCTTATTTTATAGATGAGCAAGCTGAGGTTCAGAGAGGTAAAGTGATTTGCTCAAAGTCAGACAGCTGGTTAGTAATAGAGCTGGTACTAGTGTCCAGTACTCTTCTCATAGATTTTGCTACCCCTGTCCATTTCCTTTATATCAGTTAAAGAAAAGCTTTTTCCATACTCAACACTTTTGACACTGAATGTGTAGGTTTTTCACACATTGCAATTCTGACACTAACTACCTGGAGTTAGTGAAGACTCTGCATTGTTCAGGGCTCAGTTCTTCAAGACTGAGCCCTGAACATCTCAAGCCCCACTTCAGATGCCAGCCACAGCCCCCAGGATTGTCATCTGTACTTCTGATCAACAGAAAATGAATTGGGATTCCCACAGTCCCCTCCTTAGGTTCAATTATTTGCTAGAATGGTTGACAGAACTCAGGAAAATGCTTTACTTACTATGACCAGTTTTACTAAAAAGGATATAATTCAGGAACTGCCAAATGGAAGGGAAGCATAAGACAAGGAGTGGGGAAGGGCTGCTGAGCTTCCATGCCCTCTCCCCGCACCTCCATGTGTTTAACAGCCTGATAGCTCTCCCAACCCCTTCATATGAAGTTTTTATGGAGATTCCATTACACAAGAATAATCTATTAAATCATTGACCATTGGTGATTGAACTCTGTCTCTAACCCCTCTTTCCTCCTGGGAAGTCTGGGAGGTGGAGCTGAAAGTTCTAACCCTGGAAGCACATGCACATTGTTGGCTTTTCTGGTAACCAGCTCCCATCCTCCAGGAGTCACTTCCTTAACATAAACTCAAGTACAATTAATAAGGACTTGCTGTAAATAATAAA
Organism: Globicephala melas; assembly: GCF_963455315.2. Lineage (NCBI taxonomy): Eukaryota > Metazoa > Chordata > Mammalia > Artiodactyla > Delphinidae > Globicephala > Globicephala melas. Next base: position 61,829,160 of record NC_083322.1, read on the forward strand.
AGACACCACTAACCTTCTATCACTCAGGAAATTCTAAGGGTCCTAGAAGCTCTGTGGCAGTAATCTGGACAAAAAAACAAATATTAATTTATTGTATTACATGAGGAGTTCTGTGCCAGGAACCAGGGATGAAGAGCAAATATAGCCAGCCCTCCGTATCTTCAGATTCCACATTCTTGAATTGTGTACTATGATTAAGGTTGGCAGTGTTGAAGCCCCAGATGTGGAACCTGAGGAGGCTGGGCTGACAGTGAGACTTGAGCATCCTCAGATTTTGGAATCTTCAATGGGTCCTGGAACCAGTCCCCCTTGAATACCGAGGGACACTGTACATATATTTTTATTATATCACATATTAGGTAGTTAAATAAGTAGATATTTGTGAGAGAATTAAGTGGCCTTTCAAAGTCACTTAGTTTCAGAGTTATAATAATAATAAAAAGCAGCCCTTTTACTTTTAGCTTTGAGATCTTTCTGTCATATCATATCACCATTTGTGAATAAGTATAGGTATAAATCAGAGATATTGCAGGTTTGGTTCCAGATCACTGCAATAAAGTGAATATCTCAATAAAGTGAGTCACATGAAGTGTTTGATTTTCCACTGCATATAAAAGTTGAGTTTATACTATATTATAGTCTGTTAAGTGTGCAATAACATATGTCTAAAAAAACAGTGTACATACCTTAACTAAAAAATACTTAATTGCTAAAAAATTTTAATCATCATCTGAGCCTTCAGTGAGTTATCATCTTTTTGCTGGTGGAGAGTCTTGCCTTGTTGTTGATGCTGCTGACTGATCAGGGTGGTGGTTGCTGAATTTTAGGGTGGCTGTGACGATTACTTAAAACAAGACAATAATGAGTTTGATGCATTGATTGACTCTTCCTTTCACGAAGAGTTTCTCTGTAGCATGCATTGCTGTTTGATAGCATCTACCCACAATAGAACTTTTTTCAAATTTGAAGTCAGTCCTCTCAAACCCTGCTTCTGCTTTAGTTTATGTACTATTCTAAATCCTTTGTTGCCATTTTAATAATCTTCACAGCATCTTCACCAGGACTAGATTCTATCTCAAGAAACCATTCTCTTTGCTCATCCATAAGAATCAACTCCTTAGCCCTTCGATTTTATTATGAGATTGAAGCAATTCAGTCACATCTTCAGACTCCACTTCTAATTCTAGTTCTCTTGCTATTTCTGCCACATCTGCAGTTATTCCCTCCACTGAAGTCTTGAACCCCTCAAAAGTCATCCATGGAATCAACTTCTTCTAAACTCCTGTTAATGGTGATATTTTGATCTCTTTTCATGAATCATGGATGTTCTTAATGGCATCTAGAATGGTGAATCCTTTCCAGAAGGTTATTAATTTACTTTGCCCAGATCTATCAGAAGAATCACTATCTATGGCAGCTACAGCCTTACCAAATATATTTCTTAAATAATAAGACTTGAAAGTCGAAATTACTCCTTGATCCATGAGCTACAGAATGGATGTTGTGTTTGCAGGCATGAAAACAACATTAATCTTATTGTGCATCTCCATCAGAGCTCGTGGGTGACCAGGTGCATTGTCAATGAGCAGTAATATTTTGAAAGAAATATTTTTTTCTGAGCAGTAGGTCTCAACAGTGGGCTTAATATATCCAGTAAACAATGTTGTAAACAGATGTGCTGTCATCCAGGCCTTGTTTCTCCATGTATAGAGGAGGAAGAGTAGATTTTGCACAATTCTTAAGGGCCCGAGGACTTTCAGAATGGTAAATAAGCAATGGCTTCAACTTAAAGTCAGCAGCTGTATTAGCCCCTAACAAGAGAGTCAGCCTGTCTTTTGAAGCTTTAAAGGCAGGCATTGACTTCTCCTCTCTAGCTATGAAAGTCCTAGATTACATCTTCTTTCAACATCTGCATTGAAAGCCTGTTGTTTACAGTAGCCACCTTCATTCATTATCTTAGCTAGATCTTCTGTATAATATTTTGTAGCTTCTGCATTCGCACTTGCTGCTTCATCTTGTACATTTATGTTCTAGAGATGACTTCTTCCTTCAACAGCATGAACCAACCTTTGCTAGCTTAAAACCTTTCTTCTGCAAATTCCTCATGTCTCTCAGCCTTCATACAATTGAAGAGGGTTAGGACCTTGCTCTGGACTAGGCTTTGGCTTAAGGGAACATTGTGGCGGGTTTCATCTTCTAACCAGACTACTAAAAAACTTTCTCCATATCAGCAGTAAAGTTGTTTTGCTTTCTTATTATTCGTGTGTTCACTGGAGTTGCACTTTTAATTTCCCTCAAGAACTTTTCCTTTGCACTCACATCTTTGGCACAAGAGGTCCAGCTTTTGCTCTATCTTAGCTTTTGATATGCCTTCCTGGCTAAGATTAGTCATTTTTAGCTTTTGATTTAAAGAAAGACATGTGACTCTTCCTTTCACTTGAACACTTAGAGGCCGTTGGAGGGTTATTAATTGGCCTAATTTCAATATTGTTGTGTCTCAGGGACTAGGGAGGCCCGAGGACAGGGAGAGAGACTGGGGAATGGCCAGCCGGTGGAGCAGTCAGAACACACAAAACATTTATTAATTAAGTTCACCATCTTGCATGGGCATGGTTCGTGGCGCCCCAAAACAATTACAATAGTAACATCAAAGATCACTGATCAGAGGTCACCATAACAGATATAATATTAATGAGAAAGTTTGAAATATGAGAATTACCAAAATGTGACAGAGACGTGAAGTGAGCAAATGTTGTTGGAAAAATGGTGCCAAAAGACTTGCTCAGTGCAGGGTTGCCACAAACCTTCAATTTGTAAAAAAATCCAGTATCTGTGAAGTGCAATAAAGCAAAGCATAATAAAATGAGGTACTCCTGTACTTATTTTCTAATCAAGGTGATATACAATGCAGAAATACTAATTTTCAACTGGAATTGATTTATGGTTTTTTCCAGTGAAAGTTAAGTAATATTTTGAGACAATTTTACCACTAATGCAATTTCTTTAGCTTCCCAGAGACCCAAGGGACCTCATATTTATTATAATACATATGTAAGATATATGCTTTAATATATAATTTAATAAAACTGCTCAGAGTGGGGAAAGCTCATTAGGTCAGACAGTGCCACTATCCTAACCTCTACTGGATCAGCAGACCGTGGGTATCCATGACTAGATAGTAAGGTCACAGGTCTTCTGGGAGAGATATGGCTTGTGGAGGGCAATTACATGAGGGGAGGCATTTCTTCAGTGTGAACTACCAAGTCTAAGGATTTTGATTTCATAATATAAAATGTATGGATGACCCAGCAATCCCACTGCTGGGCATATACCCTGAGAAAACCAAAATTCAAAAAGAGTCATGTACCAAAATGTTCATTGCAGTTCTATTTACAATAGCCAGGAGATGGAAGCAACCTAAGTGTGCATCATGGGATGAGTGGATAAAGAAGATGTGCCACATATATATAATACAATAATACTCAGCCATAAAAAGAAATGAAATTGAATTATTTGTAGTGAGGTGGGTGGACCTAGAGTCTGTCATAGAGTGAAGTAAGTCAGAAAGAGAAAACAAATACCATATGGTAACACATATATATGGAATCTAAAAAAAAAAAAAAAAAATGGTTCTGAAGAACCTAGAGGCAGGACAGGAATCAAGACGCAGACGTAGAGAATGGACTTGAGGACACAGGGAGGGGGAAGGGTAAGCTGGGATGAAGTGAGAGAGTCACATGGACTTATATACACTACCAAATGTAAAATAGATAGCTAGTGGAAAGCAGCTGCATAGCACAGGGAGATCAGCTCGGTGCTTTGTGACCACCTAGAGGGATGGGGTAGGGAGGGTGGGAGGGAGATGCAAGAGGGAGGAGATATGGGGATATATGTATAGCTGATTCACTTTGTTATACAGCAGAAACTAACACACCATTGTGAAGCAATTATACTCCAATAAAGATGTTAAAAAATAAATAAATAAAACGTATGGAAACATACAGTCTTAATTTTTCTTTTTTTACTACATTAAGAATTTTATAATTGTTATTAAAGGGAAGTCACAATCCTTGAGAAACACTAGCACCTTGTCAGGCTGGATCCTAGATGGTTTGGAGATATCGCCTGTGTAGCCCACTTTTGCTAAGTCTCCCTCTACTATGGGAGCTTGACGGGAGAGGCAGGAGAGGAAAGAAACAGGAGAAGAGTAGAAGTGATGGGTGAGCAGGCCAGCAGAAGAGTGGTCTGGAAGAGTCCTGGGGGTAGAGGTGGTATACCTGGGTGAGACTGGGTCATTGAAAGGGCACGCAAGGGCCAGAGCAAGTAATGACGATGGGATGTGGTTTCTCAGGGTCCTGGGGAGAATCAGAGGCCAGAGTCTAATCCAAACACAGGGACATAAAAAATCCCCTAGGATACTTTGGGTGGGGATGTGAGAATGAATAGCTCCAAGCTAATGTGGCTGGTGCAAGAAGAGCAAAATCTGAGTGGGTATGCAGTTTGGAGGAGAATTCAGGAATTCAAACGCCTATAAGGGGCACAGGTTTTTGGAGTAGTAATTCCCTAACCAAATTATGCATTAGAAGCTCCTTGGGATCAGATTCCCAGGGTAGTGGTTAAGAGATACATTCTGGCTTTGTAGGTCTTTGGTCCAGATCAGAAATCTGTGTTTTCAAAAGGCATTCTAAAAGATTCTGATACACAACTGGATTTGGGGCACACTCCTCTGGAAATTCTTTACAGTACAAACAAAATAATTCAATGATTGTATTTTAATGTTTAATGAAGTCTCTGGAATGATTACAAGAGATTACCTTCACTTTACCAAATTTCTTTGGTCTATATAAATATCATAAAAATAAAAGGCAAGACTTTCCTCTTCTACTCTTAGACCATTATAAACAAACAAACAAAAAACAAAACTATCACTTGCAATAAGCATAAGTGAGATCAACACACATATACAAAATTGAAAATAATCTCATGCCCTCAGTGCTTAGTGGAAATGAGTATACACTGAGTAGACTCTGGGCATGAATAAATAGAAGTATTGACCAGTAGTCAGAAGAAATCATTGTAGCATTTTATAAAGGATGAGTGATGCCTCTTCAGAAATGTAACACAAAATATGCCATTTAAAGGAATGCACACACTATTAACCTTTTTATATTTCAAGTCATTAGAATGTGATGTTGAATATTTTCAGACATCAGAGAAGATGGATTTACCATGAGGCAGCTTGTTCCAGCAAAAAAGCCCTTGATTTCACTTCAAGAAATCCGGGCACTACCCCTCACTCAGTTACTGACACAGAAAGGAACAGGGTTAAATCTCCAAAGTTTCCCAAGATCTAATATTCTATTTTATTTGTCATTGTAACTTAGAATTTATATTCCCTAAATCCTTAAAGCTCTTTTAATTAAAGAAAAAGAAAACTTGTTTTTTCCTAGGTCCCTAATCTATTTTCATTTTATATACCATCCTAACTAGACATTCATTCATTTAACAAATATTTATTAACACAAATTATATTCAAGACATTGGGATATTTACTATGAAAGTCTATTGCCAAGGAATTTAGAGATTAGTAGAGAAAAATACAGTGTCCAAAAAAGTAGAAACAATATGTTAGAAAATGATGATTATCATAATAATTCAGACAAGAGATCTGTCTAAATCTGGTGTGATTCATATTTATGGAGATGGCAGGTGATTTGCATCCTGAAGTTCAGGTAGGATTTGGAATTAGAAATTTGTTGGGGAACAGCATTTCAGGCACAGAGAGTGAAGGAACTGGATCATATTTAGAGAACAGTGAATAATTTAGCTTTGTGTGCAGGACATGCGAAGGAGATCACTGGGAAATGAGCTGAAGAGATGGGTTGGATTTGTAATTCGTAGCACCTGTAGTGAGGCTTATGGGTAGCAATTTTCTACAGATCAGGCCATTTCTGGGCTTGTTAATTTCTTATTTCTGCCTACGAGGCACCTTTGCTGTTAGCTGTGATTACCACAATAGTCTGTATATGTTTCGTCACACCAGGGCTTATTTTCAGGAAGACATTTGACTGGTATCCTGGCTTTGAAATTTGGCCTTTGATATGTGATACTGGGATGCTAAAGGTTAGGTTCAGTCTTTTTATTTTCTTGACTGTTTTCTCTCAGGCCATACTCTGATTTTATTAATTCATAATCTTATCCCTTTCAGTCTGTTTCAAGATGGTGTATAGGTTGGAAGAAAGGACTGTTGCTTGGAATAAAAGAGAAAAATCTAGGTCTCCTGGTACTAAGTACTAGAGATTCTAGATGTTTAGAGCTTCATTGTTTTCTTCCTAACAACCCTGGCAGACTTACAGATCTGTAACTGCAAGAAGAGATTGTATATGTTTGAAGAAGCTGTACTTTAAAGAACAAACCAGACCTAATCATTAATTATATTTGAAAACCAGTTTCTGTCACTGTGAAAAGAAAATTCCAAATAATTTTCTCCACTGTTCAGTTTCCTATGCTATTTATCCTATTCCCCTGGCAACGATTTTGCTTACCTCTTTTAAATCTATTAATTTTGCTGCTTTGGTGACATTTAGAATCTTCCACGGGTTGTGTTTGCTTTGCTAATTGTTTAAATATCTTCCAACAAAAATAACATGTGGGTTTGGAGAATGGGTAATCAGAAATGTGAGTTTTAAATAACTCCAATTCACTGTGCTATTTTGTCTACCTGCATTAGGTGTATTTTGGACTGGTTCTGGGCAGAACTGGAAGTAGAAGAACTTTATCTTCTCATTTCTTAGCCTTGTCTTCTCCTCCCTTCCCTTTCTTGCTAGTGGCCTTCACTTTTCTCTCAGGAGCAGTTTCTACCTGTTCCCTTCAAAACCTGTTCTTAGATAATGTTCTCTTAAACTCATTCACACAAAGGTTTAATAAACTGATATCTCTCAGTGGGTTTCCTTTAAAATGCTTGTTTGCTTTTAACAGCTTATGTTACCCAAAGGAGTTATTTTCTAATTGGTTATGTTTGAGGTAGAGGGACATTCCTGGCTCCTTAAAATAAATAAGGTACTCTTTACCCTCTTCCTACCCAATCAAAAAGAATCATTTTTTTTCTTTGCATTTCTAAAGCTCCTTGTTAGGTATGACCTTAAGTTTAACAAATGTGCCTGATATTTTATACCTACAAGCTTCCTGCTTCTAGTTTGCACTTAGAATATATTCCATTCCTTAAGTGTTCGGTGTTTTCTACTTACATTTAATGAAAATTCTGTACTGCTGTCAAAATTCAAAAAGCACAGTTATCATTTCATTGTGGTAGTTCAGGAAAATTTAAATTAGATTTGTACTCTTCAAAATCATAGTCCGTTTAGGCATAAGCAAATTACATGCAAATAATGTAGAAAATGTCAGGTGGATTTGTTACACTTGAATATGACCTTTGGGAAAATAATATTGGAAAGTGCCTGACTGTGTTGGAGGACCGATGGAGAGGTCTGACAGAACAGAAGGTCATCTGCACACAGAAAATCTTAGTTTCTTTATACAATTGTGCATATGAGAATTGTTTTCCTGCTCTGATAAGTAAGTGAAAAACCAAAGATGGTTAGCACCATGAATATGTTAAAGACAAAGGGACTAGTGACATGTTTTCACCTGCTTTTAATGCTAATCTTGTCAAATTAGGGAAGAGGATAATATTAAAAATGCTGTGTTAGGAGAATGCAACTCGAACTAGGTTCCTTCAAATCAGCTTAATTTTATGATAAACTTGAACTGATGTCATTCATGTCACTATTGTATTTGTGACTGAGAATGCTGCATTTTATTCTGGCTTACATGTTATGGTGAACAAATTATGCTAATTTTTCTGCCTATAAGAAGTTGTTTTTTTGTTGTTGTTGGGTTTTTTTTTTTTTGCGGTCCGCGAGCCTCTCACTGTTGTGGCCTCTCCCGTTGCAGAGCACAGGCTCTGGACGCGCCGGCTCAGCGGCCACGGCTCACGGGCCCAGCCGCTCCGCGGCATGTGGGATCTTCCCGGACCGGGGCACGAACCCACGTCCCCTGCATCGGCAGGCAGACTCTCAACCACTGCGCCACCAGGGAAGCCCAAGAAGTTGTTTTAACCAAAAAAAGTGGGCAAGAATTTGATAAGATAGATTTTTCGTGAAGACAAAGTAAATCACTGCCAGTATGGTATAGTTTAGGAAGTTCTAAATAAAGGACTCGCATTCTCCAAAAGAGCTCCCTTCTTTGACTTAAAACTATGCTACAATGTTATATTGAAACATAATTTTAGCCTCATTTTTCTAACCATAGAAATATGGTTCTTTCTGTCCAATTTATGTGTCTGAGCGTTTCCCTCAAAATGCATGGACACCGAATCAGAGGGAAATGGGTTTAAATACTGGTATTGCTACTTAGGAGTAAAGTGATCCTGGGCAAGTGAAATAACTGCACTGACCATCCTTTTTTTTTTCATTTGTGAAATTGATATAATAATTTTGATGAGATTTTTGAGGAGAAATATGGTGATATTTGCACATGAGGTGGTACATGGTAAATGTTCAGTATCAGCTAGAATCATTATTATTGATAAAGTTAGCCCTCTTCTGACATATTCTGAAAAATATTTCTTTCTGGAACTAAGTCTATTAGTCAGACTTCACACAAATAAATGTAGTTTCATTTCTCTTCGTCTTTGAAATCAGAACCATCGGGCTGTGTCGTTCTGTTTTTCTCATATGGTACAAGTGTATGCATAGTTAACTTGATGTCAAAAAAGTAAGTAAAGAGAGTCTTGCTCTATCCTGTTTATGTCAGGAAATTTAAAGCTTCCATATTTGAAAATGAATGTGGATATTTTAATAAATGTACTTATTATGAAATGTGCATTGTGACCTGCTTCTCCCTGGCATCTTGGACAGGGACCCCTGCTTACTTTGCAGAGCTCTATGTATAAAAGGATATCTTCAAAATTAGCTGACGGATGCCCTGGGACTTGATATTCTCAATGTGGGTAAAACTCATTATTCAGAAACTTGATAAATAGAAATGTAAACTTTAAAAATAGCACTAATGTAAGTCATGGAACTGATTTGTTATACATCATAAATTCCTTTACATATCTTATGGTTAACTCAACATTTTCAATAAATTTGTTCTCTCCTATTATTTAATATACTATAGAATGAATCTTGGTAAATGTGGTTGTCATGTTTTCCAATTAACATAGTATCTTAGGTTGCTGCTTCTGCTTTTATTTTTCACATCCTCCTCTCCTTAGTCCAAACCAATCTGCAAATTTCTCAAATCCAAACTTTCTCAACAGGACTGGGAAATATAGTTAAGGAAAGAAAGGGTCACAGGTCCTTGAACTGATCTGGGCTCAGCAGGCAAAAGAGATGATAGTAAGTGATATTGGAACTTAACGTGTTGTATTCAAATGAGATAAATGGATTTATCTTCTTTTACCTTTGAGACTTTGGCACTCATCAAGACTTAGTCATCCTTAAAACGGAGGGGGAGCCCATGATAGAAAAGGGGAAGCATGGGTCCTGTTGTTACCCAGTTTATCATCTGACAGTCTTATTGAGAGACTGATTTTGAGATTGCAGATAAATTTTCCTTGTTAGGACGCAATTAAGAATCAGGATTTCCATTTATCAGAAGGTAGTCAATAAGTGTTACAGAACCGGATCATTGCTCCCAGGCACATCCTTCTAAAGATGCTCCTGACTGCTGTATTGTCCCATTTAAACCTGATATCAGTTAATGTTCAAGGTACCTTTGTTTTCCATGGCTTTTGTTTTGACCTCCTCTAGTGCTTTTCCTAATGAGCACATTACCTAATTCATACTGGTCACTTGCTCAAAAGTATTTGTTGAATAAATATATGTTCATATATCACTGGAATTTTAGAGCTTATTGTGTCCGTCATTATCTAATATAGGAAGGGAGTCTGTAGATTGACTAGCTTGATATAGGAGGATAACCCACAGATTTCAGAGTCCGGGGCACCCAGATTTGAATCTCTTCTATCTAGCTGGAAAAATAAAGTAGCTTTTCTGTACCTTAATTTTTTCACAAGTAAAATGGGTATGCTTTCTAATACATAGGATTTCTGTGTAGATGAAGTAAAAAAAAAAATTCCCTTAGTCAGCTTCTAGGCAGGAAACATAGGGAACACTCAAATGGGAAATTGAGGAAAGAAACTACTCTACAAAGGTATGGACAAGGTTAAAGGACATCTACAAGGTATTATGAAGCATTGTAGGGCTAGCAACAGAATCATTGCTAAGTCTAGATCTGAAGAAGCAATGGGAGTGAAGGGTTCAGCCAGATATAGGGCTGTGCTTGTACAAAAGAGCCATTTGGAGCTGTGGTCTTTAGTAGAGGGACCATACCAGCTAGACCATAGCCAGGCAGGGAGTGAGATCAGGGAATAAATATCCTGACTACTTTTCTTTATTCCCACCCTCGTATTTCCTGCTAGTGCCTCTGAGTGGCCCAAATCACTCAGAAGGGACACAATAATACAGGTGATACAGATTAGCCTCTGTGGAATGGAGAATGGTGGAATAGAGAAAAATATCTTTCTCTCTCTCTCTTTCTCTGTCTATCTGTGGATCCATCATGAGCATAGTACTTGCTACTGAACACACAGGATAACCATATAATTTATTATCTAAATTGCAACATTTTTGAGAATGAAAGGGGACACTACAATTAGTAATTGCACAGGGACAACAGGCAGAAAATAGAACTGTACCAGAAGAATCAGGGCTTATTGTCACCTTACTAACAGAACATGATAAGAGTAGGTAAATGTGGTAAATCTTTCCCTTTCTTCACCACGTTTCAAATTTTCTCCTCTTACAATAGAGCAATGTGGATATTTTGAGACAGAAGTTTGGGTTATTTTAACAAAGCAATTTAGACTCATCTCCCTGTGGCAGGCTTTCCAAAGTTGGCAGTTATTACTGAGTCCCCTGCTAATGTCTGCCAGAAGAATGTGAAGGATTTAGGTTATCTTTAAACCTAAGACCTGATTATCTTGTTTAGTAGGCTCCCTCTGCTTAGAAACCTCGTTTGAATGCTGAAGACAGTGGAGGCAAGAGAGAGTCTGTTATTCAATAAGTGGAATGTACGTACTATGCACAGGGGAATTTGGTGAGCTATTTATTCTTTCTGGCCATGGCCCTTCTGTCTTATTTATATCTTAAAACCAATTACTACAGCGTTGGTTGCTTTGATTCGGAAGATACCTGTGATTAATATTTTCAGTCTTGGTAAATATTGGTGATGGCCCAGGAGTGGTTTGCAATGTCATTATATATAACACAGAACAAGAAAAGGAATACTAATGAGTGCAAGGAATTAAAGAGATCAGCAAACATTTCCACATATGCAGATAGGTACATTGAAGTTCAAAGATAAAAATAATTTTAGTTAAGCCAAGAAACAACAATATGATCAAATGTGATGGAGCAGATTTGGAACAAAGGAAGCTCTAATTGTGAAAATTGCTTGTGGTTTACCTTCTAAACAAGTCTTGGCTAGAATTTTGAACCACATACTTGGGAAATAAACAACCTTAGTTATTTCTGCTTCTCAGTATTTCAGCTTACATATTTATGTTTTTAATGCCCTGTTTGTGACAACCCTGTCAACATCAGTGATCTGATGCTTTCTTTTGAAGTTCCCTGAAGTCAAGGGCAGTGTGGGCTTGAACCCACCTCTGGTGCCCTTGCTCCTGGCTTACTGACTTTCTTGATACCATTACCTTTGTTCAGCTTACATGAGTCTCTGTGCTCATAGGCTCTTGCATTGCTCCTTTGCCATCCATCCAGATTTGAATAAGGTCCTCAAGGAGGGACTTACTTTTTTCCTCCAGAGACTTCTTTTTAGTTAACGATTAGGAAAGTCACTTGACTATGACTCTAATTGGTTGGGATGACATATGGATCACTCAACCCTAGTGTTTCTGCAACCCTATTGGAAGGTAGGATATATTCTTTAAGGAAAATGCTTACTAATTTTCCAGTGAAATTTTTTTAATTAAACATTTTATTGGTAAGAAAGCATTTAACCTGGTCATTCGACCAGTTCTGTGCATTCAATGAAGGCTTAACTCTCTAGAGTTACGGTGCAGTTACAGATACAGACTTCTAGAGGCAGGATTTTGTGTCCTTTAATTGATAGCATGCTATCAGAAAGCCTCTTAAACCAAGATTGGTCACAGTCCCAATTAAGGGTTGAGCCTTCCTAAAATACAGATTCAGGGCCTCACTAGTTTTTTACAATATGTTTATGCAAGAGCTTGTAGTTGTGGTGAGTTCTTTCTGGAACTTTTTGAGGTCACATCCACAAAACAGAATCAAAGAATTTATACAATTTGACATTGGTAAACACACTTTTTAAAAGTCATATGTAATCATAAGAAAATATTTTTGTTATCAAATATGTTTTTATATTGAAAAGTGGAAATCAAAAAAATCTTATCCAGTTATTATGATATAAAGGTAAAGCAAAAATTCATAAATAAATTGGTTGACTAATTTATTTATTTGTTCACTAATGCTTTCTGAGTCCTGCTATGCACCAGATGTTCTTCTAGACATAGGGGATACAGTGGTGGCTAAGATGAGCATGTTCTCTAGTCTGATGGAGTTTACATTGGCAGTAGGGGAAATAAGCAGTAAGCAACTATAAAACAAGTAAATAAAAAATAAACTGTCAGAGAGTATTAGGTGCTATGTGGAGATTAGTATGTTAGGGAATAATGGAGTGGCTGCCCTTTAGGTTAAGGAAGGTCTTTTGGAGGAGGCGACTTTCAAGCCAAGGTCTGAGTAACAAGAGGCACCAGACAAGCCACCATCTGGGGAGGCACCTTGTCCATCAGCAGGAATAGTATATACAAAGGCTCTGGGGCTGGAAACAGCCTGGCCCATTTCAGGTATTGGACGAAGGTCGGGGAGGCTGAAGTGGGCCTGGAGAAAAAGTATGATAGGATGATAGGAGGAGCCTGCAAGGTCCTATTGGGGTTTGTAAGCTGGGATAAGGAGTTCAGATTTTGTTCTAAGTGCTATGGGATATAACTGGAGGGAATTACATAAGGGAATAACAAGATCTGATAAACAGATTTAAAAGATACTCCGGCTACTGGGTGGAGAATTAACCAAAAAGGGGCAAGAGTGGAAGCCTGGAGACCATTGACAAGCTGTTGCACCCCCAGTGAGCGATGGTGGTGGCTTGCACTAGGGTACTGGTGACAAGGATGGAGAGAAGTAGGCAGAATGGGGACAAGTCTTGCTTTGGTGGGTATTTAACTTCAGAATACAGTCTAGATGAATGTAATCGTCAACGACTAGCATCAGAGCATAGTTTGTTTCTTATTAACGGAACAAGACTGCCTGGGTAAGAACTCAAGAGGAATTTACATGTGCCCTTGCTATACTCTTCTTTCATTCGTTTTCTTGGCCTCTTGTCTAGAATAGTGCTACTTAAACTTTCTCATATAATACTGTGGGGAAATTCCTTTCAATCTGCTCATAGTGTGAGAGTGGTTTGTGTTACCTCCCTGCATCTTTGTGTACACAGTGTGGTTAATAGATTTTCATGCTATTTAGAAAAGGGTGATGATAACTTCTCAAGCCAAGTTGAAAGTAGGACAAGTATAGCAGAATGAAATGCTGTGGATAAGCTGATGTGGAGGATGAAATGCCCCATACTGAATGAATTTCATAAGAAATAAGGGTATGTAAACAAACACAAATTAGACGAAACACAGACTGCAAGTGATGTGAAGGATACACTACGGAAGCTCCTTACTAGTAAGCTAAGGTTTCTGACAAGCCCAGTTCTGACATCTTGATTAAATATTTAGAAGGAGCTCTGAGGAAAAGAGAAAAAAGGAGGCAAGGAGGGGAAATTTTAGAGTGCAAATGGAGCTGAAGCAGAGTCCACGTAAGAAGAAGGGAAGAGATCCTTGCCTCATTCCCCTCAGAAAAACCCCCATACAAAACTCAAACAAACAAAGCCTGAACAAATCCCAGTCGATATTTTGGAAGTAAGAACATTGACTTAAGAATCAGGCAGGCCTGAATTTGAATCCACATTCCATATTATATGTGAATCCTTGAACAAGACAGAGTCTCTGAGCCTCAGTTTCCTCATTTATAATATGGAGATGTAATACCATTTATAAAATGGAGAGTCATAAAATCATAGTAACTTTGGAACAAATTTAATGAACTAGCATCGTGTTTGAATCCAAGTTCCATCTTTTTATCTACAGGTCTTTGGCAAGAGACTTAACCCTTTTTTTTTTTTAACATCTTTGTTGGAGTATAATTGCTTTACAATGGTGTGTTAGTTTCTGCTTTATAGCAAAGTGAATCAGCTATACATATACATATGTTCCCATATCTCCTCCCTCTTGTGTCTCCCTCCCACCCTCCTTATCACACCCCTGTAGGTGGTCACAAAGCACGAGACTTAACCCTTTAAAACTTTGGTTTCCTTAACGTAAAACATGGCTAATATCTTCCTCACAGATTGTTGTCTAAAAGGTTATCATTACCATACATACTATAATTGTTGGAGTTTTTATTATTTAAAAGATTGGTCTAAAGCAGGCAATCAATCAATATTATTTTCTTTCTGCTATTTTCTTTCCTTCAACCCTTGTATCACTTTACCACACCTCCTCCATTACAGAAAAATCCTTTTCCCCCACAATGTTCAAATTTTAGTTTACAAGTTTGCATAAATAAATACATGCTTGCTTTAAACTTTTTCTCCTAAGAAATCCTATGTGATTTCTTCCTCTGTTTTTGGCATAATTATTAATAGTTTCCCTTTTCGCTCTCAAGTGTCCTGGTTTGAACAACAAATTATGTGGTCATTCCACTCATGGTTCTTGTTACTCATGTAATCATTCAATATGTAATATAAAATACATATCTTTGGAAAACTTACTGCTCTGTGATGGAAGGGTCAAGTCAAGATTACATTTGTAAAAGTGATTTTCTGAAAAATATAGTGTCTTGCTTACCAAACAGACAGTGAATCCACCAGCAAGCCCTGATGGATGGGGGCGCTGATGAAAACCTGTCATTCCTAGAACATTCTGGGGCAAACCAAATGCACTTCTATGGGTACATCCTCAAGCTGCATTTTATGAAAGTGCTTGTGATGTTGGAAAACATTCATGGCTTCACTCTCTCCCAAACGCAGATGCAGTTGTCTTTGTGTTTCAGGTGCCATTACATGCATGTAGGGAGAGGTTGAATTGTCTCTTGCCACCCATGTCATGTGTGCTTGTCAAAGAACCACAGCTTCCTTTGGGAAAATGAGCTTTTTCTATGTCCCAACAGAAAATACAGCAGGGTTGTCCGGGAGCAACCACTGGGATGGCATTTTTCTGGCATGATGATTTCATTTCTCAGCCTGTCCATTTGGTGGAGGAAAAAGTTCTTTTAAACATTTAATCTGGACCTAGCCCTAGCACCATGTCAGATTGGAGAAAACATGAAACTTTGAATCCTGAATATTTCATTTCTGCTTAAACAGGTTATGATAACACTTACCTATTTTTTTCATAGAGTGATATTTGATTCATAATTCAATTGATTACTGTACGTTTTGGCAGGGAAGGAATAGAGGAATTCGTGTTATAATTAACAAAACCCAGGCATTGTAAACATTCATCTCACTTCCCTCCCTACACCAACTTATTCTCCCCACTATGTAACTAAAAATTCATATAAAGCAGTCACACAAAACAACCTCTGCCTTAGGTAGCTTGCTAACTTCTTACAGGTGTAGACATGAAAAAAAAGTTGAAGAAAATGAGAATTTGATTGAAAAAATAAGTGCTAAATTAAGTTAAAAAGTGAATACTTCAGGATAGGATTTGGGATTGTTTTGATTATTCAGTCCATCTAGCAAAGAAAATCTCTGAATGCAATATTACTTTAAACCCCAATATTAGATGATTTAGACTTATAAAACCATTGGCTATAATTTTAGCTGTCTGGCAGCAGTAGGGTATGAACTTTTATTAAAACATTTCCTTTAGAAAAAAAGCGTGAAATATTCATTGCTAATATTAAACCAAACTTCCTTTTATATTAAATCTGGAATTAGAATAGGATACTTTTAATTTTTGTAATGGTAGGTACATTATTCTGTAACAATAATAGCTACAGTTTAAGGGCTTTGTGGATGCTAGGTCTCTGATATATACTGTCTCATGTAATCTTACCAATCTTCTTAAGAGTTAGGTATTATTATGTTCATATTACAGATGAGGCTAGTAATTGGGTCAAAGTCACACAGTTAGTTATTGACAGAGACAGTTTTCAATGCCAGGTTTTGCTATTACCCACTGTTTTACAGAATGCAATTTGTTTACCAGGATGATCGTTATTATATTTTCTTCCTAGATGTCATCATTACTTTAGTGGGAGTCACAAGTTACTGCTGACCTAACTGCTTGTCGAACACCTTTTCATCCCTTATTCAGCAGATTGTCATCATTAGACTTTATTGCACTGTTATTTCTATCACCCCTACCTCTTACTTTCCTGAAGGGTAGGTAGATATGAGACCACTCTGGGTTTCCTTGTTAAGGAAATTTGTATGTCTCTTGGTCCTGGTTTTCCAGCTTGACCTCTAATACACTAAGCATTTGGTACCAGAGTTAACATTTTCTACCACTGACAGGAACTAGCGGCACTCATAGCTGTTCTATAAAGAAAAAACAACTCACAAATGTTATGATTCACAATATTAGAAATTACTCAACAAATAGGAAACTTTGCTTATCTATATGGTAATGTTTTTAATATAACATTAAACATGGGGCTTCCTAACCATTTGCCTTACTTAATGCCTTGCTTCCTAATTTTTTAAATTAAGGAGTACATATGTACTCCTTAAAACTGAGAAGGGGCTTCCCTGGTGGTGCAGTGGTTGAGAGTCCGCCTGCCAATGCAGGGGATACGGGTTCGTGCCCCGGACCGGGAAGATCCCACATGCCGCGGAGCGGCTGGTCCCGTGAGCCATGGCCACTGAGCCTGCGCGTCCGGAGCCTGTGCTCCGCAACAGGAGAGGCCACAACAGTGAGAGGCCCGTGTACCGCAAAAAAACAAACAAAACAAAACAAAAAACAAAAAAAACTGAGAAGAATGACACCTTATATTGGGAGATTTGGAGACATAGTCTGAAGCAAGTGCTAAAATTATGAAGTTTCACAGAAATCTTGTTTTATATTAAAAACCCATATAAATATTATATTCTAATTCATTATATATTTTAATCTTTTTATATAAATATATTGTTTAAATACTTGGAAGGTATTCCATATTTTCCTGGGGTTTGAACAAACTGACTCATGTTTTCTGGTGATGCACATACTCCAGTTTGAAAAGTGTGAAGTTAAAGAATTTTCTCCAGGAAAATCTTGTTAGAATACTGAGCCACTCCTTCATTTATTTATTCAACAAATATTTTTTCAGTGTTCATTCTGAGTAATGACTTCTCAGGCATTGGGTACAGACTTATAGTTAATTTCATCAAGATTCTTGCTTCCATGGGTCTTATATTCAAGGGATAGTCATTAATAAATAACTAAGTAAGCAACAAAACAAAACAAAACCAAAAAAACCCCAACACTAATCAGTTCTATGATGAAAATAAAGGAAGGTATTGTGAAAGGGAGTAAGTGGGGATTTCTTCAGACATGGTAGACTGGGAAAGACCTTTCTGGGGATGTGACATTTAAACTGACACCTGAATGATAGGAAGAAGCCAGCCATACAAATATGTGTCACAGTAATTTCCAGGCATATAGTTTCAGGATACAGCAAAAGTCCTAGAGTGAGAATGAGTGTGACTTGTTCTTTTATCAGAAAAAAGCTGGTTATATAGAGAGTGAGTGGAAGGAAGGTGAATGATGAGGCAAGGGGACCAGATGTCAAAGCCTTTGTAGATTATTGTGGCCAGAGTTTGGGTTCTATCTAAGTATGAAAGATGTCAGTGGATCTCTTGAAATGGGGGAATGACATGATCTGATTTTGCTTTGTGGAGAAAGGATTATAGAGAGTAAGAACGGAAGCAATGGTGACCAACTAGGCGGCCTGTAAAATAATATGGGTGAGAGATGACTCAGACAGAAATAGTAGCAGTTGCTGTGATAAATTTGGGATATGTTTTAGAGATAAAGAGGAAAGGACTTATTCATTGATTAGGTGGACAAAGGCATTTGGATAAGGAGAAAATTGTCAAAGATTTTAGCCTGAGCCAACTGGATGTGCCATTTGGTAAGATAGGCAGGATGATGATTTGAGGAGCAAGTGAACCAATCTCCATTTTGGGAAATTCACCTTTCAGGTGAAGAAGTCAGGTAGGGTACAGGAGTGAGAGAAAAACTCAGCTGAGAGTGCTCCATAAAGAGAGAACTGCAAATATAAAATGCCAAGTATGGAATAATTTTGATGAGTTTTAG
Organism: Globicephala melas; assembly: GCF_963455315.2. Taxonomy (NCBI): domain Eukaryota; kingdom Metazoa; phylum Chordata; class Mammalia; order Artiodactyla; family Delphinidae; genus Globicephala; species Globicephala melas. Next base: position 61,847,665 of record NC_083322.1, read on the forward strand.
GACCATCAAGAGAGCCAGTCTATCTGGAGCATGAAGCAAGCGGGATACTGGTAAATGAGGTTACAGAGGTTGGCTACAGGCAGGATCATTCAGGACTTGAAGGTCATGCAAAAGAGTTTGGATTGTATTCTGTGACAGGAAATAATTGATGGGTTTAGCCCAAGTTACGAAGTCTGATAAACACTTTTTAAAGAATCACTCTCACTGTTATGTGATGAATTGATGGGGAAGAGGGTGGTGCAAGGAGCAAGAGTAGAAGAGGGAAAAGGAAGTCATTAGAAGGTTATCAGAGGCAGGGATGTGAGGTATCTTGTAATGTGTGGATGAGTTCTGCACAATCACACATTTTCTCACCCATGTTTTACGTGACCTATGAGCACCCTCCTGGAGAGTTATAGAGGTAAAAAATCTGTTTACAATTATATATTTTATATAAACACAAATCCTTTGTGCATAGTTTTAGTCTACACTAAATTTTCTAGAAATGCAAGTATTGTGTATATTGAAGTAAATACTGTACTTGTTCTCTACTGAACTGTGCTAATAGATGTTCACATTTGGAAAAATCAAGTCATTGACGGCAGTGTCACCTATGATATTTAAGTGGCCAATACCTCACATCTGTATCTACCTGCATTTGTAATTATCTTATTGATGGCTCTATGGATGAGTTCAAGCATCTGATACCAACGTGTCTTGTAGAGTAGTAGTATCCGTATATTTACATATTGGAATACATCTTACGGGACACTATACTGACTTTTTGAAAAATAGGTTACAATATTGATGAGTTTTATTTCAGAGTGATTAAACTATTGTTATGTAAAGGGAGCCATGAATCTGATAAATCGAGAACCTCAGATCTAGGTAATAGTGGATAACCCAGGAAGCTTAAGTTTCTGCTGACTGATGTTAAACTAGATGGAATTAGACCTAATGGTCTCTTGGGTTAATGTAATTTGCCCAAGAACACATAGCTAATTAGCCACAGATGCTGGTTTTGAACCCAGCTCAGAATTTCTCCAAAGCCCATCTTGATTATATCATACCCATCAGTGAAAAGATTTGTTTTCAGAAGTTTGTTCATTGTAGTGTCCTGCTTAAATTCTTGGCCCAATGAAAATACTTTAAAGCTGTGTCTCTGCTGGTAATAAGATAAAGGTGTTAATTCAGCCAATTTAGTGATTAAAATAATTAAATTTGGAGAGTAAGAACAGATATAGTAATTGTTTGGTCCATTATATTAAGAACAAATCCTGATTGTGGCTTTTCTTCACTTTTAATTGTTGGGAAACCTTGTAGAAAAGACTAGGTTTTATTATGGTTTCTAATTTAAACTTGAAAATATGTTTCTATTTGTTTTTTTTTTTTTGCGGTATGCGGGCCTCTCCCTGTTGTGGCCTATCCCATTGCGAAGCACAGGCTCCGGACGCGCAGGCTCAGCGGCCATGGCTCACGGGCCTAGCCGCTCTGCGGCATGTGGGATCTTCCCGGACCGGGGCATGAACCCGTGTCCCCTGCATCGGCAGGCGGACGCTCAACCACTGCGCCACCAGGGAAGCCCTCTATTTGTTTTTGATTATCTTCCCCTTATCACAAATTTCTCCCATATTGGTTAGGTAAATGCTTATTGATTGTTACAAATAGAAAACACATATAGATTTTTACTCTAAGATTTTTTTTAACATCTTTATTGGGGTATAATTGCTTTACAATGGTGTGTTAGTTTCTGCTTTATAACAAAGTGGATCAGTTATACATATACATATGTTCCCATATCTCTTCCCTCTTACGTCTCCCTCCCTCCCACCCTCCCTATCCCACCCCTCCAGGCAGTCACAAAGCACTGAGCTGATATCCCTGTGCTATGCGGCTGCTTCCCACTAGCTATCTACCTTACGTTTGGTAGCGTATATATGTCCATGCCTCTCTCTCGCTTTGTCACAGCTTATCCTTCCCACTCCCCATATCCTCAAGTCCATTCTCTAGTAGGTCTGTGTCTTTATTCCTGTCTTACCCCTAGGTTCTTCATGACATTTTTTTTTCTTAAATTCCATATATATGTGTTAGCATACGGTATTTGTCTTTCTCTTTCTGACTTACTTCACTCTGTATGACAGACTCTAGGTCTATCCACCTCATTACAAATAGCTCAATTTCGTTTCTTTTTATGGCTGAGTAATATTCCATTGAATATATGTGCCACATCTTCTTTATCCATTCATCCGATGATGGGCTCTTAGGTTGTTTCCATCTCGGGGCTGTTGTAAATAGAGCTGCAATGAACATTTTGGTACATGACTCTTTTTGAATTTTGGTTTTCACAGGGTATATGCCCAGTAGTGAGATTGCTGGGTCATATGGTAGTTCTTTTTTAGTTTTTTAAGGAACCTCCATAGTGGCTGAACCAATTCACATTCCCACCAGCAGTGCAAGAGTGTTCCCTTTTCTCCACACCCTCTCCAGCATTTATTGTTTCTAGATTTTTTGATGATGGCCATTCTGACTGGTGTGAGATGATATCTCATTGTAGTTTTGATTTGCATTTCTCTAATGATTAATGATGTTGAGCATTCTTTCATGTGTTTGTTGGCAGTCTGTATATCTTCTTTGGAGAAATGTCTATTTAGGTCTTCTGCCCATTTTTGGATTGGGTTGTTTGTTTTTTTGTTATTGAGCTGCATGAGCTGCTTGTAAATTTTGGAAATTAATCCTTTGTCAGTTGCTTCATTTGCAAATATTTTCTCCCATTCTGAGGGTTGTCTTTTGGTCTTGTTTATGATTTCCTTTGCTGTGCAAAAGCTTTGAAGTTTCATTAGGTCCCATTTGTTTATTTTTGTTTTTATTTCCATTTCTCTAGGAGGTGGGTCAAAAAGGATCTTACTGTGATTTATGTCATAGAGTGTTCTGCCTATGTTTTCCTCTAAGAGTTTGATAGTGTCTGGCCTTACATTTAGGTCTTTAATCCATTTTGAGCTTAATTTTGTGTATGGTGTTAGGGAGTGATCTAATTTCATACTTTTACATGTACCTGACTCTAAAATTTTAAAACTGATACTTGTTTAGTAGAAAAGCTGCTCAGTTTTTATCCCTGATTTTCCCTTTGTATATAGAAATTCACCTAATAAAATATTCATTTTGGTGTCAATGTTTTATCTTATGAAGTACCAACAATATTATTATCCTGTAGAAGAATAACTGAGAAGGAATTAACTAAGCAGTAACTGTCATGTAAAAAAGTAATTTTTAACAGTTATGAATATATTGAATATATTGTTGAGTATATCAACAATATTTTATTATTGTATCAAAGGGGTTTTTGATAGGGTTTTGACAATGGGAAAAATAGAAGTTAAAAAACAAAATCTGTCTTCTTCTATTTGGGCCATTTTGCATTGGAAATTGACCTGGTATTAAAAAAATGATTTTTAACATTTCACCTTTATTATGAGGCAATGAATAGCTTGGATCCACAGCATCATAGGAGATTTCTTAATCTTCATGATGCACCTTGCTCTTCACAGTGATTTGTGTCTGGCTTTGTCTTATGGTTAGAAAGGGAAGATCCACTTACTGTGTTGAAGATATAAAAGAAATTAATTATACTGCCTGTGGTTACTATCTGCACAGAATCAAATTACTTGGTTTAGGAAATATTTCATCTGTTAAAAATCCAATGTGGACCAGAGATACTGCGCCTCAACCAAATAAATGGTAAAACCTCAAGATAAATTTACTTTTCATTACTCTGCCTGTGAAAGACAGGGCAGCACATGTCCAAAAGCCCTCCAGTGAGGCGTCTGAGAAACTGTCATCCTTTCTTTACCAAAATGAATTGTAAACTATTCCTATTTAGGATCCTGTATGAGTGGTTTGAATGTTACTTAACAAGCATAGGGCTGTGGAGTAGTGTTGCATACTGTCTAAGAAGATTTCTATGACTTCTATTTATCTTTTGCATCAGTATTTGACAGGTAACAAATGAAATTGCTTTTCTAAAGTTAAATCCAGCTTCATTTCTGTCTTTCACCCATAAAGGATGAAACATTATTTGCTTCTTAGACAGTTCCTGTACTCTATCGTCTTTCATTACTTTTATAAGTTCTGTCATAAATCCTTTAGTTCTTTAGCCATGGCTTCTAACTGCCTATTATAGAGATAAGTGTCTGGGTTTGATAATATAAAATCCTCAAATATTACCTTACCTTCAATTAAAAAGTACTTTAAAAACAGCATTAGGGTATGATATTGTCTTTTATTTCTCTGTTGTATTTGCCTTCTCATATAGTTTTGGTTCTTTATGACCATGAAGAACAGTGTTCGTAGAGCATTTTGGTCGCCCTCTTTTCACTGAGGTCCAGCCCGGAACACCTGCCTTCTGCACACCATCACCTGGATGTCCCACAACACCTTAAACTTAACTCGAATGCTGTTCCTTCCTCTGCTTGCTCTGTTATAGAGGTTGGCAGATTATGGTCCTTGGGCCAAATCTATCTCACTGCCTGTTTTTGCATGGCCTTTCAGAAAGGTGAGAATAATTTTCACATCTTTAAAAGAAAATGAAAATATTTCATGACGTGAAAATTAGATGAAATTCAGATATCTATATCCATAAAATGTTTTATTGGAATACAGCCACACTTATTTGTTTACGTATTGCCTATGGCTGCCTTTGTGCTTCAGTAGCAGAAAGGAGTAGTTGTGTTGAAGACGGTCTGGCTCTCAAAGGCTTAAAATAACCTACGCTATCTGGCCCTTTACAGAAAAAGTTTGCTGACTTCTACTCTATTTGAATGGAAATTTCACCACTCTCTCAACTCTTAATCTCCCAATATCAAAACCTCTGAATTATCTTCCAGCCTTTCCTCTTATTCAGATGCATATCCTATTGATGTATATAAGGAATATCTCCAGACCAGACTCCTCTTCTTTATTCTATTTCTACAACTTTAGCATATAGGTCCTTACTGTCTGTTTCCTAGACAACTGCAATATTTCTTCTTAACCCCAGTTTCTCTCTAATAAAATTCAAATTCTGTTAGTATCAAAGCTATCGTGTGAAAATCAATAGATTAGGTCATTTCACTCCCCTATTAAAGGTGGCATTGGGACCCTGCTTCCCACAGAATTAAGTCCAAGCTCCTTATCATTGTAACAAATCCCTTCATTCATTGGCCCTGACTTTTTCTCCAGTTTCATCTCCGTTGGCTGCCTGTACCCTCCACTCCCACCCTTGCATCCTAAATTCCCACAACACAGTACTTCTTATTGTCCTCCTGATATGTTGCTGCCTTTCATGCCTCTCTGCCTTTGTAATGCAGCTGCCTTTTTCTTTACTGCCCTTTTACTACTTTCTAAATAGCAAACTTGAATTAAATTTTTGAGACTCAGCTTAAATGTCACATTTAAAAATCCTTTTTTAGAGCCTTCAGGTAAAGTTAATTGTTCTCCCACTTCCACTTCTTTTGTGGTGTCATCATCTGCATAGATATCAGAGCTCTTTCTCACTTTTGTATCCTAGAACCTAGAATTTCTTATAAAGAAGATAGTAAATATTTGCTGGCTGAATAAATAAGTGCTCATACTTTTAGAGAGATTCTTCAGTTTAATTTAGCAGATCTAAAATTATAAAATAATAACAATCAAGTCTGTTAATTCTATCTGGTCTGGAATGAAACTTTGAATCTTGTGAGTGGTTACCCAAAAGTCTCTGATAGGCATCTCCAATTGTTGTAGTTCTCCCTGTTTAATTTTGTGGTTTCTTAACTTGCAAAGTTATTGAATCAAGTGCATCAATTTATCTATTAACTATTTCCTTCCCAAATAACTATTTATGACCTCAATGTATCATGAAAAGAAAGTCTTTTCTATACCAAATTTGCTATTTATTTTAAGTTGGCCTACTATTTACTTATTTATTTTTACTATTTCTGTAAGCAATAGTTAAATTTTCAAATTCAGCTTTCAGGAGGAGCAGGTTATACATAAACAGTTTGTGTCTATGTTTCAATTAGTCAAACTGGCCGTTTGTTTGGAGAATTAACTAAGCTCCTCATATCCTATCTTTCTCCCCTGGTACTGTCTTTGGATTCACATTACTGTTTGTTAGCATCTTCATAGAAGGCTAGACATGGAACTTACCTATTTTGCATGTGCCCTGTAAAGACTGGTTAAATGGGAAAGAATATAAAACCATCTAAAAGAAGATTTTAAGATTATCTATAAGTTTCATTCATCTATATTTTCCTGGCTTCATTTAGTATGGATAATAATAATGAGACAAGCTTATGATTATATAGTACTCTATACTTATTCAGAGTGCTTTCACCTACATTATGCCTCCTGGAAGGAAAGCATTGGTGGTATTGTTACAGTGATTTTTTCAAGTAAAACTGATGCTCAGAAAGTTGAAATTACCTGCTAAAATTCGTACAGTTTGTTAGCAACGTGGCTGAGGCTAAAACCTAGTTCCTGAACCAATGTAATTTTTCTGTGACTTTGTTTTCTTCATATAAAATACATACTTATTATCAAGCTGTTGTCTCTTGGTTCTAAAGCTACCCTTGCATACTCTGATTTGTACCGGGGCTAAGACTTTGCAGAGTTCTGTTCTCTACCAGTTGGCTTCTTGTTGGGTTCTGCCAACATGGAGTACATGGGGGAGACTGGATATTAGGAGAGTAATATTCTGCTTGCTGTTCTTGTCAGCATATAGCTAGCAACAGAAGTTGAATAGAAGCTTCTTTCGGCCTTCCCAGAACCAATCACATTATATCTCCTCAGGACTACCAGCACCAGTAGGGCAGTGCCTCTGTTCAGCTCTCTGAGTCTCTAGTCCCTCCTATTACCTTCTACCTTCTGATAACCACAACCCATGCCCTCTATATCTCTAGCCTTAGAGGTGGTAGCTGCTTTTTATAATTATTTGTCCATGTTGCTTTAGTGTTCCCTTTGTGCTTTTGTAGTCCTTCAATACCTATGAAACCAGTCCCCCATGCTGTTGGCTCTCTTTGGAAATACTTGGTTTGGTTTTGGTTTTCCTGACAAAATGCTGCGTGACAGACATTCCTTTCTCTGCCAGGATGGCAAACCTAAATTAGAATTATAGCCCTAGAAAAACTGCAGATCAGTGCCACTATCAAAAACTTGAAATGTGCAGGGGTAGTGATTTCCATTATACCCTCATTGAATTCACTTGGTTGCACTTTGAAGAAGATGGATGTATCTTAGAGAATTACTGTGGATTATCTTAAATATAACCAGGCAGTGATTCCAATTGCAGCTGCAGTTCCAGATGTGGTTTCTTTACTGAAGCAAATCAACACGGCTCCTTGGACCTGGTGCAAAACTATTAATCTGGAAAATGCTTTTGTCTCTGTAACAATTTGCAAAGATCACCAGCAGTGTGCTTATTTACTTTTACCTAACAAGATCAACAGTCCTTCTTCACAGTACTGTCTTAGGGTTGTGTTGACACACCTTCTCTCTGCCTTAATTTAGTCCTCAAAGATTATGGTGGCACAAAGCTTGGTTGGCTAATTTGGATTTGGGAGACAGCACATATCACAACTGAGCATGCTGATCCATCATGTTTGTTGAGTAAATCAAAGCATAGAAAGAAAATGCTATCCATTATTGCATACTGTCCTTTGGCCACCAAGTCAATGACTATCACGTCATTGACTACCACTATCACGTCAGTGGTTCTTAATACATATTCAGTGACTGAATGGAATATGCCCCTCTTTCTATGTTTTCTATTTTTTCCACTATATTGAATCATAATGCTGTTGAGGTTCGTAGGTCAATTTGAATAATGATAGTGAAGCAGTGTGACATGTGAGAGACTTAGTCAAAGGCCTAACTCTGGGATTTGTTAGCTGTGTGACCATGAGAAAGTCAGTTAATCTCCCTGAGCCTCAGTTTCTTCTTTTTTAAGAGGAGGCTTCTTTTAACAATGTAATTCTACTGTTTCATGATTTACTCCGAACAATAAATAAATTGTATTATAGAAACAATTAACTTAAAAAATGTCCTTTCTTATTATTTTTACATAGTTTAGAATAATTGCTTCAATATTGCAAATGAAAGATTTTTTTCTTTTGAAGATGATCAATGGTTGAAACTTTGCTTGGATAGAAAATATAAATCTTTAAATAATTTAATATGCATTCGTATATATGAATATGCAAATTTTAAATTGAATTAATTTGAAACTGAAAATATTTATAACATGCTATCACAAAGATTCCTCACACATTTTGAATCACTATAGTGACAAACAACCGAATCAGTCTATCAAGAACTCTTAATTTTTTTCTTCACTCAGAAAAAATCGTCACATATGTGGAACTTAACGCCTATTAGTTCATTCAGCTGATATGAAGTAAGATATGTTGTTCACCCTTTACTCACCTAGGTGTTTTAAATTTTGCCTTTGGGTCAAGGTAGATGTTAATGTGTACCGGGAATGCATGTTTTTATACTTTACTAATAAAAGTACTTTATTTTTTTGCGGTACGCGGGCCTCTCGCTGCTGTGGCCTCTCCCGTTGCGGAGCACAGGCTCCGGACGCGCAGGCTCAGCGGCCATGGCTCACGGGCCCAGCCGCTCAGCGGCATGTGGGATCTTCCCCGACGGGAGCATGAACCCGTGTCCCCTGCATCGGCAGGCGGACTCTCAGCCACTGCGCCACCAGGGAAGCCCTAAGATTACTTTTATAGAAGTGATTACTAAATGATATTATAATATCAGGATCCCATGGACCAGCAGCCTTGGCCTTACCCAAAAGCTTATTAGAAATTCAGAATCATAGGTTCCAACTGTAGATATTCTGAGTCAGAATTTGCCTTTTAATCAGATCCCGTGATGGTCCATATGCACGTTAAAGTGTGAGAAGCAGGACATCACCCAGTGGTGTCTTCTTTATGATATTCCTCATAAAATTATTTTATCATAAAATAATAATAAAATTATTATTATGAGTACACATAATCAAGGAATAAATCTGTGCATTTCCAAAACAAGAGATTTTTGTTATAGTTGTTTTTCAATCTTTTGAATGCTATGAACTTTGTGATTGATCCCATTTTCCTCTCTGCCTTGGCCACATCATATAGTCCATGTTACATCTGTTGAGCACTGCGTCATGGCCTCTTTGCAAGTACCTTTCTTATCCTTTTGCTTGTTCATTTGTATGCCATCCACATTTTCCCTTTGCCTGGATACTTTCAATTAAACAAAAACGTTATGTGGTTTATTGAGTGCTTCAAATCCTTTGTGGAATGAGGTAAAGTAAAAAGAAATAAAACCAACGTAAACAGCCTAAATATTTCCAGGATTTGTTATATGATTTAAGCATTGCAAACCTAGACACTTCCCTCTTCGCCACCTACCCTTCTGAGCATCATAATTAATGTTCAGTATGAAGATCCTGAGATACTCTGGGGGGTACAGTTATCAGAGAAGTATTAATTATACTCAGCACACTATACTGTATTTACTGAGCCAGAAACATGGATTAATGTGTTTTATAAAGATTTTAAACAAGAGTGGAAAACCCAAAAGATTTCTGACTAAATGAGAACATTCACTTCAATTAAAACATCCCATTTTGTGAGCACACTGGTGAATATCAGGCTTTTTATAGACAAATTATTTTTCTATTTTTTTTAACTGGATTCAATCATTATCTAGGAATTTAGAAATCATTTACGTCAAACATGTACTGATAAAACAAGTAGCAGGTAAATTCTGAGATAATGTCAGGCTATATATTTTTACCAGCAGGCAGCCAAACAGTTGAACTTACTGCCTCAGGAAGCCGCTGAACTGACTATTGTGGCTGAATAATTTTATGACCAGTATTAAGGGTCACACGTTATATACGCTAAGAGAGGGGTAATCAAATATTATGCTTTGGGGCATAAATTAATCACTGTAGGGGTTAAAAAAGAATCTTCTTTGCCCTATGAAGAGAATTGAATAATTAGGCTGTATTGATGTTTTTAGAGCCTTCTTAAGTATCAGCATTGGTTTTAAGAACAATTCTGGGACTTTGTAGGGTGGGTGTTTGAGCTCTTGATTAGAAGAAGAGGGTGCTGCCAGTTGAGCAGTTCATTCTGGCAGGCAGACAGGTTGGGCAGCTTCCTGATGCCACACTGTTCAACTTGATTTTCATTAAAAGCTCAAAGTTCCTGCTGTTAAAATGTCTCCAGGCAGCTGGGGCAAATGAGCCTCCTTGCCTACCTGGGAATCTTGAGGTGGATTTTTATCTGTTAATCAAGCCTCCTTGTAAGGTGGTGGTGGGAGGGTAGAGTGGTTTACTAATGTGGGAGGTTCATTCTCTCTCTTCTACAAGTCACATTTTACATTTTAAAAAGGCACATTTCTCTAACATTGGGGAATTAAACCTTGTTTTTGTTTTTTTTGTTGTTTTTTTCAGTAAAACAGGCTCAAGGGGAAACTTGTTAATCAAATGGCATTAGAGGTCAAGTGTGATCAACTGCCAAACAAATAAATCTTTGCAGGTTTGCCTACGTGGTTACTGAACGAAGCATGTCAAACATGGTTTGTGATAATGCAAGGATACTGTATTCCATGGGAAATAAATTTTATTTCCTGTATCCTGCTGCTACCCACCCCCCCCCCCCATATTCAGCAGTTTTAAACTTAGATAAAGCAAAATAACTTTCAAGTCATATCCCAGGAGTGTTTCTAGTAAAAGGAAATCTGAAGAATGAATCATTTCCAAATAATGACTGCATATGAGCGACCTTGATACTCAATACTCCTAGAGATGAAAACCAAAACTTTATTGACATACCTATTTATTGACTCCACTAGCCTTGCAGATGTTTGCATATTTGGTTTGCTTTGCCTTTCTCTGTTTTCACTTTGAAACCAGTCAAATATTATTGTGCGGCTAGTCCAGCAGTGGGTTAAATGTATTTACTTATAATGCAAAATATTATGATTTTCCGTCAAAGGATTTACTGTATTTTTCCTATGAGCCTGACACTGAGGCAGGCATGGAAATTGAAATGAAGGCAGCAACTTTTCCCTTTAGATGCTATAATCTGATTGGGGTCATAGGACAGACCACTACATACGGTTAAGTCATGTTATTATTATCATTACTGGCCACACCGCGTGACTTGCAGTATCTTAGTTCCCTGACCAGGGATCGAACCCATGCCCCCTGCAGTGAAAGTGCGGAGTCCTAACCACTGGACTGCCAGAGAATTCCCAGTTAAGTCATATTATTGTCAGGTTAAGTGTCAATGAGGTCTATGTATGTTCAGGAGAAGAGATATCAGCATGGTCTGGCATGATTCAAGACAGGAAGCAAGACTGCCTCTGGGCCTGAAGAGTATGTATATTTCGTAGGGGTGTAGGAAAAGGGGTACTGTGTATGGGCATGAGAGTGTGCATGGACGTGTGTACATGTGTAGGGACATGCACGTAGTGGGGGATGCAGATTGCTGCAGAATGAACAAAGACTTAAATTCAAGAAGGAGCAAAGAATGAACTGGGAAGGACCGGGATATGTTTTGATGATAATAGGGAACACGCTTAGGTAGATAGGAGTCTGATCCTTGAAGAACTTGAATGCCAGGCTAAATAATATCTTACAGAGATTAGGAGACCATTGACTTTTCTGAGTAGATAATTGGCATGTTGAAAGCATATTTTGGGAAGAATAATATGGTTACAGTATAGAAAGTGAATTTGAGCAGACAGGGGCTGGGGTCGGGGATACTGGTTTGAGTGAATTCCAGTCCTGAGACAGTTGTTTATATTATTTGCCATTCATTTTCTGGTTTCACAACCAGAAAGTCTACTTGATCATATTTTTGTTGTTGTTGTTGTTTCTTTTCTTTTCTTTTTCTGAAAGCTCAGTGTTGTCCTTTGCCAAAAGAGAGATGAGAGGTCAGGTTTGATTTACTGAATGTGTGCTAATGTGACCACAGCACTGGTATTGCCTATTAGGTACTAGATTCAACTATCTTTACGTTTAGGTTGACAGTGAACACAATTAAGTATGCATCCCTAAATCGATGTTAAATTCAGTATGCTTAATTTCAGGATCAATTCCCTCTGTCTCTTCTTTTTTTTCAGCAAAATATCCAACATTTTTACAAGGCTTGTTTTCCTGAAATAAGCATATGTTAAATATCTCATCTAGGTAATAAATCTTTGTGTCAGCAGCTATCATAATCTCACCAGATTTCATATTGTTACATTTTCATGACATTCTAAGGTAGCAAAGTAAATCAACTGCTCAGACAAACGAGCAGTTCAAACTCCTTCGAAAAGTCTGTCAATATTGGTAGAGTGCCCACTGAATAAGAATTCTTCCCTCTGTGCCTTGGGAAGATACAAAGTGTTAAATGAGCAGTCTGCCCTTGGTAAGACTGCAACAGAATGAAAGCACAAATTAAAAATTAAACTAAAACCTAAAAAGACCCCTAAAATAGGAATAGCTCTGGATCAAATAATTACTCTGTACCAGACACACAAACATCTCACGTCACAAACATCTAACTTACTTCTTGTATCAGCCCTGTGGATTATAGTATTAGAATTCCTAATTTTGCAGATGAGGAATCTAAGGCCCAGAATGGTTAGCTATCTTGTTCATGGTCACACAATGGCAGAGCCAGAATTTAAACTTGTGTCTCTCTAACTTTTGAGCCAGGTTTCTTTTCAGGCTGCTGTAATTAGTTATGAGAAGGCAAAAAATGCCAAAGTTATTGTCTTTTAATTCGAAGTAGAGTGATTGGGGAAGGCTATATAGAGTCATAATTTGAAGTCATGAAAAAGAAAGTAACACAGATTAGGAAAGAGTCTTCAGGAGAACATTCCAGATCGGGAAAATGGTAGACTTGTAATCAGAATACAACAGGCTACAAGTGTGGGGCAGTATACAGGAATAGTGAGCTGAGGTGACTGATGGAGGAAGATGTGTCCCCAAATTAAATGCATTACTAGGACTTGAAATCCTGCTTATAATGTTTAGTGCTGGGCACGTATAATGTGATTGACATATGCATATTGAGGTGATGGTGACTTGTGGTGCTGAACGCTGATGTGGGTTTATGCGGTGAAGACAACAAAGGGGGGAAGCAGACAGGGAGACAGACTGGGCCTCTCTAGATGTTAACCTCAAATCATTCTCTAACACTTTCCTCACAGTAGTAAAGTAGTGTGAGTGTCGGGTGACTTCAGCCTCCTCTTTTCCATATCACACACCCCCAAACGTCAGGAAGCCCTCTTATGTCATTTCCCCTTCAAGGCAGCTCTGAATATAACATTAATCTATAATTCTCTGTGTAAAAGTACCAGGCAAGGGAATTGAGCTAATATAATTTTTCCAAACCCTAAGCTGTGGGATTAGGATTAATGGATTTAAAAAAAAAAAAAACAAAAACAAAAAAAACCAAAGGACCAACATTGTTTCATAATCTCATGAAAGGGTTAGTTTAACAAAAATATTTACTTAGAAAATTTATAACTAAACATAATTAAGTAGAGTAGATTTTGATCCAGTTTATTTTATCAGATAGCAATAATTCAGAAGAATTATACCAATGCATTACAGAAGTGTAACTAGTAAAGAAAGTATATTTCTGTGCTTTCCATTGCCTTTTAGCCATTCTGAATTCCTTGGCCTTTGGAGGTAAATGAATACTGTTGAGATATACAGTTGACCCTTGAACAACATGGGTTTGAACTTTTCAGGTCCATGTATTTGCAGATTTTTTTCAGTAGTAGATATTATAGTACCACTCCATCTGTGGTTGGCTGAAACCACGGATGTGGAGGAACTGCAAATATGGAGGGCCTAGTACAAGGTCTATGGGGATTTTTTGGGTTTTTTTGGCCACAGCACACGGTATGTGGGATCTTAGTTCCCCAACCAGGGATCGAACCCGCACCCCCTGCAGTGGAAGCATGGAGTCTTAACCACCCATGGAGTCTTAACCACCAAACCACCAGGGAAGTCCCTCTGTGGGGATTTTTGACTACACTGAGGATCTGCCCCTAACCCTCATGGTATTCAAGGATAACCTGTATTTGTGTTGTAGTCTGATGAATGGTGAACTGTGACTGATGAAGAAAAGAGGATGGATATTCAGCTAGTAGGCACCAGTGTTAAACTATTTAAATACTTATGTATTAATTGGTAAATAGCCACTGTCCTGAGCCATTAGAGTGTCCCCCATACTTCTCTCTGCTATTCTGGGCACTCTGGCCACTCTAGCCTCTGGCCCTTCCCCCCAAGACAATTCCTTCCCCTCCCTAAAGTCCAGCACCTGAAGAGTTGACTAGCACAGAAGGAAGGCTCCGGGACAGTCAGGTGCCCCAGCACTCATCCTGGTGCTGATACAGTTGTTAACGATTTAACACGCCAAGGTAATTGGTTGAACATGCTAGGAAAGGTAGCCATTTCTTCTCTTACTCAAGTTTTCTTATTCTTACATCTTTCTCCCTATGTTTCTCCTCCATTCATAGGCTCCCAAGGGAGCATAAAAGTACGACTTTGGAAATGATACATCCTTTCTCTTGAATTAAGGATGCCTCCAGGTATACTCATTTCCTATCTTCTTGCCTTATTTTATGCTACCACTTGTGAATACGATTGAATAATGGCAAACATTTTGCTTTTTACAACATTTATGTCTAATTTTAAATGGATTTGAGAATAATGGATTCTAGATTTCCCTAATAAATGTTAAACTATAAAATTAAAAAACTGGATCATGTGTGTATGTATATGTGTGTGTGTACAGACACAAAAAAACCCCATATTGATGTGTGTGTGTACTTACACACACACACATATAAACATATTCAGGGTTTATTTAAAAAGTCATAACTCGTAATACTTAATAATATATTAATGTATTCCTGGCACGGTATTTCTTTAGGTGCTTATAACATTTCTTATAATGCGACAGTGTTATTCCTTTGCATTTCTTCTTGAAGCGCATTTGCCCTCTCTCAAAACAGAGTATTTATGTAGTCATATTCAATGTGAAAAGGGGATCTTTCTTTGCACATATTACATGTAAAGCAGGCATGAACTCAGCTTTTGATTAAAACGTAGTTGTGTGACCTTCTAGCTCAGCTTTAATTGCATTTAAAATTCCTTTCTGCACCTGTACTGAATATTGCAAACCAATATTAATAACGTAGGCTTAGAGCAGTGCAGCACCTAAGCAATAGGTTCTTGACAAAAGTTATTTACCTAACTAGAGTTTCATTTCAAAGTTAACATGTTTCTGTGCTACTTGAATAAAGCACTCATCTGAAAACTCTGTTAGACACTTTAACCCAATTTAATTTATTCCCTGAAAGTTTAATCCCCTGCTGACAAGAGTAGTTACAAATTTTCCAGAGTCACAATCCACTGAAGTGAAAAATGTTTAATGACATCATAGGTACTGAGCTTCAAGAGTTTAGTTAAAAATCTTCAAAATGTAAAACAGGGGGCAAGAGTTAATAGGATATTTTATATAGTTATATTTCAATCCTATTACAAATCTTTCTAAAGTCCCTTACATCTCTACCATTAAAGCTATGCAAAATGAGTTACTTAGACATCTCCAGGGAGCAGGGAAGGAAAAAAAAGACACACATTTTAAACCATAAAAGCAAATCTCTTCTGAGCTTTGACATTAAAGTGGCCCATTCAGTCATTTTACATTTTATAAAACCCTCTTTGTAATCACAGTGACCAAACAAAGCAAGTATTAGGTGCCAACCATCTACAGTATTCTGTGCAACTATACAAGAAAGCAGCCCAAAAGTGCACAACATGGAATGCTTTGGCACCCATAGAACAAACCCTGACTTGGTTTTATACAGTTAAATTATGCAATAGAAGTCTATTTATCGGTTATTAAAATATTTTTGGTCTGACTGCCAGAGAGTGAGGATAAAAACAGGGGAGGAGAGAAAGTAAATCTGAATTGACTTTGTTTTTGGCACAGTAGAAAGCAGTTGGGTTCTCTTTATAGTTTCCTAAAAATCTAATTATTCATTTGGCAGTTGTACCTCTATAGCGCAACTGGATAGTTGTTTTAAAATATGCAAAGCACAGATTTCAGATTTAATAGGAGATAATGACCACTTTATAGCCTGTCAGGTCATGGCCTATTTGGCCTAGTTACAGAGATATTGCTTCATGGTTCAGTGCTTGAGAGCTGATGATGGCTCCAGGAGAACAAAGGTGTCGTTGACATAATAGAAAGTAAGGGTTTCTCTGGAACTCTAATGGGATGCTCTGTAAAGAATACATCAAAAATGTCATGGAGGGCTTCCCTGGTGGCGCAGTGGTTGAGAGTCTGCCTGCCAATGCAGGGGACATGGGTTCGTGCCC
Source organism: Globicephala melas (assembly GCF_963455315.2). Classification (NCBI taxonomy): domain Eukaryota; kingdom Metazoa; phylum Chordata; class Mammalia; order Artiodactyla; family Delphinidae; genus Globicephala; species Globicephala melas. The sequence continues at coordinate 61,864,052 of NC_083322.1, forward strand.
CGGTCCGGGAAGATCCCACATGCCGCGGACGCGGCTGGGCCCGTGAGCCATGGCCACTGAGCCTGCGCGTCCGGAGCCTGTGCTCCGCAAAGGGAGAGGCTACAACAGTGAGAGGCCCGCGTATCGGGGGAAAAAAAAGAAAATGTCATGGATTAGATAGTACAACTCTGATGGGGGCATTGGGTGGTATTTCTCTATACTGTATCATTAAAAAGAAAGAAAGGAAGGAAGACAAAGAAACAAAGAAAAGAGAAAGGAAGGAAGGGAGGAAGGAAGGAAGGAAAAGAAAATTTTAAAAATCTACAGTTTAAATCAAGTTTCTTTGTAAAGTCATAATTTCACATTCTAAAACTAGGATCATTAGTGAAAATCATATTGCGCTTGGAGTATTACCACTTCAAGGGAATAACAGTGCACTGGTTGCCAGAATGACTTGGGATGTCACCATTTAGGCAATTCCCATGGACAAGGGCATCTGCCTTAAGAGCTGGGATGAGAGCCTATGGCCTGGCTCCAGAGCCCCTGCTTTTACCACTACTCCAAGATACCTAAAATGTACAGTTTTTTCTACATGACGTTAAATTATGGAAATTAGACTCTTCTATACAAAATAACCACACGGATCAATGTAACTATCTGGATGAGTTTAAAAAACACCAAATCAGAGCAAGTATTATTAACAACTACCATTTATTGAGAAGAAATATTCACATACATTGTTTCTAATTCTCAAAATAATGCAAGGTATTCATATCAATTATAATGAGAAAATTGAGGTTTAAGAGATTATTGCTTTGAAATTAACTGAGTGTCTGTATACCTGAGTACCTGGTGGGCAATGAACAGTGATATGCTAGTCAGCTCTTTTGGAAGAATGATGATTCAAGTAATACTTGAAGTTCTACATACAGGGTTGAAGCATGAGGATACCTCTACTTGGTCAAGGTCAATTGGCTCATGCCCATTCAAGGAACTGAATGACCATGTATACTCTTGTTAAATAGCAGTACATTGTGGTAACAGCAGAGCAATCTGGGGTTTTTGACACAGAATCTGAATGTTGCTTCTTGGATGTGTGATTCGAAGGAAGTCTCTTTGCCAGAGACTTAGGGTCTTAGTTTCCTGCAACCTATCATTGGATTATTGGTATCAACATCCCAGGGAGGTTGTCAGAGTTCAATCTACTCATATAACATACTAATTTTTGATTGGAAAGTAAATACTATGCAAATATTACTTTAAAAATCCTCTGACTTAAAAGAATGTCAGCCTCAGATTGATTAGTTAATCCAGGAAACAGGTTTTTTTTTTTAAACTTTAGCTTCATTTAAACAAAATGTGAAATGAAAGAGCCATAAAATGACAAAATTAAATGAGTTTATTATCAAAAATAGTAAAACAATTATACGTAATGCAAATTAATTATCTGTAAAATTATATTAAATAGTCCAAATGACTTGCAAGGCTATGATTTAGCATAGTACAATAATATTATTCTCTCTACAACTACTCAAAGCATTGCTTCCTTCACTGTCAAATCCAGGAACACTCTTTTCCCATTATCGTCTTTGTCAGTCGAAAGCTCTAGAACTTTATTATAAAGTGATTTGCAGCACACAAACCCAAACTGAGGAATATTTCACAAATTAAGTAGCCTATAATGTTTACATTTTACAAAAATGTAAAGGACAAGAAACAGAAAGAAAGGCTACTGAATGGCCATAAGAACTAAATGCAATGCATGACAGTGGATTGGACCAGAAAAATTAGTAAGTGTAAAGGGTATTGTTGGGACAATTTGATATTGACTATAGATTAAATTATAGTAAAGTATCAAGGTTAATTTTTTTTGATAGCTGTATTATGTGTATATAAGAAAATGTAATATTTCTCAGGAATTACTTTAGAACTTCTTTAAGAGTAAATTGGCATGCTGTCTCCAACTTACTCTGAAAATGGCCTAGACGCACAGAAATATAGATAACGCACACGTGTACATATAAACGTGTACATATATACATGTACATATAAATATACATGTGTATATAAATGAAAGAGAGAGAAAGCAATAAAATGATGTGTGATCAAATGGAATTAATTGGTGAATCTGGGTAAAGAGTGTATGGAAGTTTCTTGCAACTTTCTGTAAGTTGGAAATTATATTGAAATTTTTAAATTACAAAACTATATAAACATAAATACTGTTTTCTGTGCAGATTCCAACTAAGATAGATCATGCTTGCAGTCTGTCTAAAGAACCAAGATTACTTAGCAAAAGATGATTTCACTTGTAAATACATTTCTTGACTGTTTAAACCAGCCTCCACTTTGAGAAAAAAACATATATCTCACACCTTCCTTTAACATTATGTCAAACTATGAAATAAATATTCTGACTAGAAGCAAATCAATGATACACTTGGAATAAGCTTTTTAATACAGTACACATTCCAACACCCCCACTACCAATTCTGCTATAATCCTCAGTATATATTACAGCTCACGTTACCCTGGCTTTACTTTAGTAATCTCTTTTGGGAATCACTGACTTTCAAGGCTCATAACAGGAGGGCAGCTCCAAAGTAGTAGGACCTTATCTATAAGAGAGTCTAAAGTACTGATGTAGGTTATCTAGAATGAGCAGACATACAGATTTAGACTGAGTACAATAACTTCCCTGAGGTTAATTTTTTAAAATTAAAAAAAATCATGGTTATTTAACAAATGCTTGCTGATGGACTTATAGAAGAGAGAATCTGACAAACTTTTGCTTTAACTTTGCTTTTTTTTTAAAAAAATAATAAGTCTTCTGAAAATAGGAACTGACAAATTTTTTGGAAACAAATATAAAGCACTTTCTCTTTTAGAGACTAAAGAATAACTCCCTCTGTGTTATCATTTGCTTAACTGAAAACCTATGACAACTGTTTGCTCGTTTTGATTCTCTCTCCCCTCAGAGCAGTCACTGTTCAGACTTAAGTCTCAGGAGGTCTGAGCATGGGTTTGTGCACATAGTCAATCCAGGAGACTCCAAGCTGTAATTGAGATACACTCACTGGGTTAGTGCCTCTTTGTTTCAGGGTTAGCAAACGATGGCAAATTTCCATAGTATCCCCTCCTTCCACAAAATTAAGAGCAAAGATAAGCCAGTTCCTTATTTTGAAGTTGACACCCTGATTTCCAGTTTCAGTAAACTCTGGAGGAGACATAAGGTACCAGCTCTTATGGAAACTTTAGAACTCAAGAAGAGTGGACTGAATACTAGGAAACCTTCACTATAGTTTTAACTCTGCCCCTAACCACCGTGGGAACTTTAGGTGAGTTACTTCAGCTCTATGGGACTCAGCTTCCTAAGTCATGAAATTATTTTCAAGGTCCCTTTTAGCTTCAGATGTTTTGTGATTCTAACTCTCAACAATCGTGGATTTTAGTGATATAGACAAAAAGCAGAAATGTCACAGTTGTACTGTATTTATACTCTGTCAACTCTAGAGTAAAGCCAAACATTCCTGTAAGACTCATATTTTTTAATAACAATTTAATTTGTACTGTTAATGAACATTTTTATAGCTCCATTTGAGCCTTTGCAAACACATCCATAAAACTGGTTGTATTGCTTCAAGTTTATAAAACCCCACTGCATTTTCCAAGAAAGTGGGCATTTATGCAAAGAAATAGCCTAACACATGCCTAACTGCCTATTTCAATTACTATTTGTCAATACAGTATCCACTTGAATAGTGCAAACATAATGCCCCCGGAAAGTCTGGCAGATTCCTGTTGAAGGAACCTCTGCTCTTAGAATCCCATCAGCATTTTCTTTCATTTCTGTCTTAGCATCAAATTTCTGGAAATTCAAGAGAGAAAATCCAGAAGATGACACTAACTTTCCTGCCATCCAAGAGACCACACTCATTGTTTCATTAAGCTTTTCTGATACTTGTAAAGCCTCCAAAATAGTTATGTTCATATAGGCATTTTTGCTCTTATTCACTTTTCACTTTGATTTAAATAATACTCACATTTATTTGGAGACTTTTGATGTAACATTCCTGTCTGGTTATAATGACCTATAGCATCAACTCACTTGTATTTTCTTAGAAAACTATCACCTTTTCTCTTGCACCACTGTGGATGTTTACAGAATTACACAAAGCCTCCATGAAGGCTTACAATATAAACACTTTTATTTATGCCAGAAAATGAGCTGTTTATCTGTTTATGGGGCAAGCTCATCTGTGAAGGAACATCATTAGGTGTAGGTAGGCACTCCATTCAAACATGCATTTATTCATTCAGCTGATATTTATAGAGCACCTACTTGGAACCTGGCATTTTATAAAGTGTAGTAGTAGTGACTAAGGTATTAAATGACCACTCCCACCCCCATGGAGATGACAGTTCAGAGAAAGAAGATGAATAGATAGATAGATAGATGATAGATAGATAAGGATATAGGTATAGGTATAGATAATAGTATTACTTTTATGAACAAAAATAGCACAAGGTTCTCTGAGAGGATCAACCATTCCTGTAGAAATGAACTTTAGGTTGGGCTAGAGGGTGAGTAGGAGTTAGCTAAGCAAATGGGAGTGGGTAGAAAGGATTCCAGGATGGAGAAGCAGCCCATGCAAAGGTCCTGAAGTTGGAAGAAAGAGAACACATAAAAAAGTCCGATGTGATCTGAACTCTGAGGCCAAAGGGAAGAGCAGCCAAAATGCAGCTGGAGTTGTAGAAATACATTGCATTGACCTAGACCCCGAAAATACCCTCTGTGAGGAATCAAAGGCTCACAACTGCTTCTTTAGTTGGTGATGGCTTCTGTAGTAGTTTCTTGAGCAACAGTGACCTTCCTGGTCTCTGCAGCTCATAGAAGAGGTAGCTTCCAGGGGCTGCAACAGTCAGCAGGTACCACAAAGGTTCCTGGTCCATCTTCTTTTTTCAAAGAGCTCTGGGGCCCCTAGTGACACAATTCCATCTGACTTCAGCACCAGGAATAGAGACAGCTGTCAGATGTCCTAGCTGTGCCCTCTAGTGGCAGGTGGAGTGTTACCCAGCTCTTTTGAAAAGGGTAAACGCCCTCTCAGAGTTTGGAAGTATGCATGTGGGGACATAATGGGTGGGGGGTCGGGGAGGAGAGGAAATTCTACTCTAACAGCCTGTCTTTCTTTCAATTCTCCTATGACTCCTTCTATCCACAGTGTTCACAGCAGTTCACATTAATGCTGTGATAAGTCATTTTAAAGTACATTAAAGGTCAAGGGAATCTCAGAGCTCTGCTTGCACGCACACTTTCCTCCATCCATCCTTTCTATTGTGACTACTCTTACATCGTCCTCAGTCTCTTTGGGCTCTGTTTGCTCTATCTCTCCATGACCCATCTCTTCTCCTCCTGTAACATAATCTGGGTGAATATTCTTCTTTGATTTAGTGAAACGGTCCACTTAATTTCCTTGGTAACAGAAAGAGCCAAGTACTTTTCTTTTTGGAATCTAGGCATACCACTCAGTTTTACATCTGATTAACTTAAAGCCACAGCACCTAAATCCAGAGGTCATCTTTTTCCTTGTTGATGAGATCTCTCTGCCTAAGCATCCTTTTCCCTCAGCACTTGGGTTTTTGATATGAGATTCCACATGCCATGCTTTAAGAAACTGGGAATAGGGGGAAAGGGTAGGGCCAAGACCGAAGTGAAATGTAGCCCAGACTCATGGTGTATCTGGTTCCCAAACTGACAATAATTGGGTAAGAGATTTGTGTTTCCCGAGTGCTAAGAATGTTACATGGAAGAAACAAATATCAAAGAACGGATGCTAATCTTATCAGAGGGACTTCAGAAAAGAACAGGTTGGTTTAAGAGCTTTCAAGGGAATTGTTTTCTCATGGACATAGGGACCTTTGAAGTTCCTTCAGTGCATGAGTTGTGTCTTCCCTGAGCTATGCCTTAGAGCCATAGTGGGGCCTGGTGCTCTAGGCTGGATATGCTTTACCACATCTTGCTCTGGTCAAGGCATGATCCAAAGATATATATTTACTCAATGTCAAAAGGTTTTACCTAACTAAAACTCCAGCATCACCATCCTTTGATAAAAGGGTGAGGGGTCGATTCTCTTTGTTGGTTTTGTCTGTTCACAGGACATTGGATTTGTTCCACTTCGGGAAGCTGGAGATTCCCAGTTTACAGTACTTTTACAGGAATGTGGAGGGACCGTATTTCCAGAATCTGCATCCCCTTTTGTATTTCTGGGTTGATCGTCTGCCTTGTTGTCCACTCTGTACCCGTGAAGCTCTGATCAGTCTCCACACCTTCTAGCCTGATAAGAAAGAAGTCCTAGAAGAATTTTTGAATGAATCCAGGATCTAAATGGTACAGGGATGATATTCCACTGCAACTAGTCTCTATCACTTTCTTTATATAACGACTTCTTCCTCTGTCTTTTGGAGGGTTTTCAGATCAACCTCTGGAAAATCAAAGGGTGTTAAGTAGGCATATTGTCTCAAAAATATCAAAGTTATTATTTCCTGAGGAATTTGAGTTCTGTTGGATAAAGTGAATTCAGTATGTTCTCTTATACCATCGCTGTATATGAGACAATATGTATGTATAGGTTGCTGGAAATAGGATTGGAAAGTGAGTCAGTCCTTCCTCATTTGGTCCATTCTAGATAGGTGTGTACTTCTTTGGACTTTAAGAAGCTATAAACTTTCAAAAGCCTCCATGTACATGCCTTATTATGGACCATCACTCATATTGGCCTCCAGTTCAGAAAGAAAGACCCTGAATCTAACCCAGCTATTCCTACATATGCAGTATTTGTCTTTTCCTTAAAGACAGCTAGATTTACTGACAAATTAAAATCTCTTTATGCATAATGAAAAAATAATGCTGAAGTGGCTTTGTTTCAGACAGGAAATAGTTTTTCAACATGTTATTTTAAGTGTTTTGTTCATTATTATAACCAAGTATCCAGGAGTACTCACATGAGATATTCCTTATACATTTTAAATGGAAGTAATGTAAAATGCTAAAAAAAGAAGCAACTTTTGCAATGCAAATCTGGGTAAGGTAATCTGTAATTATGTTTTGAGAGAATGGGTTAAGTGGGACTACGTTGAATATAATTTTTAATTTCTCACCAACGTTAATGTGTCTATATATCAAAACTTATATCTATATGTTTATAAAGTGAGCATGAGGGAAGAGACAATATTTTTGTAAGATGAAAAATTCTGTTTCTCAGTAGCAGAAACAGTAGTTCATGGCTCTTCACAAGGCATGCTTTTTCTCCTGCAGTTAAAGAACCAAAAACATTTTCAAGATAATTTTCATGAGAGGACCTACAGGAGGAAGAATCAAAGGGAAAACTAACTGTATAGTTATACAAACTTGTGAGGTACTCAATTACCTATGACTCAGGACCAATCTCCAATACAATAATGTAGGGAATAGTTGGTGCCCTATGTTGGAAGTGAGCCATCCTGCATGGGATCATGAGAACTCATGGAGTAACATACTAAAATTCTTAGCCATTTCTTCAAGTGATGGAAACATACCATGTTTCTAGTTTTTAAGGATGGCCTGGAATGTGCAGGCTGATCAGAATGTCTTCTTTTAAAGTTGTTAGGTTAAAGATTAATTATTGCCAATATTTGCCAATACTAAATTGTAATGTACATAATCAGGGTGGTCTCCTACCACCACCTACTACTAAAGATGACCACAGAGTTGTTACAATTATGCTAATTTCCATCTCAGTTTGTTTGGACCGTTTGAGCAGATGTAATGTCTCCAGTCAGAAGATGGGGATAGAATAGCCGTGCGCATTCTGAAAGCCTTGTTTTCCTTTTCTTCGGGGCTTCATAACCTAGCTAAGCATGATAGCTCTCAGGTGTTGAACTCATACTACTTTTCATACTTTTATTTGTGCCACATATAAAAGCTTTTATTTTATCTTCACGAAAACACCGTGAGTAAGGTATCATCTCTATTTTCTAGTTGGAAAACAATATGGCTCTAAGGGGTCACTGGTGATAAAGCAGCAGATTTTGGATTTAGCCCTGTGATCTCTGACTGCAAACCCCATTTTCTTAGTTCCTATGCAATACAGCCTCCAGCAACTACTAGATTAAGGGAGAGGCATGAGTTCCTTTTCTGCTTTTCTATTGTTAAGGCAGCACTGCTACTCCTGGAGCACTGCTTTGTAGCAGAAGGAAATGATGTGTTTTTGATGTATTAAAATACTAACCCATTTCCTCTGGCTTATCACATATAATACAGGAACTCCAAGTATTGTCAATGAAGTCTATGCTCTAAACTTGTAGGAGAGAAACCTCTATGGGCCACATATCCCACCAAAATCTTGGTTGTGGCTAAAGAATCAATGAACCTTCACTATTGAAATAGATGTAAATAAGAATATAAACCATATATGTCATTTATTGAGTACTTACTCTATGCGAGGTACTCTCTCTCCCAAGTTACAAAATGGCATAATACAGAAAGAGCATCCCTCAAAGAGATTATAGTCCTCTTGGTGGAACTCTATGAAAAAGAGTCTAACGTGTCTATAAATATCTGTGTGCTTTTCCCTAAACTAGTTAAGAAAGGGTCTGGAGAAAGCATGAGCACACGTAGCCCACCTTGTGGGATTTCACAATACCTGAAATAGAAAAAAATCCTACATTTTTTGGAGAGAGAAGAAAATAAAACACAACAAAATGAGTTAAGAGATGAATGACTATTCTGCCCAGTGTAAGACTATGGCCAGTAAAGACATTTTTAGGCATGGGACAACTCAGATAGTTTATCTCTTTTGAACTCTTTTTAAAAGAATCACACAAATCTATACAACCATAGAAATGAAAATCCAGCTCAAGAGAGGAGGGAGTAAGTTATCTGAAGCAACAATGAACAGAAAAACCAATGGAATCAAGGCTAAAAAAATAAGTCTAGGTAACCTGGCTGTGAAACAATGTAATAATTAGGGATCTATCACAAAAGGTATCCCCAAAATAGAAGTATGATACATTCATATTCTAAAATTCTATTTCCCATTTAATAAAGATGATATACCTGGATGTACTAAGACGTATGCATCTCCAAGATACTTTGTTGACTGGAAAAATACAAAATGCAAATCATAAAATATGACACTATTTATGTAAAATATTTATACATGTAAAAATAGTGAAAATATTTAGAAACAATATACATCAAAAATTTGAGGTTTTACCTTTGGAGAGAGAGGTGGGATTGTAAGGGAACAGGGGTTGATGATGAAGATAGGCTTTTAATTTTCAGTTCATAAATCCTATAATGTTTAAATGTTTTGATAAACATATATTAATGTACAATTGAATGATTAAAATGATTTTAAAAATAAAGGAAATACCCTGTGGAGTAGCTAAGCAGTAGCTCTTTCATTTACCAGCAGTAATCTTGCATAAGTCTTTTTTGAGCTTCCATATCTCTGCCTGTAAGCTGAAAATAACAATATTGATCTTAAAGTCTGTGTGTGAGTGAGTGAATGAGTGAGTGCGTGTGTGTGGTTTAAATGAAATGCAATGCCATATGTAAGATGCTAATTACAATGTCTGGAATATAGTATGTCCTTAACCAATAGCAGTTAATAGTATGCAACATATATTCAACCTAGGAAATCATAAAGCTGCCAAAATGAAGTTGTAATCACAGAGCAAGGCCGTTTTGTTGATTAGTTATTCACTGATCAGAGATACTGCTTAAGCATCAGGTTATCTAAAATTTTTGTTTGGCTTAAATACTCATACAGTTGATGAAATAAATACATGATTTTCAAAGTAATCTTGAGATAATTTATATTGAACAGTAATAGATCAACAGTAAATGTGTGGTTTGGTAGAAATTAAAAGGCATCTTATTGCTCTTTTGTAAAAAGAGGGACACAGACATCTGGAGGCGCCTCTAGTTGGAGATGTACATGTAAAAGAGTGAAATGTTTGTATAAAATCTCATAAGGGCAGGAGCATAGTTGAAGTGGCAGTGAAGTTTATTTTTCCCAAGTGGTGCCTTTCAACAATATTTTAACATCTTTTTTTTTTTTTTTTTTTTTTTTTTTTGCGGTACGCGGGCCTCTCACTGTTGTGGCCTCTCCTGTTGCGGAGCACAGGCTCCGGACGCGCAGACTCAGCGGCCATGGCTCACGGGCCCAGCTGCTCTGCGGCATGTGGGATCTTCCCGGACCAGGGCACGAGCCTGTGTCCCCTGCATCCGCAAGCGGACTCTCAACCACTGCGCCACCAGGGAAGCCCTCAACAATATTTTAAAAGATAATATATTGACATTATGATTGTAAGCCTGCAATGAAAAGATGTTAGAGAAAGCAATGCGAAAGCATGACCCTGAGGTATATAAAGGAGGAGCTAGACCAAGATCATTGCAACTTCTTATATACTTACACTCCCACCAGTCAACAGTAGTCTTTTCTCCCCAGCTCCACACACAGGTCCTGCCTCATACATGCTCCCTTCATGTTAGATCCTAGCTCTGTCTTTGTTTACGGTTGAAGAAAATGACCCTTCTCTTTGCACCTATATTTGAATGTTCTCAAAAGAAACATAAGCTTTAAAATGCATATACCTAATCATGTTGAGTCTTTATGATTCTCATTGTTTCTAAAACAGGCAAATCACATAATTTGTGGAAATGGTATCACTGGACTAGTGGGTCAACTCCTTTGGAGTGGGCGGGCATTGGCCACTTTTGCCTTGGAAAATTATATTCAGTTAGGAAGTATCTTTGGTGTTTTCAATGTTATAGGAAAAATTACTCTTTGTAGAAAAGAAGGTTCACGATGCTTTGCCTTTTTGGAATTTAGTCAATTAGAAATTGTCAGATTTTTCTTTTGGTCTCATTTTATGCCATAGTCTTTGCCACCTCTGTTATCATTTGATATACTGACGTGGAAGGATCTTTAGGTGACTTTTAAAAAGAAACTCTTTTATTGTGTTTGTAAAATCAATGGTACAGGGTGTTCTCAGTATAAGGGTTTTTTAAAAAAAATGGTATCGTTTATTCAGTAAGGCTCAAAATCGATTTCAATTTTATGTGTACATTTATGTGTTGCAAAAATGAAAATGCTTAAGATGTAAGCAATATAATAGAGTGAGAAAGCCAAGGATTCCTGATTGCATCTGGGAGTAGATGTGTTAAGCTTGCTGCTGTTCTTTGTCATCTTACATCGTCTCTTTACCACTACTGAAACTTGCTCCAAGAAGGTCCTTTGTAGTGAATTCAAAAATCAAGAGGCTTCTTTTCAAGTGTTTATACTTTTTTTTTAACTTGTTACTTTTGTATTCCTTACAGATGTGAGCAAACTCATTAATTTGCAACTTTTTCCTGCTCCTGCTTAGCCAGTAAATCATCAAGTTGAGTTAATCCTACCTCTAAAATATCTCTTATATCCATTTTTTCTTTTTCTTTTTCTCTGCCACTGCCTTGGTTCAAGCTCATTTACTTTCTCGAATGAAGTATTGCAATTTGTTATTTAACTAATTATTCCCTCAAGTTCTCTCCCTACCAATCCACCTTTCAATGTCCAATCGGTGATTTTTCTACAGCCAGGATGACCTACTTAAAAGCAAAACATGCCGAAATTTAGGGATTCCCCATCATATATAATAATAATTTTAAATGCCTTCACAAACTGACCCTAGAACCTTCATAATTTGACCCTAGCCTACCTTCTTCAGGTTCTGCTGACTTCTTGCAACCTTTTCTTCTCTTTATCCTCCCAGTCAATTCTCCCTAATGTTCAGAGGTAAGGAACAATTTTCCATTCTTACGTGTGACATGTTCCTTCTCAACTTTTTACTTTTACATGGTATGTTCCTTATACTTAGGAGAACTTCTCTGGCCTATTCACTATCTGTTGAAGTTCTGAACCTCTTTTTTATCTGCCAGATCTGAGTATCATCTCCTCTGTTACATCTTCTCTACCTTTTAACTTTGACTATGACTCCAAGAATATCATACATAGTGTTGGTTACATCACACTGCTATTTGCTTAACTGATTTCACTATTAGATTTTGAACATCTTGAGGGCAAGAACCATGTTTCATTTACCTTTGTATTACTATTATTTTACTGAATATTAGCGGAATCTCACTATATAGTTATTGAATTAATAAGACAAAATGAATCAGTGTTTTGTATACTGAACAGATCTGGGGACTTTCCTAAGGACCCTCCCTGATTTTTCATGACTGGTATTCTCTTTGAGACATTGCCCTGAAAGGGAAGAGAAGAGAGAATAAGAATATTGAAGGCAGTGTTGATGACTACAACTTGCTTTGATTCTGTACCCAAAGTGAGATATTCCAGAGAGGTTTCTTGACTGTCTGCACCACTGGAAGCTGTTCACATCACACCATTGAAGGCTAATACATTCATTGCATTTGATAGTTGAACAGTTTAATAGATGAACTTATGCTCATGTCTTATTAACCTGAGTTTTACTATCTACTCAACTTGTTATGTTTTTAGATTGTTACAGCAGCACTTTCAAAAGTATATATATATTTAAATTGTTTGCTTTAGGTTTTTGGTTATATAAAAGGGAGATTTTCTTATAAAGATACCCTTTGCTCTCAAATCCTACTGTAAGTTATTCATTTACATAAAATATTAACCAGTGGAATTCAGAGATAAAATGTTTGAGGATGATAATAGTTAGAATACTAATGTTGAACACTCATCGTGTCCAGGTGACTGTCCATTAGTGCTTTAAATGGAGTGTCCTATTTAATTCTCAAAACAGCCATGTGAGGGAAAGCGGCATCATTCTCCTACTCTGTAGAAGAGAAAAACAGAAGTATAAACAAGTTAAGCAACTTGCCCACACTATACAGCTGTGAAGGATCACAGCCTGGATTGGAATTCGCGGGTGTCAGACTACAGAGTCATAATCACTATAGCTGTGGAGAGTATAATTTAGAAGTAAATTTCTATTCTACCTGAAAATCAGAGGTTGTTCTGCTATCAGAATCTTAGCATCCTCTTCAATAGGTTGGTTCTTTCTCCTTGAAATCTGACACTTCCCTTTTTTTTTTACTCCCTATATGCTGCTGGTAAATGAACTCTAAATCCCTTTTCACTTCTTCTTTGGGACAATTTCATTACTGCTTCATGAGCCAGCGCACCATGATGCATCTCATTACAGCCCCTCTCCTTGATCAACTGTGTTGATGATGAGACACAAGTACCAAGCCATTACCAAATGCATGCTTGTATTTATTCTTTTTGCCACCTGAAGAATGGGAAACTATCTATGTAATTCTAGAGATTAGGATATGTATTCATTTCTTTTATACTAAAGATAAATATAGAGGCTGCAATAAGAACAATGCCTATAGAATTAGGCAAGTACAGATTTGGATGTTTGACCAATTGATTAAATTTCATTGAAACAAAACAAACAAAGACAAAAATAAACTCTAAAATCAAAAGATCTGCACTACTCTTATCAGTTAATGTTTGTCTTCCTAGATCGCATTTTAAATTCCTTAATGGAAACAATTGTCTTATACAGTATGTTTCTTGCTAATAATGGGTGATCATAAACATGTTATTTTGTTTTGACCAGATAAAATATACTACAGCCTCCTTGCCAAACTAACTTTCCTTATGTGACTATGGCTGTGGACTACCAAAAGCCTATAGTACGTCAGTCGACGTATTTCTGAGAATCATACTATTATAAAGCTTATGGTGATCTTGAAGTAAAAAAGTAACATAATCGTTTGTAAAATTTTATTTTAAGAGTGTTTGGATTTTGGTGCTGAGAAGTAATTACTTTAGTGTGATTTATGTTTGAATTTAATTTGCTTTATTCATGTTAGGTGGCCTTTTTCTCGTCAAATGTTTTTATATAGTCTTTCTGTCATGTTTAGTGGCTTTTATCCACCTACACCCCCTCTCTCCCATCATTGTATGAAATAGAAGTGGTACTTTATCATGGCCTAATAAATATTGGCTAGGTGCTGAAGGTACTTTAATTCCCAGCCTCTGAGAAAGGGCTTGGATCTTTGTGTTGGGTGTTCTCAGATAGAGAGATGTAAACGCCATTTTTCTGTTCCATTTGCAGGTCACATGTGCCAATTTAACAAACGGTGGAAAGTCAGAACTTCTAAAATCAGGAAGCAGCAAATCCACACTAAAGCATATATGGACAGAAAGCAGCAAAGACTTGTCTATCAGCCGACTCCTGTCACAGACTTTTCGTGGCAAAGAAAATGATACAGATTTAGACCTGCGATATGACACCCCAGAACCTTATTCTGAGCAAGACCTCTGGGACTGGCTGAGGAACTCCACAGACCTTCAAGAGCCTCGGCCCAGGGCCAAGCGAAGGCCCATTGTTAAGACGGGCAAGTTTAAGAAAATGTTTGGATGGGGTGATTTTCATTCCAACATCAAAACAGTGAAGCTAAACCTATTGATAACTGGGAAAATTGTAGATCATGGCAATGGGACATTCAGTGTTTATTTCAGGCATAATTCCACTGGTCAAGGGAACGTATCTGTCAGCTTGGTGCCCCCTACGAAAATAGTGGAATTCGACTTGGCACAGCAAACCGTGATTGATGCCAAAGATTCCAAGTCCTTTAATTGTCGCATTGAATATGAAAAGGTTGACAAGGCTACCAAGAACACACTCTGCAACTATGACCCTTCAAAAACCTGTTACCAGGAGCAGACCCAAAGTCATGTGTCCTGGCTCTGCTCCAAGCCCTTTAAGGTGATCTGTATTTACATTTCCTTTTATAGTACAGATTATAAACTCGTACAGAAAGTGTGCCCCGACTACAACTACCACAGCGACACACCTTACTTCCCCTCTGGATGAGGATGAATGTAGGGGTGAGACTGAAGCCTGAGGAATTCAAGGTCACATGACAGGGCTGTTACCTCAAGAGGAAGGTCCCATCTGTTGCCTGGAATGTGTCTACACTGCTGCTCTCGTCAACTGGCTGCAAATACGCTTGTGGAAAACAATCTGATGTAATTTCTGCCCAGTCAGCTTCATCTCTCAGTATAGTTGTAAATCACCACAGATTCTAAAGCCACACTTGAAGACATGCTCTCACACATAGATGTACACAGACACACTCTCATATACATTTCAGCTGGCATCCGTCATGATTCTTGTCAAGAGGGCTTTCGTTGTCTGACTCATAATGGTTCAGGATAAACGATCATCAAGCAAAAGGATTAACTAGACAGTGAATGGTTTTTAGCACTTGCTGTTATGGAAATCTCCTTTAAAGTCTTGAGTACATGCTAATCAATAATCCCCACTCATGCATTTCTACTGCTTGGAGTAGCTGTACTGGTAAATACTACTGTAGGAGTATATGCTTGTTAAAATTGGAAAAAAAAATGTGTCTTTAGAGCTCAGTATTCTTTATTTTATGAACACAACAAGTGTAGTAACTTTTTCCAGCATTCAGTAGGCACATTCAAGGTGATACAAGATGGCTCTTTTTTCTATGGAGGGAGCCTGTTCTCAGTAAAGATGGGCAAACATTTGGAATTTACACGTGGGCAGACACTGGATTACAGCTTTCATCACCAATCATTGGACTTTTGCAAAGTTGAGACCAGCTAAGGTTGCTTAAAATAAGTTCTGATCATTATATAAGAAGGGAAATGCCTGACAGACACCATGTAAGTTATGTGTCTGTCTTATCTTTACTACACATATTGTAACAAATTCAATATCCTAGTCTTCATTTGTATGAATGGTTTGTATTGTACATAGTTTAACCAAGTGTTATTTGAGCTGCTTATTAATATTAACTATGTACTTGTCTCTCTGCTTGTTATTGGTTAAAAAAGAAAAAAAAAGGATATGAGGAATCCATTCTATCAATGTAGCTGTGAACCCCATTAAAAAGGCAAACTTAATGTACAAAGCATTTATTCAGCTCAAGTATTGTTGACAGCTATACATATACAACATTACAGTCTGTCTGTATTTAGATATTTTATTTCTGGACAAATGAAATGTACATAAAAATAAAAATGCTTAAATTTGAGTTTCAATATGTACTTGTGTAAGATGGTGATTTAAATGGTTCTGACAAGAAAAATGTGTTGGAATACAGTCATGGTTTTGCATCTCATGTCTCTAAATTTGTACAGAACTATCTAAATTGCTATTAGTTGCCCAGTCAAAACAACTTAGGAGTTTAAGTCTCAAAACTGGGAAACAGTTGTGGCATTCAGTATTACATACATTTTTGGTTTGCTGTCATGCTAGTTGTCCAAGAATACCAAAAATCAATGAACATAAGGAGATGATTGAGGTCTCCTAAATTAATTATAGCTAGTTGTTGTTGTTGTTGTTTTCTTGTACAGCGTCTTTATTTAGCAGAATATTGAGAAGGTAGTTTTTTTTTTTCCTTAAAAGAAAGCCAAGATGTCTGAAGATTGTGGCTGACTTTCCCTGATTCTACTGTATTGACTCAACTGAGAAAATTACAATTACAGTGAAGGGCTTCTATGCTCAATTTACATATAGCAAAAGGGATCGATTTATCTATATAGCATTATTTTGGGGCATTAAGCTTTACTTTTTAAAACTAATTACCATACACAATCCCAGCAAAATAAACAGAAGAAAAAATATGTAAAGTAATAACCCATACTTAAGGTCACAAATTGGGGATTGGGATATGAAAATTCTCAAAGGTTAACCAAAGAGGTCAAATTAAGAACATTCACCCATTCTCATTTTCCCTTCATGCTGCATAGGGGTAAGTATGTTTTCATACAGAGAATAATAGAAGTTCTACAGGGAACCCAATACCACAGAGTTCTAAAGTGAGAACTCAATGACTGATTTGACTGAAGAGAGCCTTTAATTGCCAATTAAAGACACATCATTCTGTTAAGTGTCCATCTCTCAAAATCCTCCAACATAGCTAGACAACCATTTATATCAATGTATTAATTAATTTGCTGTGGAATTTAGAAGCTGATGTTACAACAGACTTCTCTGGCACAATTGGCAGGAAGAGCTTCATGAGTCCCAGCTGCAGAACATATTTTCCACAGATTAAACCTTGTTATTCTGGGGTTTATTTATCAAAGTGATCACTTAAGAGTCAGTTCTCTCTTAACAAAAAGGAGGATAAGTAAGAAGGCAAAAATCTTTTCTTTTTTTTTTGGATCATTTGATTAGTGGCCTGTGACTTTCATTATGTGGTGTAATCTGTCCTGTAATCCAGCATTCAAGATAAGATGAAAATATGTTTCAGAAAAAAAAAAATATATGCTTCAGTCTTCACCCATCTGCCCTACTCTCCAAAGTTCTTATGAAATATTGCTTTTACATTTTTATAAACATATAGAATGCAGCTAATTAACAATGCATTGAATTATTTTTCTGTAGTTTTTCTTTAGAAGGAAAAAGGAGAAAATTAGCAATTCCCTAATGAAGATTTCAATTTTTAAAAATTTAAACTTTTAAGACTTTTTCTGGGCCTGTACTCACATATCCCTAACTCCTATATCATCAGCACCTCCATCTGTGATATAGAAAAGTTGTGATGATATAGAACTTTGATTCAAAAGATTATTTGTATCTAATATACTTCTGTTTTAGACAAGGAAGAGGATGAAGAAAGATGATGAGTAAGAAAATTCAAAGGTTTGCATTAAAAACTTTTCTAGGCCAACTTGTTGCTTCAACAAACTGGTTAGTTAAGTTTTAGTTATGCTAGAAAATCATTTGTTATTTGGAAAAAATAAACTTAAAGCTTCCCTAAGGAAATTGCTTTTTCTAGAGTCTTAAATATTCTTTCACACCTTTGCTAAGATATAGAAAAAAAGTCAAGATGGAAATAGATAGCATCTGATGCAAACATGGGTGTGTCATCATTTATTGTTATTTTCAGAAACATTTTAGTAAAATTGAAATTATTATAAAGAAATGATTATTGCAACTTCTCACCTCATGGAAGAAAAATGATACAAGTTACTGCTTTATCTATTTATGATAAAAAGCAATGAATTGTCATGGTATGGTTTCAGTTGGGCATTTTGGGGTCCATGACTCCTGTGAGAATTTCTCTGCATGAGTAGAAGGGGCATAACTATTAATAGTACAGTACTAAAGTTCTGGAAGTGATTATTCTGGAAGTAATTGAAATACTTGTTAAATTTAAAACTGTGGACAGGAGTCTTCAGGTTCCTACATTTCAGCAATAAACTGTAAGCCATATTTTTACACAGATAGATTAAAAAAATCATGAGAAGCCTGAGAAAGTGTTTGTCTTTTCCCTTTTCCCCACTGCTTTACATGTAAGCAGCAGCTTAACCGATATAAACAGCTCTTTGGAGAAACAATTTGCATCTCCACCATCAACTCTGAATGACAAGTTTTAGCCTGAAGCAAATTCAAATGGCTGTGTTTATTAACTTTGGAAAGACTTGGTTAATGTACTAGTTTCAGACATTTATTGATATTTATTCAATTATCAGTCTTTTTATCTATTTTATATTTATTTTTATCTTTATATTTTTATTCAAATAAAATGAAAATCAGTAGATCAAAAATTAAACATTTAAACGCATTAATTTGCATAAAAAATATTACTATTTACCTAGTTTGTAGGTGACAAAAATTGAGGACCTTAACAGAACTGAATCCTGAAAAACTGATTGCTAGGTCAGCTTTTCTCAGGAGTCACATGCATATCAAAGAATGATTTCAGGGCTTGGGAGCATAAGGAAAACAGT